>NC_064304.1:4515000-5201730 GCF_023373825.1 Bactrocera dorsalis | reverse complement strand
TAGCAAACAGCCAGCGGAGGCAACAACGCACAACTGGAGCAAGCAATAACTGTAGCAAAGGCAATAACAATAACGAGTGCCCCATTCCACTCCACTCCACCACAACGGCGCCACAAGTGCTACATGTGCACCTGAGTGCTTATCTAGGCATGAACTCGAAAACATCAAATGCATGGCAATTGTGCCGCTGCGACGCCTAATGCTCGCTGCGCTCAGCTCAAGAGGTACAACTGTTAACACAATTTCTAATTGTTGTAGCTGTTGCTGCATGGTGTGACAGTTGGCACCTCACCGCTTGGCTGATTGCTGTGCCGATTGCTTGTTGCTTGCCAAATGGCTCGATGCAGCGATACCCAATCCCTCTCGCTGCCCACACTTCCGCAAACTCTCAATGCTCAATGGGCTTCTGGCAAATCGCCACTTGACCATGAAGTGTTGATGGCTCGCAGAAGTGGTTGACAGTTGCAACATTGTGTTGCCAGCTGCGGGGGAATAGTAAATTTGATCTAACCACAGACTCAAGAGAGAGATGTCTAAGCAATACGAATATTGGTGTTGTTGTAGTGTGCTACAGAAGTAGGATCAAACTATAGATATTTTGCTGTTGCTTAGAAATTCGGTCGGCATTCAACTAGTGGTTAAATCTCGATGAAAAACTCTCTTGAACGGAAGAATCTTTTAGATTTATCAAGAGAGTTTCGAGAATCAAACCTGGTTTTCAATAAATCGATTGTGGCATACGCTGTATGGCTTGCGCCGTCCTGTTGGAATCACATATTGTCTAAGTTCATATCATCCAGTTCAGTCGAAAATATTAGGCTATCATTGTGCGGTAGCGATTCCCATTCACAGTAACCTGCCGGTCTTGATCATCACGGTAAAAGTACGTCGTGTAAGGATGTAGACCAAGATCTTTTCGCAAAATTCGCTACTATGACGTCACAGAGATGCCCAAAGCTTGAGAACGACGTGTGAGAGACTGATTTGGGTCTTCCTCAATTGATGCGCTAATGGCGGAATGTTCTAGAAGAACTTCTAGTATCACTATTTAAGACTCTTTTCCAAAAAGTCGATGAAAATGGTTACAAACTCATCCAAAAATGTAGTCCTAACTTTTACAAAGGCCTGTTGAGTTTTTCTACGCTTTGGATTCGGTTCATGGCCAAATGGCTATCGATTAAACTCCGGAGTGTAAGACGGAACCTTGAATCATTCATGAAGAATCAAAAAATCTGGCTCCATATACTGCTCAGGATCATTGTTGCTCTTTTTGGTCGGCCGTAAGGTAAGTATTTACATTACAATCGGATCAAAATTGAATCGGACTCATCCTTATACACTAATGTAATCAAAAGAAATGTGAGTTTTGTCCATTTCATCTTCTTGAAAGTAATCCGCTCCCGCTGCAATACACTTATGCCAACGAATTTTCCAGTCAGCATAGCACTTGCAAATATCCCCGTCGTGATGGTCATCAGACCCTTTTTCGAGTCAGCTTTTATGTCCTCAATTGATGAATGGCCAGAAGTTACACGAAGGTAAATTAGGCGCATGCGGTGGTTAGCGGCACGATATTAGTTGAAAATGTGGCGAAATGATCACGAATAACCAATGCAGTATGAGATGGAGCATTATCGCACATCTTTGTTCAATAAATTCAAAGTAAAAATCAAAGAATTCACTTTTAGAGCCCTTTCAAGCGAAGTGAGATAATGAGCTGAGGCTCCTACATTCACCAAACGCATCATTACTGCTGAAGTGGCGTAGGTTTCTGCATATGAGGCCAAAACTGGCCAACAATCTAGTGAATGGAGTACCAAAATCAGCCAAAGTCGAAAAAACCGAAATTCGTTGAAAAGACTGATGGCCATGACTGCGGAGGCTTATAAGAAGTGTATGGAAAATTGGATTAAGTATTGGTACTATGTTTTCACAGACTCTGAGGCTTATTTTGAAGGCCATAATTCAGATTTGTATTAAGGTATTTGTAAATGTATTTATGCTATCCATAAGAGTAAAATTTCATCAGATGGTAATTTCATTAAAGACCTAAAATTAGTTTTATTTAATATGAAAGAATTTTACGTATAAATTCTTGCCGGAGATTTTCGAAGAAAATGTTTAACTATAATACCAAATCAGATCCCTCAAGCGCACGTCTCAAATCTTCTAGCCAAAACCGTCGAATATACAACCTCCTTCTTCTAGCAACTCAAACTTCAAACTCTACGAATCAGAGCGCATAACTATGTATTTAGATATGGTATGAACCTACCATTGATGATCAGCGCCAACCACCTCGTGCATACTTATTCTACATATGTATGTCTACACTTGAACTTAATTCTGAATTTGTTGCAAACATTTAGGAAATAAATTTTCCGAAATCAGAAGACCACACAGTAATTGTACGCAAGAGTTAATTACAATCACCAAAAGTTTTTGAACAAACAAAAAGGTTCGAAATCAAAAATTCTTACTGAGCGACCAGCAGAAACGTGTCAACGCCGGCCACGCCCATGAACCAATTCAGCACGGCGAGCAGCAGCAGCAGAAACAATTGTCACGACAATAATAAATCCGCCGCAAATGCCACCCTAATCATTTGTAAATATCCTGAACAAACAGCCTAATTGGATACGCCAGCGGCGCCCAGCGCCGACACAAAGCGCCACTCGCTCCACACGGACAGCGAAGAGCGGCGAGCGGACGGCAGCGTTGAAGGCCAGTTAAGGCTGCAAAGCTACGCACACACACACATACACACATATTTGGAGACACGCACACACTCCTACATTGCTGAGCTTAAGAAACATCAGCGCGTTGGCTTTGTTTTTGTGCCGCTGTCGTCAGCTCATCAGCAGCTGTGTTAAAAGACTATCAAAATGCCGAAAAGGAAAGGCGAAAAAAGCATAAACTGAAGAACTGAAGCTTTTGTTGATTACGGTTTTAATTGGCATCTTTAAGTTGTCATTGTTTCGAGCAGCGCACGAATAAAAGGGGAAGCGCGTGTGTATGTGTGCGTAGCTGCGTTCATATCTCTTTGGTGTGTGTGTGTTTTCGAGTTGTCGAGTGTGTGGGTAAATGAGTTAACTTCGCAAGAACGGAAAGGACGCAGCAGACCGTACGACAAACACGTAAAGCAGTTGACTAAAAGAAAGTAATACAAAAAAGAGCAACAACAAAGAACTTGTGAATACATTTAATTACAGAAACAAGTTTAATTTTTAATTTAGCACAGACACACATCACACAGCGACAAACACATGTACATATAGTTGCATTTGGAGCCGCAACCATTGGGACAAGTGAAGAGGACTGTTTCTACGCACAAAAAGTACAGCGAATCGCTTAATTTCGGCGAAGAAAACAACTGCAACACATACACACATATCAGATAATTATCTACATATATTTACAATATTATTTAAAAAGTATGGCCTTTCACGTGCGTGTGCCAACATCTTCATATATGTATGAGCATGCATATGTGTGTGTGCTTCAAGCTGCTTGCCAGTAACGAACTCTCGGTTTGTAGTCGTGCAGCTGCGGCAGAAGAACGGAATACCAGGCTCTCTTGTAAGTGAAATTGTTTAAATTGTACTTTGTCACATACTATACATACACATACAGACATAGTGATAAACATACTCGTATATGCACAGAGAGTATCCTTAGCTTAAATTAATATCTCGATATAGCGAAAGCGAATCTAAAAAGTACGGTACGAAATTCGGATACAACCGATTCAAACAAATACAATGCATTTCTAGAAGACATCATCAGATAACCTAAAATAAGATAAATAGATATTGATAAATTCCAATATACTGCTAGGTGCTAGTGAGGCGATCTCATCCCCATTTGGAAACATGGATCCAAGGACCTTTATCCTGCGTCTTCAGACTGTTATGCAGTCAATTAGCAGGTGTTCTGGAGTTTCAGGCTCCCTGTCGCAAACCGGAAACTTCCACAAGAAGCTTGGTCCATATTATGTAAGTATAAGTGCTTCTTTTGCTTACATTAGCCAGTGTAGAATGCGACGAGTAGCCTAAGTTTGTCCCAAGGGCGGTTGATTGATTAGCAACTTAATGACGCATGCCTTGAAGTTGTTGCCAATACCTCTCTCTATCTACTCCATCTTTTTTACGGAGCAGTTCCTTTATGGTATGAGGATCACCGTGATGAAGTGTTCAGGTCCTATATACCGGCTATACCTTTGTCATCGGGCACTCAGTTGAGGTTCAATTGGTTACATTCCGCCAAACTATTCAGCCGTTCTCTATACTACTGCACCAGTAGTGACTTGATCTCATAGCTTTAAGTGCCTCGTGATTGTCGCTAAGTATGATTAAAAGTTCGCTGCGATAGTTGTGTTGGAGGCTTATCTCCACATCTGCCAGAAAAATGCTTGGAAAACTGCCCGTAGATATCGAGAGTTTGGTGGGTGGTCATGCACCAATTTCTTCCGACATTTTCAAGACGTCGGTTTATCACTTGATTGTACTATCCCTAAGCAGTTGCTTGGGAGTGGAATCATTCCATTTAGTCTTACTGCTAACAGCAACCTTGAACTTCTTGGTGAAATTTACCCTTTTGATAATGCTGTTCCTTGGGAGAAGAGCCAACGGTATTACACCATTTAATCAGATAACCTAACTACATCGGTTGAAGTTTGTGGACGATTGGCATACACTGTTTTGTTCGCTTCGTACTCTAACAAATACATACTCGTAGGTGTTTAGACATTCCAAATCTATCCAAATGGAGGCCTTGCAGTTATAACTTTTTTTCTTGTTATCAGACAGAGGTATTCATATTTTGCTTCCAAATTCTTTCAAAACATATATTGTTTCTCTACAAAGTGGTCGCCTATTTTTTATTTGTTTTTTGTTTTTTGTTTTTGACGATAAATATCTCATAGTGAACTTTTTCTTATCATGATATGTAGTCGAGAAATATCTAGTTATTTTCTATGTTATGCTACGCTCACCCAATAAAATCTTAATTCAGCCATTACTTCTAATGCAAATTAGCCTCAAAATTTTACTTCATATAAACGAAAAAACTACAATTTCCAATATTTCAAAAAATATCAGCCTCTGTTGTCATTATATATAATCCAAAGTTTTAGTATACCGGTTATATTCTTAAATTACGACCCTCACTCATTCAGTAAATGATAGAGCGTCTCGTAAACATTCCCCGTGGGTATAAAAATGTTTAACATTTCCAGCATTCAAGACATTTTGTTCGTTTCGCAACATTTTTTCTTCTCTTTGTTCTTTTTGCGGTATTGCTTAAGTGTGCCACGGTCTCACAGTGTTCTCGAACCACAACAAAAGTTCTTGAAACTAAGATAATAAGGATCTAATCCAGTTATGAGTTTGAAAGGCGGAATTATGCCTTTAGGAATTTTTCTGACTTAAAAAAAAATAAAAAATTATATATACATATCATCACCTGAAATGCAAATTAACGTAACAACATTTTCAGAAATTTACAGTGGCATGAATGAAACACGGAAAATGGTTTATATATGACCGCAGAACCAGAAAATGTTGAACATATTTAATATTATGTATAAAATTTGAAGTAGTGAAGCGTAATCAATAAGACACTCAATTTCGAATTTTTTGATGATACGTTATTTTGCATTTCAGGTGACGATATGCTATTGGACGCGTCTAAGTAAGATTTTGAATTTTGAGAATATTGAGAGTTTGATTAGATTTTAAAGAGACGTTTTCGATAAAATATAGAAAGCAGGTATTAACCCGCTTAATATCAAGTATCTAGAGCAATTACAAAAACTCTCAGGAATGCTGAGAACCAAACTAATCTTGAAAAGGAAAAACTTACTGCTCGCCCGAAGTCAAAATTTGGAATACAGTCACTCGTAAAAGTAAAGATATGAACTGAGATTTTTGCTCTTTAGCGCTGCCCTGCTGAAAGCAAGCTTTCGATGCTTTCTTTTCGAACAAAAGGTATAATTGCTTAACATACTGATTCTAAAATGTAAAGATATAGTTGCTGGAATATTTGCTAAAATTATGTGATTTTTTTTTTCATTTTCTATGAACTCGAAACACTGTGCGCTTTCGCATTCTTTTCCTTGACGCACTTAAAGAGCGAATAACATTTTACGATAAAATAATTGCTTTTCATACATGTGTACATACAATACATGTAAATAGTATTACTACACGGAAACGAAATAAAATTAATTTAATTTCCAGCTGAGAAGTATGTACTTAACAGTCAAACTGTGGCGTAAAACAAATGCTTAATTGCTGAAATACAAGAACAAAAAATATAAAAAATAATGTACCAACCAGTCTAAAGAAGTTTGATCCACACATTTTTAGATGTTTGGATTAATTTTTATTTTTGCCACCTGAACAATTGTGATTCGGACTGTTAAAAACCATTAAATTGATAGCAAATTAGCCTCTTTTTAAATCAATAAAAGCATGCTAACGAAGTAGATGGTAGAAGTAAGTTAATTGGCAAGGTATTCAGAATAAATATTGTTTCCAGAGAGGAGACCATAATACTGGCAAAACCTTTCCTTAACACCATCATGATACCATTCCTTTTTATAAGCAATTCTCTTACATTTTTGGCAGAAGGGTTTATATCTATTTTCGAATATCCAAATATACTCATGTGGATGTATACGGCCGTCATTAGATAAATTCTAACTTATGGAGCATTGGTTTGGAGGCCAGCATTAAAAAAAATATAATAACATGGGTTACTGGAGCTATCAAATCATATTCGACTGATTACATCAGCTGGCCATAGACCTGTAAACACTGAAAGTAGCAACACGCTCTGCTTTAGAATTAATGAATTTGGAGGATAGAGCCGGAAAGATTACGAGCATAACGCCATCATAAATTAACAAAATTTAAGCAAATCAGACTACATTCTCCTATGGTTAGATTTCAATAGTCACTTTCTGTTATGATTCGCCCCAGACTATAACGGGGAAGAGGTACAGTAGGGGAGGATACATATTATATATCGACGGGTCCAAACTGGACTGCGAAGTAGAGCCGGGATACACTCCAATATTCTCGAGCTTTCTTTTTTTATCCACCCACAATACTCAGCCAACATCTTCAAGCGACAGTACTAGGTATAAAGAAAACCTGTGAAGTTCTATTGAATGAAGGAGCTAATGGAACTAACGGGTGATTTTTTTGAGGTTAGGATTTTCATGCATTAGTATTTGACAGATCACGTGGGATTTCAGACATGGTGTCAAAGAGAAAGATGCTCAGTATGCTTTGACATTTCATCATGAATAGACTTAATAACGAGCAACGCTTGCAAATCATTGAATTTTATTACCAAAATCAGTGTTCGGTTCGAAATGTGTTTTATCGACAAATTTTGTTCAGCGATGAGGCTCATTTCTGGTTGAATGGCTATGTAAATAAGCAAAATTGCCGCATTTGGGGTGAAGAGCAACCAGAAGCCGTTCAAGAACTGCCCATGCATCCCGAAAAATGCACTGTTTGGTGTGGTTTGTACGCTGGTGGAATCATTGGACCGTATTTTTTCAAAGATGCTGTTGGACGCAACGTTACGGTGAATGGCGATCGCTATCGTTCGATGCTAACAAACTTTTTGTTGCCAAAAATGGAAGAACTGAACTTGGTTGACATGTGGTTTCAACAAGATGGCGCTACATGCCACACAGCTCGCGATTCTATGGCCATTTTGAGGGAAAACTTCGGACAACAATTCATCTCAAGAAATGGACCCGTAAGTTGGCCACCAAGATCATGCGATTTAACGCCTTTAGACAATTTTTTGTGGGGCTACGTCAAGTCTAAAGTCTACAGAAATAAGCCAGCAACTATTCCAGCTTTGGAAGACAACATTTCCGAAGAAATTCGGGCTATTCCGGCCGAAATGCTCGAAAAAGTTGCCCAAAATTGGACTTTCCGAATGGACCACCTAAGACGCAGCCGCGGTCAACATTTAAATGAAATTATCTTCAAAAAGTAAATGTCATGAACCAATCTAACGTTTCAAATAAAGAACCGATGAGATTTTGCAAATTTTATGCGTTTTTTTTTTAAAAAAAGTTATCAAGCTCTTAAAAAATCACCCTTTATTAAAAGTGAACTTTATACGCATTTTGAATAAATTGCTCAATGTAGATGGAACACAACAACAAGCTACAAGACACACAGAAGATATGAGCCAAATATGTCAGGAGTATAAACAAGAATTTACTATTTAGTACCAAAATATTAAATACAGGCTTACAACTTCTATTTCGAGGCACTGACCTTTTGAGGAACATGCTGGAGAGCACTGGTCTGCTTTGTAACAATCGTTGCTGCATCTGCAAGCAAGAAGGAAATACGAAAACGGGTTTCCACTTTTTCTGTGAATGTAAAGCTCTCACAAACCCGACACAAAATGTTGGAAATCCACCAGGCACCAAACTTTGAATGGTTGTCCACAAAAAACATAACCTATTATATACTAAGTAGTTTCATTGAGAGTAAGAAAAATTTCTTTGAAAACACTGAACCTATCAATTTGAAGTTTTCGCACGGCCATCTAGTTCTCATTCTTCAAATTTTTAAACTACGTTTTAAAAAAGCTTTTTAACAAAAATTTACTTTTTTGGAAAAGCAGTTATTTTATCAAAAATTAAAATTTGGGCTAGTATTTCGATTATTACCAGTATTCATTTACTTCAATTATACAGTTTTATGATTTTTGGATTTGAAATAATTTTAAACAGAAAAGTCATACTCACCGTCAGTCTCCTTTTTTGGAGGTCCTCCTGGAGATTGGCTGCAAGGTCAAGAAAAGCCAAAATTTTTCAAATGAGTCACCGATTAAAAACATACATTTAGTTCTTTTTTTAGTTTAATTTTTTAAAACGTATTTAAAAAAAATTACAAAAAACACTTTTTCTATCTGATTGACTTCTAATCCTTAAATGAATATTCATCTAACAACAAGTTTGTGGACTCTTTAACGACAACAAATAAAATCTTCAAAAATCGTCCAGAAGTCAACTCACAGTCTCATCCACACTCGCCATCTCTAACCAAATACTCTTTGGTATTGCGCTTTTATTTGCTAAAACTAAATAAATAATTTATTCTGCTTAGGTAGTAAGTGCTCACTAACGGCAAAGGTTAAATGCGCCTTAGCGTTTGTCATTCCCGGCGCGTTAAATGATTTATGCCATTTAATTTATTGCAATGAAACAAGACAGCACATTTTTCCAAGAATAAGAAACACAAGCAAAATTCTAACAGAGGGGATGTGAATGCTTCATATAAAGCAGTCTCATTGTTGGCAAGTTCTAGCCATAATTATTGTAAGTCACTGCCGCCGAACTGAATTGTGTTTGCGCCTCACTAATTCCATAGAATACGAATGTGTTGCATAAAATCAGGCGCATACATATTTAATTGCTGGAGAGCAGCCAATAAAAATTGCCACTTTATTTATTTGTCGCACATCTTGACCGGGATGTTATAGGATATCTTGCAACAGCATATGCTGTGTCTTCGCAATAGAGTGCGTGTCCGTGTGTGTGGGGCGTATACGTAATCATAGCAATTAACAGCGTATTTCGCAGGCAATTTGTTACTTGACGAACTTTCGAAAAAACTTTAAATGAACTTTAACAAACACGTGCTAATACTGATGATACACGCCATAAGAAGTGCTTGTCACTAGAACTGCAACAACAAAGCTATGCCAGCAAGCGCTGCAGCTGTCATTCGCATGGCGTCATAACCGCCACACATACGCACACAGACACGCTGAAATATGTTAAAGCGAGTGTTGCGACTTGAAGCCGCTGTCAATTTTTATGCCTCTCTTTCTCCATACTCCCCTCCCCTCCAGCATTGGTCCTTCATGTACCCTCAACACTAAAACATTAAAAGTCGTGCAAATATTTGCTTTGCATTTTTCCCCCAACATGTGGCGTCGTCACATATGTACATGAATGTGCGTTTCTGTTCATGTGTTTATGTGTTCGTGTATGTGTTTGAAGTCTTAAAAAATCCACCCTCGGCAATTGCTCGTAAATGGCAAAATTACTTGTATCTGCTGTCAAATCGTAATAAAATCCTCTTTGACGCAAATAACGCTCGAATATGTTCGGCTCTTGAAATATGTGGCGAATGGCGCCAACTATGCCCCTTACCCACACCCTCGTAAACAAGGCATATTACATACTCTTAAATGTGTTCCTGTTTATGCTCATATGTCTACGGACTCATTGTTCTATTTTTTGCGAATTCCTCGTCATCAAGCGTGGAGTTGGAAGTTGGTGTGTGAGCTGAAACATAAATTGCGTCACTCACCAAGCATGTTGTCTCACCGAAAGTTGGGGAGATAAGCCGTTAAGCGGTGCTAATTTTTAAGATAGACATCTTACTCCATTAATTGTAATACTCCAAAGAAGAGTATTTTAATTTTCCTAATATACTGTAGTACATTACCTAAAACTATTGTGATTTTATGAGATTTGATAAACACTTTGTTTCAGTTCTATAAGCATATTATGTTTCTGTGAAATACTAAAAAAAATGTGTTCCCATTCCAAAAATTTATGATATTAATTTAAAGCTCTATGGTAACTCTAACAATTCTACAAAAACAGTTTTTTTCTAACTGTACTTTTATTAAAGAAACAAATTTCTCCTTTTTTCCTATTAATTTATTGAGTTTCCATTATTATTAATAAGGGTGAATATTCGTTTGAGTATAAGTATGTCAAAATATTAAATAAATGCTCCTAAATAAGAGGATAGCGGAAGTTCTAATATTACTCATAGATCGACTCAAAATATTTCGGTTGTTGGTTTTTGACACTAATTGTAACCGAAACTACACTCTAGTATTTTTTACAAACCGAATGATAATTGAAAGTACGAAACTAAAAAATCGCTAAGCGACAGGCCATACTGATTGAGGACTATAATAAGTGCTTCTAAAAATGGATTGCTCCCTGGAGCATATACCACATCAAAGAAATCTTAATTTGAAAACGATAATGACAAAGTATTTGAAGATGACCGTGGTGGTAAAATGAACTAAAGTCCTTCTAACTACTACGGAGGACATGCGTTAGGACCATATACCAACCAATATCGAAGCTAGCAGTTTATTTCCTATCGGTCAGATTGCAAGGAGCCAAATTTTAATAGTACTTCTATGGAGGGGATATATTGAGTAATCGAAAAAGTCTTTTCGTATTTTGTCCAAAGATGTTGTTGCAGTCGTAGATCTCCAGTGCTACCAATTAGATTGTGTCATACCATATAGTGTCGGAAAGGTAGGATCTTAAGCTTTATGCAACCAAAAAAAATCGATATATTTTGAAATGTTTACAAAAAAAGGAAAGAATGCCACGCAAGCCACCAATGAAATTTGTGAAGTCTACAGAGACAATGCTGCAATGCAGTTTGCGTAGCACAATAATGGTTCACTCGCTTCCGTTCTGGAAATTTCGAAACTTCGATTTACGCGGTCGACCAAAATGGTGCTTATTTATTTATTAGTATAAGTAAAAAAAATAGATTGAAGTTTGATTTAGAAAACGTCGTCTTTTGTGTAAAAATTTACCCCTCAGAGGGCCACCACGGCTGACTTTACAGTAGCTTATCCGATCCACCCAATTTTGAAGTACTTTTTCGATGGTTTCAGGCCTTACGGCAGCTACAGCAGCTTGAATCTCGTACTTTAGATCTTGAATTGTTTCTGGGTGGTTGGCGTAACATTTATCTTTAACAGCTCCTTACAGAACCATCGAGGGGGAAATGAGCCTCGTCCGAAAAGATGCTTTTCGGTAAAACCACTTTGGAAAAAAGTTTTCAATATTTCCCAGTTTTCTTCTAGTAAATTGCGAACCATTTCGTAAATTTTAGACTTTTTACTGAATATCTGTCACTTTCCAAATGGTATTTGACATTTCAAATGTCGAAATATAGATAATTCAAATTTAAAACGTTAGATGGTCCACCCGTTATATTGCTAAGTTGGTAGACCTGTCCTTAATTATTACGCCAAATATGAGCGCGATCAGTCAACCAATTCGTTTACAGCAGCTGCCTAAGACGGTACACCTCAGAAGTGCGTTGCGATTTTTTGAATGGAAAAAAGCTATCGCACAAAGAATTTGTCTCAAATTTTGTATTTTTAACCGAATTTCGTGTACGGAATCATCGCCAATGTTGGAGAAGGCTTACGGTGATTCAGTTTTATCAAAAACATAAGCCTACGAGTGGTACAAAGCTTTCAAAGACCGTCAAGAGATCGTTGCCGACTTGCCTAGTTCAGAAGTTTGCGTGAGAACATCTGTCGAAAACGCCCGGAATTGTGGAAGAATAATTCATGGATTTTACACGATGATAATGCACCATCTCATCGAGCCAAGATTGTGACCGAATTTGAAGCCAAAAACCATAGATCAACTACTGTATTCACCAGATTTGGTTTCGTGTGGTTTTTTCTTGTTCGCCAAACTGAAGTTTCCTCTACTTGAACCCCTTTTTAGTCGATCGAAAAGATAGCTGAAGCAGCTGAAGGCCATCTCAAAAAGTGCTCAGGCAAAGTGTTTCGATGACTAGAATAATCGGTTGTCAAGTGTATTTCATCTGGTGAGATTATTTGAAGGCGACAAAATAAATATTGATGAATAATTAACTATTATTAACAAATTATCTAACCGATATGCATTAAATAAAACATATTTAGTTTATATGTTTCTACAGGCAGACAATTTCCTTTCTCATAGCTTTATCATTTAGAGAATGGTCATAAAAACACTCGATATCTTTTAGAACAAAAAAATGTATTAAATTTGGTGGAATTCGATTAAAATTCCGGGAAATATTTATATTAAGCCGCTGCCATCGATCTCATTTATGTTAGTCAACAGTGTTTATAGCTTTTCCAAAAATTTGTTTACACATATAAAATAAAAGTTCTTCATGGCTTTCGAGAAAACGAAAAAGAACATGAACACGGCATAAAATACGAGCAATCAAATGTTACTACTCGCATGAGAAGACACACACATGCCTACATATGGATATACATAAGTATAGTAAGTGAATACTTCCTTCCAGTAGAGCAACCCAATGGCAGGAAGATTTGAATGGCTCGCAAGACGGTAAGAAACAAAGAAGAGTTCATAAAATTTCAGGCGACAACAAATCAAAGGCGAAACAAAGCGTACGGATTTTATAGTCTTTAGTTGCGCCACACATGACCTCTCGTAGCCGAGGCTTTTTCGGCACATATTGCTGTAACTTGACTGAGGCCAGCAACCAACGAAAAAACCACGCTAAAGATAATGACACTCTTAAGGAAATGAAAATTGTAGTCGACAATATTTTTATTTATGAACCCGAATAACTGTAAAGCACTAACACAGCCAAGTGGCAGAGGACACTTTGTGACTTGACTGCAGAAGGTCGCTGGCGAGACAGGCCTGACGCTCGCAACGGGTGCGAACGAACACACGCAGCTTCAATGCGAGCGCGACACACACACAGACACGGAGAGAGACACAGCCGCAGACACACTCAAATGTACTTAATGTAACGTAATGTTTTATGACTGCCTAATGTTTCCTGCGTTGCTGCGTATAGTAATTGTGGGGCCCCGGAATGGAAATGGAAATGGAAAAGTTGTGCCAAAGCAAAGCGAGACAAGTTTGGCTGTGTGTTTGTGTGTGCGTGTGTGTTGGCAGGGTGGAGGTGGCCATAGAATTCGAATTGAATGCGGTCTGAAAAAGGGCATTTATTTACATCTCTACTTAAAATAACGGCAAACCAAGTGTGAGCGATGATGAACGGTATTCTTGCTTTTGCACGTCGGTTTTGGTTTTTGCTTTTGCTCTTCGCTTGTTGGCAGTTGCTTTGGCGTGTCGGTGAAGCGGGTTATTTGTTTGGCGGAGTTTTAGTTTTGTTGTTTTGCGAGTTGCCAAGGCAAGCGCATCTAATTACCGCAAAACTGCAGTTTTTCGGCGTAAATTGCACAAATGTGCAACATTGCACAAATTCACTTTACGTTAACAGCGCAAAACGTGCAAATTGTTTACGTTTTTTCCTCTTTGTTTCGCTCTTCGGCGCTTTTCTTTTGCCATTTGGCGCTATGAAAACTTTTCACCCACAACTCACACGCTCACTCGTCCCCGCGTCCGCCTTCGCCTCGGCCCCTTGAGGTGCACTGTGAAATGCGCAACGAAGCGCAGCAGCCAAAGAACAAATGCAACAAAATAAAAGTAAAATAAAAATGAAACCGAAAACTCACAAAAAGTAAACGAAATAATAAGAGTAAGAAATAAAATAGATGTTCAGCAAATTTTGAAAAGCGTCGTGTGGCAGCAAGACGCCAACATAAACGCGCTACAAACAACGACAAATTGCTGGCGCTGCTGTTGCAACAAACACTCCCAGCCTCAATGCTAAACAACGTGTGGCAGTCACCGCAATCAGCGGCGAAGCGATGCATTGCAGCATAAAATACAACAACAACAACAGTGCACAGTGTTTTGTGAATGAAGTTTTTGGGGTTTATTTGAGATGAATTTTCATTAAGCGGCAACCGCCTTCTGCACATACTAAACTTCGAATAAGTTGAATTTCGATTTCAACTTCAATTACAACTTCAACTTCAACTACAATTCCAACTTCAATTTCAACTTCAACTACAATTTCAACTTCAAATTTAACTTTAAGTGCAACTGCAACTTATACTTCAACTTCAACTACAATTTCAACTTCCACTTCAACTTTAACTTCAACAACAATTACAATTGCAACTTCAAGTTCAACTTCAACTTTAAGTTCAACTTCAACTGCAACTTCAATTTCAACTTCAACGTCAATTTCAACCTCAACTTCAACTTCAACTTCAACTTCAACTTTAACTTCAATCTCAACTTCAATTAAAGCTTCAACTTCAACTTAAACTTAAAC
Source organism: Bactrocera dorsalis (assembly GCF_023373825.1). NCBI lineage: Eukaryota > Metazoa > Arthropoda > Insecta > Diptera > Tephritidae > Bactrocera > Bactrocera dorsalis. The sequence goes on along the minus strand of NC_064304.1, from coordinate 5,186,743 downwards.
TTAAACTTAAACTTAAACTTAAACTTAAACTTAAACTTAAACTTAAACTTAAACTTAAACTTAAACTTAAACTTAAACTTAAACTTAAACTTAAACTTAAACTTAAACTTAAACTTAAACTTAAACTTAAACTTAAACTTAAACTTAAACTTAAAATTAAACTTAAACTTAAACTTAAACTTAAACTTAAACTTAAACTTAAACTTAAACTTAAACTTAAACTTAAACTTAAACTTAAACTTAAACTTAAACTTAAACTTAAACTTAAACTTAAACTTAAACTTAAACTTAAACTTAAACTTAAACTTAAACTTAAACTTAAACTTAAACTTAAACTTAAACTTAAACTTAAACTTAAACTTAAACTTAAACTTAAACTTAAACTTAAACTTAAACTTAAACTTAAACTTAAACTTAAACTTAAACTTAAACTTAAACTTAAACTTAAACTTAAACTTAAACTTAAACTTAAACTTAAACTTAAACTTAAACTTAAACTTAAACTTAAACTTAAACTTAAACTTAAACTTAAACTTAAACTTAAACTTAAACTTAAACTTAAACTTAAACTTAAACTTAAACTTAAACTTAAACTTAAACTTATACTTAAACTAAAACTTACCTCATGCTTATCTTTATAACATTTGACATTAGTAAGTTTAACAAATTCAAGACACTGTGCAACTGCGTATGCATGTTTCTGCGATACTCAAAGCCATCGGGCACACACACACATACCCACACATACAAGCAGTTGTATGCACATTTGGAGCATAGCATGTCACCATCGTTCCGGTGCGCTCAGTGGGAAATGTGAATGCACCTTCAAGAGTACCAAGTGAAAATGCACTTGAATTTTTTGATTTGTTTGCCACTTCCTCACCTGACTCGTGCCATATAGCCTGCTTGCCGCTGTACCACAGTGGAGTGCAACACGATAACGATAGCAACAACAACGCGCCCTTCAAAAGTCAGCAAATGTAAACGCCTCGTTGTTGGTAAGACGAAATATTACATGGCAAACAGAATGCGAGAAATAAAAGTAAAAATTAAAACTGTTGTGAAATAAAAGCAAAAACAAGCAACAAATTAAAATAAAAATCAGCAATAAAACAACAAAAACGGCGCATCAAAAAATCAAAAGGCTATGCTTAAACCAGCTGGGGGAGAATTTGCAAAAAGTTCGCCGCTGTCAAACATGAGCCGTGCGCGCGCTTACACCTGGCTAGATTTGCACCTAGGTGCCGCTCCCAACACACCAGCTCTAACCACCCCCTCTCACATATCGCACGGACGGAGCACGAAGCACGGAGCACAGGTGACACGGCGTTGCATAACCGAAAACCCCGTTACCGCATAGAATGCAAAGGGACTGCCCGCACAGCCGGCATGCTGATGAATATGCTCGCGGCGCCGCGAAGTATGCAACGACGTGCGCAGTGCTGCAGATTTGTCCCAGGTCCGCCTTGTGGTTGTCGCAGGCGCCTGTTTGACATGCGAGTATTCAAAGTTGTTGTCGCCGTCGTTGAGCATGTTGCTTTTGTTAATATGATTTGCTGTCGTTTTGGTTGTTTGCTTTTACTGTTACCGTTCGACGCGTGCACCTGCATCAGCATCAGCTTTTATTGCATCGCGCGCTGGCGAAGAAAGCAACTCGGTTGATTCTATTTTTAATTTTATTTCCACTTTTATTGTTCGCCCATCCCTGCAACGGGTCTCCTTACCTAACTCAACTTCGACTTTGCACCGCCTTTATGGCAGTTGTAGCCGAAGCGTTCATAGCTTCCATTTACTTAATAAAAATATCTGCGAATATTTAAGTTTTTGTTTTTTAATTTCTCCGCTTATTCTCAAACTGTCAAAAAATGAACAAAAACAACGAAAAGCGCACTTCAAAAGCTGGCGTGGCAGTGGAGGGGTCAGTTGGTGGCAGCATTTCCATTCTCAGGTGACGCGTTGTGGTAGCACAACGAGGAGCTATCATGAAACCTGCTGTCATATGCGCGCCTACAGATACTCGGAGCCGGTTTGGCAGGCTGTTTGGTTCCGCTTTGTGACAACACCTCACTTCATGAGAGCACTGACACACGTTTTTTGGTTTTTGTTCTTGTTCATCCTCCGTACTTCATTGTTCAACGTGACGTGGTTCCCTTAATTTTAATGCAAGCATGTGAGGGCATTTACATAAAGGAGGATTGCCACGAGCACCGCTGCGCGGAGTATACTTCGGATCCATTGGATATTTACCAAATAATATTACTTCCAAAAAAAAGAAGTGATAAATGTTCGACTTTCCAAGCGAAAGTTTAATGAAGGAAGATTTTATACCCAATCCAGCTACGAACAATTTACTCAATGAACTTATACTAATGGATTAAAAATATGTTTATTCCTAGGTCCGTTAAATCTGCTTTGCCAAATGGCCGAGTTTATTGGTAATTTTTCATTTCAGTATTAACACCTACCAATAAATTATCTGACTTACAGGCGTGAGAGCGCCAGACTGCTTGCGACTGCAATTTGGGCCATCATTAGGCTCTCTGGTCGTAACCAAATTATATCTTATCCAACATTGGATAAATGGATTTTGTGAAATATTTTTTCCATCCCTGCTACGCAATGTCTCTTAGATTTGAGTTGTGAGGCATGGAATATATCCTGTCTCATCGGACAAATCTACTTTTCCAAGTTTGTGCAGGTGAGATCTTAAGAACAGATGCCCTGTGATGATTCCTACAATATTTCTAAATTCCCTTTTGTTAGAAGTAGAAGCTTTTTTGTCTGTCTATCATCAATACCACCCCAGAGTAACTTTTAATATGCCTTGTGTGTCCCAATACCAGAGATGTTTATCTGTTGTTGCATTAATGTGGTCGCCTGGATGCAGTGAAACTCAGATGAGCAGCTCCAGACTTGTCAGAATGCTGCATTCCAGACTAGGACAGGATGTCTCCTATTGAACACCTGCATAGCGAGGCCCGTACGCTCCCAGTTAAGGAGCCTACTGAACTCCTCTCCAAGCAGTTCCTGCTGGGGTGCTTCCGCGGAAATCATCTTTGCAGACACCTGCTTGAAGCGGAACCGCATCTTAGGAACATTAAGAGGTAATTTCTCAACTACATCGACGACATTAGGCAATATGTCGACCAGACTTCGGACGCAACTTACTTACGACAAGCACTGACAGTCAGCAACTTCACTCATCTGACACCCCTCTCCCTTTGGTCCGACCCTGTTTCTTGAGACTACCGCTGGATGACATCAACGACAACAACACTTACCGGGGATTAGGTACCCGTTACAACAACAAGTTGTTCCCCTAAGGTCAATTGCTTTAAACAACCATGATAAAGCTGGTCTGTCACTTCCTAGGGGAATCTTCTTCTAAGCTGCATCCTGCAGGCCAATTCGTGTGCCTTTTCGGTTTTTTCTATATCCTGTTCTTAAGGACGACTTATGTCTTTTTTCACAGAGAAAAGAGTGACTCCAATGAATTAGTTCTTGTAACGGACTTCTTATTTACATTTTTTAGAACAATTTTCCCTGCGGTAAAGACATTTTGTATACAGCACTCCTTTTAACAATTCCTCATCATTATTTTTCATTATTTTCTAATATTAGTTGCTACAGAAGAACCCAACGCCTCACTACCGCGTGTGCCAAAAAAAAAATCTTCAAAGCAAAAACCTGTACACACAAGGGAATATCAGAGTGGGGATTTGATCGTTTCGAGTGACTGCTTAAGAACTTATAAGTGTATATTTACCTATCTGAAATATGAAAAAGGCACTTGCTTTGAGTGTCCCCTATTCTGGCAGCTTTTTTTCGAATAAATAAAAAAGATAAAAATACTATAAGTTTTTGAATAGTTTGAGTGCATATCGCTTTCATGGCATAATTAATTAAAAGACTTCATTAAAAGTGCACTTTCTGAAGGGTGCAAAAGCAGAGGATTTGGTTTCCTTTTTATTAACCCACTTATGGTTGGGTTTTTGAATGTACTATATGTACTCATAGAAAGCGATGCGACATGGGGACATTTTATTTATTCGATTTAGAAAAATAACAAAAACAACTGCATTTCATTAGCGCTATTCGCTTGGCGAAGTGGAGGGGTACGTTCAACGAAGTGGCTGTGTTTGCACTTCAGCGGGTAAATATCATATCAAATCTAAAAAATGCAAGGAGAGCAAAATATGACAAAGAGAAACCTTGAAATAAGTTTTTTTAAATTCTAACTGTGCGCGAGAAGAACTCAACTCCCTAGAGTAGTCAGAATAATTAATTAAAGTTATGGTCCAGTTAATGAAAATATGGAACTTACTATGCATGCATATATGTATGTATAATGGTAACTTATAGTTTTAATTTGGTATATTTATTACACCCTAATGATGTTAAAAAATTTGAATTAATAAGTATGTCTGACTCTACCAATGGGCTTATAATGGATGTCTGCGACAATGCGGTAAGTTCCGTTTTTATTTTTATATTTCCATCGGATGAACTTCGTCCAGGACTTATAAAAAGGAGCTAAAATATTTAAGATATTTCAATACATTTCTTTATTGCTTGAACCGATGCAACTTTCCACTGTTAGAAGCCTCAGTTGGTTTGGCTTTGACTGTCTTCAGTGAACTTTGTTTTTTTTTTCGGCTTGGGTTCAATTTTGGTTCGCATGATTTGTTGACAGTTTCGACGTCATATTCACAAACCCACATCTCAGTACTAGTAGTGATGCGTTTGATGAATGTAGGGTCGTTTTCGAGCATAGCTTTTGCGACGTGTATTCGTTTTTACGAAAAACGTAGGTCTTTTAGTTTAAGTCTAGCACTGTTGATCGAAATGATTGAGTTGATCGATAAAGATGTTCAAATCCTCTGCTATCTTTCTGATGCCAACACGACGATTTTGCAATACAATTCCTTCAACTTTCTCGATATGATCGTCAAATACACAGTACTTGAAGTTGGACTTCAAATTTCACAAGGAAATAAAAAAGATCGTAGGATCAGGAAAATTTTTTAATCTATTCGGTTTGCGCGTCCAATTTACGTGGACCTGTCCGAGTCAAATTTGCTCAGATGGTAGAACCTAGGTAGGTAGGTCTGGATTACTCGACCACGCACATATATTCTCACCAACCAACCCGGACTAATATCCCTCGCTCTACTGTCTCTTCTCTGAACTAGAGAAACTCAGTACAAAAAGTTTTGTCTCTGCAGCCTTCAAACTTATCCAAGAAATCTTCCACCTCGATCTTGCATTTGCATAGAAGTTTTTTTTTGTCTTCCCTTCTTCTTCTTCCTGAAAACTTCTACAAATAGACATTATATGGTTTATCTACTATTCTACCAAATCTGCCAATTAGATTGTGATCCGTTGGCACTCCATTAGAGTTCGTATGTCATTCCTATTGAGTTCTAATAATCGGCATGTGCGGCTCATTCATGCTTAAACTTGAGATGTTTCTTTCCTAAAATGGATGATCCAGGTCTCCAGCTGAAACTTTTCAAAGGGTATCTCAAATAATAAGACTTTAGTGAAAATGAAATTATTTTAATTTAATGAAAAATTATAAACAATTATTTTACTTTTCTTATTAATCTTCATTTCTTAATATTCTTCATATAAACAGCGGCATCTATATTAATATATACTCAATTATATTAAAATACAAAATATGAAAGCTTCATGCCATAAAGTTCATATCCATATTTCGCGATTAGCTAGGCAAAAACGATAGCTCTCAAATCAGTGCCATCGTAAAGACAAAGTTTCGTTTGCAATGTTTGCTTTGACTTTGAAGCCAAATAAACAGAAATCAATGCAAAGCAAACAAATGACGCTACTCGAGAGCTCAAAGCGCTTGTCACATTTGATTATCGGCACATTCCGATGCAGATTCACTCATGACAGAGCGTTCAAACGCAATTTGTTCGATGATACTAAACGCGAAACTAATAGAATTTCCTTTCAATTTATTACAATTTTGTCTCTTTCGGGAAAACAACGCACCACGCAGTATTTATGCCTCGCATTCCACGCACATGTCCCTGGAGCTGCTTTTGATCCTTGCCACGCGCTGTAAATTAGCCTCATCAGCATGTTGCGTTCGCCTAGTTGGCGTTGCTGTTGGCGTTGTTGTTGTTGCTACTGCTGCTGAGTTGCATAACTTTTAGTTCTTACTACTTAGCATGGATACTTTGCGTCGCCGCCACTCGCCTCTGATCCTTGCAACTTCGCACGCATCTTAAAGTTCGCTGCATATTCGCGCTGGAGCATCCCTGCGGTGTGCCGCCTCCGCCGCTGCACTGAAGTTTGCGTTGCGTTTTTGTTGGTCACGAATATTGAATTTGTTGCATGCATTAATGCAAACTCTTTCGGTTGCAAGCGTGCCTGCATGCCAGCATCTGTGTATGTGTGTGCGTTAATGATGCACCCAACACACCACTGGAATACATTATTTCCACGAAAAGGAGCAAAAAAAAGCTGGAAACAGAATAAATGCAGCGCAGTGCACTTTTTGCTTTGTTGCATTTCATTTACTCTACTTTATGATAATTACTTTTAAAATAAACACTATGTATGCATTACACATGGGAGGCGGGGCGCCAGCGCAAGCAAATGAAAACTCTTAGCAACTTTGCCAAAATATTTTCACATGCCAACCATGTACACAGTTATGTGCTATGTATATGCATATATGTACGTATGTATGTATGTAGGTATATATGAAGGTTACAGTAGTCACAGCGTGAATTGTCACCTGCTCTTTCACAAAAAGTAAGAGAGTATAGAAGTTTCGAAATAATAATAAAATCTAAATCAAGCTTAATCTATACATTTCTTTAGCATCATAAGCAATTTTAATCTGTATATATAAAATATTTGTATACCCCAAACGGGATTTGTCACGAAGCTTGTAGCATGCAGCAGCTCCCATGAGATATACAAGTATAAATGATCAGCGTGCCGAGTTGAGTCAATTAAGCCATGTCCGTCTGTCTGACGAACTAGTTCTTCAATTTTTGAGATATCGACCTGATATTTTGCACACATCCTTCTCATCAAGAAGTTCTTCGTTTGTTGGAACGACCGATATCGGAGCACTATAACATATAGTTGACATTCAAAGTTTTCATTTGGGAGATATCTTTATGAAAATTGGCAACAGCTATTGCTTTCTCCGAAAAAATTGTTCCGATGAAGACACTATAAAATACCTATATCGTCTTCCTCAATATAATCCTCTTAACCCCAATACGAGTACACATCGATAACATTCTGACAACGTTTTTTCCAATCCTCGAAACATCCTCCTTATTGACAGTTTGGCTGGTCGGAAGGAATTCGTAGTGCACTACACCTCGATAATCGTAGAAAACTTTCAACATAACTTTGATTTTTGACCTGCTTTCACGAGATTATTCGCCCCCGGCTCACTTTGGCCACGATATTAGACCGATTGATCATCTGTTTCCGGATCGTAAGCATAGATCCAAGACTCACCGCCAGTAATAATGTGTTTCATGATATTCTGCTGGTCGTAAAGCATTGTTTCACAGACGTAAACCCGAGGCTGTTTTTCGAAAAAATTGAGTGTTTCACTTTTCTTAGGCCCAAATGACCTTTCAAACTTCTTTCCACGGATCCTTCCGATATTGCAATGATGCCAGTATTATCTCTGACTGTTAATCGTAGATTCTTAAGCACCAATTCCTTTGTTTTATTGACGTGTTGGAACTTCTTTGCTGAATAACTTCGCTCATCGTAAAAATCGACGAACGCAGCTTATGTACTTCAGAAAGACAAGTGTATACCAAAGTCAGATTGTCACATAGCGCTTGTTACACATATCTATTTTAAGTTTTCTCCCCATGAATGACCGCTCTCCTGAGCTTCGTCTTCTACTTCTCGCCAATATGTGGATTGCTTTAAGATTTTTGAAAAATATGGCAGATCCATTTTCATTTGCGGCGATATGTATCGGCAGCTGTTTGATTTCAAAGAAGATTTGACCACAAAACAAGCATAATGTTTCGATTATATCGGTTAAAAAATCACCGCAGAACAAAAGATTTCACGCTTGATTAAAATGTATAGGCTTGGATGCAGTAGAACAATCATTTACCAAATTTAAACCTCATAGGTAATTGAGAGTAAATTTAACCTTATTTTCTCTAGAAGGAATAGATATATATGTTTTTCAAAGCCAATACTTTAAAATGACATAACGGTTCCTAAGTATACAAAAATACGTTGGAGGAATGTCATAAGAAAACAGGTAGTATAACACTGGTCTTCAATGCTTATATTGCTTTAGAAATAAGATGGATTTGGATTTTGGATCAAACGGTGCCCAAAGTTCATGGCACTATCAATGATTTGATAAGATTAGCTCTCGTTCATTTCTAAATCTTTATTTTGATTTAACATTACAAAAGTATGGGTAGAAGTAAACAGAGAAACAAATGACGAAAACATGGGTTTATTATGTTATATCAATTAAACAACTTTTTTGAGCTTTTCTTTTAAAAATTTCCAGCTGACAATTTCTTGTTAAAGATCGGCAGTAATCTGCTATCATTTGGTGATCCCATCAACTTAGATCTCTTTCTTCCATCAGGTTTAGATTCTTTGGAATCTCTCCTTCTGTTTCTCACTATAATTAACTAATTTATCCAGATGATTTTGGAGATGGTTTGATAGTATCAAACTCGTATTTGGTCTTAGAACTGCAAAGCATGATAGCGTGTTTTAAAGTTACCTGGGAAAACTTCGACTATCACCATTTAACTTTTCCAAGCCTCACTTTCCGGCACAGTCAGAACATTGATAAAATTTGTATTTTTGATGAATCCCCATATTTGAGAACCAAACGTTTCCATAGCAAGCTTCGAAAATTTCCTACAAACGTAATTAAAACACTATGCTTCCAAATCCACCGTTTTAAAAATTACTTTTTTCATTCCTAATTTGATCACTTTTTGAACATTTAGTTCATTTTGAGAAAATAACTTTCGCGTAAAAGTTTTATCCTTCCATTTACTTGCATTGCGTAAAGCTGAATATTTAGTAGACCATCGATTTAGGTATCTAAATGTTTGATTTTTATTATTTTTTGGTGTAAATTGTAAATATATTTATTTATTTTGTTGAATGTATATTCATATAATACATATCTATATACATATACAAGTGCAATATTATGCGTTCGTTCTGTGAACTTTGCTATGATGCCACTAACAAAGAGGCTTCATTTTGCGACCATCGTAAAGTTTTGTGATACATTTCATTTCTTTAAGCATTTATATATACATATGTATACGACGTCTTCTTCTTCTTCACATTCAGTCTCTTATTAATGCGCGTTTATGAAGTCAAACAGCCGAGTGAAGAAAATTTATTTCCTTGAGTGCTTATCGCTGAAATCTAATGATGTCACTGGGTAAAAGAAAGTATTGCCTGCTTTCAGCTTAAAAATGAAAGAAGAGGTACGACAAAATAAAGAATAGCAAGAAAAATAACTGATCTTATCAGCAGTACTCTTCAAAAGTATGCACCGAGTGGCATAAATATATTTGTTTTCACCTGCGAGAAGCTTGGTCGCCGCAAAAGCTGCATGCAACGGGTTGGTTGTCGATTTAAATTCTTTCCATAAATTTCTAATAGAAAACACAGCTGTTGTAGTGCGGTTGCGAAACCAAAAGTATGCATAGCGGAACACACACAGCCACACAGGCGCGTTAATATGTGGGTGCACGCCTATTGCGCCCACGATTTGGGGCGTGAAAAGTGACAAGATCTCTTATCTGTAATTGCTTTCCGCAGTCGTTGTTGTTGACTGTGGAATTTTACTTTCCTTCAGCTGCAAGCACCCACACTTGCAACTGATATTTGTGTGTGTGTGCAACTGCATAGAACTACCGCTCAAGTGCCCCAGCTAACGCGCGCTTATCGACTTGGCTACACGCGCAGCCACCCCCGGCCGCATGCAACTTTTGATATTCAGAATGCAGTTACTTTTGCATACAATCATTTCTTTCTGTATTTTTCCATTTCTACACATTTATTTGTGTGTGTGCGCGTGCGTGTGTGGGTTTCTCAAGGAAATTGTTGCTTACATGACCTAATTTTCAAATTCACTGCATTTGAAGGGGCCGCAAGAAACGTGCTGACACCGTGCTACACCGGTGAGAGTTGAGCCAAAGCGTGCAGAACATGAGATGCCTCACACACACTTACATATACATCCATATATTGTATATGCGTAAGATATTTCTGAACAGCACGCCTTGAACGACAAATTTCCGCAAATTATCTAAAAATGTAAGACTATCTCACACACACATACAGGGTGCACGCAACTATAGTGGTGGCGGTGCAGTGGTTCGTCTTGAACACGTGTTATAAATGTCATACTAACTACCTGACATTTGTTGTTGCAGTGCGAATGTTACATTCCATCAGTGAATGTGTACTTCCTCGGCGTTGGTGTCAATTTGAAAATCAAGAAAATATGCTGCGGGCTAAGCATCCATTTCAACCACACAGAAAGCTTTTCAAAAGTGTTTATCAACACACAAATCTTGCGGCGAACGGAACGAACATGTGCCACTCGAGTCAAGCAAGTTCACACAACTCATGAGGGGTGGATTTCAGATCTCAGGTTTAATACGAGTATTAAATATTAAGAAAATATGAAAATGGATGCTGAAGCTTCTCAATCACTAAATGCTTTTATTCTCACTTCACGAGCATTATTACTCCAGATTGATTAGATATGGTTAAGAGCCACTCTAAACTCAAACTAAAGTTTATGCTCCATTACTATAATATTAGCTTCCAACCGAAGGAAAACGATTTGAGTAGAAGACTGTCAGCTGAGTGCTGTTATCCAACGCTCTACAAACTTTGATTCGAAAAACAAGAAAAAAAAATCGGCTCTAATTGCTATATCTGTTAGATCTCAAGAATATGCTCGAACAGTTAGCCAATGCCGAAATATCAAATTTCAATATGTCTTGTAAAAAAAAGTTTTACATACAAGGGCCTGGTTTCGATAGGTCAGTTTGTATAGCAGCTATATGCTGTAATGGTTCGATTTTGACGGTTTCGACATATGCGCAGCTTCTTGATGAACAAGACAGACGAACATGGCTAAGTCGGCTCAGATCATCTGAGGGTTTGTATACCATATACGTATATACTCTATAGGGTCTCCGATGTTTCCTTCTAGGTGTTACAAAGTTTTCGACGAAGTTAATATAACCTTTTCAAGGCATAAAGAAGACTGATATCGGATGAAAACTTCTAGAGATTCGTTCATCATAATTACAATTTTGCTTTTGTTATAGCTCCCAATTATTCGGAAGATATTTATATATGGAAACTATTCCTACAAAAATTATTTTAAAAAGCCTTGGTGGTCGAATAGCTACATATTAGGTTAGCTTAGGTTCATCTGGTAGGCCAATAAGCCACACATAGACCAGTTTTGGTCCTTTGCGATATCAGATGGAGTTCAGTTACTAGATCTATGAGGAGTAGTCATCCCATTTCAACCGACACTGTGGCGTCACTATCGATACATCCTCCAGTGTATCATACTATGGGGACCTTACAGTATAGTCTTCCCAATGCCGGGGCAAGTGCACAAGATGCTCAATGGTTTTCCTGATGCCTTGTTATAGATATTTCCTGCAGTCTTCACAATCCGTCAGCCCAATTCTACGCGCGTGTGTCGCCACCAGACAGTGATCAGTTAGTATTCCTACAGTCTCTTCTATAGAGTACCAACAGGAATTTGGTGTACTTCCGATCTACCGTTTTGCACATGACTTTTGCCGTTTTGCTTGCAGCTAGCTCGTTCCATCAGGTTTTGATTTTGCTTGCCATGCTTCTGTTCAGATCCAATATAATACACGGGTTTCCCAATGTTGATTACTTTTTCGGCGCCATTCTTGGTAATCTCATACACTATTTCATTGCTCTCGATTCCTTTGGGCAATGGCACCCAATAGAAGTGAAGTTGCTTGCTTCCGGCAACAGTTTCTACTGCTGCCCACCTTCTCAAGACACTTCTGGCCGATATACGAAACGAGGTTTTAAGGCCATTTAGATAAACAATTGTGACCTCTGCAAGTCTTTAAAGTTAATGAATTGTAGATTTAGAGGAGAGAACAGTCACGAGTTCTTGTTTGTGAAGCACCCAAAAATCAAACGAAAAAATGCCACCAATTGGAAATATTTTTAGAATTTTTGTTAAAACTATTCAACGAATCCGAAGCCTTTTCGTTTCAGGGAGTATACCAGTTATGCTTAAAAAAGTTCACGTTCTCCTTATCCTAGGATAAAGTAGGGCGTCTTATCGAGCTCCTGCAATACCTATGTATATGGTCTTACTCAATTTTTGATATTTTTAAAATAGTCTTCGTATTCAAAAAGATGAGTGAGAATCTCGATGTTATGACATCAATGCAAATACACTGTCCAGACGATAGCTCCTTTTAGTTATATGTATTTTGTTTTATTTTAGTAAATTGTCTCACTTTACCACGATTAAGTTGTCTCATATCTCATGCAGTGGTTCTCTAACAATAGCAAAAAGTCCTCATTACATCAACGTTGCTTCATATGGTACATGGTTTTTCCAAATTACTGAAGATATTTCAAGACAAATAGTAAAAAAATATTACTGAGTGCTTTGTTCGATTTCGAATGACGTACTTATCTGAATGATCTCATATATTCAGTGGAAATCTCGAAGTTATTTTTATTTACAAGAACTTTTATGAACAGAATTAAAAACTTTGAAACCGAAACCCAAATCAAGCAATAACGAGTTATTTGCTTCTGTTTTACAAGCAAATCTTTCTGCTGTTTGTATCCACAAACACACACACCTTGACACAGCGCTACTCGTTGACTCACTTGTAGCCGAAGGCCTCCACGTCATTTCGACTTGTGATTTCTAAATGCGACTTGCATTTTTGATTGCAACTGCCAATAGCGCTTTAAATGCAATCACACACACACACAGGCACATTTCTAAATAAATAAATCAAAGGTGAATATTGTAAAACGCAATATTAATTTCTATTCATTGCGCTTAAACACTTGAAATATCTAAAATGAAAAAAATATATTTTTATAATATACGTAATATTCAGATTCAGAGTTCATTATTTTTTTATAAATCACTTGCGGTTACACATTTTTATAAAAATATGGCGCCATTTACCTCAACCCACCGCCTAACGCCGTCTAACTGCACAGTCGTACACACACACACACACACACTCGCTGGCACACGAACTCAAGTGCTCGCTTGGCGGCGGTAATTTTTTCATGTTATTAGCGATTTATGCGTGAACTATTTTCAAAGCCCGTTTTAATTAATCAAATGCTGGTCATTTTGTTTGCTTTCAACCCGCGCGCCGGATGCTGGATTGTGTTTGGCTTTTGAGCCATTTTTTCCACAACAATATTCCACGTTTATGCCATTGGATGCGCTGGTTGCCCACACCAATAACTCAATCGGCTCGTTGCGATTGTTAGACATTTGTAATGAATCAATTTTGAAAATTATGTAAATAGAATTAGCAGCAATTGACGTGCGGAGGGTGTGGAAGTAGACTAATCCAACAGTCTTCAAAACTAATCAAGTTGAAGTCTATGAAGTTATTTGCAATTTGATTAATTTCATTTAATTAGCCTTCTATTATTAATAAATTTAGAAATTTTGTCCAAAAGTGGATCAATCGGATTTAATTTATTGAGTCGATTCGTCTGATATGTTATATTTATGAGCTCTTGCAAAAATCTAGTAAATCTGGCTTGAAGTATGCGTGCAGCTCTTATAATATGAATACGGAATCGCTAATGAAATGATTTTCTGGACATATTAATCTAGGTAAAGGGTGCAGCGAAAGGTAAAATTTATTTATTAATTTGACTCGATCTGTTTAATCAGTAAAAATATTATATTTTACTATATAAATAGTGAAACATTTTAAGTATGCACATTTTGGTGAACAAAACAACGCAACTCTTCATTTGACCCCCCACTTTTAACACTGAGACATTGTATAGCTAACCAGCCATCTGCCGTCCAATAGCTGTATTAAAAAGCTTTCACAAAGTATATTCCTTAAATTTAAATATTCATGAGCAACAACCTTCAAAAGCTTAAAGCTCCAAAGCACGATTTGTTTAGCAGAGACTTAAACATATTCAGAACAAAAGCTCTTTTGTAATAGATTTGAAATAATGGTCTAAAAAAGCTTTCAAAGTTCAACCAGATGATTTTATGACAGAGAACGTATAATATTATAATATTATTATACGTTCACTGTTTATGATACAAAAAAAATATTCTATGTTCAATTTTTCGGACTCTGTTCTTTAACATTATCCGCTAATTATATGGTATTTTAATTTCACCGATTGTTAAGTATGTGAACAAAGCTATTGGAAAATACTCCCAGATTTACCAACTTTTACCCGCAAAAATAACATTTTAGTTTATATTAAGCCCGGTCCTGGTCGATTTTTTTACAATTCAACAGAGTTTTAAAAGAAACAAAACCATAGCTTATATAAACTTCGGGAGCCTGCATGGATATGATTTAAATCGCAATCGATGGGAGAGCAACGACAGAAAATTAACTTTTAGTTTCTCAATTATTTTCCACAGGACTTTCGATACATATGTATACATTGGTTATTAAGAACTAAACCCTTTACCTTTTTTATCCTAAAGTCCTCTCTAGACGAACAAAAATCAAATTCTACAAGTCACTCATAATCCTCGTCCTACTATATGGGGAAGAGGCATGGACGATGACAACATCCGACGTTACGAGTTTTCGAGAGAAAGGTTCTGCGGAAGATTTATGGTATGGTATGTTATGGTATTTATGTGCATTGGCAGCGCCGAATACCACACTCGACGGAACCATGAACCGTACAAGATATACGACGACATTTTTTTTTTTATTTTTTTATTTTTTTTTTTTTTTTTATTTCAGTGCCATTGTAACTAGTTAACATAAAATAAACTAACGAACAATTTGTTTTGCTTATTGTATAATACAAAATAATTAATGGTGCTCTGCGTATAAATTGCAGAGAATCTGGTTACTGTATAAGGTGATACGGTTTTTTGCGCTTAAGCCTTTCTTTCCATTCACTTCGAATGACAAGAGCCCTGGCTTCAGTGTTCACATGGTCAGAAAGTCTTTCCATATGAGACTTTGCACATTTTTTAATTGATGCAGCAATTGAGTCAATTCCGAGATCGCGTTCAAGATCGTGACTGCGAACATACCAAGGCGCATTGACGGCGCATCTTAAAACTTTGTTTTGAAATCGCTGGATTTGTGCAACAATGCTAGGGCTTGAGCACCCCCAAAGTTGTATCCCATAAGTCCAAACTGGTCTGAACGCCTGCTTGTAGACTAGAATTTTGTTATATGTGGATAATGCAGAGTTTCTACCCAATAGCCAATACAAGTTTCTGAATTTTATTTCTAATTCTTCTTTTTTCTTTTTGACATGTGCACTCCATCTAAGTTTTGTGTCCAGGGTCATGCCTAGGTATTTCACGGTATTATGATATGGTATTTGCACACCGTTTAAGTACAGAGGCACATATCTAGTATTGTTGTATGCGAAATCAATGTGTACTGATTTAGTCTCGTTTAGTTTTATTCGCCATTTAGCTGTCCATTCAAATATTTTGTTTAAATGTTCCTGCAATCTTGCAATTGATGCAGTTTGTGTTTTGCCAACAGACAGAACCGCAGTGTCATCTGCAAATGTTGCTGTAATACAATTGTCGTCATGTGGTAGATCGCACGTAAAGAGTAGGTAAAGGATGGGTCCTAACACACTACCCTGAGGAACACCAGCCTTTATTTCCTTTAAGTCAGAGTATATATCTCCAAGTTTAATTCGAAAAAAACGGTCCGAAAGGTATGATTTTAAAATATTGTAATATTTTTTTGGTAAAAGCATTTTAATTTTGTTTAGGAGCCCGCCATGACAAACTTTATCAAAGGCTTTAGACACATCGAGAAAAACAGCTGAGCAAACCTTTTTGTCTTCGAAGGCATTTTCAATGACTCGAGTTATTCTATGTACTTGGTCAATAGTGGAGTGATTTTTTTCGAAAGCCAAACTGATGCGCTGGTATCAACTTCCTCTCTTCAATTATGTTGTTAATACGCACAGCAAGCAGTTTTTCCAATAGTTTTGAGAGTATTGGCAGGAGAGATATGGGCCGATACGAAGTAATTTCATGCGCTGGCTTACCAGGTTTATTGAACATAATCACCTCTGCAGTTTTCCAATAAATGGATACGTGTTGAAGATTTATAGTTGCATTCATTATGGCAGTAATTTTACATATAACGTTGTGAGGAAGCTGTTTTAGTATTTCACTAGTAATAAGATCAAACCCAGGCGATTTTTTAGACTTCAGTTTTTTTATTTCTGCGCATACTTCATCATTAGTTATTGGAGAAATTTCGGTATAATTCTCGTAAGTATGAGTTTCCATACCTTCAAGGTATGCCGAAAAAACATTTGCCTTCTCGATATCGCTCTTGGCCCATTGACATAATTCAGCGAATTAAGAGACAGCGGCTACGGTGGATAGGTCATGTCGTCCGAATGAATGAAAGCACTCCAGCGCTGGGAGTATTCGATGGAGTACCCGCTGATGGAAGCAGAGGAAGACAAAGAGGAAGACCTCCACTCCGTTGGAAAAACCAATTAGAGTAGGTCCTAGCTACACTTGGAATCTCTAATTTGGCGCGAAAAATGAAGAATGACTGGAGCGATGTTGTAAACTCGGCTGTAACAGCGTAAGCGGTGTCTACGGCAATAAAGAAGAGGAAGAAACCCTTTCCGTTCACGCACTTGAAAATGCTAAGCGCTCTTAACCAAGTTCCTAGAAAAGTGAAACTTTTCAATAAATAGTTCCATGATTTTCTATTTTGCCTACTCAGCCATTAGACAGTGTCTATGTGAGCACACTCCCTTCTCAGCCCCCTCGTTGTGTTTTAATTAAACTACTTTATGCGTCTCAGTCTGGCGATGTAAGCAAACGAACTATTTTTGCTGTGTTGGTCTTAAAGCGGTACTTTGCTGCTTGTTTGGCAAAATTCATTACTTCCACGCACTTTCCACTAACTTATTAAGTAAACAGTAAAGTGCTGCTTGCAGCATCGAAGAAAGTTCGTCGGCAGCGAATTCAGACGCAAATGCAAACACAGCAATTTCAAAAGCGCTAACTGTAATTCTTGCGAATTTTAAAAGCTCTGTAATGATGGATGGGGAATGCAGTGTGAAAACAAAATACTCGTAACAATCATTAGAATTTCACTATGGTTAATGAAAAATACATTCTGCAAGTATTGTATTGTATGTATCTACAACTTTTTGGTGTCAGAAGACTATTGCTTTAATTAGTGTGTAATGTGTAAAGATAAAAACATGCTGATTTTCGAATAACTCGCCGATTGTAAACTCGCGCAGCACTCCTTTGCACAGAGCTTTGCCTTACCCAACAATTCATGAACAATGCGTTCATATGACATGTCATTCCATCGTTAAAGTGTCGATTATCTGATCCACCCCTATTTTTTTACTCTTGCAACGAGTTCCTACAGGCTATCATTGTTCACCTAACGGTTGTACGTATCACCTAAAGCTAATCGAAATAGATATAGGGTTGTATATATATAAATGATCAGGATGACGAGAAAAGTTGAAATCCGGTTGATTGTCTGTCCGTCCGTCCATCCGTGCAAGCTATATAGAGGCCGGGCACCGCCCACTTTTGGGTGAAATCCCATATCTCGGAACCCGACTGACCGATTTCGACAAAATTTGGAACATGAGTGAAATCGAAAAATAACCACGCCTACTTTTCATATAGCACAATTTCAAATTCCAATTGATTCGCTCAGTTTTCAGCACGGAAATCAAGAAACGGTTAATATAACGGGATAAAACTTTGCACGAATAATATCTTTAATCCTTATGACCAAAAATTATTTAAATCCAATAAAAACTGTTCAAGGCCCTAGGTACCGAACATTTGAACCCCAGTACCTATAGTTGACTTTGACCTAAAACATCGGTCAATGAGTGAGATATATAACTGAAATTAAGGAATAAGCATTATCTAATAATGTTATGTCTGTATGTCAAAAGTGGGCTGAATCGGACCAATACTTCCTTTAGCCCACATGTACCTAATATAAAGATTTTCGAACCTCTGAGTGACTTTGTGCCGAATATATCGGCCAATATTCCATTCCTAATGAAAATAAGAGAGCGTATTTTACCCATAACAGCATATCTTTGTGTCTAAAATAGATAAATTTGAGCAAAAACTTGGCCTTTACTCTATATGATTGGTTTCACACCTTAAAGTATTTCCCTGGCTTTGACTCTTGTAAATTGCAAGAGTACAAAATGATCGGTTGCACCCGAACTTCCGTACTTTTTTGTTTGTTATAGCATCATCATCAGCTCCACAATCCAGTACGGGTCTTCGCTTGCTGCAATTTAATTCACCAATTATTCAACGTCCTGGTTCACAACATCAATCCATCTAAGTTTTGGTCTGTATCTACTTCTGTTATTTCTGCATCTGCCCAGAAGAATTTGCGTAGGAGGAGAGTTTAAATTAATTGTTGTTACAATTTTGATGTGCTTATACAGAGTCCGTAGCTTGAAGTAATACTGCTTCTTCCATAAGCCATCATCGCATATAGCTTCAAAAATTCTCCGCAACACTTTTCGTTCAAAGACTTCTTCTTTATTTTCTTCAGTTCCGCATAACGTCCACGCTTGGCCTACTTATGTTGCCATAGAAGCAATTAGTGTGCGGTAGATTGAAGTTTTCAAGCCATAGTATATTCTTTACATTTTTTATATTATATTTACAGCACTTAAACTCGTCAACTACTTCAAAGTTATGTTCGCCTATGTTTGTGTTTTCTCCAATACTGTGCTGCTCTGATTTCTACGTTGAGGATATTAGTACTATTTTTTTTCATTTACGATATGTGAAGACAAATGTTCTATAAGTAAAAAAAATGACCAATGAATCTGGCAAAAGACAAAACTGGCAATGGTCTTAGAAAACACATTCTGTCGAGCTACTATCAACAAATATACTCCTTGACGAATAAACTGTGTATGATTATTATGAAATAAATTAAAATGAAATTCACCGCTCTCGACTATTTAATTTAGGAAGCAATTTCTCTTTGCGGAACTTAAATTAAGGTTTCAAAAGTTATTACTTTCAATCTCATATAAACACTTCCTCTTGACTGTGAGCTCTACGAAACGTGCTAAAAATTAAATCCTTTGCATATGCCTTAACATCATTTACTTGTAAAATTTATATCAAGAAATGAAGGAGGAATTTAAAATTCCTAATTAAGATTTTGTAAATTTCATGCATTATTCATATGTAAACGCTTTGCATGTGACCTTCCCTCCTTGTGTGTATTTTAATACATTCACACATGTGTACATGTATGTATGTATAATTAATATGAGTAAACAGGCTAAAGACATTTTTAATTGCACGCATTATGAGCTTAAAGTAAATCACTCGGATTTAATAGTAATTAAACAAACATGAAGAACAACAAAGCAGCAGGGGTCGATCGATTACCGGCCGAGACTTTTAAATACGGCGGCGAGGTACTGATAAAGAACCTGCATCAGCTTCTATGCTTTGCCCAATCCAAAAAAAAGGGAACCCTACAGTCTGCGCTAATTGCTGTGAGATAAGCCTTAATATCGCATATAAGGTTCTAAAGCCCACCGTAAACAAACTGACTGAACCTTATCAGTGTGGCTTTAGGCCTGCAAAATCTGCAAGAGAGCAGATATTCGCCATGCGCCAAATCTTGGAAAATACCAGTGAAAAGAAGATCGACACACACCAGCTCTTCGTCAATTTAAAGCCGCTTTCGACAGCATGAAAAGGTCTCTATACTCTGAATTTGGTATCCTCGCAAAGCTAAGTAAAGAGATAAATAGAGAAGGGACCATTTTATATACGAGTGTACGGCTGCTAGCGTACGCCGATGATATTGATATCATTGGCCTCAACATCCACACCGTTAGTTCTACTTTCTCCAGACTCGATAAGGAATTGAAGCGTATGACAAACAAACAGTCATCGCACTCGCGACGAGGCTCATAAGTCTTTGTTGACAGTCATAACTTAGAAGTCGTACATTATTTCATCTATCTTAGAACCAGCATTAACACCAATAACAACGTCCGCCTCGCAGTCCAACGCAGAATAACTCTTGTCAACAGGTGCTACTTTCGACGGAGTCGGCAATTGAAAAGAGAAGTCCTCTCTTGAAGAACAAAGACTACCAAACACTATAAGTCCCTCATTATTCCCGTTCTGCTATATTACGGCGTTACAAGTTTTGGAGAGTAATGTTCTGTGGTCCTCTGCGCATTGGCAACGATGAGCTGTACAAGATATACAGCGACAATGACATAGTTCCGTGAGTGAACAGGCACCGCCTACGATGGCTAGTTCCTGTTGTTCGGATGGAGGAGAAAAGTACGGCTTTGAAAGTATTCGATTCGTTACTCGCTGGTGGAAGCAGAGGAATAGGAAGTCCTTCAATCTGTTGGACAGATCAGGTGGAGATGGACTTGGCTGCACTTAGTATCTCGAATTGGCGCCAAACAGTGAAAAGAAGAAACCACTGGCGCGATTGTTGTTAACTCGACTATAATCGCATAAGTGGTGTCTACATCAGTAAAAAAGATTGCATACCCTCACCCATATGTCGAAAAACATGTTCGTTTTAAACAAATTAACTGGAAAGGCTTTAGCTGTTGTTGGCACTTTCAGATACATATGCAGGTTATATAAAATGTATCTGTTCTTCTTATTTATTTATTACTTTTTCGTGCCAAAACGAGTCGTTAAAATATTCACAATCGTGTTCTCAAAGGGTCCGGGTAAACTGTAAACGCCTCCTCCTCACCTCCCTTGTGCGCTGCGCAAGTTAATCGGTTATGCAGAGTAATGTACGAATGTGTCATTAACTTGAGATATTTCACCTTTTGTTTTGCGATACGCTGGAAAACTCATCAGGAAAGCATAAAATGAAGGCGTAAGCACTTAAGTCGCGAGTATTTCGTGGAGTCGCGCGTGTGTTCAGCAGTTGAAGAAAGGAAAAACCGTAGCAATGCTGCATTTTATCCGCTTCTTTCACTTTTGAATGCGAGCATTTATGTTTCTACAAAAATGTTTGCTTTCTTTGTTGTTGTTGAAATACCAGATGCCACCAACAGTTCGGCAACATTTGCCAACGAAGAAGAGGGAAGCACAATTACGGCTCTTATTGAGTGAGCCCATGCCGGAACCGCTTTTGTTTTGATTTCATTTATTTTGCGGCAACAAGCGAGCGGTGAACCGAACAAACAACCGCTACTTGTTGTGTTTAAAGTCAACAACAAACAATGAAATAAAAACTGTGCCATTACAAATAAGCAAAAAATAAATAAATGTGTGTGTGTGTGTGTATATGCGCTAGGAAAATGATAATGCCGTTATTGGTCGGCAATGGAATACTTAATTAAATTTAATGCACATTTATTCCTCACATTTTCAATGCAAAACATCTTAGCGGAGAAGTTTTAATTTTAATTCGATTTGGAGCGCCGCACAGGAAGCGACAAAGTACACAGACACAAATAATAAAGTAGTCGGAAAGGCAAAAGCGAGTCATTAGCTGTGTGCAAAAGAAAAAATAAACGAAATTAAAACAAGAATATTGCTAAGAACTTGATAACTCTATTGTTTTACCTCGTTGCAAAAATGACAAGGCGAATTAAACGATGTCAGTCCCTTGAGTCTGGGAGTTCATGTATAAGAGATGCTGGGACGAGGAAAATGTCACAAAAACCATAAGATCACACAATTGTTGTTCAACGACAAACTGAAACTTCTTTATTATAAAATTTTGTCATGATACCAAAACTGACGATATCCAAAATACTTATCTGTCCTAGCAGATATATTATTTTACAAATTTGTTTGAAGATTACACGTTGAAGAAAACCATTCTGAAGTTCCTTGATATGCTCCGATTACGTAGCCCTGACTGCTCTGGGAATGGGTCGTTCAAAAGATTTTTTTAGTCTACTTGGTATCTCTACAGTCTTGCCATCAACCCAAATAAAACCGAAGGGCTTTTATTTACTAGAACATACTATATCCCGGTGGTACCACTGCCGCAAATAGAAGACATTCGTCTGCAACCGGCGGACACAGTGAAATATCTACAATTCATCCTGTCCTCATTCCTTCGAAGAGAGAGCAAAAAAGGTATCGAATGGCTTATACTGCTGTAGAGGAGCCATTAGCTCAAGATGAGGTCTCTATCCGAAAGTGGCCCTTTGGCTCTACGACATCATAGTCAAGTCCAATATGTTTTCACATGTCCGAACACTCGGATCAATTGGATCATGGAGTCACCAAACCGAGCTCTGGCGGCTCCTTCTCTGCCCATATACCGGCGAGGATGTTGTGGGTAGAAAGAAGCTATTGGATGAGAAGGGCAGTGAGCTCTTTACGGATGGGTCAAAGCTTGGAGGAAGATTGGTAGAGGGGTTCACTGTAAAGAGCTCTCCATCAACTCCAGCTTCAGATTTTCTGGCTATTGCAGCGTCTTGCAAGCCGAGATTGCAGCTATTAAGGAAGCAGTAGATTTACTGCTCCGAAGTGTAGCCCCCTTCAGAGAAGTGACTATCCACTCAGATAACAGGGGGGCGATACTAACCTAACCTAACCTAACGTAAGTGCTTCCATTAAACTCTTTCACACCGTGGACCGACTATTTAAGTCACCTAACAATCAAATTCACCAATATGTCATAAAGTGCATAAATCTTCAACAGATTGCCACTCTTCAAGGACGAATTTGAGTATTAACAATTTATGATTTTTGAGAAAGAGGAGAATTATGTCGCAACTTACAAGCTTCAAAACAAAAATTCACAGACCGTCTCACATGTCATTGGATTCTTTGCGCATACTGAATATTAATGGGTAACCAAGCAGTTCTCACGTTTATCATTCCGAAATTATTGATGAATAAATATGCATATTTACACGCATCTAAACCAACATTGTTTTGGCATGTGTTTGGTAAATATGTGCATATGTGCTTGCATTTCGTCAGACAAACAATTTCGAAATGGGCCAAATGTTGTATTGTGAATATTTGATGAAGGTGGCAGCACAGACAAAACAATAAGCGCACCCAATTATATGTACGAGGGTAGCACTCAAGAAGAGGCTATGAATATTTCTCACAGTTGGTTAGATTTGTAGACACGCACCGCTTCTTTGCATAATATGTTGATGTGTGGATAAGAAAACAATCAATAAGCAATTACATACGAGACGCAAGAAGTTGAAGAAAAAGAAAACCTCACTTTTTCCTAGCCTTTTTTTAAATAGTGTGAATGTTTTTTGGCTGTCACTTTAAATAATCCGTATGAGATATTAAATTAAATTTTTTATTGCTTTTACTAATTAACATCTTACCTTCTTCTTCTTTTTTATCCTTTCAACCGTGGATCGGTCGGTCTGGGTTTAGAATCGAACACTTCGCCAGTCGCTTCTGTCCTTTGCGAGGTTACGTCATTTGTACATCCAAAGGTCTTTCCATTGGATGCGCGGGCGTCGTTGCCTCCGTTGTCTACCCATGGGTCTCGTGTCGAAGAAGCAATTCGCTATAGCATCATTTTCCATGTTCGGTCTAACCAGGGCATTCGTTGGATTTCTATGCGGTTAACTGTATCCATGTTACTTCTCATACAGTTCATGGTTCCATCTTTTCCGAGGTCATAGTTCACGCGGATGGCACCAAAGATTTGCGAAGAACCGTTCTCCCAAATACTGAAAGTGCTTTCCCAGCTAGGGTCATCATCGTCCATGTTTCTGCACCGAATAATAGAATATTAATGTGGAATTTATGCTGGTTCCAAGATCTACGAGGACCTTAACTTTTACAATTGTGTAGCTGCCCACAATGACGTAGTTCCCAAGATGCTAGGAGTCTTTATATGTGGCCTCCAAACGCGTTGTCTGTCCCTCGTTCACCACAAGACTACACTTCGCTTCTTTTTCTAGGGTGGAAAAGGCTGCGCTGATGGCTCTGTTTTAAAGTCTTTGTTATCAATATCATTTGTGTAATTGTACTCAACCTCATTCTGCAAAACCGTACAAGTTTCGCACTGATACCAAATTTAGACATGACGTCGAATAGGAAGCTCCTATCAGCGCTGTCGAAAGCAACTTTGAAATTGAAAAAAGTTTATGGGAGTCGATTTGTTTGTCAAGGTCTCCTCGAGGATTAGACATATTGTGAAAATCTAAAGTCTATGGTGAATTTGCCAAATCTAAAGCCACACAAATAAGATCCAATCAGTTTTTTTACAATGAACTTAAGTCTTTCACACAATACTGTCGAAAGAACTGTATATGCAATGTTCAGAAAGCTAATCTCCCATATTCCAATCATTGGACATGCTTTCCAACTACTCGCTGCTGTTCTTAAACGCCTCAGCAGGTAATCCATCGACCTGTGGAATTTTGCTGTTTTCAAAGCTGCTTTCACCTCGTCTGGAACAAGTGGCGGGTCGAAGCTTTTGTCGCAGTAGATTGCTAATTGGGGTTCTTCTCTATCCGTCGCATGACTGCTTCTTTCCTCTACATTTCGAATGTACTCTGTGTGTTCCCCCTGCGGGTAGGGGGGACCCCCTCAGGGTTCGGGGGGAAACCGAATATACCCGCGGTAAGGCAAGCCTGTCGTAAGAGGCGACTAAGATCCTGGCCGCCAGTCCAGAGTTGTGTGGAAACTCAACTGGTAGTAACTTCGGTTACAAGGTCTTACCAGAGACTTTAACCTAGTACCACGGGGAGCAGTAAGCCCTTGGAGGTAACTCCAATCTGCTCATTGGGTTTGGCCTTTTGTGGAGATTCGTGGTGGCTGTGGTTAAAACCCAAATCGCGGGAAGAACTGACTTTGTCAGTTCAAATGTGGAGTTGCATTGCAACCTGGCGCCGTGCACTTAGTACGGAAGAGGTTTTAGATGGGCCTCGAACCCTACCAAGGTGGTAATTTGTGTCCATGCCACACTGCCGATTGGTACTGAAAATCGTTACCCATTTTTCAGGGCGCTGAGCGACGCATTGTATTGATCCGTTGTGCTTCTGAGCACCGTAGACTTAGGCCTTCGCAGGTAGGATCCCACGTAAAACACTCTCGACTGTTGTACTCTGTGTGTCTGTTACACAAACATCATATAATATAAAATTTATGATTTCTATTTAAATAAGCAAAACTTAGCTCCAGAAACCAGAAATAATTCAAAACAAAAGGAAAAAATATAAAAAGTAATTTTAGTACTTTTTCCCCTGACAAATATTGTATTTTCGTAATACAGGTTAGTTTATAAGCTTGAATAGCAATAATCTCAGCCATACCTCATCGGCTTTGCTAGCTTGTTTTCTCTTCCCAAACCACTTGAAAAACCGTTGTCACTTTCGCCGGCATAAACTTAAAGAAATTGTATGAACCTTTTTTTTAAATATAATTACCCTTAGAATTAGCATTTTCTTAATTTTTGTAATTCTTTTTTATGTAGAACTTTATGGAATCGCCTGTTTTCAGCTGTCAAATACAATACTTTGTTGTGAGGAAAATTGCACGGCTGAAATCTTTCAAGAGTTTTATGTCGAACCTGCACCTTCTCTATGCTTTACGTTCTCTGGTTTATCTTAATGTATGTACTCACAAACCCTACCTCTAATGTTGTTGGAAATAACGGATACCCTAATACACAATATTATAAATATTTGCACCATATAAATGGTGAAATTAGTCACCAGGCCGATTAATGCAATTATAATTGATCGTTGAAAGCAAAATTATGCAGAATACATGTGACAAATGAATGAATATGGACGAGAAAATATAAACCTATTAACGAAATGAATTATTTAATTTGGGATATTTATAGCCTAATCTTCGCAAAATTAAATTACTCAGAAGATTTATTGGAAAAACAGCAAAAAACTTTCTCAATAATTATTCTCCAAGAGCCTGATACAGACACACAAACATTTATGACCATTTTGTGGCCTATCAAGTACGAACTTTTATGATGAAGCAGTTTGTCCGCTTATGCGCTGTAACTACATAACAGGTGGAAAGCTAATTGAAAGCGAAACTAAATATAAGCCTCTTAAGGTAAAAAAAATGGAAAAGGTGCTTAATAACATTGTTTCAATTGCACTTTTCAGATGCTATTAAACTGCGCAGATTTAATTTGTTTTACGAATATGTGTGTGTGTAAGTATATGTGTTTCATGGCACTGAACAAAATAAACAAAATGAAGCAGTGGAAATATTTTTATATATTCGACCTTCTTACAAGCCGAATTACAGACATCCCATCACTTTACCGTCATAATAACTACATAAATAAAAAAAATTCTCACTTAATAATTTTTTATCTGAAATAAAGATATATTTACGTCTCTACGTAATAGGTTGGGATTACTACTACAGTAGCCATTGATTTTTTCCACAAACGCCGATTTCTCCAAACAAATAACATATTTTTACTTTTAAAACGCTCGTATAAGCTATTGCCTCGTTGAAAATGTAAGCTCTTTTGGCCGAAACAACGAATTGGCGCTATCAGTTAACTTCAACTTTCAGCTGTTTTTATCCCAAAATATTCTTTCATATTTTTTATATATTAATCTTATATCTCTTATAACGAAATATTTATGTTTGCATGTTATCCACAAACGCTGCATTGCAAAATTTCAGCGGAATTCAATTGTCATGAAACGGCTCGTCAAATGGCGCGCTTCAAGCTTTTATGCGCCTGAGGTGGCTATAAAAGCCCCATGGCGTTTCTGGAAATAGCAATTTAGTATCAATTTCTCACAGCTCGTAAAATGTCGGTGCACATCAAATAATCGGAAATCAATACAGCTGCGAGAGGGTATATATATTGTGTATAAAAGCTATAAAAGCGGTAAATGTAATTTAAACAAAATAAAAAGCGATACAAAAATTGTATTTTTCATATTGTCAACAAAAATTAAATACGGCCTAAAATAAAGCAAAAAATCTTTTATACTTTGAGTAATGACCCTTTGTATACTAAATTTATATTTAGAAAAATGGATATAAAAACTTATACTACTGTGTGTATATTAGGGTGCTCCGTTTTAGGCGATATTTTTTCTTCTCTGTGCTAAGTTACATGTCATAGCGGCTTAGTTCTTTCAAAAACTCAACTAACCATATGAATAATACCAGACTTTTATTTCCTGAACAGGGTATATTAAGTTTCCCACGAGGTTTGTCATAACCATGAGGAAACATCGGAGATCCTACAAGGTGCGTTCCAAAGTAAACAGAATTAAAAATCAATTTATTTTATTCAAAATACTCTCCTTCAGCTTCAATGCAGCTTTTTGCATGGTCCAAAAGCATGTCGAACGAGTGTTTTAGCTCGTTGGCCGGTATGGCTGCCAGTAAGCCGGTGCAAGCCTTTTGAATGGCCTCCACGTCTGCATAACGCTTTTGTTTCATAGGCAAATGCATTTTTCCGAAAAGGAAGAAGTCACGCGGTGCCATATCAGGTGAATGCGGAGAGTGGTTAATGGTTAAAAATCACATTTTAACCAATCAATTCAAATAATCGGTCACAAGCGTCGATCGATGAGAACAATTTTTGGTCGTCAGTCAATTTTTGCGGAATAAACCGTGTATACACCTTTCGTAAGCCCAAATGTTCGGTCGAAATGTGGTAAATCGATGGGTTGGAGATGTTCAATTCCATTTCCATGAATTTCAATGATTATTTCTGCTGAATTTTGATGAATTCACGCACAGTTTCGATGGAATATCCGGTGATCACGCATTTTGTTGGCCCACATGTTGATCGTCATTTATGTCCTCACGACCAATTTGAAAACGCTGAAACCATTCGTGCACTCAGCTACGGGATAGGCAATCATCACCATAAACTTGTTTCATCAACTGAAACGTTTCGGTGAAAGTTTTACAAATTAAAAAAAAAATTAAATTTTTTCTCTTTGTTCGAAACTCATTTTTGCACCGATAACACAAACATACTGACACTTAAAACGCAATAACTTCAGTTCCAATCCATGAAATGTCATTCTCACTGAACAATCGATAAAGATAGTAGATTGTAACACACCAGTCGACATAAAGATGGCGCCACCAGGGGCGCTAGATGCAAAAAGTCCTGTTTACTTTGGAACTTTCGTTGTATAATGTATAAAAATAATTTAACAGGATGACGACCTGGGTTAATTCAGCCATGCCTGCGTGTCTGTCTGTTTTTATATACGGGAACTGGTCCCTATTTTTATGTGGTATCGATCTAAAATTCTGGGCATGTCTTTTTCTCTAAAATTAGCTCGAAATTACCTATTACGAACCACCATAGCATATAGTTCCTATATAAACTAAACGATCGAAATGCTTCTATGAAAATTATATTTTGTATCAAATGCTTGCATTTGATACCAAATCTTCACGAAATTTAATAGATACAGGAATAAACTAAACAATCGAGGTTTTTGTGTTTGTGAAGGGTATTATAGTTTCGTTTTTTCTTGTTTTTACTCCAATTTGATTTTCGGCGTAATTTCTTTGTTTAAGGGGTTATACTCGTATACAGTAAAAATTTTCAAAACGTGATTTTAAATTTTATTTTCTTAATGTGCTTGTACATATATTTAAGAATACACACTGAAAATTTCATATCGTTCCGGTGAATATTTTTGAAGTTACTAAAATACACGTATAGCTTTTGCACAGATAGTTTCGTAATTTTATTGGTTAAAAAAGACGCACCCTAATGCATTTGCCACATATGAGTCTTTGTGTCTTTGCAGCATTGTAGATTACTAATGCTCTCGCACTGCTCTAAACACGTTGCCATATACAATTGCTTGTGTTCGCAAGCCAATCAATCATGCCTAATCCCTGCAGCTTCCACGCACTTTCACAATAACAGTAACTTAGCACTGCTTCAACACTGCATTACTGGGCCAAAGTCCATTTTAGATTAGCAAACGCTCGAATAGCCACTAAACACTTGATTTGCGGTGGCAAGAAATGTTGCCCAAAGTACTTGCAATGGTTTTAGGGGCACAAAAAAATTCGAAAATAATTGAGGACCAGCTCTGTAAGACATTGAATCTCTGCACTAAATTTAAATGATTGTTGAATCTTGTGTTGAAGTTTTAAGTCCGAAAATGCGGCGTATGAGTTGGAGATTGAAAAAACTGCATGAAAGTGTAACATGCAATACTTTACTACTTTTTTATTTTTTTGTTATAATTTTTTAATATTTTGTTTTATTTTCGCTATTTTGTTCTATGCTATTCAGTGACCAAAATTCGCTGGAAAATCGAATTTGAACTTTTGTCAGCTTATTTGTACTCTTTTCATACGTACATATGTATGTAACTGAAGCCAACGCTTTCAAAGAAGCGCAAGCAATTTAGATAATAAAATTAAAAAGCCTTGGAGCGTGCGGGTAAATCATTAAAATATGTAACTCAATATTTCAACAAAATTTTCATATTAAATTATTCTGTATCAAATGCTTGCAGAATTTTTAAATAGACGCTAATTAGTGTAATCTTTACAAATATACAGAAAAACTACTATTCATTGACTTAACTAAGTGGCTATTTGAAATGCCTTTGACATCAGTAAATTCAAAAATAATTTATTAAAACTTTTTTTATATTTATAATAGTTTTTATACTGACTCTGGCTATATCTAGTTTAAATATTTAATAAAAAGAGCAAAAGTTTCAACTTTAAACGCTTATTAAATTTTTTGACTTACTAATTTTTATATTTAAAGAATGTCTGAAATCTTTACTTATTTTCAGTTAATTTTCAGTTAAATTTCCAGTGACTATTTATAAACCCGCTTATAACTGCGCAAGCGGTGTCTACTTGTTCTAAAGAAGAAGATATATTATTCCTTGCCACTCTATTTAAAAATAGCTAACGTTAGTTTGATTATATTCTCTGAGAAAACACTCAGCCTTCACAGCTTTAAAGAGATGAAGATAATAAAGGCATTTAAAGCGAAGAAATGTATTTGCAAGCAATTAACGCCACGCTGAAATGCACGGCATCGTGAAATTTATTCCTGTATGCACAGAGCAGAGAAAATGCATAAATAAATAACTGCTGGTAAATAAACAAACGATTAAGGCGCTTAACGTAGTATGCATGGCGTATACGTAACATTTACTACTGTGCGTACACCCAAATGGTATTGGACTATATATTATATATTTCTATATCTATATTTAACCGAATAGATTATAGTTAAGGATAAATCTTTCTAATTTTGATTTGATAAAGGATTTCTGATATAGAATTCGAAATTTTTATATCAGCGGATAGCACGATTCATTCAGTGTTGGAGAGTCTACTCTGTGCAATGCTAAAGATGTTTCCTTATCAAATGTAAATTGATGTTTTCCAAACATAGGGGTTGGGTTTTATACAGTCTTCATTAAGGGGTTAGGGGTAGTCAGAGGCACGAAAACATGAGAGTTTTCAGCATTTTTTTTTTGCTATTAAATCATGTTATTTTACAAAAGTAGTAATATGGCATTATTATAGGATATATTGACGTGAAGTGACGAAATTTTCGAAAAAAAAATTTAATTTCCAAAGTTATAGTTGTTGGTGTTGACCCTGTTCCAAAAAAGGTACTTGCGGTGACAAGCATAAGTCTTTGGAGATTCATCTAGAAACAATCGGACAAAAATAATTAGTTTTATAAATAGATAATCCCGGGCCTGATCGAAGGATTTTATTTTTTATTTTAAAAATAAACAATATGGCGGCCTCAGGAAATTTTTTTCTAAATTTTTGCGAAGAAATCAACAGTGATTGGTCTTAAAAAATCGAAATTCTACTGAGTGGTTTTCGAGTTAAAGTTGTCACCGATTCAAAAAACATAGTTTCACACTAGCGTTGTGAAGTGCCCGAGCTCTCTTTGTTATTTGTAGAATAACTCAAAAACTAATTATCGGATCAACGTGAAATTTTCAGAGAATATTTTTAAGATATTACACTTAACGAAAATGCAAAAAATAATAATTTTTTGAAAATTCTAACTACCCCTAACCCCTTAGTATCGCATACCCCTTTGATTTGTCTCTTTGTTCTAAGCACTAAGCTTAAGTTTTTAGTGTGTGAAGAGCTCAATTACGTCTTTAGTAAAGTTATATAATATCTATACTAATTGCTTGATCTTCGTAATTTTTCGATATTCTTTTTGTCTACGACATTTCCAACGGGGTTCGCCTATTCGATTTACTAGCACGTGCAGCGCCGCAAAGCAAAACAAAAACCGAAATTATTTGTAAAAAGAAAATATCAGTGGAATTGCGGCTGCTTTAAGCAAAAAAGTCATAAATAATCAATCACAGTTGAGGAAAAGTAGCAAACAGGTTAATTTCAGATTAAATATTGAAGTGAAAGTGGAATTTACAGACGTTCGACCCATTTAAAGTGAGGCTGCTGGGCTTCCAGCACTATTTACATAAACAACTTAAATCTGACAAGCACAGACAAGCTTTACTTTTTTGTTGTTAATAAAGCGAACACTTTCGATTGAAATTTTCTGCTTTCATGGCTATGGGTTTTCATATATTTCCCACCATTATCCCTTTTGGCCAAACTCCTTTTGTGCTGCTCCGTTTTCTACCGTATTTTTCAACCTTTTAAATATGTAATTGCAGTAATCTTGTTACAGCACATACGAATGAAGTGGAAAGGAGATGCGAATGCATTTTCGACCAGAGCAAAAATACTACAACGATTTTCACAATACAACTTTTTACAATACTAGCAAGCTCTTACCTTGATTATTGCCATGACAGCCAAACAAAGCGAGCAAAATATAAAGAAGCAAAGTTTTCTCTTGAATATTCAAATAGCAACAAAATGGGTAGTCCGAAAAGTTTTCTAAAGAATGGCCAAGCGAGCAAACGAGAGTTGCTATTAAACACGAATGTCTACTCTAACGCACATGCCTACAAACACACATACATATATGCTTAGTCTACTGTGTAGTAGTGTGTCAAACATTTTGCATATTCATTTAAGAGATTGCATTTTGTTATTCCGATTAACTTGTATTTGATTCAACCGCAGGCAAAGATTTTGTTCAATACCATTTTCATTTTGAAACTTGCAACAAACACATCAAATGAACATATCGAACATTTTAAAATCATTTTCTGTTAACAGTAATACTAATCACTTATTTCACAGCTAACAAGCAAATAATAAATATTTTGCCGAACTACTATGCTCCAGTAAATCCACTCGCTCGAATAAAAAGAACATCATAAAATTTACATGAATATTTTTCTTTTCAGAATTTCCTTATGTTTTGAATTTTCGGTGAAATGAAGCAGATAAAATTGTGGAAAACTTCGCTTAGCTATTTCCAGAAGGCAGAAGTTTATTGCAGCTGCGTAGGCAACAGCAGCAGCAAAACTTTTATGAAAATGGTAATTAATTTTAATGAAAAATTCTGAATATTAAAATATTTCAGTGCCGTTAAAAAGCTTTACTAAACAAAAATTGCAAGAAAATGTTCATAATGGAAAGCTAGAAAGCACAAAGTTGTATTATTCAATAAATTGAACTGAACAACAATTTTGCGAGAAAAATTATTGCCTTTATTTGCAAACGGTGAATGCTGAAACTATTTGAAGCTAAACTTTGTGAACGAAAATGAATTTGCTTTTACTTTATTTCAACTTTATTGCCAAAATGATTGACTTTCCAGCAAACCAAATCATCAAATTATTAGCCTGATATTAAAAAGAGAGTGCCTTACTGCTTTTACTCAAAATTTTAAAGCTATTAAAAAGGAAACTACTGAGACTAACTAGAAATTTCTTTTTATTATTATTTTTTTTCTAAATTAGTTTAAAAATGAGCTTTGATTTCACATGGTTAATGCAATAATAATTTGAATACTGTTATTTTGTGGAATTAGTCGCTAACTAAATTCTAACTAAGCGTTCTCATACAAAATTAAAGCAAGTTAGAGGATTCTAAAATTTAATTTTTGCCGGTTGTATCAAGCTATTAATATCGGAAATAGAATTTTCATGCGTAACTCAGAAATTAAGGATTCTTTCACTATGAACTCCAACCTCATATTATACAATTGCTTTACTAATGTTATTAATAGAACTTTGTCTTATTTCATATTAAGGATATAGTTGTTGCATTTAGTATTCATCATTTCTCAGAAAATGTGCTTAACTAACGATTCAATAGCAAACACAAATTTCTTAGACTAATGTTACTCATACGCACTGTACTATAGATAGAAATTTCACTGGGGGAATGAATCGAAACAAGCTATTATTCTTAGAACTTTTTATTTTATTTATTAGTTGATGAGACTTATTCGAAATTTTTTAACATGCATAACAAAGATTATTATAATGTTAATATATCATCAAGCCATCATATTATTTTTGTTCAGTATTGTTTGTCATTTGGCAAATCGTTCAACTTTATTACGAAAATTCACGTTCTGTAAAGAATGTTTTTAGCGTTTCGCTCAACTGTTGACCCTTAGTTGGCCTACTGAGCGAACTATTCGAAACAACACCATCCATCTTGAGAGCCATCATTCATTATTGGATAACACTCAACCGACAGCTTGTGCCGTTCAACCTTCCCAAGCGACATCGCATCGTTCTATGGGCACTTGAAAAGTTTCAAGAAGACCCGACGTTTTCGAGTCAAATTTTGTTTAGCGATAAGGCCCATTCCTGCCAAACTGGGAACTAAGATCAATCTAAAGAGATTCAAGAGCTGTCATTTCATTCAAAAAAAAAAAAACAATTATTTGGTGTAGTTTGTGGGCCGGTAGAATCATCGGTTCATAAGTATTTCTTCAAAAATGATGTCGGTGAGAACGTAACCGTCAATGGCGACCGTTACAGAGCCATAATAACCGACTATTCAATGCCTCAAATTAAAGCTCGTGATCTCGGCTACATTTGGTTTTAACAAGACAGCGTCATTTCCCACGCATCCCATCAATCATTGGATTTATTGAGAAAACACTTCGGTGAGCAGAAATTGGCTGGTTTGGGCCAGTCGATTAGCCACCAAGATCGTTTAATATCTCACAGTTAGACTTTTACCTATGGGGATATGGTGTTGGAGCAAAACATAACGGGTGTCATTCACCAGTTATTTGTCTAAATGCTCGAATATGCCCTTTATAAGCTCACAATATAAAATTAAAGGAACTCATTCCACAACAGTGGAGTCTAAGCCATCAGTATGAACCTTTATTTATATATAACCTGTAATTTTAAGAAGCTGTTCATGCAGCAAAATTACTTAAAACTAATTAAAAATGCTGCCCCTTCGACAAAAATAACAATAACAATTGAGAACTGTTCCGTAGAAGAAAATTATTATCCGGAAGATTGCGGAGCTTGTCATCAAAACCCATTTTACTTTCACTGAACAAATAAAAAACATTGCTAATAACAATTTTTGTATTTATAATCGCCATCAATAAGCAAGTAAGATTATTTAATTGAATTTCAACAAAAACAACGAAACCTTTATAGTTACTTACAACCAACTTTTGTATATATGAGCACACGACAATCTCCACTCAAGTTGTCAAAGCAACTTAAGCTAAGGACCCGCCTTCGCACTGAGCCCGCCTGCATCGAGCAGCAACAGGTGTAGCAGAATATGTGAGGGTTGCTAGCAACATGTTGCCGTTTACAACATTATACTGCCGAACAAAATTCTATGGCATCCACGTTGCTATTATTACTGTGAAGTTCTACTAGTGAACTACTTACTTGTCGTTGGGGTTCACACATTTTGCATTGTTTACCAGCAAGTAACACAGAAGTCATATGGCAAACATACGGCTGCACAATGGAGAGAATGGAAAATATGTTAAGTGCATACGTAATTTAATTTTAATTGTTAATGGAAAAATACTTCAATGAATCTTTGGCTATAAACACATGATATACATACATACATATAAATGTAAATATGTATATGCATGAAAAATATATAAAAGTGCTGGCTAAATAGGAGCATATAAAGGTAGATGAATATTCATATATGGAAATAATTATGTGACGGCGAAATATAATATTGCAAGCTACCCACTTAACTGTTGTTATAACCTCATTTATGCATTTAAATTCACACAAAAGTTAACTCTACAAAGCTGTACACCTTCGTGCGTCATTTTTATTATTATTTCATTTCAACAAATTATGTGCTTAACAAAAACGCCTTTGTATCCTGAAAGCTTAGAAACGCCGCAGGATTTAAAGTTAATTTCGAAGTAAGGTTTGATTCCGAAGGTAGCGCAAAATTATGGTTTTCTACTCCTACTTTTCAGGTACTCTCTCTCTCTCTTTCTCTATTGACATTAACCTTCAGCTAATTATAGCATAATATATACAAGGTTTTCCAATAAGAGTGCTATGACTGATTAAAAAAAATATTTTTTAGGTAATATGAAATGTTTTTTTAATTACTGTGAAGTACAATCAA
This sequence comes from Bactrocera dorsalis, assembly GCF_023373825.1. Lineage (NCBI taxonomy): Eukaryota > Metazoa > Arthropoda > Insecta > Diptera > Tephritidae > Bactrocera > Bactrocera dorsalis. Next base: position 5,150,988 of record NC_064304.1, on the reverse strand, counting down.
TAAAAAAAGGTGAATATACCATCACTAAAATGGTCTTTAAGGCTTCTTTTACAGGAACGAATTTGTTGAACCCAATTTTCGAGTACTCTTTCCACTAAATCAAATCGTATGTTATAGATAGCACGTTCAATTTTGACTTCTAAAGCTTGAAGAGAGTTTGGTTTATTGCTAAGGACCAATGACTTCAAATAACCCTACAAAAAGCAGTCTAATGGTGTTCAATCACAACTTCTTGGAGGCCATTCAATGCCACAATTTCTTGAAATAAACGAATCTCCACACTTTTCTCCCTCACTTGTCCCTCAGGGCTGTGTGACAACCCCGTCTTGTTGAAACCAGTTGTTGTCAAGATCAACTTCATCCAATTTCGGCCTTAAAAAGCTAGATTTCATCGATCTATACCGCACTGCATTGAGAGTATCGGTATCATTTCGAAAGGAGTACGGACCGACGATTCCATCAGGCCAAAAACTACACGGAACCATGAATTTAGGTGAATGTAATTGATTTTCATGAATAGTTTGTGGATTTCCATCGCACCAGTTTTGTTTATTTACGGCAGGACACACATGAAAGTGAGCCTCATCGGAGAAGATGATTTTATTAAAAAAATCTTTATCGTTTTCAAGTTATTCCAATGCAAAATCAACAAATTCATGACGTTCACGGTGAACCAATGGCTTCAGTTCTTGAGTGAGAACAATTTTGTGTGGATACAAGCACAAATCCTCTCTCAAACTGCGCTAGCTTGTGGTTTGAGACAGTCCCAATGCTTGAGTACGTCTTGGAATCCACAAATTGCGGTCTTCAGCAACACTTACCTAAACCACAGCAATATTTTCTTTACCTTAAGCGGTTCTCTGTCTTACTTGAACATTATGTGAAGAAAATGGGCGCTCGAAATTTCCAACAATTTGACAGATTGCGGTGCTCGCGGATAATTATTACGACCATTAAATAGCAAAAGCGCACGAAAAGTCGCTATGGGTGAATTTAGAAATCGTATCATCCCTTTTGGAAAACCCGGTATTTGCAGAAATTTCGTTAAGATGCTAATCTAATTATAGCCTTTTAAATTGAAAAAATGTAATTAGCAAAGTAAAAGTTATTACAACACAATGTGGGAAAAGCATTGGTTTATAAAATGGAGATGAATTCCTTGAAAGCTTAAGAAACATATTATATAAAATATATCTTCGCAGCCCACTAATAATTAAATTAATCGTAACAGTATCCAGTAATAAATATGTGGGTTTTAAAAATTTAACTTTTTAAAGTAAAAATTTTCCCATTTCAAATATAAAACCGTCAGAACCCACTTATTAGAATAATATCCAATATTACTTAAACGCTGCTATGTAGCTTTGTGTCCGCCATGCAGAACTTCGCAAACATTTCGAAACAACAAAACACAGTCGCAGACTAACAAATAATGCCATAGTGAATAGGTGAAGCGGAATTCCGAAATGAATACATGATTGCCAAACTTTTTATCTTTTTGCAACTATTTCCAATTTAGTTTCACACAACATTTATGCGTCCATGCACATTTGCAGATAAGCCGAGATTACACTGATTTTGGCAATTTCATATATTTTTCCCCTTAAAAAAAGATATTATAGTATACAATAGTAATAGATATAAATGAACTTAGTTTCAAAGCAGCAACATGATAAATTTATACCGACATGTTTGATATACTGAAAAATATGCAAGCACATAATGCTGATATAAAAGCTTTCAAGCTAGTGATACGTGACTAGTTCACTTGCAACCAGTCGGCAACAAGTTCAAATTGAGAACTGCGGTCTGAACTATTTTTTAAACATTTTATATTTTGAAGATATGAACAGACGGACGAATAATTTAAAATAAAAGTATATTGGGCCTAACTACATTCATACGATTTTACGTAACTTATTTATTAGTCCATTGTTCCAACATTCCGAGCATGCTTGATGATTGGAACCTGCGTGTATTTTGCCAAATCCACAAAAAGTGGGACCCTACAATATGGGATAAATCTCCTTAAATTCGCATATAAGGGCTTATCGAGCTAATTGGGCCTTAGACCTTGAAAATGTATTATCGACCAGGTTTTCACCAAGCGCTAAATCTTACTAAAGACCCGTGAAAGTAAGATTGACACACACCACACCTTCATCGATTTCAAAGCCGCCTTTGACAGTACGAAAAAGGAACGGCCTTTATGCCGCTATGTCTGAACTTGGCGTCCAAAGACCAAACTTTACAAGTGCATCATCATTTCCGTCCTGACATATGGCATCATCCGATAAGTTGGGCTTAGGGGTGTTCGAGCGGAAGATGTGTGTTTGAATGACGTCCTCCATTATGAACCTGTGAAATCGGGTAAAACCATTAATTGAACTTATATTTCTGTTAGCAGAGATACGGACATATGTAAATATTATTTATATTTAATGAAAAAAATATAAAATGCGGGCAACACTGCTATCAAGTATTCGCTACGCAATAGATTTCAATAGATAGATTCCATAAGTCAATGCGCTTTTAGAATCATTTGATCTTTGTACGTTGAAACAAAAAATTAAAGAATTTCATCAACGAACATCGTACCAAAAGAGCACGTTGAAGTATTGTGTGTATACAACCAGTACCGCCATCTAATGAGATAGTTTGGCACTAGCATTAAGTTAACTGCATTTTTGGTAGGGTGAATGACTTAAATATACACATCAAATTACTTACAAAAGAGAGCACAAATGGAGATTTATTATTTTACAATTGAGTTTGATTTTAGTTACAATTCGCTGGAAAAATCACAAGCTAAATTGAAAATTGTTGATTTTCTTGATAAAATAAAAGTTTTACAAACACACTTTACCATAATCTAACGCAAGTTATTTTACTTTAAAAATATCCACAGTCTTTTCCTGGCGTTGGTAATGTAGCTTATGCAAGTCCACTTCAGTATTTTGTTGTAATATGCAATTTTTGTGTTTCATTCTGAGAATAGCATGTTCAAACCTTAATCGATTTCGTCTGTGTTCGGTTTAAGTCGTTTCAATTTCATGAAAATATCAAATTGTTCACTTTAGTTGTTGTTTTCTGATAATTCTTTAATTGAGACTTGCAAATGGAGAAGTCGACCCTCTCAAAGCACATCGATAGAAAGCACAGCCGAAAGGTGTACATATGTATTTTTACTTAAAATGCAAGTGTGTGGATTATTTAAAACTAAAGAAATATGGATTAAATAGAGATAAGAATTGTTATTTTGGAGCAATCAATTACTTGTCAATCCTTTCAAATTATTAAGAAAACTACTTCATAAGTAGTTGTTCTTGATGGAGTAGAAAATGACGTGCCAGTACAGCTCGAAGACAATTGAGTATTAATCGTGGTATAGTCAACTAACTTAGAAATCAAATTTGAGTTATAATTTCATTCCATAACAAAAGTATGAATTCTGCCTGAAGGACAAAAATGAATGACGTTTCATTTATTTTATATTTTCTTACATTTTGATATCCTATACAAGGTAATAGGACAATTGAAAAGTCCTCGGCCCACCATAGTAAAACACCCTCCAACTTTTCGGTACCAATTTTGTACTACGATTTGTCCTTTGCTTCAGATTAGGCCCCAGTTTCAGCGATGACCTCTTCAATCGACGAAAATTTCTTCTCAGCGAGCATTCTTTTGAGATTTGAGAACAGAAAATAGTCACTGGGCGCCATACCTAGAGAATACGGTGGATGTGGTAGCAATACGATGCTTAATTCATGGATTATTGCCATCGTTTTATCGTTTTCACTGACTGATGACAAAGGTGCATACCATTGGTGAAATAACACTTGGGGGTTTATAACCCTTGAATATCTCAAAACACTACTCCGAATCCTCAACTCGTCATTGTTACTGACCAAAAGTGAGCTTGCACACCCCTTTGCATAGCCAAATATTCATGAGTGATATGATGTACACATTCAGTTGATGTATTAAGAGTGCCTGCTATCTCGAACAACTTGACTTTACTGTCATCCAAAATTAATTTTTGTATTTTTTTTATGTTTTCCTCGGCAACAACATTTTTATGGCGTCCACTGCGTTCGTCGCCTTAGTTTGCTCAATTCCCTTTGTCTAAGCTTAGGATAACAATCCTTGATGGTTAATTTTCCTGGGGCAGTGTCCGAAAACTCGTTACGAAGCCAAGTGTTTGCTTCAACTGTTTATTTTTTCCTTCAAAAGCAATATTTTATTGATACAATTTTTTTGCAAGAACAAAAGTTCAAAATGACTTCTTCCTAAACTAATAATCCGACAGCTGTGAAATTTATACATGTGCGTTTTGAAGGTTAGGGTTATCCAAACAATATAGTATTTAATTCTAGTTAATTTTGGTCTTAAACAGATTGTCCAATATTGATGTTTCGCTTTTTCTATTCGCCATTCATGCATCCAGCACTAAAATACACGCCTTGAGTGAATTGTGCTGCTGGCTTGTATTTCTGTTAACGACATGCTCATTATTTAGAAACCACAATTCCAGAAACCAATTAAAAGAGCCCAAAATATGAGATGCGCATATAAAAACATTGCAGAACATGCAAACAGACACAAACCTATGTACATATCTATACACAAATAGCATCCAATTGCAATGCAAAGTGATCTCCCAGCGGCGTTGGCATTAGAAAGTCATAAATTGACGCATTTGAAATACAGTTATGTTTTAGTAAATAATTTGAGTGTTCTCATAACGACGCAAAACTGCGTCAAATTGCCTATATTTAAGCGAATTAGCATTTTTTAAATTCATTAAAGCAATAATAACTGTTTTAATGAGGCATTTTCCATTAGAAAATTCAGTACTCAACACAGCTCAATATCGCTTCTATGTAAGCAAGTATGTATGCGAGTGTGTCTTCGTTCGTCGGCACTAATTATGGCGCCTATTTCGAGCAGTCGTTGACTCAAATTTCAATTTTCTTTTAATATACTTTTTATGAAGTAATTACTTTTCCTCCAACCAAGAATGACTAGGTAATCGACTGTTGCCAAACATTCGGCTTCATTAAATACGCCAAAAGTGTATCGAAAAGTTGCATTTACAACTTGATTTGTCTTGCTAAAGTTTTGCGACTGAATACTCACAGCTTTATAATGAACAGATGTTGGCTTCTTTAACACTTTAAGCATTTTTTTTACAAAGGCAGATGTAAGATGTGTGTACACAGGCATCTATGCCCGAATGTATTAACAGCTCTTGGAAGCCGCCGTGGCGTACGTTTTCGTGAATGCTGTCAAAGGCTGCTAAAAGCATCAAAATATTAAGTTTGTTTATATATAATTTCGTTGTTTAGTAAATCATCTGGAATTTTATATGTATAAAACTTTCACTAGACGTTCTCTTTAACTTGATATCTAAAAGAAGCTGTGGGATGTCATCATTAATATTAGTTTTAGTGCTTGAAAACTGAACGCTACCCCCATTAGTCAGATGTTTCCCTATTAGTTAGCTGTCCTGCTTTTAGTTAGCTGTCCGGAACATCTGTTCTCGTATTGATTAATTGGTGGCTTAAGTACAATTTTAATTAATTAATTTGATGGGCGTTGCAGCTGAGGCAAGTTGTTTTATAGGCTCTTATTAATGAAAACCTAAGCAACCAAAATAAGTGGGGGAAAGTAATGTGAGATAAAATAACTTCCATGTTGCCAGCAAAATACCATTAATATCCCTTACAAACTGGACGATCAAAATCATCGTTCTCGTATGAAAAGATAATTTCCAAGGATAGCATGTATCCAACAAATTTCGACACCATGCGTCATACAAATATCATATAATTTCTTATACTGGGTGAGCAGGATTTTAACTTTGCGAAAAGAAAATCGTAGCATATGGATGATCAGATAAAGAGTTGGATTCAAGAAGTCTGTCATCGAGGATTTTTTCAAAAATTTAAAAGCAGTGGGTCTTTGAGTAGAAACCCAAACTCAGAATCAGCAAGGAAAACATCTTCTAGGGAGAATCAGCAAATATAAATAAAGGAACGATTCAAAACCACTGATGACATCAGGATGGAGGTCGTAGATGACCTTGGAACCAAAATCACTGTTAGAACCATATGAAGCAGGCTCCGGGATGCTGATTTGAACGCTCGATGACCCGCAAAAAACCACTTTTGAATAAGAATATGCATCAACATCGCCTCCGGTGAGCTAAAAAATACCAAAGCTGGACTGAAGTCGATTGGCAGAAAGTAATCTTCTCCGACGAGTCCAAATTCAACGAGATATGTAGCGACGGGATGTCGTACGTAAGAAGAAAAATTGGTGAACGGTATAGCGATAGGTGCATCCGAAGAACGGTTAAGCTGGGAGGCAGCCGAAAGGTTAGGGGGTGCTTTTCTTACCATGGACTTGGCAGTCTGACTCTAATGGACGGAACAGTAAAGGCAATTCAGTACTAGCAAATAGAATATTTATGACCTTCAATTGAAACAGCCGTATTTGAATACACATATTCTCACAAATCAGAGAAAACGATGGCAAAAATTCAAGTATTGGGATTCAAATTGCTGCCACATCTACCGTATTCTCCAGATCTTGCGCTCAGCGATTATATCATGTTTACAGATCTCAAAAGAACGCACGCTGTGAAGAAATTTTTGTCGAATGAAGAGGTGATGGGCTAAACTGAGGCCTATTTTGAAGCAAAAAATAAATCGTACTAAAAAAATGTTATCCAAAAGCTAGAGACTTGCAATAATCTGTGTATCATACTTGAAGGGAACTGTGTTAAATAAAAAATACGAATTTTGCCAAAAATACGTGTTTTACTATGGTAAGCCGAATACTCAATTGACCATTTATGTATTTCACTGAATTTGGAGACGAAGAAGCACACTGACGATATTCCTTGCACTAGGAAGAAGAAGAAGTGAATTTCTCATGTATAGAGTTAATTAACAATGTTCAATTTCTTCCAACTCGGACGCCTTTTACCCACAAAGCACTGCTCGCAACTGTTCTATTCTTTGGCACCTTTCATTGTTTTTCCTGTAATCTTTATTACTTGAAACAATTTTGAATTGATTTATATTGCCAAACTCTATTCCACATGTAGCAGCACACACACACACTACAAACAATATTCGTAAAGCCCTACTTACATTCGTGTCGCCGCTTCAATCCAATTAAGGCGAATTCAAATTTTGATTGTCACTTTTGTGTATTCTGCGAAATGCGATAAAATCGTGACCGTTCGCCACACTCCATGTGCTCGTGCAAACCACGTATTTTGACAAGCTCGTCAAAGCACTAATAACACAACAACGCGCTTATCCAACAATATGCGTACCAACAACTACAGTCATACATAAATATTTATGTGTGTGTGAATGGATGAAATGAGCAAAATTACATTTCTAAGCATGTAACAGCATTAACGGAAGTGTATTTACACATGTGAAATACAAATAGTTCTTATATGTTTGTATTGAGTAGGGTATGTTATAGAAAGCTAAGAAAAGAGACAGTAAATGATTTTATTGAGATTTAAAAAAACACATCAGAGCTTTTCGCTTCTTCGGATTTACTGGGATTTTCGCTAAGACAACTCATTTATACTATATTTCGATTACAACTATAATTTTTACGCTCTAATAAGAGGTTGTAGAGGATACACTCAGCATAACAGCGGTGTGCCGTCGCTGCTGTCTGATAAGTTTATAGCCTTTGTGTTAGGATTCCAATATAATATCTTGTGATGTACCTTGAGCTGTATCTTTTTTGTTTCACCAATCACCATAGATGTTTCAAAATCCTTATGTAGATGGATATTTTTAACATACTACGGAACGCTAGCAATCAGCCCGAGTATTTTTGAGTGGTATCTTTGAATCACATTTTTACTGGATAAACCTTTGCACTTTGTCCCAGATTTGAAGGTCATGACACCTTAGAGATTTCAACAGAGTTTTGTAGAGAAGAATTTGTTTTGTAAACTAAGCGTTTACTAGGGACCCGCTACCAATATATTTTGTCTAAGCTCGTTCTCTTTTCTCTGTGGTTTTATGAGGAAAGACAGACCGAGATACCGTGCGCATAGCTGAAATCAAATCGATAATTTTGAATGATCGATTGTCTTTCCAGCTCTAGTAATAATCCTCCCAAAAATATGCCTTCGAATATTTTCGAGAATACTGTCAGTAGCCAATATGTTTATATAACGAGCAAATATTCATGAGAAGTAGTGCTATATACATGAAAATAAAATAAATATAGACTGATTACAAGTTTACGCCGAAAATAATACATAAATGAAGCAAATGCAACTAATACAAGAAAAAACGTTAACTTCAGCTGCACCGAAGCTAAATACCCTTCACAGGTGCATTTCTGTTAGTAACTATAGTTAACCGATCTGAACAATTTTTTTGGAGATTACATTGTTGCCTTAGAAAATAATATAGACCAAATTTCATGAATATATCTTCTCAAATGTGAAAGTTGTCCATACAAGAACTTGATTCCGATCGTTCAGTTTGTATGGCAGCTATATGTTATAGTGGTCCGATATCGACAAATGTACCTTCTTTAAGAGAAAATGAGGATTGTCGATATAAACATGACCTGGAACTTGCAATTTTTATCGACGAGACTTCAGACCGGACCCTGAATGCTTTAGTGTGTACGAGGTTTATCCAATGGGCATAAGCTGTTGGTGTAGGCTTCGACATTCTAAAGATGACTGGTACTACGAGGTTTCTTCAAAAATTAGCACGATTTTTTTTATTTTTATTTCTCCAGAAAGTGTTTATTTATTCAAGAATATCTGCTTTGGCGCCTTCAAAGTGATCACTCCACCCGTTATATTGCACTTCTGCCAGCTTTTTTTCCAATCCTGAAAGCACTTCAAAAAGTCATGTTTTATAATCTTATTTTCTTTCACCATCGATGCAGTTTTTATCTTTTCAATCGTAGTCATCCTTTAATGCGCCTCGTTTTGGGAACAAAAAAATCACATGGGGTCAGGTCTAAAGAATACGGTGGCTGCGGCGCCTTTAATGTTTTGTTTCTGGCCAAATACTTGCGCAGCCCTCGAAAAATCAAAAACCGCCGTACTTTTGGTACAGATCTCATTCTATGCAAAACTTCAAGTGATTATTTGGTTTTCTGGACATTCGATATTTTCGTAAAGTTATAATAATTTTAGTTATTTTTCTTAATTTTGAAGATATTAAAATAAATATATGTGTATATATATATTTGTTTTCTTTTTTTTAATATGAATTCTATAGACTTTTAACATAATCGAAATATGAACTATCTTATATTCTAAGTTTTATCAAACTATGTACTTTGTGCTAAATTTTACTAAAATCCGGTTCAGTAGGTTCAAGCTTACCTTGGCCAAACAACTGGCACGTATTTATTATGTTCAAGTTGGACTCTACGCATCAATGAAGAGGTTTACCCAATCGGTGCTTTACTGTATGGCTTCTGCATTTCCATCGTAAGAATTAGCTTGAACATCAGCAACTGGAATCTCATTTGAAAACTTAGTCAGCGAGGACTCCATATTTACATACACAGACATAAACATATTATATACATATTCCGACACATCATCCTAACTCATACGCTTAGCCACGAAACGAAGTAGCCGAACCACCTTTGTTGGTCACTGAACATGAAATATTGACCATAGCTACATTTGACACAACTAAGAAACTTACAAAAGATTAGGAGTCAGTCAATCCACACAATAGAAAAGACTTAAATTTCTTTTTTTCTCCCAAGACTACCTAGTCCGGTGGTTTCGTGGGAGGTACAATAGTTGGCAGTAGGTTAGCTTTAGCGGATTAAAGTTCTGCACTCCGGCTTATGATGCTTCCACCTGCTATAAAAATGTATATACAGTATGTAACACAATTGAGCAAATAAAATCACGAATATGGATTCTTACAAAAAATTTGTATTTAATTTGGGCGAATTGAATTACAGTTTTTTCAAATACATTCTTCAGTCCGTCTATAATAAAAAACAACAAAAGAGTAACAAATTTATTCAGGTTTTATAAAAAGAAAATATAAATACTCTTGTATGGCACTTGCTCAATTTTGATACAATGTAATTTTTACCGCTTTAATATTTAGTATAGCCTCCTTTGGCCGCAATCACCGCTTCAATCCGCATGGGAACGCTATTGACTAAATCTTCACATTCTTTTTTAGTGATGGAGTTCCATACTTCTACACATCTAGTAAATAATTCCGCCTTTGTTTTCGGTGGACTGGCATATTTGTATACCCTTTTTTTTAAAACAAACCAAAGGTTCTCGATAGGATTAATATCGGGACTTTGAGGGGGCCGTTCCAAAGTTTCAATTTGTTGACTTCTAAGATACTCCATAGTCTTCTTAGCTTTGTGCTTGGGGTCGTTGTCTTGCATCAGAACGATTTTGCTACTGTCCAGACCCAATTTCTCCAACGAAGAAAAATACCCTTGCCATAATATATCTATATACATATTCGCGTCCATATTTCCGTCGATTAAAATTAGGTCCCCAACACCACTTTTACAAAAGCCACCCCAAAAAAGGACTTTTCCGCCCCCAAATTTGAGTGTTGGGATGACATCGCGGCTGGTAATAGTCTTTGATGGTTTCTTCCAAACGTAATGTATTCCGTCTGACCCGTGAAGATTAATCTTGCTTTCGTCTGTCCAAAATACATTCGCCCACTGTTCTGGAGTCCAGTTTCGGTGCGCTTTAGCAAATTTTAGACGTAGTTCTTGATGACGTTTAGTAAGCAAAGGTTTTTTAATTTTGCGCCTGGCTTTAAAACCTAGTTTTTTCAACTCGCGGTGTACAGTCATGCGAGAAACTTGTTTTCCGTAAGTCCTCTCCAGTTCTTTTTGAATCTCAGTACCTGATTTTACTGCTCCCGAGGCCACTAGACGGTTGATAGTTCGTCTATCATGGTTATTTAAAACGGATCGCCGACCAGATCGATGTTTTGGTATTGATATTTCATGACAATTAGCAATATTTTTCACTGACCCAAATGAAATTTTAGCTAAATTTGCAACTTGCCGATATGACAGCTCTTCATTCAACCATTGAAGCACAGATTTTTTAATAGAGTCAGCAATTTTCTTCATTTTTCTAAAAAAAAACACACGAAGTTAATCAGCTTCACAAAAAACAACCTTTCTAATTCTACTTACCGTCTATAAAATGAAAAATACTTCTGAAAACGTTAGTTAATTGATAAATAGAGCCAGTGGTATTTAAAATACTCGAAAGTTGTTTATTGGGTCTTAGCTATGCTCACACGCCTGATCGCAACCGATGTTGTAACACAATTGAGCAAATGTGCACGTGGCGCAAACCAGACGCAGTCAGAAAATTATTGAGAAATTGTACCGTTATATTTCCGTGAAAAAAACTCAACTAGTGTACCTATTCGAATACATATATATTCTTTTCGTAATAAGTTGCGTAGTGCAAAAAAGTTTTGAAATCAGGAATATTTGATTTTATTTGCTCAATTGTGTTACATACTGTATATATATACAAGGTGCATTCCAAAGTAAACCGTACTTAAAACCCAAAAAAAAAAACAGAACAAATAGTTTTTTTCGGCAAAATCAATTTTATTTATTCAAAATAGTCTCCTTCTGCTTCAATACAGCTTTTTGCACGGCCCAAAAGCATGTTGAACGAGTGTTTAGCTCTTTGGCCGGTATGGTCACCAGTATGCCGTCGTAAGCCTTTTGAATGGCCTTCCTTTTTTCTGAAAAGGAAGAACAGTGCAATTTCAGGTGAATACGTGGAGTGGTTAATGGTTGAAATATGATTTTTGGTCAAATAATCATCCTTCGAATGTTGGATTCTGAGCAATTTTTGGTCGTCAGTCAATTTGTGCGAATCAAACCATGCAAACACCTTTCGTAAGCACAAATGTTCGGTCAAAATGCGATAAATTGATGTTGTGGAGATGTTCAATTCCACTTCCATGAATTCCAATAATAATTTCGGCTGATTTTTGATGAATTCACGCACAGTTTCAATGGAATTTCCGGTGGTCACAGATTTTGATTGGCCAACATGTTGACCGCCATTATTATCCTCACGACCCCTTTGAAAACGTTGAAACCACTCGTGCACTCTGCTACGGGATAGGCAATCATCGCTATAAACTTGTTTCATCAATTGAAACGTTTCGGTTAAAGATTTACCAGTTTGAACACAAAAATTAATGTTGGCTTCCGAAGCTCATTTTCGCACCGATAACACAAACACAAACACTTAAAACGCAATAACTTCACTTCTAATCAATGAAATGTCATAAAATTCTCACGGAACAATCAATAATAATCGCTTCTAAAGCACCAGTTGATATACTAGATGGCACCAGGGGCGCTAGATTCAAAAAGTCTGTTTTACTTTGGAACTCAACTTGTATTATATAATATTTGATGTATATATTACATATATTCAACATTCTCCAATCCAAACGCATATACTCACGAGTTATTATCCAAGCAATCCGAAAAATTTAAACACGAATTTCATTATTTTTAGTTATTTCTTATATTTTTTATTCTAATTCACATCTAAATTACAGTTATTCTTACAAATATATTTATTTAACAGAGATCTTAGTTAATCGCGCTTTCAAAACTTGTTTAATAGTCAACATTAGTTTTTATTTGGAGAGATATCGTTGCGCTTAATATTCTTAAAACGACAACATGGACAATGGTTTAGCCTACACACACACAATGACACAGCGAAATAACAGCTACTTGAGTGTATCCTCGCACAACATTTTCACTTTACTCGCTAAATAAATTGACAATTACGGAGTACATACATATAAGCTCTTTGATGCCATGTACTTGCGCTGACCCATTTAAAATGCCTTTGCCAGCGCACATACACACCCAACCGTACACACATACATACATGCGTGCACACGCACACACGCTGTGATGGTCAACAAGCGCCCCGCTGCTGCGAGGTCGTGGTAAATGCACACGAGCAATGGCCAATTATTGTTCTACACAAACGACACATTCTTGCCACACACCCAACTACACAACACACACATATGACTAGGCACACATGTACATGCATATATGTATGTATGTGTATTGCAGGCTAAAAATCAGCTTGTCATTGATTTATTTACGCTCGTCGTCGGCCGACGCTCGCTCTTGCCAGCAGCACAGCAGGTAGCCAGACCAACAGCAGCTGTGTCCAACCAAATAGGGCGTTAGTGCCGCCGCCGTAGAGGGATCTCGGGTGACCCACGCTGCACAGCACATTCTCGTATTGGCGACAGTTGGTGAAGTGTTTTTCGTCCGAGAGCATTTTGGCTGTGTCACGTGCAAATTTGGCCGAATTCTTGTAGCATTTGTAGCGTGCGCTGTTGTAGATGCAATTTTCGTAGGCGTAGCGTGCACTGCAAGAGATAAGGATGAGAGGAGGATTAAAGGTTTCGGACTTTTGCTTCAAATTACAACTTTCAATTAAGCAAGCATGGTTTGACCGTTGTGGCAATAATTGCCTTGTGTTTTCCAATTAAGACTACTAATAAAGTACACATTTTTGTGATAATCTAGAAGTAATGTAATGTGTTTCGAAATTTTAGCCTTGATTCAAGATTGTGGTGAATACTCTTCGAAATTTTATCCTAGATTCAAAATAGTGATGAGTAATATTTGGTATGATAGTAATGACTAGAAACTACAGACACCGGTTGTGAAGAACCTGATCTAAAAGCTAATTGTAAGCCTCATCTAACCCCGACAATTCTCCTAAACTATATTTTTTGAAAAAGTGGGCGTAACCCCGCCCTCTAAAAAATTTAATGTACATATCTATTAAACTACTAAAGCTACAACAACCAAATTCGCCTGGCGCAAATACTATAAGAACTTCTACCGATAGTGTGAAAATGGATGAACTCGTATTACAACCCCGCCCACTCCCCATATAACGGTACTGTTAAAAACTACTAAAAGAAACTTAAAAGTACTTATATGCAGTGCACAGCTACTTACCAGCAAAACTCCATAAATTTATTGGTGACATTCGTTTGCTCGCCATGCAGCTCCTCGGTGAGTATTTCCTGAAAATTGCGCGTGCAACGCATCCAGTCGTCTTGAATATAGCCGAAGCAGTCCTTGTGCTGTAAATAATCTGCAAATTTGTATAGCATGCCATTAATGTACTTGAATGTTTCAACTTGCAACAAAATTAACTAAATAAACATAAGCAAAAAGTTCCACACCACACCACATATCGGAACATTAGGGTGGCTCATCAATCTAGAAAGTTATTGCAAGCATATGTTGACGCGTTAACGTTGAGCTTCCGCTATTTATGTGCTTCCACTTTCAAGCATTTTTACGCTGCTTGAAGCGCTGAAGCACTAAAATGCCACAATACCACCCTAACATGCTTAAACCGACATTTTAGAACCGCTATAAACTGTGTGTGTGTGCGTGTGTTAAACTTTTAAGAAAGTTTTGCGTATAAAGTAAAAAGTGTCACTTTCACTTTTGAACTGTAAACACATTATATCAAGCATGAACACATGGCGTATGCGTAACTTTTAGCACATGTGCGTGTGCGCGGGGCGTATGAGTAACTTGTTTACACTGTGTGTGTCATGGAATTTCGAAGTTTAACAAAGTTGAAAGGCAAACTATTTTCATGACATTAAGACAACTTTATTTGCACTTTATTATATTTTTGAGGTATTTGATTACGGTAATGGATTTTAAGCTTTTTTATTCCGTTTAACAGAGAGTTCAAAGTCAATAAAACAATAGAGAATAGGCAAATTTAATAAATAAATTTAGAGTTTTATAATTAGATTAAAATTGTGTTTACTTTAAAAATATTATAAGATTATAAGCAAATATAGAACTATTTATAGAGAGACTAATATAAGAAATACAAAAATATCAAGGGGGAAGGGGTTAAGTTCGGGTGCAACCGAACATTTTATACTCAAAGACGGGCAAATAGAAAGAAAAAGTGTAAATTTAATATTATTTTAAATAATTTGACTCTAGAGTTAACACAATCACCAGCAATCTCTATACATTTGCTAATTTTTAAGAAAAATTTCTTAAGAAATTGGCAGAGTGTGACCACTAATTAGACTATAGTAGATATTTCACGGTGAAACAGATTTAATAAGCTAAAATATAAATATTTTTATTATTGGCATATTATTGTGGCTTCGATTTCGAGTATGAATAAGTTTTATGAGCATGTAAACCCACCCTTTTGAAATTCCCGATCACTGCAAAAGCGATTAAAAAATCTGCGTGCTCCTTCCACATTATTCTTGAAGAGATTGAGTGTCTTGTTGGTTAAACAACGAGCCGTATAGTCGTCGAAGCATCTCATGCCCTTGTTGAAAACACTGCAAAAAATAAATAAAAAAAAATCATTGGTGCGAAATCACATGCATTTTAGTATATAAGATAATTATGAAGCTATGTCTATATACATTTTTATATCAATTTTACACATCCGTTGTATGCCACTACCCGAAAACCCTTTAACTTCTTACCTTCATTCTTCATTTAACCATTCTTTGAAAATTTGTATCCTTTTTAAATAAATAATTAAATCATCTCCTTTGAAAAAGATCTCTTGACACACGATTTTTAATTCATTTCGAATTTTGCCAATTACCTTTAGGCCTATCCAGTTATTAATTAACAAACACTTGTATCATATATTTTGATAAAATGTTCGCTTACAAGTGTTTAGTTTGCAACGTGCCTACAAATCCCTAAAATTGTGCAAACTTGTGTGAGAAATCTTTCATGCGTGCAACTACAATAACAAAAATGCAAAAATTTATTTTAATAACTGCAAATATGCACACAAGTTAACACCAGCTCGTAAATTTACTAGAATTTAAGAGGACATTTTGTTATTGTTTCATGCTCTAATTAGTTTGAACACTAAAGTTCTGCATTTAAAGTAAACAATTTTTAAAATTAAATAAAGAAAAATAAAAAACAAAAAATGCAGTAAAATTTCAAATTTATAATGATTTAAGTATAAAAATGCAAAATTTATGTAAAATTAAAATAAAAATTATATCTTCCTGCATTTGTAATAATTGCAAAATTTAATATGAAACAGTGACATGAATAAGAATTCTCCCAAATACTCGATACCACACTATATATACAACAAAAAGTGTTATATTTGGGAAAAAAAAATAAATAATTTTCTTTGTTTTGAATTTTTAATTTCCATAGAAAAATATGCCCATTTCATTTTTAAATTTTGATTTCCCACTAAAAGTAATTTACTAAAGGAAAAGCTCGTTCGTGGAAGTTACCGAACAGCACTTGTCATAGTCAAGCAGCAGCTTTTGCTAACAGAACTCCAACTACCATCGTATGCCAACATGTTTTCATGCCCGTATTTGCTTCACAACAATAAGGTTAAGCTTTACGTGAACAATAGTTCCTTTCAATCAGTGAAAAATAGTTCCGTTTAATCAGTTTTTGCTTTTATCAAACTTTTTTTAACAAAGCTCCACTGTACTTTTCGGTTTATTTGCGCACAAAATGAAATAATTTCAAACTGAAAAGCAAGAACAATACAGAAAAATTATAAAAAAAGAAAAAAACATCGTCATCGAATGAACAGTACTGAAGACAAAATCGTAGTATACAAATTTCGACAATCGTTGACGTCATAGAACAGACATCTACATACATACTGACAGTTAGACGAATTTAAGAAAACGATCATTAAGTCATATAGTAAAGGACTTTTCTTTGCGTAATCATTAATGAGCGCTTGTGCACTCTGCATTTGAGTTTTATTTATAGATTTAGATATTTTTAAAAGGCTATGGCAACCAAACAGTTTGAACTAACTTCGTCTGCAAATATATGATTTCATTGTTATCGCAACCTTTCTCCATGCACCATGTATTGAAATAGTATAGCTTAGACTGCAAAAAAATTAAATTTAATTTTTAAATATAAAAAACAATATGATTAAAAATGGTTTATTTGAAGCAATTTGTATCAAACTGCATATTTGTGTTTACAAAGTGAATCTAATATTATCTGGTTAGAGCAATAAAGTACTGCAATAGTCGTTAAATATTTAATTGACATGAAGGACAATGGTGCAAACTTTGTATTCTATCACAAAAGTGAAACAAACCGAAGGCTCCACTATATTTTCATGTACACAGACGCACACATACACAAACTTGCGTGCCGAAGCCCTACTAATTGCTTTGTAATATGATCTTCTCTTGCGACAACAAGAATAATGGAATCTAGCAAACAATAATGGAAGTGATAACTACATGATACCAAAAATGCCAAATGCTAAAGTATATTTACCAGCAAAGTGTTAGTTGAAATTTGTTGTTAGAGAAAATGTATATAAATAGTATAGTAAGTATAAAACAATGTGTACGCATATTCGTATTTAACCTGAAGGAATTTTACTATTTTTGAGCTTTTTGGTATAATCAACTTACTTCAACTTTCTCACTGGTAAGTTCTAAGGATATTAATGAATTGCCAGTAGCTTTACGAATGACATCGTTTTAAATTTAAGTATTAAAAGAATTTAGAATATATGGAGTTTTAGCACTTTCTTTGGAATTAGTAACAACTTTTACCAGAAATTTTAGATTATTTAGGATAATTAATGCTATTTAGTAAAAAAGAAAATTTTTCGCACATCTCTCAATTAAATTAGATGACTTTTGCCCAAAAACCCCGTAACGTGCATATCTTCATAACTCAATTTAGCAAAAAAAAAAAAAAACATTATACGAAGAGTTGTTCCTCAAAATAACCAAACTATCTATCGAAAACTTGACTTTCGTGAGGATTTAAATGACGAGACAAAGACGATGACGCCCAGAAACTAGTAATCGTGATAAATTGTTGGTAAAAGGCCGCAAAACTATTATTATAGAT
The DNA here is from genome assembly GCF_023373825.1 of Bactrocera dorsalis. Classification (NCBI taxonomy): domain Eukaryota; kingdom Metazoa; phylum Arthropoda; class Insecta; order Diptera; family Tephritidae; genus Bactrocera; species Bactrocera dorsalis. The sequence goes on along the minus strand of NC_064304.1, from coordinate 5,132,997 downwards.
GCAAGTGTTACTACGAGTATGTGGGGTGAAAGGTTAAATACGATAAAAACAGTGTTTGGGAAATTGTTTACTCTTGTAGAATCACCAGATTTGATCTGGTGAATGGTCCTTAGAGCATACTAAAATAATTAAGGGAACACTTCCCCAGCCTGTTGAATGGCAGAGAAAGCATAACGCCAGGAGAAGCTGGACTCTATTCCCCAATCGATGGCGATGGAGTGGAAGTTCCATTGCCGGTCCATGAAAAAGTTTGAGTAGCCATTACCCGTCTGAAGAACAACATAGTGAGACCTCCACTTTAGGTAGAAAAGGTCACGGCTACAAATGGAATCTCCAATTGGCCCCAAACAACAAAAAGTAAGAACGACTGGCACGCTGTTGTAAACTCGGCTATAACTGCATAAGCGGTGTCTACCCCAATGAAGAAGAAGAAGAACTAAAGAAAGAATTAAATGAAGACCAAACAAGAAAAACGCTAACTTTGGCTGCACCGAAGCTAATATGCCCTTCACAGGTGCATTTCTTTTAGTAAATATGTGTCCAGTTTGTATGGAAGCTATATGCAATAGTAATTCGATCTGAACACTTTCTTCCGATATTACATTATTTCTATGAACAATAACTCATGCGAAATTTTGTGAAGTTACATTGTCAAATGTGAAAGTTTTCCATACAAGAACTTGATTTCGATCGTTCAGTTTGTATGACAGCTATATGTTATAGTGGTCCGATATCGGCCGTTCCGACAAATGAGCAGCTTCTTGAAGAAAAAATTACGTTTGCAAAATTTAAAAAGGATATCTTAAAAACTGAGGGACTAGTTTGTATACATATGTATATACAAAGAGACAGACATGGCTAAATCGACTCAGCTCAACATACTGATCATTCATTTATATATATGACTAGAGTACCCGTCCACGCTTCACTGTGGCTGATACATAGATAATTCTACTACTACTACCATCTATATGATTTCTATTAGTTGGATTATAATTATTAGTTAATGAGATATAGCATTAATGTGAAGCAACTTGTTTTAGTTTACAAAAAAATGGATTATAAAGCATTTCGTGTGTTAATAAAGCATTGCTTTTTTTGGAAAATACTGTTGAATTTGGGGTCTGCATCAGGGAAATCCACCGTTGAAAAGATATTTGCTATGTTGAAAGCAGGCGAAATGAGTAAAGTAGGTGCCTCCAACAAAAACAACCAAAACAACGAACATTTGATTCTGAGAAGTGTTTAAGTGCTCTCTAATCGGAATAAAGCCGAATTTTTGCGTCGGTGATAGAAACATAGCTCCATCATTTCCCACTGGAGTCCAATCGACAGTCAGTCTAGTATACTGCACATGATGAAGCGGTTCTCAGGCGTGGAAAGACGAAAAGGGCGGCTGGAAAATGCACGCTGGAGATGCACGTACTCAGCGCCTGATTATTGAGCCAATTATAATCTATTACACTGCATATTTGGTTGCAGTTCTTTTCTTCTATTCCTAATACATAGCAATTGTATCAGTTTTGAGGACGAATCTGCTTAAAATTGTACGCATATATTCAATTGATTCTTACAAACATGAATTTTGAACAAATGCTAATGATTTAAAATATAATTTTTCTATTTATGAGTTGTATTGGATTCTAACATAAAGAGATAAAAGGTATCCTATGTCCTTACTCTGGCTCTAAGCTACCTCCCCACCAATTTTCAGCCAAATCGGTCCAGCCGTTCTTGAGTTATAAATGGTGTAACTAACACAACTTTCTTTTATATATATAGATTTGTGGGGTCTCCGACGCTTCCTTCTGGTTATTACAAACTTCATGGCAAGCTTAATATTTTACTAAAAAAACGGCTTTCTCCTACAAACTACCCTCCATATTCGCCTGATATATCACCATGTCAGTGGCGTAGCTACAACTTCGGGCGCCCGGGGCCAAGGATGTTCTGCCACCCCCCTTTATCTACCTACCTAATACAAGATTCATGAGGTGGTTCGAACAAAAGTGAATTTTTACAAAATATTTTCGATATTAAGTATATAAAATTTAGGAACTAGAAGCCACGCAAATTCTGAAGTTCCAAAATTCTCACAATACGGGTTTTCAGGAAATTGATATTAAATTTACAAGATATCTTATTAAAAGCCATAGAAAAAATCCATTTTCGCCCTATATCTTGTACACTTTTGACACAATTTGCTGGAATTTTTGCCCGAATTGGAGTTTTTAAATACCATTTTTGAAAATCTGGAGAAATAAAAGTATTTGTTACATTCAAAGCATAGGGTAACTGTGAGAGTGGCATGTCAACTAGCTACGCCACTGCACCATGTGACTATTTGCTATTTCAAAAAATTAAAACCAACAAAAAGAACCATGATGATATTCCAGTCATTCAAAAACAAAAAAATCGTTGCATGATGGATCGTTTTAAACGTTGCATTGAGTCTAATAGGCTCCATTTTGAATATATAATATAATGATCTTCGAAGATAATAAATATAAAGTGCATTTTATTTAATATCATATCATAAGACTATATTTAGGACACACATTATGGTGGGTTCAGAAATGATTTTTCTCTTCGTACTTTAAAAATAGAGGCTTAGGTACCTCTTATTTTTAACGGAGAAGGCTTTCGCTTAACAATTTTCTTTTTTCGTATTATCTAATAGAAAAACTCCAGCCACTTGAACGACAAAAAAGTCTGTAAAGATTTTTGTAAACCCAAGTTTTTGAAACATATTAACGGTTATTTTAAGATTTTTTTTTCGTATGAATATTATAATCTAATGAAAATTAAATTCAAAACTAAAAGTTTTATTGGACATTTTTTACAGGTTTCTAAGATTCTATGTTTCAGAGTACCAAGAGAATGAAAAATATTTATTTTTGTTTACCCACCCTACTGTACATACAACCAAACTTACTAATGCAGCCTATCTATGAGGTTTCATTTAATTTACTTTTAAGCCTCCGTAACTTGATCCACGGTTATATTAAAAAAGTCGTGCGAGTTTGAAATCTTAAGCTTAAGTATTTAATTGTAATTGAGTTTTCACTTAGTTTGTGCACTTATTGCCTAAAACAAATGCTCTTTACAGAGTATATAATTACTCGGAAGTGAGTACAAGAATTTTACAATATTGTGTGTGTATTTGTAATATCAATAAAGAAGAAGAATAAGAACAATTTGTATATCAAAGAAAAAGACGCGGTGAAGAGAACTTAACTGAATGGTTGCTAAGTCGAGTGCTTCTCAAAATTTGGCTTACTTCCTTATTGAGTAGGCACTCTAATTACTCATTAGTTATTAAAGGCTTTTATAAGACTTTATAGAAGACGAAAGCATGACTTTGCCTACCGGGAGGCAAATGAAGTTCACAGATGTTTGAAAACATTTTTCATGACTGGAAATTTAATACAAGCTTGAAATTATGTAAGCAGGAAGAGTAGTAAGAGTTTCATCGCAACCAGGGTTGTAAATATTGCATTAAAAATTTATTGAATTAATATTTGAACTATTAATTAAATTAAAAAATAAATTTTGTTTATTATTAAATAAAATTAAAAAATTAAGCCCATTAACCTTACTTTTATTTTGAAGTTAAGAACCGGATTGAAAAAAAAAATTAATCCAGCATATAATTAAAATTAAAAACAAAAAATTTTGAATTAAAAATTAAAATTATTTCAGAATTTAAAATTAAAAAAATTAAAATTAAAAAAAAAAATTAAATTAGAAAGAGAAAGAGAAATTATATCAGAATTAACATTTTTTCTCATTTCCGTACATCGTATTCTAAAGTTGAAGCTATATCTTCCACAGAGACATCTTCTTCAATACTCTAAAGCACTGGTCGGCAATCTTACATATTCAAATAGATAAAAAATTTTCAAAACCCACATTTTGTATTAAAACTAAGCTTAAATTTTCCATTTCCAATATTGACATATTTATACCTTATTTTTAATTTCAAAGTTGTGGCCAAAAATTGAAAATTTTATTTTTCATCAAAAATTTTTTATACAAAACATTCGCCATCCTACTCTCAACACACCCAAGGCGGGTATGCCTCTTCTCGAAGCCCAAGGCTAATTTAATTTTAGAGTAATTGCACTCAAACGCCAACCTTTTCATCTGACTGCAAAGTAGGCACTATCTAACTGTTTCCAAAATAACAAGCTTGAATTTTCAATTATATATATAACCGATTTCTCATACACACTCACTATAACTTTGATGAAATTTGCTGCGACCACATTTCGAATGCCACATTTCACTTTACGCATTAAGGACATTTTTCCAATCACTTTCGAACGCCGCCATCAAAGGCCGCAAAATGTCATTACCCACCGACCAGACGGCGTTCGCAGAAAATTTCGAATATTTGATTTGGTGTGAAAACCGCAAAAGCGTTCAAAAGTGGCGAACAAACCGAAAATAAACAAACACCACGCCACTTAACCTCACATTGTAAATGAGTATAGAGGCAATTGTGTGTAAATAACTTTGGTAAGAGCATTTGCCAAATTTCGTAAGAACTCCCACTGTTTCACTTACATGCACTTGGATGCGATTTCGCGTTCGTTGTTGGCAATCTTTGTGGTCTGCAGAAATTCCATTAAATGTGGCGGCAGATCCTTAAAGCACTCGTCGACCATGCGTTGAGTGTCGCCGCATTTACTCTCGGCGGCGGCTGCGGTGTCGCTGCTCTTGAGGGAAGCCGCCAGACGCGACTCGGTGTCATTCTGCGAATTCACCGATGACACCAGGGGAATCAACAGCAGCAGTAACGCGAACATTTTGTAATCGCGACGCGGCAAAATTTTGTAATCAACGAACGATTCAAATCAAAGTACTTCAAACACCGTTAATATATATGTATTTCTTTAATTGTGGTTTACTGTTATGATACAAGTATATAAGCACATGTACAGATTCTTGTATTTTTATTTATTTTTTTATTTGACTTTGGATGCTTAAATTTTCAAATATATATTTTTTTGACTCTTTCACACAACTTTATTTGGCGCTATCGCTTTCATCACACTATGAGCTTTCACCACTTTTGTACGAGTATAAACGTGGTCACGCGTCCGAACCGTTACTGTTGCTTTATCAAAACTGCTCGGCCTTTTATATAGCAAAGTGTTAACAGCGCGTTTACAGTTACGATATCATCAACAGTTGTTTTCGACGAAAAAGCTCCAAAAGCCGGTTAAGCTTTCACGCAGCCGCAGCACCACCGCACGCACGTGCCTTTATTATCCTCGTTACGTGCCACCTGTTATCTTCAACAATTCGACAAAAAGGGAGACAAGGTTATTGTGTCGTTTGGCGCGTGATTTGCTATCGCTGGCGACTGCAAAGCGGCAGTGGATAGAAACTTGTTGTAGAAGACTCGCCGTCAAGGTACCAATTGTTGATTTCGCTATGCTTCCCACATCAAGGTCAATTATAATATTTTGTACTTTGCATCTCTTTTTGCGTAACGGTTTAAAGAAGGAAGTTATTTTTAAGAACAATTACAAAACTTTTGCAGTAAAAGCGGAGAAGAAAATATTTTTCCCATAACAAAGGAAAGCTGCATTTTACTTTTCCTCTTGTTTGCGTTGTTTTGGATTATTTCTCACATCTTAGCAGCAAAAGTATGAACAAAACTTGTTAATCGATAAAATAAAGTTCACGTACAACATTTTACAATTTGAATAATTACTGATTAATCACTTGTTCTGCTCGGCATTAATAACAAATCGCCATAAAATCGCGAGGAAAAGACCAGCCACCTGCCCTCAAGTTCGCTTACCTTTCATATGAGGCTAAAGTGCGCAGCAAAGAGCCATAATTCCTAAATTCTCTGTAATTAAGCACTTTTATTCTCAAAAATTCACAGAAAGGTAATCACTTGCAGTTCTTTGTAGTTCTGCTGGCATAATACGTCTGTAATTATGACATCATTTTTAAGTAATTAGCCTGAACAGAATTTCTAAGCTTCGCACAGTGATCTGCATCCAAAATTGATAATGAATGAAAATTAAAAATTTTAAACAATTTTCGTTTTAATTTATTTAATTTAATTCAATTCAATTTAATTTAATTTAATTTAATTTGGTTTGATTTAATTTAATTTAGTTTAATTTAATTTTACTTAATTTATATTAATTAAATTTAATTTAATTTGGTTTAATTTAATTTAATTTAGTTTAATTTGGTTTAATTTACTTTAATTTCATTTAAATTTTTTTAATTTAATTTAATTTAACTTAATTTATATAAATTAATTTTAATTTAATTTAGATTAATTTAATTTATTTTAATTTGGTTTAATTTAATTTGATTTATTTTATTTAAATTTATTTAATTTAATTTAATTTAGTTTAATTTCATTTAATTCAATTTAATTTAATTTAGTTTAATTTAATTTAATTTAATTTAATTCAATTTTATTTTGTTTTATTTTATTTTAATTTTATGATCTCATTTTATTTAAAATCCTTCCATCAAAAGGCTTTAAAATTCCTTATTTCGTTTGCCCACAGTGCGCGCCTTTTTGTCCCTCAGCATAGAGGATGAGGCTGTCCGTTAAGCAACATAATTAAAAGCAACAGCAGCAGCGCAGCACCGCAAATAGCCGACAACGCCACCGGATAGCCGAGAAGGCAGCTGGAGGACGCATTGTCAATGGGAAACAAGAGAGTAAATATGCGTACTAAACTGTCATGGTGACTTATCGCCTCAAAAAGGAAAAACCTAAAGAGAAAGTCAGAAAATCACAGCGAACCGCAGATTTGCTTCGACTACAAATGACCATACATATACGAGTATACAGTATATGTATATCTCCTCCGTACGCTGTAACGAGAGAGAGACCTCATTAAATATTTGTTTTTAGAAAATTAATTAAAAATTTCTAAACTAATAAATGATTTAAGCTCTCTAATATAAAAAAGTTAGAACATAAATATAGAAATTTAAATTTCCCTTACATTATTACTCGTTTTAGCTTATTTTTACATTTCCAATATTGGTTTGATTTGTGTGTGTGTGCACTTTGTTGACTCAATTAATAGAAAAAGCGTACTTGTGTAACCCTTTTCAAGCTCTTTAACTCGGCCAAAGTAGCTCGTCATAGCACATAACCTAAGGCGAATTGCCTACTACAATGAAGAGAGGCATGAAAACTTACGGGTTGCCAGACAATAACGACTCAATTGGGCATCAAAGGTTTTAAAGTACAAAATGGGCATGAACTTTGAAATGAACTTTCAATCGCATGTGGACATTGCGTGGAAGGAGCAGACGGAACAAATTGAAAAAGGTCGATTGAAAATAAATCTATTATTTTGATATTAAATTGAAGATTTTATTTATCATGGCTATAATGCTTTTCGCGTTAACTTGTTGCGATTTCATTACGCCGCTCTCTTTTAAACCCTCATCCCCATTGGCAAATTTTTCCAGTAAATTTTTCTCAATATTCTCTTGAGTCGATTTTTTTTTACCAGTAAAAAGGTGGGCTATTGACAGAAGCAAGACATAATCACTTGATACCTAGCCCTGTGTATAAGGTGATTGCATAAGAGCCTCCCAATCAAGCTTCTGAATGAATGGCTTGGTGTTGTCTTTATAAACGATGATCCATTTCGAAATTCCCTACTCTTTTAAAGAAAATAACACAGAAACTTAAAATCTAATCGCGAATTTTTATTCTCATTCAAAAGAACATTATTTCGCACTTATTTTCCGAGGATTGTCTTTTTCAAGTATTGGCCGCGGCTACTTCGTAAATAGTCCAATTTAGTCCTTGAGTCTATTTTTCGATGATTCGTTCGAACATTTCGACTGTTTTGCTCCAAGGAATAAATCGAAGCGGGATTGTCCGCACAGACTTTAGGCTTTACATACTTTACTAAAAAGTCTATCTGTGACACGATCTAGGTGGCCAATCGACTGGCCCAAAACGTGAAATCAAAGGTCCATTTAGTTAAATAAAAGACGCCGGTGAGAGCGTAACCATCAATGACGACCGTTATCGCGCCATGATAACTGACTATTTGATGCCTGAAAGTGAAGCTTGTGATCTCGGCGATATTTGGTTTCAATAAGACGGCGCCACTTCTCACACAACGGATTCATTTAAAGAACAATTCGGTGAGCAGATAATTCCACCGGCCTACAAACCATACCAAACCCTTCTTTCTCTGGATGAAATGGCAGCTCTTGAATCTCTTCAGGTTGTTCTTCGTTCAAAAGGCAACAATATTGCTTGTTTACATACCCATTGAGCCAGAAATATGTAGACCTCATCGCTGAACAAAATTTGGCTCGAAAATGTCGGATCTTCTTTTAACTTTTCAAGAGCCCATAGAGCAATGCGATGTCTCACGGAAAGGTTGAGCCGCTTCAGTTCTTGCACCAATTTCAAAGTCGTTCCATATGTCACACCGAGTTGCTGCGAACGACACCGACTTGACTCTCAACGGTCTTCGTGTACACTCTCAGCTACGGCTGCTACTGGTATATTTTCTTCACTGCGTTCTGGACGTGATCTATTCGGTCGAGTATTATCCAATAATGAATGAAGGGTTTTAAGATGGGTGACGGTGTAGCAAACAGTACGTTCAGAAAGCCGATACTATTTACGCGAAACACATTCTTTACTATTCCCGAAATTGACTTTGACAACTGTTTCGAGAATTTAAAAGACGTTGACCCAATTGTATTACGACCAAAGAGGATTACTTTGAAGGGAGGACATACATAGGTTTTGAAGAATAAATTAAGAATTTTAAATTTATGAACAAAGTCTTACAATTTTTTGCTCATAGTCGTATTTCCCAATATAGGGTTTTCTGGAAAAGTAAACATCTATTGTTCAACTTAATATTTAATTTGACTCTTTCTCAAAAAATTCACTAAAATTTACATTTCAGGGAATATGAATGACTAAAGTAACTTAATTAAATATGTTGCAAAATAGTTTACTCAAGATGTGCGAGAAATATTAAATTTTTAATTTTGAAACATCAAATAAAAACTTGAATACAAAACAAAGTACCTTTATACACATATACATACTATATATTACATTAATTTTGCTTACTTAAGTGTTAATAAAAGAATTTAAAGCTTTGGCTTTATTGTCAACGAGAAAAGGAAGTAAAATATTTTGGGTTTTATTGTTCCACCACGACACATACAATGCACTAACAGGAACGACAATAAATCTTTTATAGACACATCAACCTGAAGCTTTTGAATGAAATTCCAAATACCTTTGCATACATGTACATATATACTTAAAGCTTTTACTCCAAAGTCATGACTTACGGCAGTAAGAAATTTGAATCCTTTAAGGTGTAGAAGATTTTAAATCTACTTTAAATAACCGTCTGGTTTGAGATAATTCTTAAAATGATATTTAGTATGAAAAGCATATACATATCCTTTAAGTATATTTACTCGTACGTGCTGTATTGATTTTAATGCTGTATTATTTATTTTATTTCACCTGCACAAATTAGATGAACATGCCCACATACTTACGTAAATACATACGTCTACATGAATATAAAGAAGATATCCAAAGCCTTGGCATATAGATACTTATAGAGCTACTTAACCTTTTGCCTTCAGTCCAACACACAATAGCAGCATTATAATAGACACATATGTATGTACATAAACATATGTATGTGTAGTTGGCTACACAGCAATTGCTGGCACGGGCAACCGCCTTTACGTAAGCAATGGTAAAAGGCTAGAGTCCCTTATTCGTTCAATGACAATTACGAGGACTTTTACGTTCCCATAAACATACTCAAAAGGAAATTAAATTATAATACAATGAAAATGCTATAGTAAAAAATAGAGAAGTTCAATTCTTGTTAGCCAGGAGATGGAGTGCATTGTAAAGTCGCAAAACTTGGTTATATAGCGCAGAGCTATAGCGGTATGCAATCAATAACTAACTGGAGTTTTACTGTTAACGTTATACTTGATACCAAAACTCCACAAGACTTGAAAAAATTGGAAGTTCAGTTGTGTTGGTTATAGACACTGCATGGTCAATCGAACAAGAACGGGTATATATAACATAGCCTGGCATACTCAAATATTGACATACGACAAGTGTTTTAATATTTTAAGTCAGTATTCAGACGCTATTTTCAAACGTACAAGGTTGTTTAATACGTTTTGTTTGATAAGTAAAACAAAATTTTATGATTCAAAATACACTTTTTTTCCTTCACCATTTCCAAAAGAATTAATTCTTTTACCAGTTTGCAAGTACTCAAACAAAATTCCTCTCGCATACCAAAAAAGTGATGCCATAACCTTCTTGACCGATTTCCGGACACAAACTCGTTTAGAAGTTGTACAACCAGGTTCACACCATTCTTTAGCCTCTTGATTTGCTTCAATGTCATGGTGATAGACCCAAGTCTATTGAGATGTGTAGAACCTCTACTAAATCTTTCTCAGTCAATTGGCGATCTTCCAAAACCATATCCTGTATTTTGGTTATGATTTCTGGTGCTGATGCGCTTTTTAGACGTCCTTCACGTGGATCGTTTGCAGTCTTCAGATAAATAGATGAAGATTATACCGAGAATTATGGTCTATTGTGCCCTCTCCTAAGTCACAACAACTCGCCTAGCTTTAGTATATTGATAAATTCCAATATACTGATAGGTGCTATTGAGGCGATGTAATCCCTATTTGGAAACATGGATCCAAGGCCTTTATCCTGCGTCTGCAGACTATGCAGTAAATTAGCAGGTGTTCTGAAGTTTCAGGTTATCTGTCACACAACCGGCAATTTGCATTTACATAACTGAACCAGTGTAGAATGCGACTGGTTCGTCGCTAGGGAGGTTGGTACCAATTCCTTTCGACGCTTTCGAGCCGTCGATGGACCACTTGATTGTACTATCCCTTAACAGTAGCTCGAAAGTGGAATCATTCCATTCAGCTTTACTGCTAAGGGTAACCTTGAATTTCTTGGTGAAGTTTCCCCTTTTGGTAAAGCTGTCCCTTGGTGAAGAACCAAAGTTATAACACCACTTAAGTCGTTCATCCGCTGGGATGACATTACCTTATCTCTGACAAACCCTTCTACTATCATTAGAAGAGGTGTGTGCTTGGCTACCTGACCGATCACTAGTTCAAGGGTGTAGGCTCAAGCATTTCAAGTGCTGTCGTAGGGCATGTGCGCATGACACCCGACATGCAAATATATCCAAGTCGTTGCAGCTTCGATAGTTGGAGCCCTACCGAAGTCCGCGATGCTTTTAAGACTCAATCCACCTCCCCAGACGTGATTATCGGTCGCACGTGTATTTGGATACTTGCTTCCGCTACAAATTTTATTGAAATTTTTAAATCATGAATAAGCATGTCAAAATTCGATAGAATGCTTAGTAAGGCTTTACTTACTCGTTAATTGACACAGAATCAAAACATATTTATAATTGCTAGTACTTCCTTTTTAAGAGCTTTCTGAAGAAATGTTCAAACAATGGAGCAGGAGAACTATGCTAGAACTTTATCTTCATAACGAACAATGGATTTTGAAATATTTTTAGTTGAGTGTAATATTTGAGTTAATTGGATTTTTCATGGAAACGAGAGCATACAAAACCTAATTGCTCACTTAACCTTTCACAAATTTGAAGACAGTAAAACCCGTTCGACTGTTGCCAATGGCAAACTGTATTATTTCATTTCTATGCTTTGTGCTTATATACTTTTCAATTATTTATGAAAATATGAAAATAGTAATAATAATAGTAAAGCGCTGCTAACAAGCCCCAGCAAAAAGGAAACAATAACAATTAAATAATGCTCATATGTGCACTCGTGAACCCAAGACAGTTGCCCTGTAAACATTTCAAAGTTGAAATTTAACTTCAATCTTTTCGAACATCCTTTGTGCATCCTTATTAAAAACTTCTTCAAAGAAGTGCTGAACGGGTACAAAGAAAATCAGCAAACACGTTGGTAAATGGGATAATGGGAACAAATTATGGGCAATCAGAGATGAATGCGTACAATCCTACAAAGGCATCGGAAGAAACGGCGATGTTATGTTAAGTGTCAGCACGTGTGTGAAACCAAAGAAAATAAGTGGCGGATTTGCGACTCTGTTAATGGCAGATAGCAAACACTCTAGCATACAAAGCAAAACCACAAAGAAGTGGCTTAAAAGCAATATCTCTGGTTTAATAGCTGCAGCTGATTGGCCGTCTGAAAGTCCAGATTTGGTAACATTGGACTACTGCTTGTGATGGTATGGCCTGTCGAATACCTTAAAATACCTTATTTCAAGATCAGGGTATAAATATATATACATATAAAGATAGAAGCGTATTGTTTCAATATAAATCACATATAAAGTTCTTCGAAACCGCAAAGTCCGAAGACGAACCAAGCGAGATATTGTATATGTGATTACCACTCGGTGGATCGTCATTTCCAATCTTGAACAGAAAACCACAATCATGTCTTCAACGTCGGCCATAACTTCCAAGATGCATCATTTTTTTGTATATCGAGTCCAAAATGTCAATAAAAAGCAGAAGACTTTCGTCAAACGGCTAAGAAATTGCTCACTGGAAATCTTCGAAGTCAGCATCCTCCTAATTGAGATTCAACTCCTTTGAAAATTATGTACATGTGTATGTAAGCTTATGCAACAATATGACTTTGTTGAAATAAACATGTTATGACTTATTCTTCGCAGTATAACGCAATGTGAAATAAGAGAAGCTTTTACTTTTATCATAATACCGTAAAATTTACGATATAAGAAAAATGTTGGTAGACAATGTTACTGGAACTGTTAAGGGGTTACATGAATTTCCTCGCGTACGAAACAGCCTTTTTTCAAAAATTTTTTTCTCATATAGAAAATTAAATATTTTTTAGAATTTGTTAACAAAGAAATTCTGAAATTTTTAAGAAAAAAAATATTTTAAATTCGGCCATTGGGGCACCATTTCCGAGGACCCCTCCGGAAAAAAGTGCGCCAGCGTTGGCAGGATAACACCTGATATGATCATTTAAAGAGAAAAAATATATATTTTAGTTAAAACCTTAACTTACAACTTGGACCCGCCGTTATGAAGGTAAGATTTAGATAAGTTGTCATCAAGGTCATCTAACGGTAGGCCTAGGAAACGTTATGTTTCGACGGGATGGTACCATAGGGAGAGAGGTGTCAAATGTGTAAGTTAGCTGGTCATGCAAAGAGGAGGTTAGAATAATTTGGAGACACGTTGCATGCTGGTCATGTGTTTGATATGGCGGGGTCGATTTGGATAAGAATGAGTTGAACATGCCACAGAACGAAGCTGCGCCAGGATCACTCTCGATTCTCGCGGCAACTCGAGTTCTTTGTCTGCAATGTGTGGCGGTTTGACACCAAGTACGCCATTCACTGAGACGGAGTCGGGTGAAGCTGTTTATGGCTTCACTGTGAATGGCAGTCTGTGTATATCTGAAGTTAGTTGCGTCCGAAATCTGGTCGGCGTATTGCCTTATGTCGTCGACCGTAGTTGAGGAAGGACCTCTAGATGCTCCTAGGAGGCGGTTTCTACAAAAACACCCCAGCAGAAACTGCTTGGAGAGAAGTTCAGTATGCTCTTTGTTGCCAACAACGTTTCTTTGTCTTTTCCCCTTGTGCAGTCGGCTAGCGACTTGAGGATTTAGTGCGGCTCTGCACTTTGACAATAATCGCGGTCGTGTGAGGAGTTAAGAAGCACAGGGTGTCGAGTGTCACACCTAAAATCTTAGGGTTATTAACAGTCGGAATCTTAACGCCATCGATTTCAATATTAAGATCAAGTCTGTACTTCTTCGCACAGTCTGTAAATAAGGACGCTGTGGATTTAGTGGGGAGAGTATCAGGTTCCTCGAAGCGAAGAAGCGGGAAAGATCGGTGAGATAGCCGTTTATTCGAAAAGAGTATTTTAGCTTCGTTGCAAGCGAAGTTTTTGTGAAGTTTCTTTCTTTGGTTTTTGAATTAAAGATAATTTTGAGTAGAAAACTTTCCTCACCGCCAGACAACTTTTATGCACGGGCCCAAAGGAATCCAAAATCATTCAAGATGAATTATCGAATTAATTAAAGTACTGAAACTTCTGTAAATGTGCATTTTTTTTATTTATTTATTAAATAAGCATAGTATAAAATCGATTTTTTGAAGCCTCTAAAGCAGGCTCCCCCCTTAAACCATATTTCACTTACTGTTTGTACCAAAATTAAAAAAAGCTCTGCATTTTTTGGTATTTTCAAAGTTTTTCTAAACATTTATTAATATATGTATGCTTGTATATATGTAAGTATGTATGTATGTATATGAAATTTATTGAATTGGCATTACACAATGAAAATAGTTAATATTATTATACCATAAATAAGAACAATGCTTGAAACAATGCACAACATTCAAGTATTTCACTTAGCGGCTAGCAGTTAGCAGTTACAACAATAAAACTAAATTGCTTCAAATTCTTAAACTTTATTTGTTCACGGCGGTGCGACAAATAGTGCGCGATAGTGTTTTCATTTCATTTAAATGTGGACGTCAACGTATGTATGTATGTATGTGTTATATTACAAAAAACTATTTATTTTCAAATGAAAACGCAATGGCTTAACACTAGAGGGGTAGGGAAGTGGTTATTATTTCAAAATTTCTGCGCGCCAGCTTTTCATAACTTAACCTAGAAATATTTACACTTCACAAAAAGTAACCGTTTGTAAATGTAAACTTTTAGTTTTAATGCAAAATATATTTTTTTCTTTTTTTAATTTTTTTTATTTAATTATTTTTTTAATTTTTTTATTTTTTTGCAGAATATTTTTTTTTTTTAATTTTGCAGAATTTTTATTTTTTAATTTTGCAGAATTTTTATTTTTTAATTTTTGCAGCATTTTTATGCTTTTTAAGTAATTTTGTTTGCAATTTTTCTTATTGCATTAGAATTATATTAATATGATAGTTTTTAATTGCACTTTATTGAGTATATTTAATTAATATTATTATTATCATTATCATTAGCGTTTAATTATAACGCTTCATTCGACATTTTGCTACCGTTATAATTTTCATTAAATTACTACTAATTGCAAACGCTTTAAACTAACAAGTTTGTGTGTGTGTGGGTGTGGTAGCCAATTACAATAGATTTACGCATACGATTTAACTATTATATATTAAATATTATTATAATTATTACCGTTATTTGTAACTGCATTGCTTGTTGCACAATAAAACGCTTTACTGCACAATAATCAAGCAAAGAATTCATGATATTTGCGCGCGAAAAAATGCGCAAAGTAAATTAGCGGTTTAACGGCAATGCAGTTACCGTTAGTTTGATACATATGCATGCATGTATGTATGCAATGCTGTTTCAATTATGACCTAATAATATATTTTGCGCCGTTCTCACTCACATTTTGCACATTACACAATCAATATACATACATATGTATGTATATATATTTCTCTGTGAGTGTGTCTGCATTTAAGTAGTTGTGTTTCTCAGCATGTACATATGTTATATAATGTATTCAAAGGCACAATCGATTTTCATTTACTCGCTAATTAATAAGTTTACAATTACATATGCAATGGCTGCTGCGTGAAAAATTCCGTTAATTTGCTGTATTATGTGCAGTTGCATGTCGGCTGCTTGTGGGAATTTAGAAGTGTGCAGTCTGCCATGCTTTTGTGGCAAGCGCTTGTGGTTACATTACATAAAATAATTGCAAATTCGCAAGGATCTGCTCCGGAGTAATTATAATTTTCGTAACTTTGACAATTTCTGCATTTGTATTAGTGCGTGCATGTAAATTTAAATTGCCACAGAGCTTTCAACGCAAGTGTGAGCACTTTCGTGCAGATTTTAAAATGATTGCTGTTACAGTTGCTTTCTGTTGTAATTTTATAAAGAAAATTAAATTTATTAAAAAAAAATAAATTTATTAAAAAAAATTAAATTTATTAAAAAAAAACAAATAAATTTATTTAAAAAAAATTTAATTAAAAAAAAAAAAACAAAATTATTTTATTTAAAATAAATTTTTATTTTATTAAAAAAAAATTTTAAATTTGATCTCAACAAATTGTATTAAAATAAATTAATGTTTATTTTAAAGAAATCGCGTCACGAATTAAAAAAAAATTCCGAGGTTTAAAAAACAAATAAATTAGAAAAAATATTAAAAAAATCAATGTTTGAGCTGAATACTTTATTTTAAGCTCTATTTATTTAAATTTGAAACAAACTATTAAATACTCTTTTTATTTTCTATAAGTTTTAGTGTCGTTTTCGAAAATATTCATAGTAAAAAAATTGAAAAACTTTTTTTATCAGCATTTTACAACAAGTTTTGAAAGTGTAGAAAACAATCACAGTAAAAAAAGTTGAAAAATTGATATTTTGTAATTTTTATTAGCATTTTACAACAAGTTCCGAAAGTATAGAAAATATTCACAGTCAAAAAAATTGAAATATTGATATTTTATAACAAGTTTTGAAAGTTTAGGAAATATTCACAGTCCAAAAAATTTAAATATGGATATTTTGTAATTTTTTTTAGCATTTTATCAAGTTTTAAAATTATGGAAAACGCACCTAAAAGTTGTAGTCAAAAGTTTTTACTATTATGATGAAATTTTGCATTGTTCTAGAGGCTAATAATTTTCGTGAAAAGGCTCCGAGTTCTTTAAGCAGAATTCTAGACTTTTTGCGTTTTTTTCTCTTTTTCAAACTATTAAAAAAATATATGCAATGTACGCCAAGAACACCAGCCTAAAAGCATGCTTTGCAGCAACTTGAAGTTAACTGTAAACTGCATGTCTTCCAATATTATGCTTAGCATATTCATTTGTTGTTGTAATTATTACTAATTTAATAACAACAATTTAGAATTTTCGGTATTTGACAAACTTTTTTATTAGTATTTGTTGCTTATATAAATTCATAAACGAAATTTGGAGCAAAAAAGCTCCAGTTTGGCCACACAAACAGCATGAATTGCGCTGATTTTCAGGTTTTTTGTTTATTATTATTGTTTTTTTTCACGTTTTCTGTTTTCCCTATTATTATTTTTTTCTATTTTATGAAAACTTGAATACATAATTTCACGTAATGTAAGTTTAACTGCAACTTTTTGTTTTTGTTTTTTTTTTTTTAATTATTATTATTCCTAATTAATGTTAAACGTAATTAATGTAGATGCGTTTGTTGTTTTTTGTTTTGTTTTTTTTTTTTTTGTTTCAAATGTGCGTACAGTGATTGATTGGTGATTTTTAACCATAACATCATTAATTATATTTGCAAAAAAATATAATATTTAACTGTTATTTGTAAATAAATTATGCCTACAATTAATTTATATACTTATACAGACTAAATATGGCTTTTTTCTTGTTTCATATGATCGATTTTTTTCTTGTTGTAGTTGTCCATAGTTTTTCTTTATAAAAAATTGTATTTCCCGTTAAGCTAGTTATATATACATATATATAACTGCTTTTTAAAAAAATTTTATGTAATTTTTATGCTTAAAAAATGTTTTATATAAACTGTGTTATAACTTGATTGGCTAGAATGACTATAATATGCATAACGCTTGCTTGCTTTCTTTCTTCTTCTTGTTTTTTTGTTTTTGTTGCATTTGTAGCTGGTGGTTATCATTACTCATATATTAAATAATATTATTATATTTAAACAATGCTTTGCCACAAAAGCTTTACTTAAAAATATTTTTTTTTTAGAAAATTATATAATATAAGAAAAACTGTTATTTTTTAGAAACGAAAATTCCGCTTACTTTTTGAGATTCACATGAGTCTACTGATTTGAGAAGTACATGATTTTTGTTCGCAGCTTAGAGTTGTTAGAAAATTATGGCTTACAATGTTGCGCTGATTCGCGTTTACCGTACACCGCATACAGGGTGGTACTGCTTAAGTTTCTACTTTTCAATATACATTTGTTTGCGCGTGCTTGCGCGCTGCTAATTCGAACTTTAAACGAGCTACGTATTACGTTAAGGCGTTAAGAACTAAAAAAAAATTCTAAGTTTGATTGATTGATGTAAGTTCTAGTTAGAATTGATATACTGTTAAGCAGCACAAAATAATATTTAGCAATTGCTGAGTTGGAGACAAAACCCGACGAGACCATTTCAGCGCCAACAGTCAAAAGCAGCTTAAAATTAAACCAGCATCCAGCAAGAATCAGGTGAGAGTAGATCATATTTTGTTGCACAACGCTGGTGGTGAGTACACTGCTGGTGGAAGAAAGAACAAATGTAATAAAGTAAAATAATAATAAAGTAAAATTGCACATTTATACATACTTGTTGGTTACATCGTAAATTCAGTTATGCCACCTCGTCTATACGCTCACAATTACGTCCCGCAAGGTATGCTATGTTGGTGATATGATGTGGTGGTGTGGTGAAAGCAAGCAGACACATGATATTAGGTGGCTTAATTGACTGCTTGTTCAGTTGACTGATTGCTTGCTGCTGCTGCTCGACACATCGGCTGACACACACGCTCGTCGTACAACACTCATTAACACAATTCATCCCACCGGCATAAATGACGAGGATGCCGACGTGGTGGATACGGACGACGAAGCATTCGAATGTTTTCTGCCAATACTGGCATGCATTATGCCGTTATGTGGCAGGCGTATGTAATCGTAGGGGATGTACAGTGGCGTCGGCGTATATACACAGTTGTTAGCTAAACGAAGGTGAGGTATACACTATTCACTATAGTAGCCATCGTTGCATACAGCATTGGTAAATATATATATATATTTGTGTATGTAGGTATATAGGGTATTATTTGTACTTATACATATGCACTTGGCATGCATACAATGTCACAAAGTTGGTAAGTAGGTGATAGTGCGGTATATGGTAGTGGTGGTGGTGGTGGGATGATGACGCTGATTTTGTTAGCAATACTCGTATAGTTGATTATTATGTCAGAGCGTTTCCTATAAGATTAGTTGTTGTAGCTGTTATTTGATATAAATTATTGTTATAGTTGTTGTTTTCTTTTTACTACGCCACTTGGTTTGTAGTTCAGCGCGTTAGGCGTGCTAAAAGTGGCTTTCTCGGTTGCTGTTAGTTTTTTGCGCACATCAGCGCCTGCCACTAAGTGGCCGCTGCACAAACGAGTTGTGGACTGTTGAATGCGACGTTGCTGCTTGCTTGGCCACCATGTAAACACACGTCGCTGCCGTTATTTTTGCTCTGATTTCTGCGCCTTTTTACTGCTTTTGTTGTTATTGCTTTCTATGGCATGATTGTAACGTTCAATATAATTTTGAATTATTATTATTTAATTTTTTTATTTAGTTTAATATTATTATTATTTTTTTTTTAATTTTTTTATAACTGTATCGTACAATTTTTTTAAATATTTTTATAATATTATTATAAATTTAATTACACAAATTTATTATTATTTTTTTTATTATTTTATTATATGGCTCGCTTTCAATAGCAAATTTTTTTGCATGCCTTTAGACATCTGTCGAATGGTGAGAAAGACAACTATTTTTTACTTCGTTAATTGTTATATATTTTTTTAGGTATTAATAGTTGGTAGTAGTTGTGAAGGTGTGTGTGTGGTAGCAACGAGTTAATCAATCAATCGCGTCTAAATGGGTTATTTTCGTCTACCATGGCACCGGATGGGTTAGCATGTAAATAAATAAAAAGTAGAAGAGAAAAACAAGAAGAATTTTTAGTGGTTATTGTTAGTAAATATTATTTATAAATTACATAATTAAGTTTCAAAAGTGTTATTAATACACATTTGCATGTTTGATGTGTTAAATTTCAATGATTTGGATAGTTGAGTGGTGAGTAATTTGCAATTAGGCAAAGTAAGTGCTTTCAAGTGCGTTCAACGGCTATTAAAAACGAAGAAAATGGACTTTAATGCGCTGAAAAATACTAGAAATAGTAACAGCGATCCGATTATGCGCAATATTGTTTATAAATGACGTAGACATAATTATGAAAACGCGTTAGTTTTTCATTTCCAATGTTTAATGAGCCACAAAATTTGAATTTGTAGCAGAATAAAGCAACTGTGGATTGACAGTATACGAATATATTGGGTAGTCGAAATAGTCTTTTCGTATTTTATCAAAAGATCATATTGTGTTATACCGTATAGTGATGGAAAGGTGAGATAAGCTTCATTTATACAAAAGAAAATTAAATTCGGGGAAGTTGAAAAAAAGTTACAGCTCCTCAAAAATGAGTTAAAAAAAATATGCCACACATGCCGCCAATGAAATATGCGAAGCTTACGGAGACGATGCTGTATCATACGCATGATACGAAAAGACTTTTACTACCAATAGTTATATAGTCGCTTGTTTATAAAGTTCAATTATCAGCTGCCCAAACCGTAGGCCGGTTATTGCCCCTAAACAACGCGCTGGCATGCATATACATATGTATTTATTTATTATGCACATAAATATGCGGCCCTAAACAAATACTCAGTGAGGTGTGATGATAAAAATCTATTTACTAATCACGCTAGCCAATTTAATGGCAAAGAAGCCTATAAATTCATTTATAGGCATTGTAAACTAACAAAGAAATTGTTGTTGTTGTTCTTCTCTAACGCTACATTGCTTTTTCGCACTCATAAGCGTTAACTTCTAACGGTAATTTCGATTTGCTAGATTTATGACAGACAAATCGTAGCGAAACGCTAATGAATAAACGTTAAGCAGCTTCGTCTTGGCGGCAGCTGGAGTTTGGCATGCAAAAATAATGTTTTTACTTTAGCAAATTGCAGTTATGCCACTAAAATTATAAATTTACATTTTTTATTTATTTTATGCCACCGCCTTTTAATTAAAGCGCGCATCTGCTTCATGTATGCGGAAGGAAATTTTCCATTATTTTTTTTTGTCGTGATTATTTTAATGTTGAAACGCACTTAAATGCACTTACAAATGCTTTTTGTTGCAATATTAATATGTGTTGGTGTGAGTGTGTGTGTACGCTAATGTGTCGGCGTTGATGAACTGTAATTAGCTAATGCTTAACTGCCGCATATCAATTAATTACACACAGTCGTGTAATCCATCAAGCTAACTGTGCATTATTTTGTGCTTTTTTATGCAAATACAAATACATTTATGGAAAACAGTTATTCACACTTCAATGCTTGCCACATCGATGACATGTCAATTAAACATTAACTAATTACAATTCACACACCTGTTTTATTAATTTTTTTTCTTTATTTTTGTTTCGTATGCTTAAACATGAGTTACAATGTATGCATGTGTGTGTGTGTGTGTGTGTAGATACAGGATGAGATTTTGTATTAATAAATACTGACATTCATATTTCTTCGATTAGTGTTTTCGCTTTTGAATACATTTAGATACTTTTGTGGATTATTTTCCAAATTATTGTCATTACTTCTGTGGCTTTTTGGTGCACAGCTTGCTTGCTTGCTCTTGTTGTAGGGTAAAAGTTATTTATACATATTAAATTAAATAGTTTTATTGATTTTTGGTTTGATTAATTTACTATAGATATTTTACTCGATGCGTAGTAAGTTCAAAGAGAATTAATAGTAATTTACAAAACATGAAAGTTTAAATTGTTTTAGTTAACTTGGCCTTTGGTTAGTCTCTTTTTTGTTTTTGTTTTTGGTTTAGCAATAATATTTATAGTATACTTTATACATATATATTGTATGTATATTCATATATAAATAAGTAGTTATGTGATATTCTTTTCAAATTCATATATTAAGTACTAATGAACGCACAGTCCCCTTTCTAGCGACCGCTGCGTATGAGTAACATTTTCATATGGCGAATGGTGAACATTCATTGTTGTTGGTTAGCGCAGAGTTGAGTTGATATTGAGTTAATTATATTTGTTTCCATTTAGAACAATAGGTGTTGCTTGACATGTAACCGTATAAGGTGCGAGACATACATACACACACAATAGATAATTCGCAATAATGCAATTAATTTACAAATGAAAATAGAATGATAAAAATTAAATTGTTTTGAAATAAACATTTTCTTTAAATTTCTTGACTGATGTGCGGTTTTTTCATTTAAAAATGTCTACATTGGGGTAATACATACTTATTTTTAATCTTTCACTTTCCAATACTTTTTTTTAATTTTAATATATTAACTATTATTTTTTTATTTTAAATAATTTGTTTTTGTATAAATGTAATGGATATTTCAAAATTGAAATTACTATTTTTTTTTTTACAAACGTAATCGATATTTCAAAATTAGAATTCTTAAAAAAAAAATATTTATTTTAGCTTTACTCAACAATTGAAAAAGAATTTTTTTGTTTGCAAAAAAATTTGATGGAAAAAATTCAAAAATTAAATTCGTTACAAATTTTAGTTAAATAAATTAAGATTTGAAATAAAATTTTGAAATATACTTAAAAAAAATGTATAGTTATATATATTGGAAGATGTTGCGAAATTGCACCAAATAATTGGCTTTTATTCAACAGAAAAATTATTAGATACAAACATACATACTTAATTATTAATTATTTAAATTATATATAAAGTTGAAAAATTAAAAATTATTTGAAAACTTGAGAAAATATTTAAAAAAGATACCAACGTAATAAATAAGTTTTACATTAGAAACTTTGATTATGTATAAAAAAAAACATTAGAAAAATTAAAAAAAAAATCATAAAAAAAACATTAATAAAAATTAACAATCAAACCAAAAAAATTTGCTAGAATTATTAAAAAAAAATAAACTAATAAAAATATTAAGACATAATTGAAATTAAAAAATATAAATTATATTAAAAAATAATTGAAAAATTTTTTAAATCAAATTGGAATTTTGTTTTAATTTCTTCTAATTTTTTGAAGAATGAATAAAATAACAAATTTAATTAGTTAAGGAATTTTAATTATGTATGGAATAAATAATTGAATGAAATTCAAACAAATTAAAAATAAAATAATAATTTAAAACGTTTTTAAAAAATTATTTTAAAAAAATTAAAAATAATTAAGGTTAAAGGGAATTAAAATTAAAAACTAATATATTTAAATTAAAAATTAAGCGAAAATTTTTTATTGAATACTTCTTAATTTTTACTTTTTATTAACTTTAAATTTTTTTTTAATTTTTTAAGAATAAATAAAATAAAATTCTTTATTTTTTAATAAAACATAATTAGTTTTGAAATGTCAATTAAGAAATTTAAATTATGTATAAAATAAATTACTGAAAAATTCAATATGATTTAATTAATTAATAATTTAATTCAAATTATAAAAAATTAAAAAAATAATTATTTAAAACGTTTTAAAAATTTAAAAAAATGTAAACAAATTAAAAAAAAATAAAGTCGAAATTAAAGTTAAAAAAAATTAAAATATAACAAATTAAAATATAACAAAGTAAAATTTAGATTTATGCAATACTTTTTAAATTTTAATTTTGTCTGATTTTTTAATTTTTTATAATCTTTTGAAGAATAAAATAGTAAAAAATAGAATATACATATGTAATATTTTACTTACAAAACTATTTTTTCTATTTATTTTACCACTGTAAATACTGTACAGTGCATACAAATTTTGATTTTAAGTTCCTAGAACATCCTATATGCATGTACATATGTAAATTCCCTTCACATGTGTGTGTATGTATGTCAATTGCTATCGATGTGTGATATAAAAAAGAGGTTAGCGTTAATTTCGGCACCCTTTTCAACGATTTAGGGTCGTACAGTGCAAATGTATGTATGTGGGAATATTTAGATGAATGAGGATAAATGTGACGTTAAATGTGTGCGCTGAGATGCATTTTCTGCCTTCAATGACTTATCTCAAGCACTTCCAAACAAATAAAATTATTTCAGATAAGCAAAGAGGCAATAAATAATGCATGAATGGAGAGTATTCTTCGTATGTAGTACGAGGGTTGCAGATTAAAAGAGGGACTCATAGTCAAGCTTACAAATTAACAAAGTACATATATATGTAATTGAGATTAATTCTAAAGCGAAATATTATCGCATCGATTAGTCAATGTTAAAGTATTTTTAGATATTTATTACAAATATTATTTTCTATTTATATTTATGTATATATGTATGCATAGGATTACTTGTATAAATACCGCAACCACATAGATTTGGCAGAGAAGTTAATAAATCGTTAAATTATTCATATCATACTATATATGGAGATACAAATGTTTATATGGTTAAGGCATTATTTGTACATGTACATAGAGATACATACGTGCTTAGCGCTAAGTGTTAACGACATGGAATCTATTCAATAACTAAGAACTCAAATCTTGGCACTGCCACTAGCAGTACGAGTGGTTAATAAGTGAACTGAGAGCGAGGGTTGGAAGTGGATGCAACAATTGCTTTTTCTTTACCACGCAGCAGGCAGCTTGTGACCATTATATGTGGGTGGGTGTTTTTAAAGGTGGTTGGCGGTGCAGCCTAGGCGCCACATTGCTGCGCGGGGTCCAACGGTGTACGAGCAGGCAATATTAAAAACGTTTGCGGCCTCGTAGACATCACTTCCGTAAGTAGCTTCAAATGGACGCACACAACTTCGTGTGGGAGCTTCGTGGAAGGTAGTTTATTGCAGAATTTTCGTAATTTTCGAGCGTATCAATAGGAGTGTGTGCGAGACGGTTAGCGGTGCACTGGTGTGGGTCAACATTTTAGTAAGTAGATAGTCTAATTTAGTGGTATGCCACGCGTGTAGTTGGCGAAAGTGGTTACAATGTTAATAATGAGTCGCTTACAGACTAGTTTAGTACACTGACTACATACTAGATATTCACTAATGTTTATTCGAGTATATAATATGACAATTAGTTGTTCATTAGTAATGTATGATTGTTGAAATTCTATGATTTTTATTAATTTTTTTTTTCTTGTTATTGCACAATAAAAATTATTTTTGATATATGTGTTTTTAGTAAGAAATTTTTTAATGCAAATCTTGGTTTAATATTGAAATGTTTTGGAAATTTTTTTTCTTTCTTCGCTTGCTGAGTTGCTGAGTGAAAAAACTTTTCGTTTTGTTTTGCAATTCAACTAAATTATTGATTTTTATTTGTTTGTTTTATGCATATTTGAAAATTGTGTACAAAATTTGCGTTAATAATATATATAATTGTATATAATTTATAAAGGTATAGACTTAATTCACATTTAAAATGAGTTGTAGCTTTTGCTTTGTTACACAATGTAAAACTTGTAGAAAAAAATAAACAATTCAAGTTATAAAGCATAAACTAATAAATAACTGTAGTTTTGATAACAAGTTTTAAAAATAATTAAGGATTTTGTTTTTGCTTTTTAAAACACGGTTGCATTTGTGCTTCAAAATGCTGCGCTTTCAAGTTTCTTTTACAAATATATTGCATATACATATACGTATGTATGTTTAACGGTAACTGTATGTTACTATTGCAGGCAATTTGAATTGAAATACTTTTTTTATACGACTATAAATACAAAATCGCTTAAAGCTAAGAAAATTTGCTCGTACAACATACTAGAATGCACTAAAAAAACATGTATAAAATATATTTATATATAAATATATATATGTGTGTATATAAAATGAAAACAAGTTTTAGGTACAAACTAAAGAATGAGCCACACGTCTGTGCCTAATAATGGGCCCCGCACAATACAAACGCATACACACACGTGGTTTATATGTATGCATGTATGTTTGTAATGGACATTTGACGACGTCCCTGTGTAATTTCCATTTATAATGCATTTTAATATATATACTTTTTATTATGCTCCCTAAATGTAACGCTTACCTTAGGTTTAAATCTACATATGTATGGCGAAAATCTCTCGACACGTCACAAAGGCACAAGTCAACATACAAACAATTTAACCATTTTTACGCAGTTTGGCTGCTACGCTCCTTATTATTCTCATATATAAAATACTAGACTTTGCGAAAAGTTTCATATACGTACAACAAAAACACAACTTTGAAGAAATATGTGCAGCAACAACTTTTTTCAGACGAAATAAAAAATTGTTGTTGCATATAAAAAACGAGAAGGGCATGCTAGAGGAGGCAAAGCGACAGCGGCGACAGGTTTTTTATTTATCTATTATTTTTTATAATTAAAAAAAAAATTATAAAAATTAAAATTATATAAAAATTAAAATTTTTTAAAAACAAATTTTTTAAATTGTTTTTTTACAAAATTTTTTTCTATATTATAAATTTTTTTTATAAAATTGTTTTTATAATTTTTTTTATAATTTTTTTTTATAAAAATTTTTCATTTATAATTTTTTTTTATAAAATTTTTTTGTTTCTAAAATCTTTTTGTTTTGAGAGCTGTAGTTTGAACCAGTTTTACATTTTTGTGGTAAAATTTAAATAAAATCATGACATAATTATTCCCGAAATTTAATCTTTTTCCAAAAAAATTTGCAATTTACATATAATTTAACCTCAAAATAATTGCATTAAAAACTGCAGCAAAAACTAGAAAAAAAATTTACTATTTATTAAGCAACAAATACGTTAATTGTTTCACTTTCATTTGGCACGCACACGCGCGCTTTCGCTTTGCCTCCACAGCGTTGCATTTGTAAAAAAACGAGGATTTTGTATGTGTATTATTTTGCGAAAAATTAAGAAAGGGGGCAATCGTAGAACACAAACTAACCTGTTGAGCTGTCAAACTGGGCAAATCATTCATTTTTGTGTTAAACGCTAGAGTTCATTTCACACAGCTCGGCGCTTTTTGCGGTAGACAGAGGCGTAGGCTTGATTTTTTGATTTTTTTTGTTTGGCGTGAGTGTGTGTGTGTTTGTTTTATACTCAATATTCAGCCCAGTTACTTAACATTGCGCGGGCTATACGCAGTCGTGCTGGTCACAGCTTCGCGCAGGCAATTAGCAAATTTAAATATTTATTTTTTACATAAAATTTATTATTATTATTATGTTTTTATTTAAAACTTTATTATTTTAATTGCAACAAAATGTTTGAAAAATGCAATTTCCGCAAATTTTAGCTTACTTGTGAGTTTCGCTTTTAAAAACATTATATAAAATTTATTTGCAACTTTTTTACTTAAAGAAAAAAACAATATTTATGTATAAAAACGAGATTACTTTAGTTTCTTATAAAAAAAAAAAAAAAAAAAAAAATGAAATAAACGAAAGATATTAATGGAGCCGCCGGCATGCATACATGTGCGTGTACATAGACCGTTATTTATGTAGTTTTGTTGTATGTATGCATGCGCCGCAAATATATGATAAACTGTAACATTAACTTTTGTTGTTGTAATTTCACTGCTTTCGATTTTAGCTTTTTTATAATTTTTGTTTAAGTGCTTAACCGTTATTTACTGTATCTCAATGAAGCCTGGCTTGGCTGTGACGCCGACCGCAGCCGCTGCCCTCTGATATGGATGATCTCTGTTAGCCAAACGTCGCTGCTGCTTAAGAGCGCCTACTAAAATATATTCGATATATACATAGTAAGATTAATAGGTAAGGGCATTATATTATATTATAGTTTATATAAATTCATAATAACTTTTCACATAACGTCATTATTATACATATGTATATATGTAAATCAATACATATGCGCATGTATGTACATGTATACGCTAGATATTTAGATAGAAAATAAATTCTGGTAAACGTAAATAAAATATACAATCATTTGTGCACTACATAAATACTCAATAACAAAATAAATTCTATAGTTTACAAAAAAAAATCGCTTTGCAGACAAGGAAACAACGTAAATACTACCATTTTTCATACAAAACTACACATTGCAATGAGTGAAAGCGAAAAGCTGCAATTTCATTTGTAAAAAAACATTATATATGCATTTTAACTGGGCGCTTGTTGCTTTCTTTGTTGGTTCTAAGGCTTTCGAATTTGTTAAAAAAAGAATACACTTGGTTTGACGCCCTTGACTGGGAGCTGAGTCTCACTTTTGCTTTTAACAACTTCTATGAATCGCAGAATTTATTTAAAAATTTACAAAAAATGTTCAATAGCAGGCTTCGGCAGCCAATTCGTAATGTGTGTTGTATATATACATATTGTATATAGCATATATATTTTAATATTCTTTGGAATGAATCGTATATGCTTGTTTGTTTGTTGTATGTGTTTGAGTGACAATTAATTTTTTGATAAAAAAAATAAAAAAAAATCTCGTTTATTGTTAAGCTTACAAATTTAACCAATAAGTGATTTCTAATTGACCGCGCTTAAAAGCTACGAAGAAGTGCTTATCTTATATACTTTAGCAATAACTTTACCAGCTAACTAAATGAACATAGACCTACAGATGCATTATTAGAAAAATTAAAAAAAAAAATAATAATAATTAAAACACCAGAGCAAAAAAATAAATAAATAAAACTTAAAACCAAAAATAAAAAATTAAATAAAAAATATATGTACATATAAAAAAAAAAATAAAATAAAAAAAATAATACCTAATAAAATAAATTAATAAAAAAATTTAAATATATATGTATACAACATGAAAAAATATATAAACAAAAACTAAAAACATATTCAAAATAATATACATATATGTGTATAAAATAAATTTAAATTAAAAAAAAATTAACAACACTAAAAAATAAATAAAAAAAATATGAAAAGTAAACTAAATATCTGAATATAGACCTACAGACGTATTCTTACAAAAACGAAAAAAAAAAACTAAATTAAAAACAATATATAAAAAGTCTATTAAAAAAAATAGATATATATCTATATAAAACATATAAAATATATTTAAACAAAAATAAAAAAAAATATATGAACAAAATGAAAAATAAAAATAAAACATAAAAAACTAAAAATAAAAAATTTAAAAAATTTAAAAAAAATATAAAAATAAAACATAAAAAACTAAAAATAAAAAATTTAAAAAATTTAAAAAAAATATAAAAAAATGAATAAAAATAAATTAAAAAATAACCAATACATTAAAAAAAGTAAAACAAAAATAATAAAAAAATTTGCCAAATTAGAAATAAACTAAAAAGAAATTTAAAAAAAATGTATATAAAAAATCTCATCTCAAACAAAAACAAAATCTCAACGAAAGTTTAAATATAATGCGCTTACAGTACTCTAAAATAATATGCATACAATCAACGAGCCTCACAAACCGACAGCTCGGCTGCACAAGCTTGATGAGAACCGCTCCCTAATTGCTACGAAAAGCTCGTTAAAAGCTCTCAACCAGAGTAATACCATTGTGAAGTGAAAGCTTCTAAATTTCACATCTAACAAGCCTCAAGTGTTGTTAAATGTATTTATTTCAACCTATATGCCGTTGCTTATATTGTTTTGTGTAGTAATTAACTTTGACTAGGCAACTTAATTATTTGGACGGATATCGGTGAGCTGTAAACGATTTATACAGTTTATTTCTGACGAATAAAAACATTTTATGGCTTTTGTAGGCATAATAAATAGAATATTGTATATATATAAAGGTGTGTACTTAACGACACATAAATTGTTTGAATATAGTTACATACTTAAATATAACCTAGAAGGTAATAATTTCGCTTGTAGAAGTATAAAACTATGTTTAATAATAATATTTATGAAAGCTCAACAAAAAGTTTAAATGTATGTTTGTCGAATCTCTTTAGAAAGCTTTTTGTGAAAGCTCTTTTTAATATCAATAATTTTAGCACCATTTATGATTCGACGCCATATTGTAGGCTCAAAGCTCAATACATTCCTAATAAATGTGAAAGCTCTTATGCGTATAATAATATATGTGTTGTAGTCAATACTAGCATTTCAAATTCCAATATAATGAGTTAAACATGTCTTAACTAACTGCCTTTTCTTTAGCGCTTAAAAGATGCAAGACAATGGCACTATGTGGAAAAATGTGACGGGGTGTAGGTATAATCGCGTAAATAACGTAGAGCTATAAGAAACAAAATATTCAATTCAAATAGCTGCGTTAGAGTATGGTATTTATAAATAGATTTTATAATAGAATATAGTGTAAGAAAATAAAAATTGTCTCCTTGCAGTACATAAGAGTAACTGAAGAGTGGGTGCCAAGTAGCTTTCGTTTATCAGCTTAATTTCCACAAATGGCAACCCTGACGCGGTCAAGTGAAATTGAATATTGAATACCGAACAGAAAATAAATAAAAGAAGAGAACACAAGATATTGCAAATTGATTTAAAAGTTTATATTTCAGAGAAAATTAATTTGCTTAATAAAATTAAAAAATAAAAAAAAAATAACAAAAAATTTATTTAAATATTAACTGGAAAATATAAAAATTTAATATTTTAAAATTCAATGAAATCAAATAAAAAATAAAAAAAAAAATTAAATAAAAAAATAAATCCCTTATAAAAATAAAATGAAAAATAAAAATATCTTAACTAAAAAATGCTTAAGAGTAGCTTAAAAATCATAAAATTTTCGTTAGTTTAGCATATATCTTTTTTAAAACTAAAAAAATATATTTATAAGAGCTGGTAACCCTTATATGAGTTATCTAGATATTTAGGTGAAAGTTAGACAAATAAGAAAGCGCTTAACATATTATATATTTTTCTCGTAACTAGAATATACTCATTATATATTTGCTTGTTATTAAGAAGTTGTTTCACAGAATCCCAAAAAAGCACTAGAAAATAATTTCAAAACTATGTAAGTAACCTAAACTGCTAACAAACTGCGTAGACTAAACTAATTTCTAGCAAAACTTACAGGCTATAATAATATTGCGCACTTGCGGCTAATTAGAAATCACTTATTGGCATTTACTAATATTTTTGTTGCTGCCTTTTTCTGCGCGAATTGCATATACGATACCAAAAACTAGTCACTAACGGTTATATTGCTTTAATTAACTGTTTTTTTATATTTTTTTATGTAATTGTTGTTTGCTTTGAGTATTGCGTGGTTTGCTGCTGATTTACTGTGCGCTTGCGCCTAAAACGCTGCTAACTTTTTTCAATAAACTCGCTTATCACTTTGCATAGAGTGTAAATAGTTTAAATTATTTATATATTATATATGTATATGTGTCTGTATCATATATGTATGTATGTACTTATACATATTAACTTCCGAGTTGCATGTGTCGCCGCTTACTTAACAAATAACAACAAAGCACAGTTGCAAACGTAAGTATGTAGTCAAAATCTACGGTCTGCTTGTTTGCTGCTTTCTATAATAATTTCATTCTCCATTTATATACTTTTTTTTTATATTTACGTTGGTTGTTTGTCGTTACTTGCAACAACACTCAAATTTACAAATTCACTAAACCTATTTTTTGATTGTTGCAACAAATCTTCGCACTGCTTGCTGGCTCAAGTGGTGAAGAAATTGTGGACAATAAATTACTTTAGAAAGGGCTTGGTCGGTAAAACGTTCAAAAGACGGAGCCGGCATGCAAATATCGACCAACTGCATTTTGCCGCCAACAACAAAATGTTCGTACGGTTTATTTGTTTGTTTGTGTGTTCGATAATGTTCAAATGTGTTGGCGAACATCAGAGTGGTTACATAAGTAGGTATGTAAGGTCGCGTTGGTCATACATATATTTGTTGTTGTAGAAAAAAGAAGGAAATATACAAAAACAAATTATTATGATAATCGATAACAAAAATGTAAATTCATACACATGATTTAACAAATAAAAATTAGCTTTAGTAAAAAATTAGCAAAAAGAATTTGATACGGATTAGCATTTTTGTTGTTGTTTAAGTTATGCGTAGAGTTGGAAAGCGTCTCATTTCATTTAATTTGGGTTTAGTAGAGAAAAGCGGATGATTTGCATGAGTTTTGGTTATTTTCGGCTATGTATTTGTTGTTGTTGTTATTGCGTTGGTTAATTTAATTAACGGTTTTTGTTAAGCATTCGCTTTCGTTGTGTAGTGGTTAGGTAGAATAATTGCGAAGAAGAAAGGAAAAAAAAAAAAAATTAAGAACGCTATATTGAAATTCTGAAACTCTTTATTGCATTGCAACTCTGTGTGGTTGAGGAAAGCCCTCAAACGGTATATATAAGGTTGCGCTAACCACAAAACTTGCAGTTAACAGTTATATTAACAGTTAGCAAACTGTCAACATTTCTTGAAATATTGTAAAATAACGGTAAATATGAACAAACAGTTAAAAAAGCAGTTTCTATAAATATAGACACTACAGAGTTGCATTTTGACTTGCTTGCTGGCGTATGGCACATATATGAACGAACTACTGTAACAGTTAACTGTCATATATAAATATATAATAAACATATTTACAAAAACTAAGGAAAAACAAAACGGTAAATGAAAAAACAACACGAAATAATAAATATTTAACAAAAACAAAGCATGCAACCTGGTGAATATGTGCATAACGGTACTTAAATTAACTAAAATGCAGGCGAAAAACAAGTTTTACTAAATAATTTTGAGGGAATAAAAATCTCAAAAAGGCATTAGAACATTTTTTGAGTACACTGGGGCTGTTTAAATACAGTATCTTATAACAAAACAAACAGTTATGTACAATTTATGTTTGGCTGGTTGACAATTCAACGCATAATGCTTCCGAATATGCGACTTCTAACCTAACTTTTTGCATAAGTTCTCTGTGAATGTCTCTACAATCAGACCTTAATTGTTTTTTCCCGTTTCAAACTGTAAAATGCGACTCCTAACCTAACTTTTTGCACAGATTCTTTCAAAGTGTCACTCCAATCAAATCCTAACTGTTTTTCGACGTTCAAACTGTCTTTGCATGTAATGTTGCTCACTGGTTCGGTGCGTACCGCAGACCTCACCTCAAATTCGCGTGACTTAAAGCCAAAATTAAACCTAAATGCTAACTGCTTACACTTCGAGTTAATTAATGTTACTTAATTTAGTTAATTAAGTAGCTTTTGCAGAGATGTGCTGTAAGTTGTTGTTGTTGTTGCTAGTGTTTATATGCTTTTTTAGGTATATGTATGTATGTATGTATATGGTAGTGGCATGTATTTGGTAATTTTACGGATGTGATATTATTTTGCGCGCAATTCCACAAAGAAAGCCTAGAATTTATTTTCACTATTATTAATTAATTATTAACCATCAATTATTGTTTGATTACTTAACGCAACACTACTGCAACTTAACCACGAAAGATTTTGTATTTACGCTATTATGTTTGTTGTTAATGTTTTATATATATTTATAAGTATTATATATGTTTTCTTGTTTTTTTTTTTTGTTTTTTGTTTTACGGCTAAAAGACATTTTGTGTTTTTGTTCTCGAACGAACACAAAAAGCACAAAAATCTGCTTGTAAAATCATAAAAAAACAACTAAATAATACATAACGATAACAAAAAAAAACAACAACATAATCAAAATAATTGCAATTCGATTAATCATCAATGAATGAAGTAATTAATTAATTAATTCATTATTCGTATAGTATATAAGTTATAGAGAATATATAAAGTTGTGTAAAATGTTTATCTAGCAAACAACCCACCGCTATGATCTGTGTATTCCGTCAGCAAGGGATTGCCGGCAGCGAGTGCAGCATAATTCGCGTAGTCGCCGTACGGTGCGAAAATCATGCCGTGTGCGGGATTCTCGAAGGCGGCGGGCGCAGCTTGGCCGGACAGTATGCTCGCCGCTGTGGTCGGCACGGTCATGCGTTGTGAGAGTATCAAGGGGGCGCCCAGTGTGGTGGCCTGCGGTGCGCGTATCTGTGGTGCTAGGGTTGGCAATGCTGGCGCCAATAGGCGGCTCTCAGCCGAGGCGGCGATCACACGGCGCCATTCCTCCTCGCAGGCTATGCAACGAAAGAGAGAGTGTGGAGAGTTAGTGTTGAGTCGAAAGTAAACAAATGTAGTTATATAAGATTATATTAGCTTAATAAAGTAAAATTAATTTAAATTAAACTAAAATATATTGAAATTTTAAACTATGAACAAGAGAATATGTACTTAGAGCAACACTTATGGGAATAAACTTCACTAAAACAAATTTAACCTCAAAACTTCGTTTAATATTCAAGATCTTGAGCTAAGGCTAAGCACATATTGGACTGAAGAGTAAGTTATAAAATATATTAAGCGTTTTTACCACTAGTCAATTTAAAAAAATCGATATTTTTTGACATACGCGTTATACAATATATAGAAGATATTCTCCGAAATTTGGAATTGATCCCCCACATAAATTTATAAAAATAAGCTTATTGGTAAGATTTTCTAACTTAGTGTAATTAGCTCCCAAACCTTTAAAATCATTTTTTCCAAAACGCTGTTTTCAGATTCGGTGATAGAAATTTCTCTGAAGTGCCTGGACTTGACTTGAAATTTGCGCACGATCTTCTTAAAAATATGTGAAAGGCACACTAAACCTAAGGTCGCGGTGCAAACCTTATCTCTTAATCTTCAGATATATGTATGTATTTGTCAGGTATACAAGGAATACGATTTTTCCAACAATCTGAAGTGCAAATTTTTCACGAAAAATTATTTTTTTTTTTTTTTAACTCTTGTCAAAAATCATTATTATAATTTTCTTTGTTTTTTTTTTTTTCATATAGAAAGTATGTTCAAAAAATTTCACTATATAACCCTTTAAAGGGTTACCTGTGTTTACGGGTTTCAAAAAATCGAATTTTCGTTTATTGTCTTATTAAATTCTGCAATACCTCTAGAATATTGTCCTAAAGTTTAAAGTTGATCTGAGTAATAGTTTCGGATATACAGCCTTGAGATCTTGTGTGCTCGAGGCTAGCTGGGCTAAGTGTGCCGCCTTTAAACACGTTGTCCTTGAAACTGTGTTTTTGTAGTCGGTCGGCAAGTTTTCTCAAGAACCACTCAATCGATCTTTATGAATCTTATCTTTGAGGTATAATTCTTAAAGACTTGGACGAAGGATTTTTTTTCGATTAAAACTGACTGAAACAAAAAAATATCTTTTTTTGCAAAAATGTCTGCCAAAAATCCAATTTTCAGTTTTATTTCCTCGTCCAAGTTCTAAGTTAAGGTTTTAACTAAAATACGTATTCCAATAAAATATTTCATTTTTTATATGAGAAAAAAATTGTTGAAAAAACGCTTTTTTTTACCCAAGGAAACCCATGTAACCCTTAAATCTAGAATACTTAATGCTATTAACTTACAAAAATAATAATAAACACAATTAGACTAAAATATACAGTATTCTAACCGAAATCTTAACTACTTCGTATTAATATTTGTAGTGTTTTAGGTAAGTGGGTGATAGCAATGGTAATCGTTTATTTAACGGTTATGTTTTTACAATTAAATATTTTGGGCATCAGTACCAGTAGTTGTTGTTATAACAAAATTGTTGATATTTTTTAACAAACAGAATTATTTAAAAAATAAAATTTTCGATTAATAAAGAGGAAATAGAGTCATCAGTGTAACATACCTGGAATGGCATTTTTCGCCGACGTATCCCTATAAGTGCCATTAATTATAGCTAATTCCATGAGTTGACGTTTTTTAAGTTCATCTTCGCCTTCGGCTTGCTGTTAGTACAAACATTAATGTAGTCGTGAATTTTTTTGTTTAATACACAAGAGAAAATTATTAGATATTTTCAGTAGAAAAAATTATAATTTCGAAATGTTCGGTTTATTTGAAGTTTTTTTTAGGGGGGTTTGTTATGCATTTTGTAAATATGTTTGTATGTAAACATGATTTGTTTTTAAACAAAAATAATTATTTTGATTAATCAGATTATGGAAAATAAGAGCACGCGCACGCAAAAGCGCGAATTGCAAAAACAAACTGCTACACACCTGCATATATGGTATATGCATTGTTGTTGTAGCTGTCGGATTTTGCAATTCCTTCGCTTATATTATTAAGACATTATTTCGTTTAGTTTTTTTAATAATTATTATTATGTAATTTGTAGCCACGCGTATGTGTGTAGGGTATATATAGTGGGATTGTATGTCGGCAGCGACATTTAACTGTCGTCGCTTACAAATACACACGAGCGCTGCTGCTTTTGAAGCCGCGTGTATTTGGTTTGAGTCGCATGCTTGGCGGCTAATACTTACCGGTACTAGAAGCTTTTGCACTTCGGCAACGGCCTGAGCTAATTTGACTTTGGCACGATTCTGTGTGTCCTCCACGGTGATCAACACGTGCAGATCGTCGGACAAGTGCTCCCAGTTGGGTTTGCCGCGATTTGCGTCCTCCTGCAATAAAAAGCAAATCGTTAGAAATTATTTGCGGATTTTGAGGTTATGATTTTAATAATACAATTTTTATACCCTAAATTTGGTAAGCTTCTTTTTTTAGATTTTTAATTTGAAATTTCATACTTTTTTGGTTCCGTTAGTTTAGACCAAACCATACGAAACCCGCCGAAAAAATATTTTTATGAAATAATCATTTATTTTAACTTCGATTTTTGTAAAAAATCGCATTCGCACTTATTATATTTATAAATAATGCACACTCTAATTTTCATGGCTTATGTAAGAACTAATACCTCGTTGGTGAACCAAACGACAACCTGTTCGATTCGATTACATGCTTGCTAAGCAGCCACTTATTTCATTTTTGCACTTAAGCATGCACTTTAGACCATAAATGTGGCATTTACCAACACACCCACAAACACATACAAATATGTACATATGTATGTATGCGTCGGTGTGTGCGCACGCATTAAAGTAGATTAAGTGCGCCGCTTTCTGTTTATCGCAAAGCAGCAGTGAAAGTTATTGGCAGCTGTTTTAAGAAAAGTGTCAACTATGAAAACAAAAGCGACAACGAGTTGTATACAGGGTGTGGCAAGCAGGTGGGATTGGCTTAGGTTAGATTGCTATGAATGCAAAACCTTAGAAATACAGAGTTTAGGAAGAAAAAATTTTAAAGAAGAAAAAACATGAACTCCGGTCATAATCTAGTCAAAGCTACATTATCTATAGAAACTATATGCAGATGTAACGGTATTCAAGAACGTAACCATCTAACGGTTTGCAGCCTGTGGAAAACATTTTGGTAGTTCTTTCTAGCCACGTGTTTGATATAAACTATCTTTATGTCAAATGAAGGTAACTTAATAAGGAATAAAATCAGTTGCTTGTCTGACAGCTATAAGCTATAATGGTGCGATCTGAATAATTTGTTGGGAGATCGTAGCGTTGCCTTAGAAAATAATCTAAAACAAATTTGGTGAAGATATTGTGTTAAATAAAAAAGTTGTTGATACAAGAAATTGATTTTGAACGTTAAGTTTGTATGACAGCTATATGCTATAGCGCTCCGATCTGAAAAATTTGTTTCAAGCTTGTAGCATTGTCTATGAAAATAATATTGATAAATTTCGTGTAGATAATTTGTCAAATAAAAAAGTTCCCATAGAAGGACTTCATTTTGATCGGCGAATTTGTATGGCAGCTATTTGCTATTGTGTTCCGTTCTGAACCATTTTTTCGGAGGTTGTATTACTGTCTTGGAAAATATTCCATACCTAATTTCGTGAAGATATCTCGTCAAATAAAAAAGTTTCCCTAGAAGGACTCAATTTTGTTCGGCGAATTTGTATGGCAGCCATATTATATATAGTCTTTCGATCAGAACCATTTGTTCGGAGGTTGTAACACTTTCTTGGAAAATATTCCTTACCAAATTTCGTGAAGATATCGCGTAAAATAAAACAGTGTCCATAGAAGGGCTTAATTTCGAGCGGTGAATTTGTATGACAGAAGTATCCTATAGTGGTCTTGATTTCCTTAGAGAAAAGGATGTGATGATTTTAAATCAATATCTCAGAAACTGAAGGACTAGTACGGATCACTATAAGGTATCCGATGGTTCCTTCGGGATGACACACATTTCGTGACAAAATATACGCTGTTCAGAGACTAAAAATGTGATAAGTTGAAGAATTTGGAGAGGTAAGAAGAAGACAGGGTTCTGGTCCAGCTGTAAAAAACTCAGGAACAGTTAAGATTTGAGTAAATAGTGCTCTGGGCAACAAATAGTAAGACTTTCTAATTTAAATTTCGTGCGAAAATCCATTTAGTGAAATATTTTTTTTTTTTTTTGGGTTGATATGTGTATCAATGATATCTGCGCCAAATATCACATCAAAATAATTATTAGCTTGTCTTTCTGAAGTACGGTAAATTAATAGTTTTAAAATTATGAAGAAAGTCTTACTACTTATTGCAATAATTTTGAAAATATCAAAAGACGCTGTTAAGTGCACATAAAATGAGAAAAGTATTGAAAAAGCGCTAAGCTTATGCAGAAAATAAGAACATCAAAAGTGTTTCGGAAATAGCAAAGCATAAACGAACATCACCTATAAGGCTTAGAACATACTACAATACAGTGATAGGAAATTAAAAAGAAAAATAATTTAAATAAAAATTATTTAAAAATTAAAAAAAAAAATTAAAAAAAATAATAAAAAAATTAAAAAAAAAATAATAATAAAAAAATTTAAAAAAAAAATAAATAAATAAAAAAATTAAAAAAAAAATAAATAAATAAAAAAAAATTT
This sequence comes from Bactrocera dorsalis, assembly GCF_023373825.1. Lineage (NCBI taxonomy): Eukaryota > Metazoa > Arthropoda > Insecta > Diptera > Tephritidae > Bactrocera > Bactrocera dorsalis. Next base: position 5,094,341 of record NC_064304.1, on the reverse strand, counting down.
AAAAAAAAAAATTAAATAAAAAAAAACAATATTTAAGAAATAATATCATCTAAGCGATCGATTAATTCCATCCAGCGATTATAGATTTAATAAAGCGAGTAAAGGTTTATTTCGACTGATTGCGTTCTATCAGCTGCGTGCTAGATAGGATTTGCAAGCGCAACAAATTGGCTAACGATTTCGCGATAAAGCGAAAACATAAATGCGCCCTCATCATCAGCTCAAAATAGTCACAACAAAACGTCGGCATACAGGAATATGCGATTAATGCAATCATTTGTGCATGTGTGTGTGTGTACATTTGTGTATTTGCAGTAATAAGCCGATAATTGGCAGAGTAATCAGTGATCAAAGCGGATAATTTCTGAAACAATGAACAAAATGACGCTTGCGGGTGCCGCAATTAAGCTTCTTATGATGGGTGAATCTAAAAAACAAAACAGTAAAAAAATGTAAAATAAAAAAATAAATAAAAAACAAAAAAAAAAAATTGCAGATGCATATTTATACTCCTATATCTTAATACTTAAATAAAAACTTTTAAAATTTTTGCTAAAAACATTTTTAAAAATGATTTCACTCCTAATTAAACCGCTAATAAAAATGTTTGGTTATAAAAACAGGTAGGAAATATACCCACAAAATTTTAAATGCTATAGTATGTAATTGATTCAATCAAATAAAACGAAATAATGATAATAAAATGACAGCGCATTTCCGTTGCCAATTTGAAATTTTTAATACCCAAAACACACAAACGGAAACGTACGAGATTTCTTATTTTGCTTTATTAAATTTTTATTATTTTTTTAATAATTCGAAACACATAAGTGGGTGGCTGGTTTAGTCAGCGTTGAGATGAATCAACGAGCAGAGATGAAATATACGTAAGAAAAAATGTGAATTCACGGTAAAATAAACAGCGAAACGCTTTATTATTGACACTGCCAGAAACAAAGGCAAAAACGTTTGTAAAAACATAGCAAACATAAACAGCTAAATTATTTATTTTTTTAAGCAACCCCTTTTATGGGATATACCACCTACACACATACACACACACACACACACTTCTTTTTAGTTACACAAACAGCCGCTCGCTCTAGTAGCCACTTGAAGAAGCTCTGCTGTGTCCAAGTGTGTCCAAAGTGCATGAGTCAACGCTGGCGGCACGAAGAGTCGAACACACGACACTTCAGGCACTTAAAATAGATATGCAAGATTTTGAGACACCACATGGCATATCGCCTATGCAGCAACGCGCTTTTCGGCTGCCAAAGCAATTTAAATGGCAAATAATTATTGCCTAAAAATCAAGCAAATGAGAATGCTGAATTATTTTTCTGTAAAAGTTGCCAATTGTTTATCCAAATCGGGTGACCCAACTTTGTCGTGTTTCCCCGCAACACACCCTTTGCCTTCGTATTTCAAACGCCCCCACAGTTGAGGTAAACACTCACACATACACTAAGCTTGATGATCGCTGCCAAAAGAACGATCAGTGCCCATTAAACGGCACTGTCAGCGCGAGAAGAACACAATACCGAGCCAAAGGTGCTTAAATAAACACACACACATATACACATACACATACGTAGTGAGCGCATTTTAATGACGCCGCGTTCGGCGGTGAGCGAAACCGCAACACATCACCCGGTAGTAGAGGCTCATCGTCGCAACATTGTTGCGCGTTGCTAATAAAAAATCCCCATTGAAACTATTGTTAAATATTTTATTTATGTTTCGTAAATATTTTTATTAGTTTCGTTTTGCGGTAAAGAATTTTTGCCATTTCCCAGCCACAACGCCCGCGACACAGCGCTCAGCTGCAGCCACAGCAAGTGCAATCGTCGCTATGGTGCCGCTGTTGTTGTAGTAAGACATGTTGTTGTTGTAGTAAGACATGTTGTTGTTGTTATAAAGCATGGTGTTGTTGTTGTAAAGCATGTTGTTTTTGTTGTAAAGTATGTTATTGTAAAGCGTGATGTTGTTGTTACTTAGCGGACGCAAATCCGCAACGTTGCCAACTGTGGCGCAGAAATGCCCAGTCCACACTTTTGGTACGCGCTAAATGTTGCCGCCACTGACAGACAAATAGGCCGCACCGAATTGAGTTAGCAATGCGATTCAAGCAACAACAACAACTAAAACTGTTTAGAATTTTTTCGCGATAAGCTTGCCGCTGCACTATTTGCTCTGCTTCCAGTATGCACGCACTAGTTGTAGTTGCTGGACTGACTGTCTTTGCTGTCAGTGGCATTTCATTTGTTGCCGACTTGACAGTTCTAATTTGACAGCTGAGCGCAACAGTTTACAACTTTGTTTGTTGTTTGTTGTCAGCTGCAGCGCAACTGACCGGTCGGTCGGCGCTGCCGTCAAAGCAATGATAGGAATACACAGCGATATGTATTTGGCTACAGTGCATGTGGCAAGTATGCGAAAGTTCGAGATTAAACTGGACATGAGAAAAATCTCTCGTTAGAAGAGAAATGGGCGTGACTTTGCCTTTTTTTGTTTGACCGTAGGTATTTATACGGACAATATCTTCTGGTAGAGGCATTTTTTAGTAAGTTTCATCCTCGGAGAAGTTATATAGATACATTCTTAAGTGCCGTCGAAGTTCATTTCTGCGAGCGATTTTAGCTTTAATTCCATATACTTTTTACACAGTGTGTAAATATGCCTGTACATATTTAAAATAAAAAATCAAATAGACCAATATTTTTTTTTTGCTTTAGTTTTCCACTTCGACCACTTGCCGCTTTTAAATATACTATTTATTGTTTGCTTTTTACCGCAATTCGCTGGTTGTTTGCGAGCGATAAGTGTCAACATGAGATTTTCCATATAATTAATGCGGAAATATATTTTGGGTCAGTGGATTTTGTTGTAATAAAAATATTTTTGCTTACCGCAAATTTTAAATAGTTTATCCGAAAATAAGATAGGTTAGGTTGAAGTGGTTATATGAAAGTTTTCTATAGGTATGGACAAAGAAATATCAAAACTTTAATGTTCAAAATTAATTTTTTTTGATTAGCACAAATTATTCAAAGGAGGTCGAGAGCGAGTAATTGGTGACAAACGACGTTCAGGACAGCCATCGACATCAATTGCTAATTAACACGTCAATAAAATAAAGGAGTTGGCAACCTGGCTTCGTTGGAATATCGGAAAAATCAATTAAAACCATGTTTAAAGCCTATTTCTTGGATCTATGCTTACGATCCGGAAACAGAAGATCAATCTGCCGAATATCGTGACAAAGGTAAGACGAAGCCGAAAAAACACGTTTAGCGCTTATGGAGGTGTTCTGCATTCCGAATTCCTTTTAACAATCGATTTGATTTTCTTTATGAACACGTCATTTATGAAAATTTAATTGTTAAAATTCGCAGAATAATAAATTGCAATCATAATTCAAATATTTGAAAAGAGGCACGACTTGATTTTTCGAAAGCGTTTGACGTAATTTTATCTTCATGCAACTATCCATAAGATCACCAGACTCTTCCAATTAGAGCATATTTATAATTATAGACATGTATGTATGTATGCTATGTGTATAGTCTCAAATGTTTATATATGTATGTATTTGTTTGCAAGTATGTCAGGGCCTGAGAGAAGCCCACCCACGTCCACACCCTACATTAAGCGATCGACAAAATTTTTATTTTCCTCATATGTTTTTTTGTGCTTTTTCATTTTTAATTAGATATAAATCTGTCACCTGCTGTCAAAAATCTTTAAATTTGTGTGTTTGTTAACACCGGTGCACAATCAGAACTACAAGAAGACACGGCATCATTGAGGAAAGCAGGCAAGCTACGATGGGAAAAGCAAACTAATAAATTTTTCTAAAAAAAATATTAAATGTATTAAGTGTACAAAAACAACAATTTGAAAGTTATGTGATGGAAAGTGGCCAAATTAAGAAGGGAGAAATCGATTTTTGAGTTGTTGTTGTTTGCGACGTCTGAACGTCGTCGTCGCTGAAAAACAACATGTTTTCGTAATTATTGAAAAATATATATTTATAATTGGAAAAAAAGAAATGAAAAATAGAATTATGAAATAAAATGATGTTAAAGCGGTTCATAAAAATTGATTTTTTTTTTTCATTTTTTATGTAAATAAAATTTTTTAAAGTAATTTTTGAACACAAAAAAACTCTGCTATCTCCTAACCTAAAATATTTTAAACTTCAATTAACAATCTAAAAGGATGTTCTCGCTAAACAGTATTTTAGGAAATTTTATACAATGTATACATTTTATATGAAATCTGCCAGAATTCAATACGCTTCAATTCCTATAAAAGAAATTACAGAATAATTTAAAATCTAAAATACGCGAAATTCAGAAATTTTGGTGGTTGGGATCGCTTATTCATTTATCTTGGCAATTGTTAGTCGGATGGATATACAAATCTTACACAGATTGCAGAAGCTTGAGGTTTAAAAAAATCTACAAAACAGTGTAAACTATAGAAGGGCCAATACGGGCCAATACAATAACACAATTCTTAATCGAACAATGTTGAAACATCGCACTTGGTTTCTGATATTTGTTAAAAGCATTTTTTTCCAAACAAACAGACATTTAATAAATAATAGACATTATCGTCAGACTCAGAGAGTCTGGGTTCTTAAAAGAACACCTGTCTGAATACTCGGAAATCCTCACTCACTTGGACTTCATACCAGATCACTTGGATCAGGGAGTCGCCAAACCGACCTGGCGTTTCTTTCTTTAGCCAGGAAGAGGCAGGAGCTCTCTATCTATTACAGCTTCAGATTCCCTGACATTGCCTCCTTCAGGAGCTAAAACGAAAAATCACCTTAGAACCGCTATCAATTGAATGGTACCGGGTCGGTGCTTAGTATCCTCTTGTGTTCTACTACTAGATAGCTGGGTTTCGCGAAAGCTTAGCCAGCGCTGGGCCACCATCAGTACATGCGCTGTCGCAAAAGCTTTTTGGCCCAAAATCGATCGCAAGAGATCTAGTGATCTCTATGTCCTCAGTAAGGCTAGACCCTCCCGAGTTTTGGGGCTTTTAACGAGCAATTTCCCTATTGGTGTCCACGCAGTAACTCTATGATCCTGGCAAGTCGCAAGCGTATGAAATGTCACTTACAGCCGAAGTTAACACTTCCTTACATATTTTATTTTGTTTATGCTTTAAGAAAAATTGATTTTTCAAAAATTAATATTTCTAAAATTTTAATTTGTTAGTATTATTATTGTTTCTGTTTTCTTATTTGTCTCAAAAAACGTATAGCATGCAAAACAAAAATAAGCACTTTATTTTCTCATAAAATTTAAATTCTAATAAAATTAAAAATCTCGCCAGGTAAATATAGTAAAAAAAAATCATCTTAAACCATTAATTTCATTTCGACTTACCTTCTTTTTATCTCTCATCGAGCCTTTGCCTCGAACCATTATTTTACAGCCAGTCTCTTGTTCCAATTGCTTGGCTGTCATGCCGCGAGGTCCCAAAATTCTGCCAACGAAGTTGAACTGAAAGCAAAGAAAAGTATAAAAATAAATATTTTGTTGACATTTGCAAGCGATTTTGTTTAATTGTCTTTTGGACACATGTTGTTAGTCAGCTGGCGTTGGGACATTAGAAATGCTCACAAATGTTTGCAATAAAATGCAAAATACGAGCCCACCCTCAGTAATAAAACGAAAGTATTTCGCATATAAGAATAAACACATTATAAAGACATTTATAAATGACACATACACAGACAAGACACATTCACACCCATGGAATAACCAGCGCGACTCATGTCCAAGGGCGATTGAATAACGAAATTTGTCATGACATTCAAATGACGCAAAGCTGCAGGCAGGCAGCCGCTATGCTGGCCCGCGAATGCGTTCAACACCCTGCACGGAGAATTCAAGGTTGAAGGCAACAAGATATTTTTGTTTGCTGCCGTTGCGCTCAATAAATTCACTGCTGCTGCTCTTTTCGCTCCCGTTCAGATTTGCACTTAGTTAACGCTGTCCAAATAACGACTGCCGTCAACTGGGGACTTCAAAGAAAGGCGCAAACACTTGGCAAAAGCAGTTGTAAATCCCCAAACTGGGATGATCGCCAACACCGTGGTGACTCATACGCACCGCTGACCCATTGCGCCACCCGTGGGTCTTAGCTAAGCACACAGACACACACACCAAAAGCGCGCAACAACTGCAGCCGCGCGGGGAGGAGCAGTGCAGATAATTGCAAGTGGAGGAAATTACTAACTGCCCGAAGGCCAACACGCCCCGTATTGACACGATAAACCAATCAACTAAATGAAGATGCAAAAACCGAAGCAGAGGCGTGCGCGCGGCGCATCATCGTGTGCAGCGAAACATTTAGCTAAAGCAACGCCAACACGGCTGATCGCATTTCAGTGTTGCGCACACACATACCTGAGATGTGAGGTTAGCAGGGGGTTAAGTGCAGATATTTTGCACTTCAGTGCACCCGACAACTATGTCTGCTGGAGGCCTCTCTACTTAACCTGCCTACAAGCGGAGCAACCGACCTCGGACGTGCCTTCCAAGACGTGCTGCTGTCGCGTTTTGCTCCTCTAATGCCAATACAGCAAGGCATATACATATGCAGACACGCACACATACATGCATATGTACATTGCATAGCAGCTAAGTAAGCTTGGCAGCGTGTATTTGCATGCAAGTCCCGTGCGTCGTCGCCGCTTATTGATTTGTTGGCTGAAAGCATGCGCATTGTTTGCATTTTTGTTTGATGTATTTATTGACACACACACACATACACACGTACACTTGCATACATGCATGCTACAAGTGACAATAGCTACTTGTCGCTTGGCTGATTGCTGCCTGTCTGTCCGTCCAGCCGATCGCCTATCTTGCCATCTATCACTCGACGTCTGCTCGCACGTCGCTCCCGCCTAGGCACGCCAGTCGCAGAATTGCAATTGTAATTTTCAAACGAATTAGATTTGTCATTAAATTATGATTTTCGATTTGATTTGTTAAGCCGTAAATCTGCTACATTTGGCCATTAGTCGGTTCGGAGCCATAAATGGCCCGTCATTCAACACACCCAGTTATGAAATAATTCCTACACACACACATATACACATTAGACTCGTGCAAATTCATAATAATAATGCTCATTCTTCAATGCCAATCAGCAATCAGCTCCTAATCGGGCGAACTTGACGCTCACTTAGAAGGCAAAGGCGTTTTTCTCGAATTTACATAGAAAATACATACAAATGTGCGTGCAAATATGGCGTCGTTTCGCGTTTGACGACTTCAGACAAAAACAATTAACAAATTTATAGTTAATAAATAATTTACATAAAAGGATCGATATTCAGGTAAAATGATTATCGATAACCATTAAATCTCTTTATTCCCAGAAACCAAGGTGATAGCTAAATTTTCAAATGTTTTCTCACTAACAGATGATATATTGAATGGCTAAAAGTTGTCGACCAAAATGGTACATATTTCTTTATTTATTTATTATTATAAATATAAAAAAAAAATAAAAATAAAAATAGATTAAGTTTGATTAGGAATACGAAAAGACTTTTTCGACTACCCAATATGTAAGTAGCACCACAACCTGCTAGAAGCAATGGCCTTATTACATCAGCTATTTGATCTGATCACAATACGAGTGTGGTTTGGGTACTTAACCAAAAAACAAACCTTGGTTTTGAAACTGAAATTTTTTTTACCCTCCATTTCAAAGAAATTAGGTCAAATTACGCGTACTCGAAATGCACACTACTATCGAACAAAAACTTCTGGTAGAAAAGTAGAAATATTATAATTTTTTTTTTACTTTTATAAAGTAAATCTATTCTTGAAGCAAACCATCGTGGTAACCCTTCTTGCGGTTCCAGCGAAACCTAAACTCTCATTCCGTTTTTCATAACTCTATTTTACTAATGATTTTAAATTAGATGGATGCCTTAAAACCTCCCAACCCAGCTACCAGCGCTTTAGGCGAGTAACTATGGATTTGTGTTCAAAACACTATCAGATTATTTTTAAGATTTTGAGGATTTTTAAAATATTTTTTTTAATTTTTTTTTATTTTTTTAGTATTTTTATAATTTTATTTTTAAATTTTTTTAAAGTATTTTTTAATGAATATTTTTTTTTAATATTTGTTTTTTATATTTTTTTTATAAATTTTTGCATATAAGCTACCAGACCATTAGGCGAGTAACTATGGATTTGTGCTCAAAACACTATCAGATTATTTTTAATATTTTGAGGAATTTTAAAATATATATTTTTTTTAATTTTTTTTATTTTTTTAATATTTTTATTTTAATATTTTTTATATATTTTTTTAAAGTATTTTTCAACGAATATTTTTTTAATATTTGTTTTTTATATTTTTTTTATAAATGTTTTTAAAATTAATTATTATTTTATATATATATTTTTTTAAAAACATCTTTTTCACTTTTCTTTTTTTTTAATATTTTTCTTTAAACAATTTTTTAATATTTATGTTTTTGAAATCTACGTTTATTTGGTTGGTTTGCTGCATTAAAAAATAGTTTCTATTAAGAGGTTATATCCACTTGTAATTTTGAAAAAAAAAATCGAATTTTTTTTGCAGAGTTTAAATGTATATACATATATTCGAGAATATTGTCTGTAAATTTCAAAGTTATCCGGTAAATAGTTTCGGAGTAATGAGCGTATTTTTAAAGACGTCTCCGAGCGTTTGAAAGTAAGCGGAACCGTAACCCGGAGTAGCAGCTGTGCTTTAAATGCGTTTTTCTCAAAATGATGTTTTCAAAGTCGGTGAGGAATATTTCTCCGAAACGGCTTGACCGATTGACTTGAAATTTTCACAGGATCTTGTTAGATACGTTTGAGAGGTAATGATCGAATGCATAAAGTATCTGATAAAAATCATTTAAAGTGTACAAGTGTGCAAAAAAGTTTTTTTTGTTGGGAAGCCACCATTTTGTCTGAAATCACAATTTTTACCATTTCTTCGATCATTACCTGTATATATCTATCTTAAAAGTAAGCCTTTCAGTTTTTTTATTTCAGATAATTTGGATCAGAGATATCTTCCTCACCGACAAACACCTTTTTGTGGAGGACTTTCCGGAGATCTTCCACAGGAACGATGGAACCTAATATTTTTATTAATATGAAAATGAATTTTCATATATTTTATGTATATTTTCAATAAAAAGGCTCTAATATATAATGTAACCCCATTTCACTGTACGACTAGCTGAATATGAAAACTGACTTTTTACAAGCCTGTGTTTTATGCAATCTGACCCAACTGAAAGAATTCATAGCTTAGCTGCCGAAAATATCAAATTGCCAATATACTTTAAAAATTATTTATGTCTTTAGTTTTTGACAGTTGTTTCGAATATGTTTGCCAAATAACAGCAATCCAGCAAACACCAACCAAAATGCGGGGAAATAGAAACTAAAACTCGTGTAAACATTTACTTGCAAATTTAACAACAAATGCAAAACTGCATTGCAGCGGGTTAAGTCTATTTGCACACACACACACACACATGCCAACACAGCTACAACTGTAAGTACATATGCGCAGCTGAGTGCATCCACACACGCATTTAATGTAACAAAATCGCATATTTGCACAGGTGTAAAAATAGTTGCACTTAGGCGTGCGAGCGAACATGAGAATCATTTTTTTTCACATTGGAATGCATGTTGAAATAAAAAGAGTAACAACAATAACAATAGAAATATAAATACCAAAAGTGAGCGTAGGACCAGGCAAGCCATCAAAATGCAGCGACACGAATCGACTTGCATTAAATCGCCATTTCGCACTAGATTAACGCGCCAGCATATTTCAGCGCTGCAAACACACCCACAACTGTGCAAATGCCCCACCGACGTTGCCACACAAACGACACTTTAGTAGTCGCTAGCAGCAGGTTTGACAATGCAACTAAATTATCAATTCATTTAGCTGCGACTACACACACACACATACATACATACAGGCATATCAACAATATTTATGCGAGTGCCGCTTGATTAAGTGCCGCAAATTCAATATAACATTCGTGCTAGCCCAGTTCCTGTGGTTTCGGACACGACAAAAACAAAACTAAAGATAATCGCCAACAATGCAACACCTACTCAGCGGGCCACCAACATACAGCGCGCATAGAAACGCCATGCCACAGACACGACAACGACACGACACCGTCGCACCGTTTTGAATGTCAAGCGCAGCAATGGAAATGATGAATGTTGCTTATTAAATTGATGTGGTGACGCGCGACTTAGTTGGTGGAGTAGATGACGGCTCATGTCTCACGGCGTTCGCGATGACGATGACGTCGGCCGAAAACAAATTGCCAACAACAATTGCACTGTGTGTTGAACGAAATGAACGAAATCGAAATGGCAGAGGTGAAGCAACAGGTATAGTATTTATAGTAAGGAAACCGCAAAAGTTATAATAATAATGTCAGAAAGCTATAACAAAAAAATGGCGCTAAAGATTTCTTTAAATAAAAATACAAAATAAATTTTTATAATTCCAAAATGGTTAAAAATAAAAATAATTAGAGTTATGGTCACCTTGTGCCACAAACTCGCGTTTACTGGCCATTTGTGTGTTTAGGCATTACCTCATGAAGAACAGTTTGACATTCAAAATGTAAAATTTTGCTTTAAATTCCAATTTAATAATATAATTTTAACACACCCTTGAATATTTTATATTCGCTTGTTAAAAAAACGGTTGTTAACGTATAAATGCGTATAACAACTCCAAATACAGATCATAATACCACAATGCTTTCTTATATACTTGTATGTATGTATGTAAATGTAATGATATAAAAATTTTGAAAGAATATTATTAAAAATAAATAAAAATATAATATACATAAAAAAAATTAAAATTTTATAATTAAAAAATACAACAAAAAATTATTATTAAAAATATTTATTATAAAAAATTTTTAAAAAATTAAAAAAACATATTAAAAAAAATAAACAAATTAAATTTTTTTTAAATTAAATTTTTTTAATTTTAATTTTTTTAGTTTAATCTTTTTATAGTTGAAAACATAAAAAAAGTTTAACTAAAAAATTAAAAAAAATAAATAAAATTAAAAAAATTTAAAAAAAAATTAAAAAAAAAATTAAAAAAAAATTAAAAAAAAATATAATTAATAATTTTAATCGATCATGAATTCTTAGATTTAAATTTACATCCTAAAATCAGAATTAAAATTGCCTCGCTTTCATGTTTGCAGACCACTGCTGCAGATAATTGAATAATTGAAATTCTGACTGAGTTTAGTTAAAAATTTTCGATTTTTTTAATTGTTAATTAAATTTTTTTCAATGCGGTATTTGGGATTATTTTTTTTCGTATCCGTTATTAATATTATTAATTAATATTAATTTCTTTTTTTAATTTTTCAATTAAGAATTTTAAAAACTAAAATTTTCGGGTTACAAAATTGTAAAAATTATTATGCATTTTCAAAAATATTTTCAACAAAATTTGAACCACCCTAATGTTCAAACATATATGCGCAAATGTATAAGTATAAAATTTTCGCGGAATTTTCACACACATTTTCGCAGTTCCCTTTGCGCTGTTGCATATTTGTACAACTGCCGACTACAGTTATGAATAAAACAAGCACGACAAGATCAAATTAATTTGAACGCCGCATACGCCAGAGAGTAAATACAGTATCAATCAGCCGTTAAGTGTTGATTGCATGCAACGAATGCAACTAGCCGCAGTGAATAAATAGTGCAGCGAGCAGAAAAGCTGATTCGGATATGCCGCAAGGCATGCCACAGACAATAAACACGAAGCGTATGTGTGTAGTGTATGTGCGTGTTCGTATGTAAGAGAAATGCAAATGCGGGTCCGCCGCAAAAAGGCAAACATACAATGTAGTGCCACAGTCTGCCACAATAGTATGAGTATGAGTAATAACGAATGACTGTCGGCTAACACTGTAGCGCAAGCTGGTTGGCTGGCTGACTGACCGACTGGTCGAGCGTCCGACTGACCACAACCGATTGATGCTGCGATTAGTTTCGCCTGCAGGCAATCGTGCTTTAATTAATTTTACTGCAGTTGTGGCCACAACAACAGCACAACGACAAGCGAAACTCAAATAATCATCGCCATCGCCGGCGTAGTGAGCAATCGGTCGCTTTGCCTTATCGAATTCTAATAATAAAGGATTCAATTAATACAATTTTGAAAATAGTCTGAATAAGTCAATTGATGGCATGAGATCATCGCGATGAAATTAGGGCGGGTTTTCCAAGCGAATCATGCGCTGAACTGGCATTGATAGACAGATAAGACGATAAGTATGTATGTATGTGTGTTTCGATGCTTTAAAAGTACTAAGAATAAGGGAAAAATCATTGAGAGTGAAGACAGAACATTCGTTTATATTATGAGCTGAAATAATATATATATAAAAAGGGTGATTTACAATGATTGTAATATTTTAGTGAGTCAACAGCTTTTAAGATAAGAAGTTTAGGAACAGAATACCACTTGAGATCATACACGAAAAAGTGCACAACTCAAATTAATAACAAAACTTACTTTCAAATTAATATCGACGAAGTTAAAAAAAATATAAATTATTCAAGGGCATTCTATTAACAAAGGAAGTGGAGATTCTTCATCTCCTCATAGAACATTGTATAGAAAAAATCGGTTCAGAAGAAACCTACGTGTTTTGATACTACCTTGAAGCTGAAAAAAGTATATTAAAACCAAAAAAAAACCCAACTCAAATGTATGTATTATTGTATATTACTTTTTGATCCCACTGTACCAGCTGTGAGCCACATCACAGCCCCGACTACAGCCAACTGCCGACAAGAACTGTGCCAAGTTTTCGCTTTCGGCATCAGCAAGCCAAACCAAACCACGCGCAAAGTTGGGCAAGTGGAAAAACGTTTTCGCTTTCAGCCACATGTGCGCGCATGCGCAGCCGACGCACGCGAACGTTGCGCGCATGCGTGAAAACTCAGCAAAGTGCAATTACATATGCGATTATTTGTATATGTTTCGTGTTTTTTAGATTTGACAACCACGAATTTGCATTCTTAATTATGCAAAAAAAATGCAATTAAGTTATTTTGTTTTTCATGTCAGCATAAAATATTCTGTTTGAGAATTTTTGTATTTTTAACGATTATAAAAATTGTTATTGCCGACAAACACACATACATATGTACATATATTATATTGGAGCCAATTAATATTGAAATAATTATAAACACCACTTAAAGCCCTGTTTAATAATCTCTAACAAACACTAAAGCTCCATTTTATTTCTCCCACCCATAATACTCGTTCCTACATCACAGGTTCATATACAATACTATATACATATACATACAATAAATACGTATAAGTATGTCTTTTGTGTTTTTTTTTTTTTAACTGTAGCAAAATTAATTTCCGTTAGCCTACCTACCTAAATGGGTAAATCAAGACAAACAAATGCCAGCAGTGTAAATACGAACCCATACTGTTAGCAGCCAAATATTTGCATACACGCTTATGGCATGGGAGAGCATGGCACGCCAGTGTATGGGGCTTAGCCTTGCATAAGTGTTTTTGTGCGCTTATTTACCTATTGACAATTAGATATTTGCCGAGGCAACATTTTTACGACGTGACGCAGTGGACCGCACTTCCTGTGATTTTTCTCCACTTTTTGCCTCTTTTGTGGAGTTTTGAATTTAAAAGCGTTAGATTTGTGCATTTGCATTTGTATGGGTGTGTGTGTGTATGTGTGTGTCTGCTGCTACTGCGCAACTTGAGTGTGGGCTGTTAGCGGGAAATACATAAAATGTCTATAAATGCGCGTTTGTGAACTTGTGTGGGTTGACCTATGGGCTCCTACTCGTTTTAACCAAATAGACTTGTCAATAAGTATTAAGGCTGGGATATTTATACATACACTATATTTGTATGCAGCGGCAAGTAAATGGAAGCTTTGAAAGCTAAATTGAGCTTGTTTAAACAAATTTAAATTAAATAAAATTTCTTGAAATTAAAAAAATAAAAATAATAGTAATATAAAATTTTAATTTCAATTTTAAAATATGATAAAATATAATAAAAAAACAAATTAAATTAAATTAAAATTATTAAATAAAATTAAAAAAATTTTTTTAAAATAAAATTAAAAAATAATAATTACAAATAAATATAAAAAATTAAAGAAAAATTTAATTTACAATCAAGAAAAACCAACTAAATTATTCTTAATTAAAGAAATTTATATTAAATAAAGTTTTTTAAAATTAAAAACACAATAATAAAATAAAAGTTAAAAAATATTATAAAAAAGATATTATAAAAAAATATATTATAAAAAAAATATTAAAACAATAATAAAAAAATTAAATAAAAACATATTTGATAGGGTCTCCAGAGTTTCTTTCGGGCTTTTATAAGCTTCGTGGAAAAGTTAATATATGTATATTGATGAGGGTCCAAATTATATAATAAAATCATCAAAAACAAATAAATATAAAAAGTTAATAAATATTAAAAATATATATATAATTTGATTATTAACACCAAATGCAAATTAACGTATCAAGTTTTTCAGAAATTTACAGTGGCATGAATGAAAAAATAAAATGGAACATGAGTGAAAAAATATTAATATTGGTTAAAAAAAATATGAAAAAAAAAAAAATTTAATATTAAAATAAAAAAAAATCAATAAAAAATTTAATTTTTTTTTATAAAAAAAAAAAAATTTAAAAAAAAAATAAAAAAATTAAAAAAAAAAAATAAATTAAAAAAAAAATAATTAATAATAAAAAAATAGAAAAAAAAATGTATTAAAAAAAAAGAATATTAAAAACAATATAAAAAATATTAAAAAAAATATTGAAAAAAAATAAAAAAAAAAAAAATATTAAAAAAAATATTAAAAATAATATTGAAAAAAATATTAGAAAACAAATATTTAAAAAAAATATTAAAAAAAAATATTAAAAAAAAAAATAATAATATTAAAAAAAAAAAATAATTTAAAAAAAAAATAATTCCATTAATTCGCCATTTTTCTCATCAATACAAAACATTTTCATTAAACATTACAATCACAACAAATAATAAATCACTTAACAAGCTGGTCAAAGCTATAAAAAAAGTTAATTATTTTTCCTTTCGCTAACAAGCAAACTATTTCGTACGCCATTTTGAAATTTTGAGATTTACCATTTGGTATCGGCGCCATAACTCATACATACACACACATGCAAATGCATTTTGTAAATGTTTATATTTAACTAAAATAACAGTGTGGTGGAAGGTATATGTTTAAGCATTGAGGCGGCAAATATTTTGTACAAATTCGCCAACAAATTTTTAGCCGATAAGTTTTGCCAATAAACTTTTCGTTTCGCGTATAATAATTTCAGCAAAACCACTCACAACGGCACGAGCGTAAGACACGCAAGTGCGAAGATGCAGAAGTGCATGTGGAAGAACAAGAAATGCAAGTGAAGCCAATTTAATTAAAATCCTCCGACGTAAATCGATCAGCAATTATTGCACTTGCATCGCCATGAGGGCAGCCAAGCTGAAATTGTATTTGTAACTGATGACACATACACATGTATGTGTAAGTGTTTGTGTGTGTAGCAGATTGCAGCTTATTCAGAAATCTCAAAATGCAAATAAACAAGTTGAGCGGTGAAGATGTTGCATGCTCTCCTATGTATGTATGGGTGATGTCTTGATGGCTATGTTATGCGCCGATATAAAAATATGGTAAAAAACAACAACAGCAAAGAGCATTATAGCAAAGCAACGTAATTTTTGAAATTATGAAATCAGTTTGGACAATTTTAAGCCACAGACTTTCTAGTATATAGTACATATCGTCACCTAAAATACAAAACATTGTATCATCAAAAAATTTAAAATCGTTGTCAGATATAATAACCAATATATAACCATTATATAACGAAAACTATAATTTTTTCAGTATGATAACCAAATGATAACCAATATATAACCATTATATGACCAATATGTAACCATTTTATAACCAATATATAACCATATTATAACCAATACTCAAATTTTATTTTAATATTAGTGGTTTCTATTATATCGTTGCGAAACACTTGATAAGTTCGACTGAGATGACTTTTAATTAGGAATATTGAATTCATCTAACGTTATATACTTAAATGAAAAATAGGTAACTGTTAGCTGGAAACCACAACTATTCGAATTATGGGTCGAACGAAAAATGTTCTAGATTCGAACCCAAGTGTTTACTACGAAACTTGTGACAATTCAGAAATGAGTTAATGAGTCAATAAGCACGAAGCTAATGCAATCAAAAAAAAATATGGATATTTTTAAAAATATCTGATTATCCGACCATATTTACATTCGTGATATGATTCACTTGACTATCCATATTAATTACGTATTGCTCGCATTGCTTTCGCTAAGCACTCTCCAGCTTAAACGCCTCTAATTACTGCGGCCGCCAAGGGAACCCACCCACAGAGCACCGTGAGCCAATACTGCAAACAAACACTCCCCGAGTCATTAAGCGACGATTATCAATCAGAAATTTATTTACATAGCAAAGGCATACCAAATCATACAAACACTTGCCACCGCGACAAAACAAAAACAACAACAACAATAAAGGCGGTGAAATACAAATAAATACAGTACATGCACAAAGTGGAGGGCCTCGCCTCGCCTCGCGAACGGCTGGCTAGCAGTGCATTTTATGATTTTATGACTGCTCAAAAGCAAAGCAATGTTTGAGATTCCAGCGAACGATAATAAGTGGTAGCACTCGCAATAGCTGAAAAAATAGTAGCAACAAAAATACACACAAAAACCACTAAACACATAATCAAACAAATTAAAAAAAAAAAAACGAGGAAAACAACTAAACACCGTTAGCGGCACGCGTTCATATTTATTGATAAAAAATATTATATGTGTGCTCGTACTAGTGTGTGTGTATGTGTTTACAAGTTCAATAAATTAGCGACATCAATTGATTGCGCAAACATGCACACACACACACCCAAAAAAAGAGACGATGACATTAGAAATGGCTGGCCGCATTAATAACTAAAACCAATAAACAGTAGTAAACACTTATCACTTGAAAAAGTACGATAAGCGCGGCATTATTACGAGGATGTGAATCAAACTCAACGACACTCGAAATTATGGGGCATAACTGATCAAATGTTGACTTGTCGCACACACCCACACCACTACTCTGCCGCTTACTAATTTGCTGATAAAATTTTGACACACACACACATACATATGTAGATAAATATTCACCGATTTCATTGACAAATTGCTTGCCATTAAACCACAGTTGTTCATTGATAGCTTGATAAATTGTTGTTTTGGCGCTCGTTATCTGTGTAATCACCTATTAAATACTTTGTATTGGATTTAAGGCTCAATATTTATGGCAGTGCAGCGGAAAAGTCAACAAAAGAAATCAATAAAAATATAAATGAGAGAAATTTATTTTTTGAAGACCTTTTACAACTTTTGATTGCATATTAGCGGCGCTGCAGTTGACAGGGTGTTTCAAATAATTAGAATTTGAGAGGAAAATTAATAAAAAAAAGGAGTGGGGGTCTGAGTAACCGAAATGAACACAAATTTTTATACGGCTTAGGACTGGCAATACAACAATATGACTCAAAATTAACTGGAAAATACTTTTTGCTACAGCCACAGAGTGCCTCACTTTCAATAAAACTAAATAAAAAAACATCGCGCTTACATACTCACAGCGTAATAATAATTTTTTTAACCAAATTCACCACAAAAAAAACCTAAAATTTACTTTTGTATATATGTACATTTATCGCAACAAAAAACCTAACATGCGTGCCACCCTGTACGCAATTTACACAACAAACCCATTAGCGATTATTTAAACATCATAAACTGTTAAACGTTTTTAATGCGAATTATGAATTCATAATTATGAATTTAGTGCGACATATTAACTCTGCGACAAACAAATAAAAACAACAACTAAGAACAACAACTAAAAACAATAGGTTTTGCATTTTAGCGCTATTTAATGAAGCGAGTGACACTCTATTTTGGCGACATAGAAATATTTTATTTGTTTTTGCTTTTATGTTTCTCAAACTGCCATTGATGGATTGTATGGGTTTCGAAACTGGATTTGTTTCATTTTTTTCCTGCTATAAAAATCGCTAATTAATTGGCTCCGAGAAAACTTAAACTTGTTACATAAAGCCAATTTCATAAATTAACTGAAGATGCTCTCGTGAACTGACGCAAAACAATTCATGAATTAATTTGCCATTTGAGAGAAATATTTAGAGGCCCTATTAGACTATTACATTAACATACTTAATGGTTAAATTTATGATATTTTTAAATCAACGAAAAAGTGAATTAAAAAGAAATATATTATAGGAAATAAAAAGATTTAGATAGATAGATTATATGGACGATATGTTAGCAGAGACAAGTTAAAGTAGTTTTCAAGTGTAGCTTTTTGAGAAATGAAAATAGAGTTGTCCAATAAGTAAGAAAAGAATGGTTCTAAAAAAATCGTAATTCAGAATGGCTAAAAAATTTAAAATTTTTATGAAAGGGTTTACTCCTTCGATCACTAGCTGACTTGTGATCCAAGTAAAGGTACTTTTTTTGACAAGTCGTGTCAAGCTGTTGTGTTATTTTCTTTCAGTATTGTTTGGCATTTCATCATGGAAAGACTTTTTTAGTCAACATAATCGGCCTACTGAGCGTACTATTCGCAACACCATCACCCATCTTGAGACCCAGCATTCATTATTGGTTAACATTCGATAGACGACGTGAGGAAAATAAAGCATCCGTAGCTAAAAGTATACCCGAAGACCGTGGAGCGTCGATTCGACGCCGTTCGGCAACTCGGACTGACGTATGGAACGGCTTGGCGCATTTACGTCGAAATCTTAAAATACAGCTTGTGCAAGAACTGTAACCGCTCAACATTCCCAAGCGACATCGCTTCGCTCTATGGGCTCTAGAAAAGTACCAAGAAGATCCGACGTTTTCGAGCCAAATTTGGTTAAGCGATAAGACCCACTTCTGACTCAATGATGCAACCTGAATAGAAAAAAGAACGTTTGGTGTGGTTTTTGGGTCGGTGGAATTGTCGGTCCATATTTATTCAAAAATTATGCCACTGAGAACGTAACCGTCAATGGCGACTATTATCACCATGATAACCGACTATTGGATGCCTGAAATTGAAGCTCGTGATCTCGACATTTGGTTTCAACAAGATGACGCCACTTCCCACACATGGCATCAATCAATGGATTTATTGAGTGAACACATCGGTGAGCAGAAAATTTCCCGTTTTGGGCCGGTGGATTGGTCCCCTAAATCGTGTGATCGTGTAATACAACGTTAGACTTTTTCCTATGAGAATATGTAAAATATAAAGTCTATGCGGACAATCCCGCTTCGATTCAGGCCTAGAAGCAAAACATCACGCGTGTCATTCTCTAGTTACCAGTCGAAATGCTCGAACGAGGCATCAAAAAATGGTCGTAAGTGGATATAACTACTTAAGGTTGAAGAACTAAGTGTGATTCATCATTCCAGCTGCTGAGTTCGACTAAACTAAGGGTGTTACACTGTGTTCAATTTGATTAGACGGACTTAGATGATCAACACTAGCATGCCCTTTAACTGCGAAATAGTACGCTACCAGTAATTAGTTCAATCAGAGCTTGAATAAACTAGCGAATTTTCTGAAACAAATTATAGCATGTTTAACGTGTCAAACCCTTCCTAGGCGGTCAATCAGTCAATCAGCTCAAGCAATTGTCACACAGTTTGTTCAGCATGCAGATTTAGTGCACAACAGTTCACAATTTCTCATGACACAAACATACTCTGTACAGATGTAGAAGTGTCTAAGCGAGTAGTGTCTGTTCGATTGTGTGAGTGTCAGTCACATAACTGCGTGCGTAGCGCCGATAAAATCGACTATATGTAACACGTGAAGTCGGTCAACTTCAAAGCCGGCTATGAAAATCTTGCGAACTTGCGATCTCGCGAAGCGATCACAGCTCGAATCAAAGGCCACCACTTTGAGCGGCAAAAGCGAGCAGCAATTGAACGGTAAGCGAGCAACTGGCGCATGCAAAGTGTGCAATTTACATAAAACACGGGCGCGCTGCTGGCGCGCTATGAAAAGTACAGCGCGGACGGACAGCATAATTCATAGATTGACAGCAAATTTAATAAATGCGACGACGCAGATGGACAAAACGAGTCGTACACGAAGTGTAGACAAGCGGAGCGCCCACATCATACAAACATATGTCTGTCTGTCTCATATGTAGGTATATATGTATGTATGTGTAACGCTGCAGACATATAAAAAGTATATAATTAATTAGCAAGCGGGCAGTAAAAAAATTCGAAATGCTCGATAAAAATTTCAAAACTTTTTTGTTGTGATTTTGTTAATGAAATTAATGTTGTACCCATGTATGTTTGTCTGTGTGTGTACGTGTGTGTATGGTTACACAAATAATTAATTAAAATGCATTTAGCGCTGCCGCATTTAATTGAATTTATTAGTTAATGCTCTATGACTAATAATGCCGCTAATGCGACAGCAATAGCAACAGCAACAGCAACAATAATAACAACAACAAGTGGTTGCTACAGGTAGGAATGCAGCGGCGGACGATGTTCTTGCCGCAAACGTAGCGATTTATTGCCGCTTCATGAGCCGCCGTGAAATATTTTTTGCACTTAAAATATATTATACTGCAGCAACACACAAACACACTTAACATGCATACAGGTGCTGAGGAGCATTTGAATACGGCGTTATAAAAGTGTTTGCAGTGCTTCTGCAGCAAGGCAAATATGCGCGGCGACGGCGAATGGTAATTGAGAAATTGAGCATTTAAAAATTTATGTGCACACACACTCATATACTCGTATACTAAATTTTTAAAATACGAAAATATGCGCGCAACTTTTGACTCATTTTCCGCTGCCTCGCGTCGGAGGGGCCGTCATTTTTGGACAAGCGCGTTGAAGGCACGACGCTTTGATAGAACCCGCATATTCACGAAGCATTTTTAGACGTGCTTATATATATATTAGATAAATGCCCCATAAACATTTCGGTTTGAGTCAATTGAGCCACGAGTTTAGGTCTAACCGAGTTCTCGAGTCCCGAAGGATGTCTCTCAACCTGACAGCGATGTTCTGCTTTAAAAATCAATTTGAATGTATTATACACTTCAAAGGTTGAATAATATTGAAATAAACTGAAAACTATAAATTGCTGTAAGTTTGAAGAATAATCGTGTGTTTGTTTATACTTCAAATAAACTCCCAAGCAGTAGTCTAATGATGTTAAATCACAACTTTTTGGAGAACACTCAATGCCACAATTTCTTAAAATAATCGAATCTCCAAACCTTTTTCGCAATAAATAGGTTGTTGTACGTGCTGGGCCACTATCGGTACATGCGCTGTCGCAAAAGCATTTTGGTCCAAGAACGATCGCAAGAGATCTCTTTGCCCTCAGTAAGTCTAGCCTTTCCCTTGTTGTGGGGCTTTTGACAGGCCATTGCCCTATTTGCGTCCATGTTGAATAGTTGAATCTTATCAGACGCCATCTGCAGAAGGTGTATGAAGGAAAATGAGCTGGAAACAACTCAACACTTCCTTTTTGACCGTCCCGCGGTTGAAAAGTCAAGAACTATACACTTTGGAGCGGATACCTTCAAACAACCTATCTTAACGGATACCAAGGGTTTTGTGAATTTATAAGTTCTGAATAAGCCATGAAACCTAACCTAATGTGTTGTGTGGCATCGTTTTCAAGTTTTTCCCAAGCAAAATCACCACGTTTACGATATTCCAATGACTGCAGTTCTTGAGTGAGAACAATTTTTTATGGATGCAAGCCCAAACCCTTCCTCAAAATCCACCAGTTAGTGGTTTAAAACAATCCCAATTCTTGAGAACGTCTTGGAATCGACAAATTGCGGCCTTAAGCAACACTTGCCTGAACGGAGGCAATATTTGCATTACTTCGACCGATTCTCTGTTTTACTGAACATTATGTGAAAAAAATGTGCGCTTAAAATTTTCAGTTATTCGACAAATTGCGAGCACGAGCACGATTATTACGACCATATAATGGCAAAAGCGCACGACAAATTGCAACTGGAAAACGATTGTATTGGTAATAAAAATTAATGATTTGTAAATGTTGTTCTTGCGCATAACTTTCCATGATGCAATTGTAAATATTATTTAATGCAATGAAAAAAAAAATACAGATCATGACATACTAAAAATGGCCGAAACGGCACTTAGAAATCATACCATCCCTAGGAAAACCCGATGCATATATCGAATGTACTATACTTATATTCAATAGTATTTTCTGAATTTTGGATATGCTCGGGGAAACAGTTTCGAAGATACAAGCGATGAAAATTTATTCGAAACGGCTAGACCGATCTACTTAAAAAGTGTGAAGTTAAGAAAGGATGAAGTATTATATTTTTCAAAATTAATCAACTTTTTCTGGAACCGCCATTTTGTATAAAAGATCGAGGGTTATGCAGTGTACTTTATATCAAAATTAATCGACTTTTTTGAGAATTTGTGACTAGTTCTTCGATTATTACCTGTATTCACCTCTAGTATTATTCTTTTTTTTTTGGTTTTTGAATTTAAAATAATTCTACGCGGAAAAATCTTGCTCCGCCGCCAGATATCGTCTCCAGAAATCCTCTGGCAGAGCAGAATACTGGAAATCAAACTGGAGGACGGTGTTGAATACCAACTGAAGCTGCTCAAACATATGTAGTTGTTGGTTGGGTATATTGCAAAATGTAATAATCTAAGTATATACATAGATATATATACATATATATATATTTTTTTATATATATGTATGTATGCCTCGATATAAGCAACGTGAGCGCTCAAGCAATTTTCCGTTTCCTCACGGCTGTGCGTCGCGCCACCGTCTCATGACTTTTGCTTACAAATTGCTCGTGGCATTTTTAGCAAATGTGCATGTCGTTATTTCGTTATTATTATTATTCTTTTTTCCCCATCTGCTCTTTTTTTCTTTTATAGATCGCTGCCTGCACTAACAAATTTCATTTGCCATTCTTATAAATTGATTTAATTATTAATACACTTGAATAGATGATGTATGGTTGTTGTTATAATTGTTGTTTCAGTTGTCGGAGCAGAAACATTTGCCACGGATGCGATCATCAACGCCACGAAAATGGCCACTCAAAGCGCGAAAGGTATGCTGCTGGTATTTTTGGAAAATTATTAATTTCGTTCGCGTGAAAATAAAAATTAAGGTCAAACGCTGAGTAATAATGATTTGAAAATCATAAAAAAACAACATTGCTAATAATAAAATTTGATAGCTTGAAATTAATTAAGTAGCAAAAAGCAAAGAAAACAGTGCAGCAAGCTTTTAGCGCCCGTGAACGCCCCGCCCCCACTGTGTAACCTCAACGCCCGGAGCAAAGTAAAGTAATAAAATTATTTACAGCCTTGTCACAAGATGCCGTAATGGAGGCACTTAATTGCGAATATGTAAAGCGGATAAAAATAGTGAATGCGCGGGAGCAGGAATGCTGAAAAAGATGTCAACAAACGTAATTGTCAACGCTGTCAAACGCTTGCTGTGAACAAGTGTAAGCGGAATCCAATGAGGGGTGCTGAGTGGAGCGCGTCTACAAGCCGCAAAACGCGATTAGATTCCATACAATGTATGTAAAAGTGCTTACAAAAAGAACATGCTACAACAACAATTACAGCAATGAATTGATGTCTAATTACTAATACGCGCCAACGGGTCGGTAGGAAGTGAAATGTAAGTACAGGCGCCCCGATTCGCATGTTTCAACAGCTGACAGATGTTATAGGTGCGGAATGTTTCTGGTGTTGATAGTTTAACAAGATGGCAACCGCTACGACTCTTGTTACATGCAAATACCTGCAGCTATTTTATGTTTGGTAACTCAATTAGTTTTTGAAAGGAGAACGAGAGTAGTTGCAGCACCAATTCCAAAGCGACCGCTACCGATTTAGACATTAAGAAGTCTAGGCGTTTAATAGAAGAAGAAATGATTCTATAAGCAGTTGTAGACATTGATTCAAGAATTATTGGTAGAAGGAATTGGAGCAAACGCTGAACAAAATCAACCAACAGTTTCGAAAAAATAATATTTCCTAGAAAAAAAAAATTAAAAATATATAATTTCATATATATATATATATATATATATATATATATATTTTAACTAAAAACAATATCACTTCGATGAGTTGTCAGTTCATTTCTCGATATACACATTGTTGCTCTGCCAGACACTCCCGCACAGCTGCGCGAAATTGGAACCCCGGTTTTAATGAGCATTGAGAAAAAATAAATGAGAAATCAACAAACCGCAAATATTGCTCGCATTTACTTAAATATTTATTTCAATTTATTTACAAGCACTTAATTATGCAACATTCCATGTAAAATCGTTGAATGTGACTTGATTTCTAATTTAGCTTTCAGTTGCTGATAAAAGTTGCGCATTGAAACCGACATAAATAGAAAATAAAAATAAGAAAAAAAATAAAAAAATAAATAGAAAATAATAAAAAAATAAATAGAAAATAATAAAAAAATAAATAAAAATAATAATATAAGAAAGAACATAAAACAAGTAAGGAACAGTTAAGTTTGGGTATAACCAAACATTTCTTACTCTTGCAACTTGTACGGATCAAAGCTAGGGAAATACCATATGTAAGGCTTTTTAGTCATACAGAGTCTAGAGGAGTTTTAAATTTTATTGATTCTAAGCAGAAATATGCACCGTTAACAAAAACACGATCGCTTAATTTTATCAAGATAACTCACATATTGGCCGATATATGCGGTGTATAAGGCACACGGAAGTTCGAAAGTCTTTCTATTATACTTGTATTAGGTACATACTATATGAGAGCTAAGGGCAGTGTTGATCCAAATCACCAAATCACCAAATCATTTTTGACACACAGACATACTCATATCAGAATAGGATTCTCTCTGTATCTCAATTATAAATCTCACACATTGACCAATATTTTCGTTACAAAGTTATTTTCAAAAAAAAGTACTGGGATTCAAATATTCGGTTCCTAAGGGTCTGAACAATTTTCGTTGGATGTGGACAATTTTTGACCATAAGTTGGCACAACTCAAATGCATTATTCGTGCAAAGTAAATATACTGAATTATTTTTAGGCACAAAACTGACAGCACAAAGTATTGAAATAAGTAGCTACTCGGCATATACCAACAATTTGTACAATCTTTAAGAGGATATATACCTAAGATACATATAACGAACAAAGTTATGAATTTTTGGATCACTTTCAAACAGAAAAATTCGCAAAAAATGTCAAACGCTAAGTGTGAATATTAAACCCGCAAACGTAAAAGAAATAGAAATGTGAGCTGTCAAAAACAGGTGATTAATGCAGCAAATGCAGATTAGCCGCACTAAAAAAAAATTAAAAAAAAATACAAAAAACAAACATGAAAACAATTTCAAGTGATCAGTGATCAGCAAAACAAAAAAAGCGCTAGAATGACAAATCACCGACACAAAGAAGCGCAGCAGGTGTTTCGTGTTTGTTTGGATTTGTAGGTGGCAGCTGTACCACCCGACGCCCTGTGCTCGTCTCACAAAGCGCTTAATCGATTGATGATGATGCTGACACAATTACTCATATCGAATGAAGTGATGATCATATGATCACTCCCACAAGCGCAGCCGCGATAGCAGCATAGATCGGTAATTATTGAGACACCTGTGTGTTGGAGTATGCATGCGTAATGCGTTCAGGGACAGCATGATCTATAGACGTGTGTGTAAGTTAGCGTCTCGAAGATTTGTGCCTCATTTAAATTGCAAATGTTGATATTTAGCTCCATACGAGTAAATCATGTTTAAAAACTTTGTATATCGCTAAATATTTATGTGTTTGAACGTTTTGGCAATAAATCAGCTTGAAAGCGATCTAGATCAGTCTCTGCAGCCAATGCAGTTATGCGCCTTTGGCGATAGTTAAACTCAATTCATAGTTAGATGGTTGCCTAATTAGTTTTTATTAGCAAACATTAAATTTTTGACTATCAAATGATGGATATATTAGGAAATTGAAAGAAAACAGAAAAAACGCACTAAAAATATACTAGTTTTATGTTTTATATACATGCAGAGACTAAGTTGGAAAAGGATTATATAACCATAAAATAAGCTGAACTGAATTTTCATAAATGCAGGGAGATTAAAATAAGGGTGAGCGATAGAGATATTTATTAAAGAACCGATCTTCAATATCAGTATCAAATTCAGCTTCAGGTATTGCCAAACTTTTTTAGAGTGCTGGATTGCGATTATGCAAGAAATTCATTAGCAAATGAGGACCACACGCCGAATAGCGATCAAGAAATATTTGAGGTAAAAGTCGTCATCAGAGTCTTGAATAATAATGTTAACGGATTCAGCTACTATCGTTCTTTATTTCTGTGAAAGTACATTCGACGCCATTATGTATGAAACTTGACTTCTTTTGCATGGCCAACACGAGCATGTTTGCAGAAGTCCAAACGCTGCTCGACTGTTCGATATTTGTTCGAAGTTCATCAATCGTCGCTAGCTTGTTGGCGTAGACCATAGACTTAACGTAGGCACACAGAAAATAGTTTAATGGCGTCAAATCCCACGACCGAGGTGACTGGGCCATTTCTTGAATCAAACTTGGTTTCCAATAAATCGATTGTGACATTCGCTGTGTGGCTTTTGGCGCCATACTGTTGGAACCACATAGTGTACAAGTCCACATCATTCAATTCCGGCGAAAATATTAGGTTATCATTGAGCGGCAGCGATTCTCATTCACAATAACGTGCCGGTCTTGACACCGCCTGCCCATTAAGCGTACCAAGCCATAATTTTTTCAGGAACCAATGGTGACTCATGGAGTAAATGTGAATTACTGCCCGACCAAAAACGCTTAATTTGCTTATTGACAAAGCCATTAAGCCAGAAATGAGCATCATCGCTGAAGATGATTTTTCGATGAAAATCCAGATCGTTTCAGGTTGGTGCTCAACCCAACTCAAGAACATACGATGGTTCTGGTGGTCAAGCGGCTTCAGTTCTTACGTCAATTTCATCTTGTTAGGATGTGTTTTCGCAAAATTCACCATTACGGCGTCACAGAGATGCCCAACGTTTGAGAACGACGTGTGAGATACTGATTTGAGTCTTCCTCAATTAATGCGTCAGTGGCAGCAATATTCTTGACACTTATTGGTATCACTGCCCCGGGAACATTTTGTGCTGTGCCTGTGGATTCAAATTTTTCCACTAGACGCTCAATTCTTGATCTGACAGGACGATTATGATGACCATAAATTGGACGTAGCTTGACGGTAGTGTCAAGAATGTCCAATTTGTTTATTTCAAATTATTATCAAACGAATACAAAGTCTATTTTAAAATTATTATTGAACAAATTCACAATTTATTTTAAAGAAGATTAAATTAATTTTTATGCCTGCTTGCGACTGTACTGTCTGTGACAGTAGTAAATTTTGATAATTTCGACTCGTTGTTGGATCGTATATCTTTCCCTGATGAAATGGCAAACCTTACTGAAGAGAAGTGTCAAAAGAGCGGGAGTCATGGAGTCATTTGCTGTCCCTATCGGTCTACTTTTATAGCGTCCCTATTGATAACCCCGTTACTTCATTAAAAGCGGTTTCAACATCTTAAAAAGTGCTCTTTCAAACGATTTTTAACCTTTCACTTTTTATTATTTTAATCTTTTTTATTATTATTAATCTCACAGTTTTTTTGCAATAAGTATGTTGTTACTTAAGAGTCGCCTTTCTTATTGACAAAAAAGAAGAAGTGAAGAAGTGTTTGGTGAGAAGATTTTACAACTTTAGATTCCGCTAAGTATGAAATCACCTTAAAGGCTTATGAAATGTTTACTAATACCGCAGTTTAGTTGAAAAGGTTGGAAGACAGACAAAACTTAGAATTACATTTGTTTGTTATTATTATTTTTTGTTTTATTAAACGGTCGAAATGCTGTTAACGCCTAAGAA
Source organism: Bactrocera dorsalis (assembly GCF_023373825.1). Taxonomy (NCBI): domain Eukaryota; kingdom Metazoa; phylum Arthropoda; class Insecta; order Diptera; family Tephritidae; genus Bactrocera; species Bactrocera dorsalis. Next base: position 5,066,065 of record NC_064304.1, on the reverse strand, counting down.
AATCAAGCAGCTACAACAAACATATTGGTCATTCTCGGCAGAGTATATATGCTTACATTCTTAGCCGCATAAGCAAATATTTAAGCATATTTGAATGCCTAAAACGCTACAAAGTGTGGAGTATTTACACGCAGCAACGAGCACCGCGGCAGTCGAAGCGACCTCCCTACACCACAACAAGGTTAATTATCACATTGGAAATTTAAATAAGTATATTTTTGGAAATAGCATTAAGACACAACTAAAATTATGCAAAACAGATGTTAATCCGAAGATTTTCCAAATTGAAATTTATGAGTTTGTCCGCCACATTTGTCTACCCTCCCCGCTAAAACTCCGACTGGACAGCAAAAATAGCTGGGGAGGAAGTGGAATGCCATAAAACGCTAGCACAGACGAATGTGTTGGAAGCACTGCGAAACCGAATTCTACATTCTCGATGCGGCATGTTTACACGCCCGCATGCCTTACGGCCAGCCCCACAACGCTGCTCCAACTCCCTGCTGAAAAACTCACAAGAGACAGCCATCAACTCGCGGCATTGCATAACTGCCAACGTTGATGAAATGGGGCGCCGTGCCTTAGAGGCACTCGACAGCAGCGCCACCGCCGACGTGTAGAAGACGTCATAAGCGCGACACACACACACACACGACGACTACATGACACAGAAGAGTTGTGTCGGTGGAAGAGCGAGAGGGTGGCTGACAGGCGGCAAACCCGAGGCGCACCTCTAATAGATTTCCGGTGCACTAGAAATTCATTCGACGCACTAGCGCAAGAAATACACACGGACCAACGAGCAGACAGCCAGCTAACGCTCCGTATGGCGGCGCAACAACAACGCAAGCGCCAGCCAATAAACAGAGCTGCTTACACGAGCATTGAAAATGTGTATGTATATGTGTTTGTGTGTGCGAGCGAATGATGCAGAACATTGCTGCTAGTTGTCTGTCTATCAGTCTATCCATGTAAATATATCGCTAGTGGCAGATTAACAACAACAACAAAAGCAATTATATAGCTATAAATGTGAATAGTTCTCTCGGTGCTTCTTTTTAATTAGCGGAAACGATTCCGATGCTAAAGCTGCCAGGTTTCATTTCATAAAACAAATGTTCAGATTTTATGCTTCACTACCTATTCAGATTGAACGCGGTATTTGCATTTGTTCTCATGCGTGTGTGTGTGTGTATATGTTTTGTTAGAAAAATGTGTAGTTAACGCTTTAAATAGATTATATGTACTTTTGTTGTTGTTGCATGCTTCGTCTTCTCGCTTTGCGCTTTAACTCCACAACAATTGCGTTAATTAGTAATTAATCATTCTATTAGTCAGCTTTAATTTTATCTACAAGCGATTTTACAGTTATTACCTATGCGGTTGAGAAACTAGACATGTCGGTTTACAAAGACTTCTAGCTGATTGAGGTTAGGTTATATTTCGAAGAGAGCACAACATATACGAGCATAAATTGATTTTAACACAAGGGTTAAGCATTTCGATTAAAAATCTATATTTGAGAACTGAGCACCATACCGAGGCGAATAAGCCGATGGTAATCCACAAGCCTTAAAATCCAACGCAGAATCACTCGTGCTAATAGGTGCTACTTTGGACTGAGTGGACAACCAATTGATAAGTAAAGTCCTCTCTCCACGAACAAAGACCAAAGTCCCTCATTATACCCGTTCTGCTATATGGTGCGGAGGCATGGACAATGACATTATATGATGAGTCGGTCTTAAGAGTATTCGAGAGAAAAGTTTTGCGAAGTATTTATCGTTCTTTGCGCTTTGCAACGGCGAGTATCGAAGTCGATGGGACGATGAGCTGTACGATATCTACGCAACCATTGACATAGTTCAACGAATCAAGACAGCGACTACGCTGGCTAGGTCACGTCGTCCGAATAGACAGCACAAAGAGTATTCGATGCAGTACCCGCTGGGGGGCAGCAGAGGAAGAGGAAGACCTCCACTCCGTTGGAAAGAACAGGAAGAGAAAGACCTGGCTTTACTTGGAATTGTTATTGAATTGCGGGGAACTAAAACTCAGAACCCACGAAAGTCCGGAGCGGAACTGGATTTTTATCCGGCCAAGGACTGCCAACTCGGCACCACTCGTCGAACTTCTTTTAGGAATGTTATCTGCCGTTTTAACAACAACACTGCATAGAACAAGAAGATAAAACCATTAACTTTGGCTGAACCGAAGTTAAACCAACCCAAGATCGATCTCAAGAGATCTAGTGATCTCTTTGCCGCCAGGCAGGCTAGGCTCTCCATAGTTGTAGGGCTTTTAACAGGCCATGGTCCTATTGACGTCCATGCTGTAAGGCTGGAAATCTTACTAGACGTCATCTGCAGAAGCTGTATGGAAGAAGATGAGGTGGAAATAACTCAACACTTCCCGTTAGACTGTACCGCTTTTAAGGTTAAGTTGAAGACGATTGAGGTTAAGACTTAAACACTTGAAATGTTTCTCAATCCCAGCAAAAAAAGCTCAATATCCATGGTGGCTATGCAAAAAAACAAACTGTGGTGAATTGGAACATGTAAAAAATTGCTCCAGCCCCATCGAGGCAAGAGCTAGATATGGTAACCTCAAAGTTTAAATCCATAATAATTTGTTGAAGTACATATACAGTTGTGTACAGTATATATTAAAGCGACTTACATCTGGATGTTCTCGAACTGGCACGTATACTTTCTCATTTAACTGTACAGGAGTGCCCTCGGGCTCTGGCAGCGTGAGTGGTTCCTTCTTGACGCCATTTATTTGAAACAGTGAGGCACGTACTCGCGCGATTTCTGCAAAAAAAAAAGATGAGAAATTAAAAAAATTGGAAAATATTTTGGAAATAAAAGATAAAAGCAGTAAAATCACTTAATTTGTTGTTGTTAAAAAAAAACTGAAACCATTCATATAACATAAGCAAAAATAACATACATATGTGAACCTACATACATACATACATATATACATATGTATGTATGCGTGTGCGTGGAGTGACGGAAGCCATATTGCGTTTAATTGAATTATCAAATCGAATAGATTTGTGAACTCTTGACACGCAGCCATATCAAATTAATTTCGCACACAATTCGCCCGCAAATACCTATTCAACATTTGGCCACACACATGTGAGTGTATGTCTCAATAAACCACTACAGAGGACTCGCAAACACACACATACATATATTCATAGATTCATAAATATTTTATGTGTACTCAAAGCTTTTATGGTTTTCACTTATTTTACCGTTTTCTGCATATTTCCCATTTAATATTTCCGCCACGTTTCGAACGTAAGGCGGCATTAATTTGCTTCGAGTTATGGCCAAAAGTCGACGAATAATCAGCCAACTAGCCAAAAACGTGATTGACTGACCGACGACTGCAATTGGCCAAATGCGCGAACGCCGTCAACGAGCTTGGTAGAGTCAAGTAAGACGATTTTAACGACTTAAACACCGCTGCTTGCCGCATTCTGCCGAAATCCGTGCGAACGGCGTGGCTCGGCTGTGGCCACTTCACTTCATTGTTGCAATGGGCGCTTAAAATTCATAACTGCTCATAAACTTTGAGATATCTAAATAAGCGCTCACATACACGCACACAGACAAGTGTGGTGCAGCGTGTAGCGTGCATATATCAGGCCTTGTTGATCGATGCTACCGCAGCTCACAGCAATTAGCACCGACTATAAATAATCATTTGAATGCTGCTAAACTGTATTTTAAACGCTTAGCCATATTTCACACGCGAATCACAAGTGAAGCTCGCCATTTAAACGCTCGGCGATTATACACCTCAAATGATTGCGTTTGCTAAGTATGTAATTGTTGTTGTTAGCAATAATCGGTAGCATATGTCTGTCTGTTTATACTAAAGGTTAACGGGTTAAATTAAGTCGGTCAACAATGTTGGTGGGACTGTAGTTGAATTATAATGCTCATATTACATATTTTTTCATCACTATTTCTTTTATTTTATTCTTATGCTCTTGCAACATTTTGCAACAGAGTATAATAGTTTTGTTCACCTAACGGTTGTATGTACATATCACCTAAAATAAAACGAGAGAGAGTAAAAATTTAGGCGTTCCTTGGCAAAAAACGAACGAGTTCGTGTTACCATAACAAACAGTAATTTAAGGTATAAAACTCTAATTTGGCACACTGGAGCACTGGGCATCTGTGAGCAAAAGTTTTTTTTTTTAAGTTTTAATTTTTTTGACGTTTTAACTTTTACTTTATATATTTTATAAAATTTTTTCTTTTTATTTTTGTCGTTAATTTTTTTGCTCCTTATTCACAGTTTATAATTTTTATATTTTTTACATTTTTTGTTTTTTTTTTTCATTTTTTATTATATTTTATTTTTTTGGTTCTTATTTTTTTTTTTAATTTTTACTTTATATTTTTTATATAATTTTTTGTTTTTAGTTTTTTACTTTTTATTCCCAATTTATAATTTTTATATTTTTTTTTATTGTTCTTAGCTTCTTTCAGTTTTTTTTATTTAATCTTTTTTAATTTTAATTTTTTATTCTTTTCTTATTTTAATTTTTTTTATTTTTTTTTTTATTTTTTTTTTTATTTTTTTTTTTTTTAATTTTTTTTATTTTTTTTTTTTTTATATTTTTATTATTTTTTTTTTTTTTTTTTTTATTTTTAATTTTTTTTGTTTTTTTTGTTTTTTTTTATTTTTTTTAATTTATTTTTTAATTTTTTTTGTTTTATTTTATTTTATTTTATTTTTTTTTGTTTTTTATTTATTTTTTATTTTTTTATTTTTTTTTTTTGTTTTTTTTTATTTTTTTTTTCTTTTTTTTTTTTTTTTTTTCTTTTATTTATTTTTTTTTTTTCTATTTTTTTATTTTATTTTTTTTTTTTTTTTTTTGTCTTTTTTATTTTTATTTTATTGTTTATTTTTTTTTATTCTTCAATTTATTTTATTTTTCATAGTTTTTTTCATTTTCTATTTTTCCTTTAATTTAATTTTGTTAATTAACTGATTAATTTTTAATTTTAATCTTTATTTACTATTTTATTCGTTTTTAACTAGTTATTTTATTTATTTTTTATTAGATCTTTTAATTCATACACACATATTATGCTCTTCATTTTCTTTTCAGCTAATTTTATTACTCTTTTATATCAGAAACTTTTGTTTTTAACCTAATTGTAATTCGTTTTTATTTTTAATTTTTTTTTTTAATTTTATGTATTCAATTCATGAAATTTTTATTACTTTTTTTTGTATGTAAATATTATATTTGTAATTTTGTGGGTATATCTTATTTTATTAATTTTATTTTTTTATAATTTTTTTATTATTATTTTTAATTTGCATATATTCATCTGAGTTTTATGTCTCGCATTTTATTTTAGTGGGCATACCTAACATGCAATTTTCAAAACGTCCATTTTGTTCATATTTCCATAGGTTCCAGCTTAAAAAAACGAACTGAAATTCCAAACCCACTTCTCAAATAGTTTTTGAGTTAACATACAGCATTTCTAAAGTGTAACCACGAAGACAAATGACTATAAAATTTTTTTCTGCATGCTCTCTATATAATCTCCACACAATGACCTAACAGTTTTCTACTCATTCATGAAATACACTGTAAGGATTATTTTGAAGCTGACTAACTTTTCACCGTAACCTTAACAGAATTCAACAACATACGTAGCAGTTCCCAGCTAAATTGACTATTATAAGGCAGAATTGGGAACTTTTACAGCTATTTTTCAAACTGTAACCATAAAGATCTTTAATTAATTTGAGGCCTAGAAATATTGATGGATATAAATAATGGAATCCTATAAATCTATGATGCGCAATATTATATTTACATAAGTATAAGTTATATATATATCAACATAAAAAAATATGATGCGATATATCAGAAGTAAAGTTAGATTATAGCATGGAAATAAACTTAGTTAATACCAATTGCTGTTTTCACTTACTAAAAATCGCAGGAAAACTAAACAGCAGTTAAGTATATTTAATTGATCACAATCGCGGTAAAAGTGAATAACACAAAATGTGCATTAAAATTCTGTAGAAACGAAATGATTTCATTCAAGAAGAATCCAAAGGCCTCACAGGCATTATGTGGTTTACAGAGGTAGCAACTGCTGTACACTATAAATAAATCAAGATACTACTCACAAGTATAAATGAAACGATTAATTTACTTTTAAAAGCCTATGAGCAATCATCTGCGATTTGTTGTTTTTTTTTTTTTCAATTTTAGAAGCAACTGATTTTCTTGCTAATACTTATCTATTTTCAATTTAATTTATTTGTGCAAAAATATATTTTAATGCAACATAATGGAGTTCCTCAACTAATTTGCAACATTTGTCAAACCACACACACAGATATATATATAATCACATTGGCAAATAGCAATGCAATTGTTAGTATGTAAATAAGCGCACGGTGACACAGCCCGCGCGCTCCAGTCAGTCAGCAGAATGATTGCCTATTTAGTCGAATGCAAATGTGGCTGCGAAATATTGCTGCAATTCCAGCAGTTTATTGATTATTACAATTGATTATCACACTTGCGCTGCCATAAAATGTTAGCATGTGTGTGTGCGTGTGCACGATCCACCACGAATATCGCGCGAATTTCAGTCCATAGCGCACCGGCTGGCTGTCATGGACGAACACCGCGCCACCTGCCCACCCAGCGCGCAGCCAGTGGCATTGCATCATCAGCGGTGGTGGAGATGACATAAATATAGAATTTCTGCTAAACGGATGAGTGCATGCAAATGCTAAACACTCGCTGCTGTCATAAATTGCTAATCACATTTGCAGATTAGTAAAAGTGGTGAATATTTTGTCCACGTGCTGGCCGACTGCGATTAATGCGGAATACTATAGTGTGGATGAGGCACATCTGAGTATTAATTTTTTTGACCTTTTTGTATAATGTCCAGATGTTAAATGCAGAATTATTAATTCATATTTTATTGCGTATTTACTATTAATGCCTGATTTAATTAGATATAATATTTTACTGTCATTTTAAATGGCTTGATTGTCTTTAATATTTATGAAAATGTAAAGATGAACACGAATTTAAATTTTTTGAAATAATTCCATTGCTTTCATAGTAATTATTCACCAGATGTTGGAAAAATTTAAAAAGGTTGTGAAGGCAGATATTTTAAGCAGGTTTTAGGGTGATTCAGAGTGTCTTTATTTAAAATTTAAACCCCTTGGATGACGCGCAAGTCAAGTTATTATGAAAAACCACCAAAATATATGTTATCCAGATATGGTTCATATTCGGAGTATTTGTTGGCACGCAGTAAATTTAAGAAAACCACACATATGATGATGATTAGCAAACTTTCTATATTATTAACAATTAACTCATCTGAACAAAAATAGCTCGGCTCGAGCCGAATTAACAAACATTTTTTTCCTGGATTGGTAGAACCTTTTTTATAAACGTGTCAAGTTTGTTCTCTATATATCAATTACGTAGCTGAGGACCACGTATTCATCAAACGCATTTTCGCTGGCTATCCAAAAATCTGGCGAATAACGCTCCAAAAATGAGCCGAAACCGAAAAAAAAGGAGATCAAAAATCAAGATGATGCTGATCGTTTGCTTTGATTTTGGTGATATGGTTAAACATGAGTTCAATCTACAGGGTCAAACGGTAAATAAGGCTTACTACTTGGACGTTCTGAGACGACTACATAAAGCAATTCGTCGTAAACGACCGGATTTTTGGCCGGAAAATCCATTAATTGTTCACCATGATAACGCGCCGTCACCTTCTACCAAGATCGTGACTGACTTTTAAGCCAAAAACGAAAGGACGGTCATTACTCATACACTATATTTAACAGATTTGGCTTCCAGTGACTTTTTTTGGTTTTCGAAACTGATAAATCCACTTCAAGAAACGCGCCCGAAGTCGAGGCTTATAAAAAGTATACGTAAAATTGGTTTAAGAGGTTACATGGGTTTACGGTTTCCAAAAACTCGAAATTTTTTATTCTTTTAATAAGTTCTACAAAACTATAGAATATTCTCCTAAATTTTCAAGTTAATCCGAGTAATAGTTTCGGAGATACAGCTGTGAGAATTTCTACGCTCGAGGTTAGCTAGGCTAAATGCGCTGTCTTTAAAACGCGTTTTTTCTCGAAACTGTGTTTTTGAAGTCGATTGGAAAGATTTCTCGAGAACTACTCAACCGATCTTCTTGACATTTTACTCAGTTTTAGATACAATCTTTAAAGACTTGGACAAATTTTTTCGATTCTATAAGTCGAACAATTAGTTATTAAATTATTTTGGAAATTATCAAAAATATCTGCTGGCATTATCTTGCTCTTTTGCTTTTAAAAATGTACACTGACAAACACATCCAAAATTTATCCAAGCAAATCTTAGCATAAAAATGTAAAACATCTTCACCAAACAGCAACAACAATACTTTAAAATTATATACATATAATAAATTTCATCTACATGCAGAGCTCTGACTCAATATTTTCTTGCTAAAGACACAAAAATCGCTGCCGCTCTAAATTAACTGCTGCTTCTTAAGCACGGCAACCACTGTTTCCCCTGCTGATGACCATCGCTGCCTAGTATTGCTGACCCACATTTGCTAAGACGCTGCAGTCACTCTTCGCCAACGTTTGGTAAGGAAATGCTCAAGCGAATTAGCTTGACACCTGATAATCCGCGTAGATTTGTACGGAAAAGTTTGTGACTACTGAGCGCACGGCCGGCAGAAGCTATACGCACACACACGCATACACATTTGTGGCAATGAGTGTCATTTATTTACATGTGTATGTGTGTGTTTGTTGTGTTCTGCATAAATACATATCTAATGCTGCCAAGTTCCAAACTGTCAACGAATCAAACATATTTATCTGCAAAATGCAAACTTTTCATCGGCCATCAGAAATGTGTCAACTGCAATCACAACAACTGTCAGCGGTGATCAGTATCAACGTCAGCGTAGTAGAAATTACAAACGCAGCAAAAACAATATAATGAATGAGTTAACATTTCGCATAATTTTCGGTGTGATTTGGGGCAAAAAGTTTGTGTTTTAAGGCAATATAGTAGATATTTATATATGCGAGAATATATACATACATATATAATATATACATACATATGTAATTCTACATATATGTGTGTGTCGTTTTATGCTGATCGCAACTAAAGATGTCGCGTCGTCTTCTGCGGCTCTTCAACGCCAAAGACAATGTGACTAACGAACTGTGCTAAGCAGAAATCAAATGTATGCTTTATTGTACGCTTACAGGCTACAGTTAGCGCGACATTAAAAGCGACAGATTTAGCGCACTAAGGTGAGAATATTGATGGACTGAACGAATGAAGGCAAAAGTGAGCGAGTGTCGATGCAAGTGTGTGTGTGTGTGTGCGAATGAGCTGGGCGCATGATGAGGTAGGTGCCTGCTGAGTCAACAGGGGTATTTTTAAATGTCAACAACAACAACAAGTGTGTGCTTGTCTGCTAGCTGTTGTCTATTGGCAACTACTGTTGGCATTTACTAGTGCACCGCTTGCAATATACACATTTTAATATATCTGTATGTTGTTTTTGTTGTTTTTGCAGCTTTCAGCTTAGCTACCTGTGCGCTCGTTATCTCGTGCATCAACTAGTTTTCGAGCTTTCAGCGTTTAGCGCAGCGTAATTAAAATGTAACGACGCGACAAATAAATACATTAACACACACACACACACACACAGACACGCACACAGATATACAAATGCGCACTAGATACACGTTGACTGGAGCAACTGGTGGCGTCGCCGATTCATTGAAAAATAAATTATGAATAAGAAAGATTATGAACTTGTTGCAGACCATGTAAGGGCAAGCGCAGCTTAAACGAGTCAGCACCGGCTAACACGGCTAACTCGGCTAACTCGGCATATGGGCTAACAGCTAGCGGCTAAAAGCGTTGCTTAAGTCATGCGCCAACAACAACAGCAAACACTTAACTGGTTAACTTACGACTTAATATGGTAATTTGGTCCGTGGGCGTTCTGACGAACCCACTGTGTCTGTGTGTGTGCGTTTACAAGTTGCTGCTTTTGTTGTGGGCGTGAACACAGCACTTTGCTTTGTGCTCGTCGGGCGGTGGCAACAATGGCTGACAGTTACAATAGACCGATAAATAACACGAAATAGTATTAATTTTATGAATGACTAACCGGCCAACAACAACAACAATAGCAAATTGAATGCAGCGCTTTTTTGCCATAAAATAGCAAAAGTAAAAAAAATATTATGTAGTGAGTAAGATATCAATTAATTAATGCTAATGATGAATGCTGGTGATGAAATATTACTAATTAAAATATTTTTGTCGCATTCAAAAAAAGTAAAATTTTAATAATTTTTTTATTTACGAAACGTGACAGCGAATGGCAACGGCAGTTACTGTGGGTTTATGGGCACGTGCCGCATACGGCAGGCACAGTTATGCATAAGTGACAACAGCTGCCGCAGCTGATTTGCGCATGCGCTCACTTGGCATTTAAATGGTTTATTATTGCAGGAAAATTTAACTTTTTTTATTTCCCGCTAGCGTCTTTGCATGCGTAGGCCAAATAAAAAACCAATAAAAAAAATTAAAAAAAAAAATAAAATAAGAAAGAAAATATATAAAAAAATATTAAAAAAAAAAAAAGAAAAAACAAATTGACGCTTGCTTGCTTGTTACTTATCTACTTCTTTGAAGAGCCATCGCTTTGTTGCACCGCAGTCAAGTGCGGCTTCTGTTGTGATTTTTATTATTTTTTATTGACCAATGTCGCCTGCCTAACCAAACCAGCTCGCTCACGCTCAGCAGGCTGCTCGCCGTTGTTTTTCGCTTTTCAAACGCTCCATGTGTGCCGCGTCGCCGCTTGTAGCCGATACGCCAATATGTATGCCATTTGAAGGCTGTTTCGCCCTATTTGGCTGTCGCTGTCATATCCCGATTTGGCCACTGAGCGTTGGCTCAAACTCAGCACACATTTTTACATACACATTTATATGTATGTGCGCATACAACTGCTTAGCCTACAAAGAAAACACACAGAAATGCGTGGTCGGTGCGCCTTTCATGGAGCTTCGCTTTTAAGAGGCATGTCCCCGGCTATGTGATTTTCACTAAATACACATGCATATATGTACAGCTATGTACATGAACTAGTGTGTGTATATATGTATAACAATGTACTATTATGTACTGATGCGTGTATGTGTGGCACATGTGTACGTGCATTTGAATAAAGTCGTAGGCATAGGAATTAATTTCGTGCAACAACGAAATGAGATTTGTATTTGCCTATTTTAGTATCCAACGTAGGTTGTAAACTCTTATTTTTACACATTTCTATACATATATAAATATATACATATGTAAGTACAATATATGTACATACCCACATAGATACATTCATATGTATTTAAATTTGAATATTTCAATGGATAACAGCATTGACAGTAAATGTTGAATGAATTGAAGAACTGTGCTTTTTTATTTCCATTTTCAGTTTGCTTTGAAATATAATAATTATTATAATAGTAGTCTACATATGTACTATATATTATTTAAGATATGTATATATACATATATATTTTAAGATTTATATTTGTATAGTTTTTTAATTTTTATACATTTTTTCGTTCTTTAATATACATATAATATATATATTTCTCCGTAAACACCTAAAAATCATCAACATTTTCTTAAGCCTTAACGGAAATATTTTCAGCACCTTGTTTTAGATCGAAAAATGCTGTTAAATATCAATTTGCGAATTAGAATATTTCAGAATATTTATAAATCAATGAGAAATACACATGTATGTATGTCAATGACGCTTATACGCACGCATAAAAAAGCAAAGATGCGTCGGAATGAGTAAGTCTGTGCGCATTTGGCGCCGGCGCATATTTCAATATTTGCTGATTGACGGATGTATTGAAACGATCAGTTTTTATTTCAAATTTTTATGAAAATTATGAATTAGCACATCTGACGGAATTGGTAGGTATGTATGTACATATATCTCCGCTGATTGAATGGCATGCAGGTACGTGGCTTTGTAGTGCTTTCAGTGCAGGAATTGCGCAAAGGATTAGAAATATGCTCAGCACGTACTCACGCGCCAAAAGTGCACACATTTCCTTATTATACATAAATACTATATATGTACATATATGCAAATAATTATGTATATATCATTAAATTGATAATTTTGCGCGTGTGTGCGGCCGCATGTGCCACACATTGTATTGCGTGCGTAAGAAAAATGAACAGTAGCGCATATCGCCATCTGCGGGATGCTATAAATACGCGCTTACATAAGTATGTATGCAAAATTGTAAATGTGTAATAAATGCATGATATATTTGCAATATTTTTACTATAATTGCAATTTCAGACAATTTACGTTTGTTTTTCATAGAGCAATAAATATTCGTTTAACAAATGTTGCTTATTTGGTAAATGCTTTGAAGTCTACAATGCATAAGTCTAATGAAAATTAGCTTTGATGGGGATATGAGCACAAGCGACAGATATATTTGCTGGCTTGAATCAGTTTTACTTTATAACAAATGCTTTTCGAAGCACCTGCTTTGCTGAGAAGTAATATCTAAGGCTCAAAATAATTAGCTTAATGGAAAAAGTTAATGTCAATGACAGTAAAATTAGCGGAAAATATTTAAAATATATATTCATTGGTGTTATGGCAACCCTAGGAACTTTTAACTGTCTGATACTTCAAAGAAATTATTCATAAATCGGTTGAGAACTATAGACGAGTTTTCTATGCCAATGAAAATGAATTCCACCTAGATAATTCTTAACTAAAAAATATTACATTAATGAAGTTATCCAAAAATATTTAAAACAAATACTTATTAGGATTATGGCAACCCTAGAAACTTTTAACTGTCTGATATTTGATAAACCGGCTGAGAACTATAAACGTGTTTTCTTTGCTAATAAAAATGGCTACTTCGATGCTTTTAAATAATATACATTTAATCAAATGAATTGATTTTTACAACTAAAAACTTATTTATTTGGAAAAATCGAAAAATTTTTCAGGCCTATTTAAAAATAACGGATATTTCTAATAAACTAAAGAACATACTAGCCATACAATCTACATACAAAAGTGTATGGTTTCCAAATATTTTAATATTCTCCACTTTCTGCTCGGCGCATTCCACATTTCATTATTTTGAAGTCATTTAAATCAAAAGTGAAATTAGCACGCAATAATTGAAGGCGACGGTTTTCAAAACACACTGCTCTTCGCCATGCGGAATATTCCAAAGCACACACATGAGTATTTCACCTAATTTTTCGCTTTGCGTGTGTGCGTTAAAACTTTTGGTGCTGAAGACAAGTCAAAATAATTTTTAATGAACTCATATTTCGGGTAGAAGATGTGCAACTAAGCCAATTAAGAGCGCAACACCTACAAATGATTTCAAAGAAAATGCTAACATGTGAAGCTGGCAGCGATTTGGAGGAATAAAGCGAATATATTACATCAAAAAGTGAAGAAAACTATGAAAGAAGAGGATTCATATAGAAGAAGAAAGAGGCATCATATAGAAGATAGACCCTCTCAACCACCTGAGTGCAGCATTTTCTATTTCAATTTGAATAAACTCATTTTAGGCGTGACTAAGCAGCATCAAACACGGCGGTGGATCAGTGGATAGCGGGTGCAAGCGGTAGCTCGGCGACGCGAAAGTGTCTCGCGTCTAAATGTCTAAATTATGCGCTCGACTAGTATGCGGATAAATCAGAGGCTAGATTACACATATTTGCGCTTTTAGTTAAATGGCAAATTAAATTACTTGTGAAAATCATGTGCAAGAGAAATTATAAATATATTAAGTATGTATATAAAATTATAGCATTTTATTTGTGTATTTATAAGCAACAATTACGTGTGTGTGTTTCGCCTTACTTTGCACTTAATATTTCAGCTTTTCATTATTATTACTTTTTCTCGCTGAATTTCTTTGTCGTTTGCCATTGCAGCCAGCGCAAATTTGGGTCGTTCTCGCTGCAGCATAATAAATACATTGTAACACATAGTCCCCAAATGTTAAGAATTTTCACCCACTCGTTGAAGCAACTCTGCGCACATAGCACAAACAATATGTATGCATGTTTGTGTGCTTCTATAGAAATCATTTTATTTGCCAAAAAGCTTAATTAAAATTTGCATAAAATCTATTCATAAAGCACACACACACATGAACACATTAATATGAATTAGATCACGATTTCCTTTTCAACAATTTTATGCCGTAAAATATACAAAGTAGCAGTGAAGAAAAACAATAACAAATTGAAAAATTTGAAGAAGCAATTCATACGAATTACTTGTGAAGCTTTAGGGCTAGAGTTCCTGGTTGACTTAATTATGAAAATTTCACAAATTCTCAATATTTATTGTTATTGTATCAGCATTTTTACATTAATTTGTTATCTTGGTCATACATTGCATGCATTTATTGCCTTGAATTTACAACAAATTACAAAAATTCTCTTAGTATATTTAGTGCAGAATTTTTAATGCGAAAACCTAGCATGCAATTTCGAAAATAATATTTTTTGTTTTTGTAGTCTATATTTTTAAAAATAACATATACAAATTTCAAATTATTATTTTATATATTTTTTTAGTTACAGCCTTCAAAAAGTAGCCGCTCAGTGCAATCAGCTTCATCAGTTTATATTTAAGCGAATTTTTCTCAAAACTACATTTTTGAAATTGGCTGAAGTTGTAACTCGAAAACAAACCATCCGATCGCTTTGATTTTTGCGCTTATTTTGCCATATGTTTCGCTTTACAAAGACCATTAATTTTTCGATTGTATAGAAAAAGCAAAGTTGGTGGGCCAAAAACCATCTCATTTTGAAACAAATTTTCTCATATTTTTTCAAAGTGTGCCATTTTGTTAAATTTGAATTTCTTTAACAATCGTAGGTCATGGGTTAGGTAATACCTTAATGATTTATAATATTTTACATTTCTTGTTCTTAACAACTGTGAAGGCGATAATTACAGCTACAGTGATAGGACCTTTTTTAGTACCTTGGAAAATATAAAGAAGTTGCCAAAAATTTATCGGAACTGCCGATATCGATTTTTATTTGTATTTTAAATATTAAAAATATAATTTATTTATATTTTAAATTGTCCGCCGATATCAAGTTGTTCGTTAATCCTTAATATTTTCCTACAATATTTCATATATAGTAATTTTAAATTTATTTTTCATTCTTGCAAACACATTCTTAAATATTTTTTTAATATTTTTCTTTAATGTTTTTTTAAATTTTTGCAAATTTTTATTGCTAAAATGTTTATACATTTTTTAATCATTTTAAAATTTTTATCCTTTTTTAAATTTTTTTTTGAATTTTTTTTTTGAATTTTTTTTTTAATTTTTTTTTTGAATTTTTTTTTGAATTTTTTTAAATTTGTTTTTTAATGTTTTTTTTTTAAATTTTTTTTTAATGTTTTTTTTATTTTTTTATTTTTTTTCTAATTTTTTTTTATTTATTTCTTTTATTTATAAATGTTTAATGTTAAAATATTTACACATTCTTTGTTTTTTTTTAATTTATTTTTTAATTTTTTAAATTTTTGTTATAATTTTTTTTTTTATTTTATGTAGTTTTTTTTAGTATTATCTAGTACTTTGTTAAACTTTGTTATTTTTTTTATAATATTTCATATATTTTTTTATAAAATTTTATTTTTTTTTCCGTTTTTGAAAAATTTTGACAATAATTTTTTTGATTTACTGTATTTTTTTTTGTGAATTCCTATAATTACTTTATTTTTTTATATATATATTCTTTAATTTTTTTAATTTCTTTTATTATTATTTTTATTTATTTATTTTGTTTTGTTATTCGTGTACTTTGTATTTTAAACATTTTATGTTCGTGCTATTCAATTTCAAATTGTCTAATTTTAGTTTTAATACCATATTAACATTAAATATGATATGTGATTTTTTATTCTTTTTTTTTGGTTTTCCATAAACGTTTTCTCTCAAACCTTGCAACTAATAACAATTACCGCTTAAGCGCCGTTCACACCATGCCTAAATCAGTCCAACAATGCAAGCGGCATTGTTTCGCAGCTGCACTCACACTCCACAATCAATTCCAAACCTTTCTCACCGCATGCAACAAGCTTAGTCATCCATTATTTCGTTCCTAAAATTTTTTCTCTATTTACAGTTATTAAAAACTCAACATTACAGCTTTTGATTGATGCCCATATTTGTCGTTTTTAATGTTGGAAGTGTCAATTTTCATTAAACACAAAATACAGACGCGTTTATTTGTCTAAATTTGGCTACCACGGCGATTTATGCGAGTTAACATTATTTGATATAACTGGCTTTGGTGGCTTTGCTAACAAAAAGCACAATAAGTAGCAGCCTTAAAGGTATTAAATAAAAGTTATTTTTTGCTTACGTTTTGCCGGTAATTTTTTGCTTCTTAACGTATTTTTCTGGTAATCAGAAGTCATTAATGCGCACAATAGCAACAAAAGCAACAATATCGGCAACATTTTTTTGAAATTTTCGTTCTTTTCTTAAGCTTTTGATTGTGCCATTTGCTTGAGCCTATTAGCGCCTTGCCTATTTGTTGTTATTGTTATTGCTTTTTATTGTAAATGTTTTTGTTATTTATATTGTAGATTCGCTTAAGCGGCGACTTGGTGCCCAACACCTGTCAATTGATTTTTAATTATACTCGCCAACTTGTTTCGTATTTGATTGAAAGAGCTTGTACCGAATCGTTAACCGTTTTGGTAGGTCATTAATAACATCAAAGTTGCATGATTAAGGGTTATGTTTTCCATTGGTTTTAGAAGCACATGAGATTGTTGATTCGTTAACGGTGAGATAACTTAAAAAAAAATTAATTATATCTTATGGGGTCTAACTTTTTATTTTCCATCGATAAAGATTGTTGAACTTTACTTCTAACCAGCTTTAAAACTAGAACTCGTATTTTTTGGCTTTAATTTCCTTTCCCGCTAGCTTGGCAGGATGTCCCTGCCTTACTGCGTGGACGTCAATAGGGTAATAACCCGTTAAAAGCCCCAAAGCCAGGAAGAGGCTAGCCTTACTGACGACAAAGAGATCAACGCTTGGGCCAAAAGTATTTTGCGACAGCTCATGTATCGATGGTTGCTCAACGCTGGCCGAAGCGCAGCTTTCTAGCAGTACAATACAAGAGAATGCGGGAGCACCGATCCACTCCCATTTTACCGATAGCGATTCTAGGGTGCCTTTACTTGTTAGCTCGTCAGCTTTACAGATTCCTGCGATTCCGCTGTGGCATGCCCCACATAGCAGTCTTATCACGAAGACACTCGATGCTATTGATAGCGAGATTACATAGGCAGTCTTCGACCAGCACTGTTAATGAGTTCAAAACTAGTATCGTCACTCTGCTATCTAAGTGGATGGTCACTTCTCTAAAGGAGGCTGCACTCCGGAACAGTAAATCTACTGCCACCTCAATGGCCTGAAAGACACTGCAATAGTCTGAAAGTCTGAAGCCGTAGTTGATAAAGAACTTCTGACAGTAAAACCCAAGTGTGCAGTGTGGTATTTTCTAGAGCCTTCACTATATAAAGACTCCAAATAAAAAAATGGGCTTCACTATGGTGTCGCAGAGCCAGAGAACCACTTTCGGTTAGGGACCCCCGCTTTTGCCAATGGCTCCTCCACAGCAGTACAAGGCAATCGACGCCTTTTTGTCCTCTCTTCGATATTCAGATCGCATAAAAGCTTTCTATCTAGGATGAGCCCTACATATTTCATTGTATCAGCTGGTTGCAAACATCTGTCTTCCATTTTCGGCAACGGTGCCACCGGGATCTTGTATCTTCTAATGAACAAAGCCAAAAAAATGTCTCCGTGTGAATACGCCTTAAGTAGTTCCCCTTTTAACTGTGATGAAATACGTATTCTTGTTATTGTTGCTTTTCTTAATGACTAATTTCTAAGAAGACATTAAAAACTATTACAGCGCTTTGAAATGCCGCGTCAAAAGCGGGTGATTAATTTCGAATTATGTAAACAAGCGACTGTGCCAATAACCATCACAACAACCATGGTAAGTAAGTCAGTCTAATTATCAAACATGGCAGATGAATGGCTTTGTGCGCCGTAAATAAGGCCGTTTCGCACACATGCTCACACGTGGCCTGGCGGCTCCAGCTTCGGTTTCGGCTGAGTTGAGGCTGCGTTACTGGAGCATCACATCACATCGCGGCATTTAAAATTGTAGCGACAGCAGCAGCACTAGCAAAAAAGCTTAAGAGAGTAGAGTGATGACATTGACGATGGAATTTCTGATTAGCAACTCTGCGACGACGCCTATCAATCAGCTGTTGTTAACTCGACGCTGTCGACTGCGTGCAATTTGTGCGAATTAGTGTGCAATTACGCTGTCATCAGTCGGAGCAATACGCTGTGTACACCCTAATGTATTGAATGTCACACAGTCATGCTCGTTTGTTTACACAGCAAGCTGAGTACGCTTGCTTTCCTTGCGTCTTTTCTATTTTGCTTTGGGCATTTCGGTTGTCGGGCGGCATTTGCTATTATTTTTTTGGTGTCTGCATATTTTTGCATACTTTTTATAAAAGTTTTTTAATAATTTTTTTTTTGTTCTTTTTTGTATTATTTGTTCTTTTTTGTATTTCTGCGAGTCACATTTGTTTTGTTCTGCAATTTCTAATAATAACACAATTATTTCATAAAGCGCTTTATCGCGCCCATTTATAGATAAGTATGTGTGTGTGCGTCTGAACCTGTTGCAGGCCCAGGTAGCTGTTTTTCGCAAGCTCACTCGAGCAGTTAGTCGGTCAGTCAGTCACCCAGTCAGCGGTTTATTACTTCACATTTTTTGTGCTGCGCGAATTTCATTACTTTTCGACAGCGCATTGCCGACTTTTTACATACATTGTAGGCATAACGACTCTCAAGCAGCCGCAGAAAACCGGACTTGTAAAGTTTTCAAGGCAATGACAACTTAGAATTATGATTAGCTGGCAGCGCTACTTTCGTGTCGTTTAGCGCTTAGAATTTGCTTAAACGCTGCTTAACGGTCTTTTCTTTTAGTATATCTTCGTTTTTATTGCTTTTATTTTTTGTTGTATTGTTTTGCATTTTTTATAGTTTTGTCATTTTTTACTGCTTTGATTTGAAAAAATTTTTTTTCCATTTTTTTTTTTTATTTTATCATTTCTTTCATTTTTTTAATTTTTTTAATTTTTTACATTTTTTTTTATTTTTTTTTTTACATTTTTTTTTTATTTTTTTTTACATTTTTTTTATTTTTTTTTTTTTCATTTCTTTCTCTCACTTTACACATTTTTTATTGCCTTTTTATTTCTTCATAACCGTTCGACGGGGTTTATGAACCTCGCTTAGACAGTTTTAAAGTGAAATACAATAAATTTAGCATTTATGTTATTCTCTTTCCACCATATTCTGCTGTGTTCGTCTTATCAACTCCCTTGGGTGGCGATTTGAGCAATATTCAAATGCTTTGCTAATTTCAGAATTTTGCCTTTACGAAAAACGCTCAAATAATTATGCATTCACGCTAACAAAGGCGCTCATGACAGCTCGTAAAAAGCACAACTACAACAAAGCACGCAAATGACATCATACAGCCACAGATAAAGCCGCTTGGTAGGAGGCGAAGGCGTACATTTGTATAGCCTTCCACTAATCGGGGATTGAGTACGTCAGAGACAAATTTGACTTGAGCAAACAACACGCAAAGTCAATATATAACCGCATATACAAAAATAACAACACAACAAGCAAAACAAAACAAAAATTTATAAAACACACACACACATGGCAACGCGGCGATTGTCTAGCTCAACGGAAGCGGTCACCTGGCGCTGGAACTTGTTCCACAAAGCCATTTCAAGCGACTCATTTGAGTCGGGCAATGGACAGCCAACAACGCTAAGCCAATGGGATATCTAAAATAAATAACGCCAATGCGAGAAAAAGGTCAACACAAATAATTCAATGCGGATAAGTACATAAGCAGGCGCAAGTAATTGAAGCGCCGCGTCAGGGTTGCCAATGCTTTGGCCGTGCCGTACCTTTGGTTGTGATTTGCGCGACCTTTTCTTTCATTTCATTTCGTTTCAATATTATTTTTAAGCTGCGCGCCGGAAACTTCAAGCTCCAATAAAGCGCGTCTGTCTGTCAGTTAAATATTTTTGCGCCCTCATTTTGTACACTTTTATAACTTATTTTTGGATTTTGTTTTTTTTTTCGCCTCGAAAATCATATTTCAAATTTAAGGTGTGTTATGTCTTTAACTGTTGTTTTCGCTTCGGTCAGCACATTTCAATGGCCTGCTAACCTCCCGCAACCTGGCCTGATTCGGGCGTACGCGGTGGCGCAATCTTCGCCCATTGTTCGACTCATTCGAGGTACGCGAACGCGCACGAAAAAAATGCTATTTTATGATTGTTTATATTATTTTAGCGTGCAACTTTTATCAGGTATTCCTACATATTTGTTTTGAATTCATGTATTTACATTACCAAAGAGCATAAAGCCGCATGCGCTCGCTCAAATCTTCTGGGTAAATAAACAAAAATTGGAAATTTCGGTGGAATCGGTTGATTGGATTTTTATGTATTTTCTGTTTTGCTAATCAAATGTCCAAATGCATGCAGCCTCCGCTTCGGTGAAATGTTTCGAATGCTTGTGATTCTTACAGACAGTTTCAAGGAGCTTTCTGCATGCCTGCATTGCGGTGAGTTGGCGGAAAATATTTTTACTGCCCAATGAGGGTGTTTGGATGATTTTACGAATTTTATGGTGAAGCTTTCATTGTTGGTAATGATGGAAGAATATGTAATCAGTACTGCTTGGGGTTATGTGCGTTTTGACGGCCGAAAAGTTGCCTATTTTCACAATTTTTTTTTTCATATAAAAAATTAATTTATTTATTACAACTTGCCTTGAAAAAATTCGCTGTATTCAAAAACGAAAAATCCTTCAATCAATCACGAGTTCATCCTATTTAAAAACTGTGAACATTTTCAATGTTGTTGACTCGGCTATAATCGCGTAAGCGGTGTCTACGTCAGTAAAGAAGAAGAAGAAAAAAAAAATATAAAAAAAATTCTGAAATTTCAAAACAATCGTAACCAATTAACTCACAATCATCATGTGAAAATTTTTAGTCCAGTCCATTCGTATAAACTTTCCTTACCGACTCAGTAGTTCGAACAAAACGCGTCTTAAGTTTTAGAAGACGATTACACTGTGTTAAAAATTTTAGAGGCCGTTTCTATACGCATGGGTCCAAACAAGATCATCGAGTGGGAGGTGGTGTCTTCTCAGGAAAATTTGATACCAACATCGCCTTTTGTCTACCAGACCTCGGTAGTCCCACAAGCAGAACATGCAGGCATGCCGGCGGAGTAGAAACACCACATAATGACTATTGAAGCAGCTTTCAGGAGGAAAACGAAGAGGAGATAATAAAGCGTCTTCTAAGACATTGCAAAGCTGTGTATAGAACAAGAATCCCAACTAACGGTCAAAAGGACGAGGAGGTTCAGAGCGGAGACGATAGAGTGAGGGGATTTTAATTCCGGCGGTTTCTTAATGGACCATTAGAAGGTTCAGGTGCGTCATCAGACAGCCAATCTACGTACCTTGCTACCTATAATTGTTTACCAGTATGATCATAACTCTGAAACTAATTGCCAGATCAACTTTAAACTTTCGGAGAAGGAGTGGAGGTCTTCCTCTGCTTCCATTGGTGGGTACTGCATCAAAAACCTTCAAAGCTGGAGTTCTCTTTCCTACGGTCTAAATGACTTAGCTAGCGCAGCCACTGTCGCTTGATTCCCTGAACTATGTCAATGTCTTTTCGTACTGTCGAAGGCGCCTTTAAAATCGACGAAGAGGCCACACGGCCATCTTCCTTTCACGGGTATTTTCCAAGATTTGGCACATGGCCGTATTTGAAGAGCTCGGACAGTAATCCATCGGCCCCTGCCCCATTAAAGTGCAATAATCACATGCTATCTAATATACCAGCTGTTTGTTCTATTTGCCACTCTCAAAGTTTCCTCGAACCAAATACAATAACAAACTGGAGAACGGTTAAGGCAGTATATTAGATTTTACAACAGGAAATCAGTTGTCAACTTTAATTACATTTTCAATGGGAAATGGGATTATTATAGTACCATATATTGTATTAATAATAATTGTGCAAATTATGCGCATAACAAATGGCAGTGCTGTAGAATGCAAAACCGACAAGACGCGAATGCAGAGCAAAAGAAGTGTGAACGAAACAGCCATTTGAGTGGAGAGCAAAAAAGCGCAGAATACGCTTGTAATGGCATTATCATAATATTTTTGCGCGCGAATACTGCGGTGACATCGCCAAGCGCTAACAAAGCCGTTAAGCTCGAAGGCAATCGCTGAAGCGCGCATGCGCAACAAGCCGCGTAATCAGCTTTTGACTCACTTTCAGCTGCGGCCGCAAGTTTATTTTCCAGTTTTTGTGCAAACCAACACACACACATACATGCGCGCTTACTTTCTAAGGTAAAAGGGACAAAGCAAAAATGGCAGAAAATCGTAACAAACCCACAATGCAAACAAAACATGTTGCTTATGATGGAAAAAGACATAACAACAACAAAAGCGTACGCCGTTCAAACGTTAACTACTCGAGTGGCAGTGAGTGTCCCGCTTTACTTTCGCATTTCATTTTCACTCTCATTACACAGCTGTTGTTGTTGTTGTTAGCTAGAGTGTTATGCATGTGCGTGTGTGTGTGCATGTGGCAGCGCTAGGTGCTCAGACGCAGTTACGCCAACGGCAACGATGCGTGGCCACATTTCTTTCATTTTTCTTTTTTTATTTTTATTTTCTTTTTCACTTTTTGTTTTTGCTTGCAGCATTTATCTTGTCTTGTGTCGCCTGAGACAAATAACAGATAATGATGTTATAATGAATGTACGTACATATGTACAATTGTATGTACATATATGCCTTGCTCGTACATATAAAGTTAGAAATAATAATGAAATCCGCCTCAACCGCAACCGTAGCAGCAGCAACGGCAGTCACGCTACGCTGCACGAGTCGGGAAACATGAGTTGTGTGCTGTGAGCCCCTTCTGCTTCCGCCACTGCTGCCTGCAGCGCCGCCAGCAACGAACGACGGTTGACAATGTGTAACTTGAGAAAAGAAAACACAAAGGCACACACAGCGCAATAACAACAAATACAAAATTAGTTGAGATCTGAAGATTTTACATTATTTCTGCCACGCCATGTCGCTCTATTAACCGAGTGAAGTCAGTTGACTTTTTCATATGCAAATGTGTAATAATTTAGCGAGATCACAACTAATCACAGCTGTTGGCGGGAACTCGTTAACGTAGCGCGCATATTAAATAACGTGACTCAAAACAGATTTGCTTCCAAACACAATTTTCGCTGCGCCAAAGTGAAAAAAGCTGCAACACTTCACACTTAATTATTTCACACGCTTTGGCGCACTCACATACGCACACACTTGGATATATGCAGTCATATATGGCTTTGGTGGCAAAGTGAAAAATGAAAGTTGTTATGCGCAACGGCGTTAACGCAAATGGCGACACTGCAGCTTCCACAAGCGTTTGTCGGCCATGGCGTATGAGTGCTCTGCAAGATGCGTGGGTTGCATGTGTGTGTGTAGGTGGCGCATAAGTACACTTTTACACAAGTGTGTGACTTCGCATACAGTTACTGCTGCAACGCCATACTTGTAACGGTACTACTGCATGCCACAACAAAAACAACAAAAATAACACTTCAGAAGTGGAGTAGCAGAAAAGCTGCGCTGGCGATATTTTACGCGTAGGAAATAACATAAAATCTTCAATGGCAATAAAAGCGCAAATATGCGGGTATTTATGTATGCGTGTAGCTGTAAAGAGCGGCTAAAACAATTTGCACCATTTCGCTCGAGTCAATAAAACGACAGTCGGTCGGCAATTTCGCCGCTTGCTGTATTGAAGAATTTGCACGAATTGCCATTTCCAATGCTCCAGCTACGCGTAGACCCACAACATACGCAACAACAATTACAACGAAATGCAAGCACAAACACATAAGTACGTAGAGGTTATGTGTAAAAGCACACATAAAAATAACTGCAAATGCATGAAAATTTTAGAAAAGGCCAATATTAGCGAAAAACTTGTTAAGTAAAGCAGAAACGAGACGCTTTATAGCGGCTTATAAATATGTTTGCTTATGTCACGACACAGGCAAAGTCATAAAAGCAACGCACAAGAGATATTTTTATATTCTCTCAGAAATAAATGTGGACTTTTAAGAGAGCAAAACATTTGACTTGAGCAGTTCTTGCAGACAGCGCATTAAATTATGGTCTTAATGGCAAATATTTGCATATATTTTATTATTCGGTGGAGTACATTCTTAAACCACGTCTGCAGGTGATTAAGAAACATAAAAATGACAGTGTGTCAAATAAAATATTAAACCATAATTATGGGTTTGCATGAGAACTGACTTCCTGATCACAGCTGTAAGGGACATACATACATACATATATGTACACGCTTAATTTTACTATAGGAAAACTGACGATATTCCAAAGTTCAGTTCAAGTTCTGTTACAAATGGATTATAAATTTTTTTTTGCAGAGAATATAGTTGTTAATGATCTTTTTAATTTTTTGTTAATAGAATATAAAATTTGACATCAGAGTTGACAGAAAACTTTTTTTTTGCTTCTTTTATACGTAGAATTTCATGATCGATCTGGCATTTAACATAATGTAGAAAGATTTAACATTACATGGGTTTACGGGTTTCAAAAAATCAATTTTTTTTTTTGTCTTACTAAGTTCGACGACAACTCTAGAATATTGTCCTAAATTTTCACGTTGAGCCGTTGGGTTTTTTAAAGTCGGTTGACCCGACGGGTATTTAAATACAGTGTTCACGCGAAGAATCATATCTCGCAAGTGTTTAGATATATTGACTTTATTTATTTTCTAAATCATAGAGGAAATGTAAAATAATATACACTCCTTATAAGACAGGACAAAATTTCGATTAATAAGTGCCCATTTTCAAGGTCAAAGTTGAGATGTTTGAAAAACCAGAAAATGATTCACAATTTCTCATCGCATCTTTTTTCGGAGATCACCGGAAATTGCGTCGCAATGAGCGAGTTCAAAATATTGTTTTCCAAAAATTTCAGAATTTCTTTGTTAACTCCAAAAAATTTTAATAAATACACTCTAAGTGCTGACGAATCGAAAACAAGTAGCATTTTTTTACCGACATTAACTCAAAAGCACTGAAAAAAATATGTGTAAGTATATAAATATCTAGAAAGCATATTTCTAAGAACAAGAAACATTCAAAATTATTTGAAATCGCTTGCTTTCTGTTATATATATGTACCTAAACTAAAAGTACTGAAAATACATTTTTTTATTTATCACAAATTTCGCAAACATTTCTAAGAAGTTGCACTCACGATTTGTTTACTTACGCTCTGCATTTAGACAACATAATTAAATAAATAAAGATATACATATTTTAAATTCAAAACATGAACCTTATACTGCAATGAATAACTCCGTGTTGAGCGCTGATTTCAAGCGACAGTCACTCTACACAAATTGAATGCAAGATCCCTACACACACAAGCAGTTAGACTGGCAGTAGACGAAGCTTATTAGCTAAATACTTGAACAGGTAGATATGGATTCTTTAAAGCCGAATACATGTATTGTAATATACATACATATATGTATATATACATATGTATGTTTGTGAATATATGTACATATTCATGGGTGGTCGCTTAGAAATTTCAATTCCCACATACTGCCGAATTATGAGCGTCGAAAATGATGACACATTTCGGATTTTTGAATTGTATGAATATAGAAGTTTGTACATATGGATATTAAAGTGGGTAAAAAAAGAAAACTTTTTTTTTTGATACACAAAATAGGTGCTAAGACTCTCCAAGTATTATTACTAATTTTTCTTATTATCAAATAGGAAAAGTGTATCTTTCTTCCAACTGCTTGCAAAAATATCTCGTTTTATAGAGCTTATAGGAAATTCTCTACAAAATTGCTCTTCAAATAGGTGTCTTAAAAATTTAAGTTTGATTATTTTAAGATAATATTTTTATGAATTTTATAACTGGGTGAAAAGTATCATTTAAAATTGTGAAACTAATAGTTTGTAGGAAGTTTACTACTCTACAAATTGGCATCCAATTATTATTTTTTTTTTTTAATATTTTTTAATTTTTTTTTAATTATTTTTAAATTTATTTTTAACTTTTTTAATCATGATTGAAGATGGTTTTCTTATCTGCTTTAAATTTATTTTGTAAATTTTTTTTAATTTTTTTTAATTTTAATTTTTATTTTTTTTTAATTTTTTTTTTATTTTTTTTTTATTTTTTTTTAATTTTTTTAAATTTTTTTTTTAATTTTTTTTAATTTTTTTAAAATATTTTTTTTTAATATCTTTTTTTAATATTTTTTTTAAATACATATTTATTTTTAGTTTTTTTTAATTTTTTTTAAGTTGGATATGTTATCTGCTTTACTCAATCGAGAAATACTTGAAGTGACTTCCTCAACGGTTTCTAGGTTTCTACGAACATATTTTCCAAAGTGAAAAAATATTGGAATTTTTGTCCCATCCTATTGCATACCATATACAAACATATGTAAATATGTGCAGCATACATATCTACTTACATGAAATTAATATATATATATTTAAATTAGATAAAACTGTCAGTTGCTGAGATGAGAACATGTATACCTAGTGTGTACTTATATACACGTTTATTGGTTTTGCTTTCATTTGCCGGATGTATGTATCATATATAAAGTCCAGCTACTCACACTCACTTCATTAAATCTTTAATGACAGGAACCGTTTCTTTGTACTGCAAATTAACTAAAATTACATACATACATATACATACATACATGCAATATTGACAACCTGTCTCTAAAACAGCAAAATCAAATACAAGCAAATTTGTATATATGTATATACATAAGTACGTACATACATATGTATGTATTAACATTTGAGTCGCACTGACTCAACCGTTTTCGGGGATTTGGGAATTCGTACTTAAATATTAGCTATTTTCGCACGTTCGCTCGAGGGAGCAGCGCTTTCGTCTCGGTTAATATTTATATTTGCTAATGTGATTTGCTTCTAAGTCATAAATTGCAGCGATATTGACAGCGAAATAGTTACTTTATATTCCGACTTCATAGTCCGCCAAGAAACGATCATAAACTAGTGTAAATAAATGCAGCACACAAACCTACACACACACATACGCAAATGCCAGCGCGGAAATAGCAACTGGCAACTGGCATGCGCGGCGGTTGGCGTCGGTCTAGCAACCACAACAACAATAGCAAATGACATAAATTTTAGCAACAGCTGTTGTACGTACATATGTGTGCTATATTATTATTTTTATTAATTTTATGCGAATTCCACATTTAATTGCACGCAGCGCTGGGCGCTTGCTTGTTGCTTGCAAAAAAAAAGTTGTTGAAAATTTGCGGTTGAACTGGATTGTGGTCGGGCGCTGACTGCAGGCGCACACAATATATCATATCACTTGCACATATACAAACACAACTAAATATGTATGTATGTATGTGATGTAGGTTGAGTTGTGCGCACGCATTCGCACGCCGCTGAATTGCACTTGTTTCCCAGCCGCGCCACTTGACTGTGAACTCCACGCCGCTCGTTTCGGTCGGGTTATTAATCGGCTTATTATGTTTGCGGATTTTCGGAAGCCGCGTTCCACTTTAAATACGCAGCTGATTGCTTAGGAGCGACCTTGTCTTTGCACAATTAAATGGCGTTTAATTGCCTTAGGAAAAAATCGGAAAATGAGGCGAATTTGAAGCGAGTTGGGGCCTCATTAAGTGGTATTCATCCAGCATGCTATTAAAAAACTGTCGAAATTATAATCAATTGTTATAATTAGCGTTTGATTAAGTAATTAGGTGTGTGTGTGAATGTGTCTTTGTTTAAATTTGGTTCATTGGGCTTTGAATTGCAGTGATTTGTCTTAATATGATTTTGTATTTTTTACAGCTCGACATACCCTCACTATGCATTTTCAGACTGAGAAAAATAAAGAAAACAGATTGAGCAGACTGAATAGCTTTATACCTTTACAATACAACAAATTCAAACAAATACGAATTGTGAAGGCGGCAAACATCAAAAGAAAATATATGTATTTTTATTATATTTTTCAGTTAGATGATTTTATGAGTTCTAATTATTTTCGTTCACCTTTGTAAAAAAAAAACAATATTTTTGAAAAAGAAAAATACAGAAATTTTGACGTCATTTTAGCATCAGCTCAGCAAAATAACTTAAGTGACGTCATACAAAGCACAAGCGGCATACCGACTTTTTAAGGAGAACACATGGTATGAATCTTCGAAAATAAAAAAATAATTTTTTTTTTTTTTGCATATTTCCATATCTATACCTTTGAAAATAAAATACTAAATTTTCAAAAATATTCAAAATATATATTTGTTGAGTTCCTACTTTCTAACACGTAGCCCCTTAGTTCTATCAGTTCAAACAGTTTATCTTTAAACTCATATTTTCAAAACTAGATTTTTAAATTTTTAGTAGTCTAACTCAAAAACAAATCAAAACTTCGTTTTTGCTTATTTTGTATATATTTCTCCCTACAATGACTTTACAGTTCCTCGATTGTATGAAAAGTGGAAGTTCGGCGGGTCAAAATTTATAAAATTTTTTACTTTTTTTCTCTTCTTATACTTTACTTTTTTTATTTTTATTTTTGTATTTTTTTTTGTTTCTGAATTTTGGTATTTTTATTTTTGTATTTTTTTTATTTCTGTATTTTGGTATTTTTTTTTATTTTTGTATTTTTTTTTTTACTTTTTAATTTTTTTTCTGTCTCTTAAACTATATTTAAATTTTCATAAGAATCGTAGATCATTTTAGATTTATATTATTAATTAGCAGCAGTTAAGGACCCTGTGTGTAGTAATTTGGGAAACAGCGAACGACGCGTTAAAACTTTAATTTTATTTTTATGCATTTTTTTGAGTATATTCAATACACATATGTAAATATCTCTTTAGTGATCACATTTTTTAAGCGATTACATTATCCTTTGATTGAATTTCAAAAAATATTTGTAAATTATATATCTTTACATAAACAAAAATTTAATTATTTATTTTTTTAAATAAAAAATATTCAAAATACGCCGTTTTTTGTAAGTCAACTAGTAAACATATAACAAAGACTTTGTATACAGCAACTCATGAAATTTCGCTAATTGCAACACTGTGTTGAGTTTCTTTGTCTTCCATGTCACCTACGGTGTTTCTCTAATATATTTTTTGCCTCGAATAACATTCCGTTTTCTAATTGCACACACAGCCTATAAAGGAAGCCGCACCCATTGTTAATAAATCAAAAATGCATTGAAATGCAAATGTGCGAAAATGCAACGCTGGCGGATAACGCTAACAAAGTGAGCAAACAAATTTACATGCGAGGGCCTATAGGAACTTGGAACGGAACATTTGTACATATTAACATACATATATACATATGTAGATGTACCTCCACATAAAGTTTCTAAAAATAATTATGATGCTGATAAGTATTCGTATCTACAAACAAATCTGGAACGATTTAAAGATCATAATACTTGCATCCGAAGTATAGAAGTTACAACTAGTCAAGAATGTTCAAGCAATTGGAAGTGTAATAAATCCGTAACTTTTATTGCTGGGAAAAGTGGAACCAACCACTTGGAGATAATTTAGTTTAAACCCATTCATAATATTAAATATTAAAGCGCGTTGTGTCAACACAAATTAACAGGCAATCAAATAAATGCGAAAATAATAACTGTAAAACGTATTATAATGAACTTAGCGGTAATATTCACATAATTTCGCAGTTCCTCTACCATTAGGGCGGCCGCGTTAAGTAAGTGTGATTAAATCTACAAGTGCTAGCACTCAGCCAACAAGTAGGGAAGTAAGCAAATACTCATAAATCTCACTTGTGTGACAAGTGGCTGTCAGTCAATCGGCGCAGCATCGGGTGCTGAACAATCGCTCAGGTGCGTCGTAAGTAAGTGATGCCACCTGTTTCGTAAACACCCACTAATAGCCAGATTACAAATACAAACAAGCGGACGTACATACGCATGAACGGCGAAGAAATCGAACCAATCGGCGAATTGCGATTGCAGGCACAGTCACATACAACTAAAAACGTACTACACTTGTGTACACATATGACGTTATCAGCTCTTGATCGCCTTATCTACGTGCTTATGACATTGACAGGTGATTTGTTTGGTTGTTTATTATTGACACAGGCGTTGTTGGTCTTGTTTTTACTCGTTTTCCTGCATTTATCGCTAAGATAAGAACACTCACCTGTAAAGAAAGAGAAAGAGAGGGAAGAAATTAGTTGGCTGTCTCATATTTAAAGTATATTTATAGTATTTTAATAGGGATATAATATATATAATATATATACAAAAATATAGATAATAAGGTTTAGTTACTTTTGGTGTTTACATTTAGCATCAAAATGAATATACTTAAGGAACGCTCAAATATAAATACTAAAATTGTTTAAAATGTATGAAGAACAAACAATTTTTCATTAAATTTTTTATTTTTTCAAATTTTTATTTTTTTCGTCTTAATTCTTCTTTATTCTTTTTTTTATTTTTATTTCTTACTTATTTTTTTTTATATTTAACGTTTTTAGTATTTTTAATATTTTTTATATATTTTCCTTTCTATTTATTATTATTATTATATTATTTAAATTTTTGTATATCTTTTAATTATTCTATTTTTATTTTTTTATTTTATTTTTGTAAACATACATACATACATATATATTTCTTATTTTATTAATTTTATTTCATTAACATATTTTATTTTGTATAATTTTTGCCTTTACTCTCTTTTAGCCTTATTTTTTTTCATTTTTAATTTTACCTTTTCTATTTTGTACTCTTTTGTTATTTATTTGTTTATTAATTTTTTTTATTTGTATTTAACATTTCTTTAATGTTGTTTTAGTTTATTTTTTCTTTTTAATATTTTTTTATAAATTTCTTAGTTTTTTTCGTAAATACTTACATATTTTATTATTTTTATTTCATTAATTAATTTTTTTCGCCTTTATTTTTTTTATCGTTATTTTTTATTTTTATTTTTACTCTTTATATTTATTTATTTTTTTTTGTATAAATATGTATATTTAACATTTTTTGAGATTGTTTTATTTTATTTTTATTCTTTTTAATACTTTTTATATTTTTTTATTCATTATCATTTTTTTTTTAATTTTTTTATATCTTTTCATTTTATTCTTTTTTGATTTTTTATTTTTTTTTAATTTATTTTTTTTATTATTTTTTTTAAATTTTATTATTTTTATTCTTATTCTATTAATTTTTTATTTATTTATTTATACTTAAAAATTTTTTATCTTGTTTTATTTTATTTTCATTTTTTAATATTTTTTATACATTTCTTATTTTTATATAATTTTTTTTTTATTTTTCCATTAATTAATTTTTTCTTTTATTTTCTATTTTTTATTTTTAATCTTTTTATATTTTTTTTAAATACATTTTTATTTTATTAATTTTAATTATATATTATTTGTCACACTTTTATTTTTTTTAATAATTTTAATTTTATTTTTTATTTATTTATTTTCATTATTTTTATTTATATTTTACAACAGAAGAAGAAATAAAATTCACATTTTCTGTTTGGCAACAGTTGTTGGAGAACACAGTTGCCCTTCCACCCCCTGTTTCAGTGTTGATTGCCACTATACCACAATTTCTTGAGAGAAACCAAATTATTATTGGTTTTAAGCGAGTTCAAGTTCCGATGAACTTTATGTGCTTCATATATTCACCAAAATAGCTCGGGAAATTTCCATTTGCTAGACACAACAAAGGAAAAAATAAATCATACGCAGTAGAGTACAAGAAAATATTTCTATAAATAAATTTTACAAAAGAAAACTTAAGCTCTTTTGCTTGATTTATGCAGCTAATATATATTATTTGTTGTTGTGTACGTAAATTTGTTACCAAAAGCGGCTGCGTGCCTTATATAAACAAACGTCGCCCCCCCCGCTTATATAGGCCTCATATGCGACCCGCAGAATTACGACATAAATCCACGAAAACAAAAGTGCTCACGGTTGCTACTTTTCGTGATTGAGTGCGGCTGAGCTGCCGCGTGAGTGCGTGTGCCATTTTTTGGAGCTTTAATAAGACTTTTTACACATACAATACATGTACAATTTAACGATGAGACATTGCTTTGAACTACTTTTCTTAAATTATATATTTATGCGTGTGTATATGTGTGTATGTATTAATTTACTTTCCATTGTCACGGAAATACGCAGGCATTGTTCATATTTCTTACGTTTATTATTTATATTTATTTGTTTTACTTTTATTACATTTTTAATTATGCATATTTATATGCGACGACAGTCGGACTTGGCAGATTCACAGCACACGCATAGACACACACACAAAGGCAAAGCGTAGGTAGGGACCTCGACACGCCATCGCAGTGTTGCATACAAATGGCTTGGCGATGGAATAACTCCAATTGCTTTAATGCAGCGCTTTGTCGTGCACAAAAAGACATAATTACAAACATATGTACATATATATTCATACATAAATATGTATCTATGTAGCATTGTAAGAAGTAGTGAAAATAAAAATGGTGCGCCAGTGGGTAGCTTAGGCAAGACAAGTTTCTATTGCGTTCAAGTGCAGCAATTTGTTAGTACGAAAATATGAAAAAATTGTAAAATATATGTATATATGTATGTGTATATTAACAACAGCAGTGCTTCTGACTTCTGCGCGCGCCTTTAAGCGCAACCCACTCGGCAGCAATAAAAGATAATCTTGTATAATAATAGTGATGACTTTGAGTGTTGCCTACTTATTAAGCAGTTGAGCAACAGCTGCTGCAGCAATTGTCAAATGCCAGACATTTAATACAATAAATCGGATGTGTGTCCACCTACTTACTTATATAAATAATGCTATAAAGTACAAAGTGAGCAAAATCGCAGACTAATGCATTTTTTATTTTTTTATTTTTTTTTTTATTTTTTTATTTATTTATTTTTTTTGTATTTTATTTCATTACTTATTTTTTATTATTATTACATTATTTTATTTTACTAATTATTAAAACATTATTTTTTTTAATTTCCCTTATTATTATTTTTTTTATATTTTTTTAATTTTCCTTCTCACTTTAGACTTTATTATTATTCTGGTATTTTTTGTATATATTTTGGTTTATTTTTTAAATTTAATTATTTTCATAATTATTATATTAGTTTTTTTTATTATTCTTATTTTACGTTTTTTTATTATTATTTTACTTTTTTTATTTTATTATTATTATTTTTTTTGATTTTACTAATTATTTAACTATATTTTTTTTTTAATTTCCGTTCTCACTTTAAATTTTATTATTATTCTAGTATTGTTTTGCATAAATTTTCGATTATTTTTTAAATTTTTATAATATTATTTTATCAATTTTAGTTTTTTCTAATAGCAATATAATTTTTATTTTTGTTTTTATTAATTTTTATAATTTTTTTTTATTTAATTTCTAATCTTACATCATATAATATATTTATTATTATTTTGTACAAACACCTGTTCGTATTATATCTTTTCAGTTGTTATATATACATACATAATAATAATGTTTATTACTTTTCTATCAATTTATGTTTTTTATAATAGTATTTTTTATATATAATTAAATCTTTCTCTAAATAACTTCTTTTGCCTTTAGTTTTCTTTCGCTGTTAATTTTTTTTCAATTTTGAATATTATTGTGAAAAAGAATTTTTATATATGTACATATGTATATATATATTTTATTAAAATTAATTTTTAAGTATATTTATTTAATATTTTCCGCAATTTTTTTAAATTATTAATTTTCTTACTTTTCACTTTTCTTTTTCTAAATATCTTTTATTTTCAATATTTTTTTAATTTGTTACTAAATAATTTTCATTTTTTAAAAATATATATACATATTTTTTTTAATAATTATTCATTTGTTTTTTGTTATAAATAGTTTTTATCTGATTTTTTGTATATTATTCCAAAATGTTAAATATATCTTTCAGATATTTAATTTTTTGTGTAATTTCATTCCAGTGACGCAACATTTTTGTCTTTGTCTTCGGCCGTGTGACACTTAAGCCATGTTCGTAGACAAACCTGTCACTTATCTTTCTTAGCGCTGCGCAAGTGAGCTTTAATTTTAAATCTCTGTCGTTCCTTTTTTAATTTTTTTTTTGTATTTTTTGTTTTTGTGTCGGCCTACGACATTCATTACTCAACTACACCCATTTCAGCACACGCAACGCGCAACGCAACTCATTTGTTTTGCCTCGACAATCGTCGGTACACTTGCTTTCAAGTCGTGGTCACGAAGTGTCTGAATCGCTGTCGCTTTACCAATGTCAATTTCAGTTTTTTGTCTTGACAATAAATTGCAGAACCCAACTATTTGCGTAGGCTCTTTAAATATATCATTATAGTTTTATGTACATAATAAGTATTTGTCTAGTTTTCATCTGTAACCGGAAAACCCACGAATTATTTCAACGCACACTTTTTTAAGCGTCGATTTCAAGTTCCTTTTTTCGACCACGCATGCTCTGCAGTGCGTTCTACTTTTAAGCTAAAAATATGCATATTTATACCATTGAAAGTGAATGTCAAATTGACATTTTCAAGTTTACGACGACCACACAGTTTGCTTGGCTTTGCTGAGGGACTTCTCAAGCGCTTCGAAATTGGTAAAAACTCTTAACAATGGGTGTCATTGAACGAGGGTTAGAGTGTGCCACGCGATTTGTAAAATCCAGAAAGAAATATCAGAGACTGTATAAATCCTGGATGGGATCAGTGTGACAAAGTTGTTTTGGATATATAGGTCTATCTGCATACAGATTACATACGCGCACTAGTCTCTCAGATTTGGAGTTCTGATCGATCTGAAATTTTGCAAACATCCTTTTTTTTACAAAACAGCTGCTTACTTATCGTAAACGCTATTATCGGATCTCTGAAGTATAAAGCTGTCATCCAAACTGTTCGGGTGTTATATCTTCGTTGCAACCGAAGTTAACATTTTCTCACTTTTTCTTCTTGCCCACAGTCCACACTCACTTAAGGCAAACTATCTTTGTTTTTTGTTATTTATGTAATTGTTTTTGTTACTGCATTTCTTCGGCGTGCACATTGGTAGACGCCCAAAATGGTTGGGACAACTTTCTCTTTCTACTTATTTGGTCGAAACGTCTGAGCTTGTCGCCTGACCAGCCAACTGTAGTGACCACACTTTGTGCACATTGTCCGCCCCCGCACTTATGTACACTTGTTGCAAGCAGCAGTGGCAGTTTAATATAAACAGCTGCCCATTTAACAAATGATTCCCTGCAAAGAAATCAAGAAACTCAACAAAATAATGACAAAAATGTAAGAGAAATCAAGCGAAGGCTTTTCAACCAACTGGCCCTGTGCTTCAGCAGGCAAATGTGTGCGTGCGGGTGTGAGTGTATGCGGGGGAGATTAAAAATAGACTGGAAGATACTTCACTCTAAAAATAAGAAGTAAGTGCTGACTTTTTTAGTGTCCTTATGAAGGCAAGCAACCATTCCAGAGGACTTCAAACTGCTTGTAACATGAATAATATCTATTTTGATATGAAACTCAAGAGGAATAATTTTGAAAATTTCACAACTGTTTGTTAGTTGTTATAAGACACACACAAAGATATTTTTATCAAGCAGAAATTCTTCATTGTCAAACATGTAAATAGTGGCTTATCTCGCTGTTATACCACTGTCTACTCACATACTTACATATGAGTGTATATGCGAAACCAAAACAACAAATGTATCCATGCTAAGAAGGAAGTTCATACGTGTACGATTTATAGTACAAAGTCATCGCTATAAATACACACACACATACACATGCATATGCATAAAGAAATATGTATGTATATGCATATATGCCTCTGCATGCTTACGCCACACGCTGCGCAAACACATGGCAGATAAAGACACTTTCAACAGGTTCATTATGTGTGTATAATAAGAAAATATTTACTTCCCGTTGAGTACGCGTATCAAACAACAGAATAATGCCGCGACAAATAAATTAGCCAAACGCTACCGACTCCACTGCAACAAGATCACTAGATCGCCGTGCGTCCAACAGTGGCTGGCAGAAGCAGGAGGACGAGTGGCGAACCTGAGCAACCCCTAAAATTAACATAACAAAGAGACACTTTTGTATTGATGCGACTTGACGAGACCAGCGGCGCTGAGGCAAGCATGACACGGTACCCTCCCTCCTCCAGCAATGGAACCACAACTAAGCAGCATTCGTTGAGGTTATGACCTCTGAGTGCTGAAATTATATTGCATTTGCGTATACTGCTATGAGCCGAGTATGGTTTTGTGTATACAATTGAGAATATTTAATTGAAGTAGCTTTAAATATAGACTATGCGGCAAGGTAGTCTCGCCTGCGGGCCAGGAGTCGGTAAGCCAAACGAAAAAGCTAAAATAAATTAAATTATAAATATGTGATGACAAAGGTAGCTATTGTTAGGGGTTGAAATATGCCTGGTTGGTCAATTGTCAGACGCCGTGACGCTAGAAGCAGTTGAAAATGTTGATTTTCAAGGTTTCCACAAGTATAATATACTTTCTCATACAATTTTGACAACGTTGCGATGGCAAGTATCAAGATACTGCTTCTAGAAAGCGTTACTAGGTCACTAACTGGTATTCGAAGTCCGGAAAAACATTCGATTTTGTTCGAAAAGTCAAGTACTTTTATAGACGAAAGTAGTCAATAACAATTTTCTTCAGAAAGAGGAAAAAAAGATAAAAAAACAAAAAGGGTAAGGGCCTTGCGCAGCTTCGTTCTGGATACTACAGCAGGTTAAACCCCTAATTATCCAGAATAAAACCTGGCATATCGAACATATGTCCAGCGTTCAATGGGTCACCGCATGACACTAGCGACCTCTTTGCATGCCCTGCTAACCCTACACATCTGACAGTCTTTTAAATATCATAACGAACCTCAAGAGCGTTTATTCATGAAATTTTGAAATATAACACTTTTAGAACTCCTTAAGTGGGATATCTGAGAACAGTATGGAAAGATGCAAGTATAAAACCATAATCTGCAACTAACAGAGATGCATGGGCAGGGCAGTTTTGGTCTTGGGAACCGCAGAAGATGGATCATGGGAACCTCAGTCGAAGGAAAAACAATTTTTAGTCTTGAGATACGCAATACACGTATCAATGGAACGTATTTGAAATATTTGTAAATTTGGGAACAATGTCTATTGAAAGAAAAACGATATTCTTGGTTCCCTATAGGTTAGTTATGGAAAAAAAAATATATTCTTGCTTCCCTATAAGTTAGTAACGGATTGTACATTGTTGGAAAACCAACGTGATAAGTGATTAAATTCAATAGATTAAAGCAATTTTGAGAACACTGCTAAGACCAAAACCCATGTACCGCAGAACAAACGATAAAAGGCAAACATATGGCGGGACACAGAAAATCGAGAGTAAGTCACAGCGAATAAAAACTTTCCGACTGAACGCGGCAACAACACACATACATATGCAGCTAGAGCTGGTAAATGAAACCCATATGGCAAGACATGTGTACCAAAACCACACGACGACCACAAGCAGTATAACCGGTGCGTGGCGACATCGGCGACGCCAATATCGGTGCATACACACACGCGTATTTTGACATCTGATATTAAAAAACGAAATTACAACGCGAAGCAATTGAGTTTCCAAAAGAATTCTATGCGATACCAAAATCTTCTCATCAAAATAGTTGAATGACATCAAAGCCAACACATGGACGGCAGACGTATTTGACAAAATAGCGCAAAACTAAAACGGGTGGCAGGTCTGTGTGCCGCGCACAACAACAAACCAGCGCAAATTTTATAAATTTCATTTTATAGACGATCGACGATCGACAAAAGCACACATGCGCACATATGTACATAACAGTATAACGAGAAATGTGTCAATATTTGCATGTATGCGTGTGTGTGTGTGAGTTGGCTTGAAAAAACACATTGAATGCAACAAAAAAGCAAAAGCGACTGTGGGCAGCCGGTTATTGGTGCGCGATCATGCAACACTTGAGTCGAGCAGGCGGCACGCAGAATTGGAACTAGTTGCCACACGAGAACGCCATGTAGGAGTCGACCGCCGCCGCAGCCACCACCACCGCCACAAACTGCCATTGCGCTGCGCTTTTCGCTTTTTGGTTCACTGCTGGAACTAGT
Organism: Bactrocera dorsalis; assembly: GCF_023373825.1. Lineage (NCBI taxonomy): Eukaryota > Metazoa > Arthropoda > Insecta > Diptera > Tephritidae > Bactrocera > Bactrocera dorsalis. The sequence continues at coordinate 5,027,385 of NC_064304.1, read as the reverse complement.
TAGTCATATCGTTGCCCAAACTGCGCGCGCGTACTGCAGCAATGCGTTCGGCTGCCCATCGTTGTGTGTTTGTGTGTTTGGCACGAACGTTCGGACGCCAGCAATTTGCAAGTGTGGAAACATTACATTGATTGTTTGTGCGCAGCACCATGAATGGGAGCACTTGGTGTGGGCAAAACAATTTAGATTTAGTCAAAAGGTCTAAAAAACATCGCCAGCAAGCAAGGCGCACTTATGGACCTGCGTGCACGCCGCATATGTTTTCAAGTGCCAGAGTACAATTATGGCATTGTGCATTTGTTCGGCATTAGAGTTGAGAAAGAAACATAGATGCCAGCTTCAGATTACCGAAAAGTCAAAGCGGGTTCATTGTAGTACACGAACGGGTCGAACAGTGCTCAGCCAGGCTGTCGGCGGGCGTGCTTCTGCAGCCGATGCGGAGGCTTTTGTCAATCCGCACGTACTCGTGTGTGCGAGTTATCGCGCTGTGCATCTTCCTGGCGGCGAGCGGTGAAGGAGGCGGACGCGCTGCTGACAGACAGTCAAACAAATTAGTCAGTTGCCGGTTGCTGAGCGCGCTCGTAAACAAAACCTACTATTTTGTGAGGAAATTGAAATCTTACTCACCTAAATGTACATATGTTTGTGTAATCGTAAGCAAAAGCATATTCTTTAATTCAATTTCTGCTCGCGCGAGTGACGCATTCACGTTTTATCCGCACGCTGCCGTCTCTGCCCTGCTCCTCATCCGAACTCGCTCATATTGTGCGTCTATTTTCATTTCTATGCGCGCGCGATTATACGCTCATTTGTATGTATATGAGCCGGTGGAGAATAGCACACATTTCTTTAGCATTTCAATGCTGGCGGTATTTTTATAGCAACAACACGTTCATCGTGCTGTGCCGACAAGCACACAGAAGAACACTACACCGCATGTCTTGGCTATTAATGTTTCTTTCGACTCGCTCTTTTTTTTATTATTTTAAGATATTTTTCGGCAATTTAACGCTTCGTACGCATTTGCGATTATTTTTCTGCTTTTTTTATGACCATACACATGCATACATATGTACATATGTTTGTAGATAGTATATGCACCGCTTGCCGTATGTTCTTGCGGATTCCTTAGAGCTCCTGCTGATGTCAACACTTTGCCGCATTTGGTTCGTGTCGACTTGGAAACGTGCCTGATGTTTTCTGTTCTCTAGCGCTGTAGTTTTTAATGATTCTAGATTCCACAAATACAGTCGGTATGTTTGTATACAAATTATTCCACATAAAATCATTAGATAAAAAAGCATTTATACAAATATTTATTGCAGAAACTTTTTTCAAAAATTGACTCAAGCAATTTTCACGACTATTTTGTGACAAAAAAGTCATATGTGTAAAAAATTGGAATAATCACAATCGCTGTTGCTTTCGAAAAATCAACCGTTATCTAAAAGTATTTTCATAATGCATTGATCGACTAAAGCAATGTTTATAGATATGGATAGAAAGTAAATTGAGGTTTTGCACTTCGATCTAGTGTATATTGTGCCCTCTCCTATACCACATATGGTCACAAAGCTCTTGAACTATTCCAGTAGCTTACTGGGCGCGATGAAGTTAATGCGTTCCCTGTCCACGTGGATGGATCTAAGGGCCTTGAGCCTGCTTCGACAAATTTGCTGGGCAATCTAGAATCAGCTGTTCTGGAGTTTGCGGTTCCATACCACAAAATCGACAGTTTGCACAAGAGGTTATGTCCATGTTGGACAAGTGTTTTCTGAGCCTGCAGTAGTCAATGATGTAGATGAAGACATTACGAAATTAAACTCAAATAAATCACAAAATAAGAGGGTTGCAATTAAAATGAAGAAACGAAACATTTAAAAATGTTTACGTACACGCTTTTCCAAATATAATCTCCAAACTTACACAAATTTGGAAAATACTTTTAAAATAAGTCTATGACGCATATCGATTCATCTTTCGAAAAACGGGCGTATTTTTAACTTCGTAAAATATATGGTTTCCAATATAAAAGTAACGTCTGATCAAATTTGACCCGGACTGGTCTATATAAACAGCGATCGTGGATTTCCTGTATTGATACAACCTTAAGTGAATGGTTTCCAATATAAAGGTGCCGTCTGATCAAATTTGATCCGGACTGGTGCATTTAAACTGTGAGCACGAATTTCCTATATATGTAGGTCAACCTTTTCCTTTATTCATGTGAAATTTGGTCTCCAAGTGCCAACTAGAGTGTGGTTGACGACGGGAAAAACTTGTCTTGGAATTCGTTAAAATCGCCAATATCGAAAAAAAATTAAACAAGTTTGCCGATTGTTGAAAATATTGCAAAAGTGTTTTGGGTTGTCTACTTTATGACAAACACAAGCATTTGAGTGGCACAAAGAAAACAGTGGAGGTCGCAAAATGATCGAAAAATTGCCATATGAAAGTGTCTGAATGGGACAAAATGTATCGGCTCAACAGATTTGCACCAGAAGAACTGAATCTTTTGCAAAACCTAGGCCGAGTAGAGGACTGGTGGATAGGAAACCGTACAACAATCTAGACAAAGAAAACCAGAAGACACTGATAACACGAAATGCTATTCCAGCCGAGTCTCATAAAAAGCAAAAAAAAAAACAATCAAAATAGAATGCATTGAAGACACGGAAGTATTAGATCAAGCTAGAATTATTTAAAGAATTATTTAAAAATACGCGAAAACTATCACTTCAGTCCGGGTCAAATTTGATCAGATGGGATAGCCTTAATAATGAGTTGACAGCAGGTTCATAAATCGAAGAAAGCTGCTTCAATTTGTTTCAAACGAGATATTATGTATAATCGTTGAACAAATTATTTATAATTTTAAGCTGGCAGCTCAACACTAAGGTCTTTTCAATAGATTTTCTAATTGGATTGTGATTTTAATTTCATTGATAAAAAAGAAAATATTTCCGACTGCATTGAAGCGCCATTATTGGGAAATTATGCAGATATATCTTAATGAGAAAGCATATAAAGGCAAATGAACCCATATTTCACGCAACTACTAACTCCAAAAGTAGATTTATTATGCCCGCCATTGCCTTCTTCACGCATTAAAAAGACACGAGAACTGTAAAGAGTGCGCACTCGAAACCAATTATTGCAGGGATCAATTAAACAGGCATTCATATCGATTAATAATTTAACTTTAAAACATTTAATGGCACAAAAACAACAGCAACAATACTATGCGATAATTGTGATAGCGGCACAACAACAACAAAAACGAAATAAATAAAGAAGTAGCGCATTAACTCCACCACGCATTATGGCTGCAGGGTTGAAATGATCAATTGAGATAAGAAATTAAATTGAATGGGAACTACTTCAATGAGCACGCGCTGAGCGTGCGTATTGCGCGTGCGCAATATGGCGGCATGCAGGCGAAACTAAATGCATGAACGGGAGTGTGTGTGCGTGTGAGCGCTGCAATTGGACGCGTGGAAATATGAGGATAATGAATACTTCAACTTCAACTGCCACTCAAGTTGCAAGACTTCTCGTAAAACAACAATAACAAATAGCGCGCGTTGGGCTACTTGGAAAGTCGGATGCCGAAACAAGCAACATTATTGTAGCTAAAAAGCTGAAGGAGAGTGTGTGGCGGCGGAGAGTGCCACATAGTGATGCAGCAACACCCACACATAGACAATACATAGACAAATGATCACTTACATACATTTAATGCAATTTAAGAATTTGTACCGCCATCATGTGGGCTGCAGAGGGGTGGCGAGGACGCAGCTTGAAAGTGAGACTAGCAAGGGTGGACTATGGACGCCAAATGCAAACGAAGACCAGCGCAGCAAAGCGTGCAACAACAGATGGCTTTACAAATGCAACGCTTTGTTGTCGCTGTAGTAAGCATGGGCAGTGGAGTTTAACAAAAATGCACACATAACCTGAAAACATTTGATTTCGCGGTATTTTGTCACATGTGTTGGAGTACACACACACATACATACATATGTATATGCCAATAGCACGTACGAGTTTCATTTTTATGCGCGGCACTTAAACTACAACAAGCTCAGCAAGCGTCAGCGCGCTTTATTCGGCGAACAATGAAAAGTTGAAAATATTTTAATTACACGAACACGCGCCACAAGCTAATGAAACGCGCCTCCCACCCCACAACAGCAATGTTACACACCACACAGCCCCCCCGCGCAGCTCCGTTGCAGCAGCGCTGGCGCAATTGTCACTTGAGGTAGCTGGAGAATATCAAATTCTTTAGCTTAGATCAGCGCAATGACGTAACTGCGCTGCTGCTGCGCTTGGAGGAAGCACAATTGTACTAAACATGTGTGCAGAAATCGCCAAAGCATGACAGACAACAGATGCGCTTAAAAGTGAGCTAATAAATAAATTAAACAAAAGACAAGCTTCAGCAGTAATGGAGCCTTTACATCTTACAATGGTACATTAGGACACTATAAACTGCGTTGGCTTAAGCACAACTGGCAGACCCAAACGGCCCACAAAATCAGCCCCTCCCTAGGCGATAAATCGCGCATGCGCAGTGAACCGCAAAGTGATCGGCAACCATTTGAGCGATCGTATGCGCTCCATATGGCACACAGGCGATAACAGACGCACTCACACACACACACAGTAACAACAAACACTTAGCATATCGAGTACACACAGGCGCAAAACAAAAGGCATGCATTGAGTGCCGCGCTAATGGAAAACCGACGGCATTAATTGGCAACAAGCGGCGGCACAATTGCGGCCCGATCGATAGCAATACAATTATTTTATTTGCGGCAAAATGTGGAAAATTTAATTAAAAGTCGGTAAGTGAAGCAGTGAAAATTTCAAATTATCAATACAACGCTCGCTGGAATGAGCGACGGCAAATACAATAAATAAACAAAATCATGCAAGCGATCGGGTTAAATGGAAATTAAAGCAATGATAATGAATACATAAATAAGCCAATTAAATATATGGATGTAGCGTTGTGTGTGTAATGTCAACGTCATGAACGATCGGCGTCATTGTCAGTTGGAAAAGCCATCATTACGAGCAACAACAACAACTAAAACAGAGCGTTTGTATGGATCAGCAACGCCATACTGAGCAACTCTGCGCCTTTGTTTATTGTTGTAGCGGGCATTCAATAAAAGTGACAGCGAAAATAATGCAACAATTTGTAAATGAATTTGTTCAACAAATTGTTGCCGAGAAATGAGCGGAGGCGGGGGTAGAGGCGTCGAATATGCAATCCGAGGTCACGGTTGAGTCGGTATTACAAAGATCGCAATACTTGTAAGGCAAAACGTAGACAGGACATTTTGTGAAACTGCTTCAAAATAAAGCTAGAATTGAAAATTCACGCTCAGAAGCTCAACTAGTACACCTAAATAAGCTTTTTCAGAGCAAAGCTGCCTTAAAATTTCGAAAAGTACTTGATCGAAAAATAATATGTTAATATAAACCAACGATAAAGTTATGATGAAAGGAAGATGCGTCTTCATGCGGTGCATTCTGGGTAACGCTATATGTATGACCTGTGGTCTTCACGGACTTACGACTCCTACGGATATTTGACAATTTGCTCGACAAGGATTTTCCTGAAGACTATTAGATGGGTTGGTTGAACCCTGAGCTGGTGTCAAGGTATATAATTTGCCAACTGAGCATGCATATGAGACACCCTGCAAAAATGACTGATGAATTAATGCCAAGGCTGCCTCTGACCCATTAAATCTGATTTAAGCTGCTGTGGTAGGTGTAGGTTGGAATGACATTCCCTTTACTCGGCTCTATATGCACTATCTGATAAGGCGAACCGAATCTAGCATATAATATTTTCGGCGCCGTTCGCAGCAACTTGGAATGACGTATGAAACGATTTGGACGACGCATTTTACTTCGAGATCTTAAACTGAAAGCGTAAAAAATACACCCTGTGCAAGAACTGAAACAGCTCCACTTTCGCAGGCAACATCGCTTCGCTTTGGTAGGTCTTGAAAAATTCCAAGAATATCCAACATTTTCGAGCCAAATTTTGTCAACCGATGGAACCTGTTTCTAGCTCAACAGGGATGTAAAGAAGCAAAATTGCTGCATTTGGAACGAACAGCAACTTGAAGACATTCAAGGGCTGCCATTTCATTCAGAAAAAACAACGGTTTGGTGTGTTTTCTAGGCCGTTATAATCATCAGTCCATATTTCTTCAAAAATGTTGCTGGTCAGATCCTAACCGTCAATGGCGACCGTTATCGCTCATGATAACTGACTATTTTATGCCTAAAATTGAAGCTCGCGATCTCGGCGACATTTGGTCTCAACAAGACGGCGCCATTTCCCACACATCGCATCAATCAATGGATTTATTGAGAGAACACTTCGCTGAGCAGATAATTTTACGTTTTGGACCGGTCGATTGACTACAAACATCATCAACATCTGACATCACACCGTTAGGCAAGCCAGCTCTGATTCAGGCCTTTGAGCAAAACATCACACGTGTCATTCGCCAGTTCCCAGTCGAAATGCTCGAAAGCCATCGAAAACTGCACTCAACAGGTGGACTATCTGAGACGAAGCCACGGCCAACATTGGAAAGAGAGAATGTTCAAAAAATAAATGCCAAAGAATATTTGTTCAAATGATAATTAATGCATTAAATTTGAAGTTTATGTAGGGAACCTCAAAATGGATCACCCTTTAAAACTTTTATCATAGAAAGCAAAATAATACTAAAACTCATAGCTTAGATGCTTCATATATCCAAATAGATGATCATTATTCCCCTTTTCGCAAAACCAGAAGTAAAGTTTCAGCCCATCATAGTATTGAATCATAGCTGGCAAGTATCAACAATATATGTCTAATATTGTCAGTCATCAAACAACACATTTTTTTGCTTTGTGGCGCTGCTCACACGCTTGAGTAGTTCTCAAAATTCCAATTGTAAAATCGCTTTTGTGCTCCTTATTTGTCGACAATGCGTCAACACAATGTCTCCAGCCAACCAATGACTTGCCACCGGCTTTCGGTCACCAAGTGGACCCTTTCAGCGTTTGTTTCGCTTTTTTTTTTTGTTTTTGCTCGCTTTATTTGCTGTCCACTATACAAATTGAAAATTGACAATGACTGCTGCTATCGCGCTCGTTCAGCTCAAGCGCCAATTTGAATATTGCCCTACGCTTGGCAATCACTGTCATAATCGAAGCGACAGCAATGACACAGCAGACACAAAACGAGAACAATGTGAAGCTTTTGACATATGCAAAAATAGAGAAAATCTAAAACCATATGAAGCCGGGAGTAGTATGTGTTGAAAAACATGAAAAAAGCGTGCTTGCGATTGAATGGGCTACTTGCGGTAGACGGCATTAAATTCATGTTACGCATAAAATTTAATGGCATTTAATCGATCAAGCGTATGTTGGGAAACGATCGTTTGCGGATCAGAAACGATAAACGATCGCTTGGGGCTTGGGGCAAAACAGCATTACACAAGTGGCACGCACGTACGCAGCTGCTGTGAGCCGGCTTGTACTAAAAGAGAGAGCAGCAGCAGCAATGCCTAAAATCATGCACGATCGCTGTGGCGAACAATTACAAGGCTTGCTGACTACGCGGCGGCCAGCGGGCAGGCGGGCAGGCAGGCAATGTATGCAAGCGAATTTTCGACGGAATTGAATTTAAATTTTAAATTAGTGAAAAGCAAAACGGTAGTGTGAAGCATTTCTTGTGGCGATCGATGAAGCGCGATCGCTACAAATTCTCAGATTGTGTGCATGATTTATGCAGTTACTGCAAATACACCAGCCATGCGCGCATAACAGAATGAGTGGAGGAGTGGTATTGGCCACAAATTGTCAATAAGTTAAAGTTAGCGCGGTTTGTTTGGTCAACGCGATCGATCGTTGGATTGAGCGCGTCGCTGATGAACTGATCGACATATGCTGTTGGAAGAAATGATGAGTTTGATGTGCGCACTTTTATTTTTATAACGAGTATAAACATATTTTTTGCTTGTTGCTTCATTAAGCGTCATTCGTCGTCACCACGAATGTTAACCACAACAACAACGGCGCAACGGCGGCATGTTGCTACCGTGCAACAGTTCATCAGCTACTGAAAAGTACATATATGTACATACATATATATGTATACGGTTATGTTTGTGCCTTCATATTTGTGTTGGGGCTTGGCGTGCAATCGACGTTGCTTCGACGCTTCTACACTGAAATTAGTCATGTGCGCCGAGTGCCAAGACAAATGGTACGTTCGTTCGCTCATTCTTCCACTCTTGGCGGTCGCGCGCTTTATTTATATTTTACGAGTTTCAATTGCTCTTTTGGGCACTAAATTCTAAACCAATCGCCAATGAAGTGTGACACACACAATATTTGTACTCTAGTGAAGAGGGGGCGGCGACGCAGGGAGCGTATTGAATTAGAGTGAGCTGCTAGGTGCGCAAGAAAAGGGATGGGCGTTGCACAAAGGCAACTAAAAGTACTGAAATGTCTGATTTTTATTAATCTCGTTCTCGTTTTACTCGCCGCTGATTTATTTTCATGTATCCACATGTGGGTGCCGGTGCCGTAGCATTGTCGCTGACCCAAAATCTCGGCCGAAAATGCAAATGCGAATGCAGTCTGCAAATGTTGGTAGAAATGAAAATCAAAAATATAAAAAAATATATAAAAAAAATATAAAAAAAAAATATAAAAAAATATTAAAAAAAATATAAAAAAAATATATAAAAAAAAACATAAAACAAAAATTAAAAAAAAATAAAAAAAAAAATAAAAAAATTATTAAAAAAAAAATTTAAAAAAATTAAATTATTAAAAAAAAATATAAAAAAAATTAAATTTTAAAACAATTACAAAAAAATATTGAAAACGTGAAAAAATTGACAAATTTTGAAACAAAAAATTAAAAAAAAAAATATGAAAGAAAAATATTAAAAAAATTTAAAACAAAAAATATTAAAAAATTCAAAACCCAAATATTAAAAAAGGAAACATTACAAATAATATTAAAACAAAATCAAAAATATTAAACAAAACTCAATTACTTTTCTGCGAACTGGACTTTAATCAAAATGCAGTACCACGGAGTCACCTTTCTGTATCACGAGTGCACAGCATCCCATGATCACTTCGCACACTTCGAAACCGCTCCATGTCATACATAAGAAAAACAAGAATTCTATTTTTAAGATAAACACATTTTTTGGTGGAAATGAAAATTTCGAAAATTTGCCGAGTACACCCATTGCCATACACACCGTACACACCGCTTTGCTTATGGCCATGTTGTTTTCATCGAAACGTTGTTGTTGAAAATTAGTTTTACGATCTCGTACGTGATCGTATACGGCTGTTATCCAAACGAACGACCGACCCACCGATCAACCATGTGGCGCACAATTTTTTTTAGTGAAATCAAAAGAAAATAAAAGCAATAAAAATAAAAATGTAAAGATAAACGCCGGCAGGCGGCAGCCGCAGCATCCAAACCGGCGAAAAAAGTTCAAAACGGGCGATGAAGAACTTATAAAAGCAACAATTGAACATATCAGCAAGCGAATATAAATGTGCATGCATTAGGTTCTAATAACTACTGGCTAGCTGCTAAGGGGGACTATCGTCTTCTCTGTAGCGCTCACTGCTCCACCGCCGATGCTCAGCGGACGTGTCGTATCTACAGCTTCGCAGTGTGCTGCCGCTACTAGCTTTGTTTTCACGCTGCTCACTTGACGCTTCGGCGTTTCGTTTGTTAACACTCACAATTTGGTTGGTATTTTCGTAATTTCGAAAAAAGTGACCTCAGCGCGAACGCTGTTTCTGTGCTTTGCTGCACACATTTGTTGTTTTATTTTTTATGCTACTTTGTATTTGTTTTTCAGTTTCAGTACGGTATGTTTTTAAATGTTTTCTTCTCATATTTTTATTATATTTCATGTTTTTATTACGGAAAACTACAGTTTCCTGATGTTTTTCTCTCTGATCGTGCTTAACTACATATCTATGTGTGTGTATAAGTGTGTGTAATTTTTTTCGGCAGGCATTTTCGTCGCCATGCAATGCATTTCGAACAAGCATGTGCTACATTCGAAATTAGAATATCGTTCTCCCACTCGCGTCGCGCACACATTTGCTCAGCGGAGGGTGGGGGTCGTCGTCTTTAGAAAAAGCTTGCGTGGGTGTAGAAATCTAGAAATATGATTATAGCTGCGCGCTGACTTTTACGAGTATATATTTTTATACGAACAGTCGCCATGCACATACATACATACATACAGACTTGTGATGCTGTTGTGTGTGTGTTTCAGCTGTGTATTTCTTCTGACTTGCTGTAGCGTTTCTAAGACGTTTTTACTTTGTTGCATATGTAGGAAAATTTCCGATCACAGCGCCGCGCTCGTCCGAGTGTTCTTACACGACACATTAGTCGAATTGATATTTTTGAAATCTGCTGTGTTATGTTTTACTGTGAGACTTTATGTAGTGTGTCGAACCTGTCAACTGCCGAAATTTATGTTTATGACTATTTTCAATCAAGATTTTATTAGATATCACACATATACGCGTACATATACACATAGTGTGAGTGTGTACTGTGAAATGCTGCCAGAAATAATCGGATTGAAATAATAAAGTGAATTGTATTTAACGGTGCGCGCCTAGGGTGTAATTTCGAAAACACACATTAATGCATCGGACACACAGAGATATATATTTATGCGTATATTTGCTTTTTGGTGGCTTTCAATGCTTTTATCTTTATAACTTTAGAGCACAGGGAAGTATTTTAAAAGCTCGCAACAGTTTTAAAATTTATTGAACTAGGCCCATTGTCGAGTTGTTCCAAAATACTTTAAAAGCTATTTTGAAACTATAAAAAATAAGATGTGGCGACGATATATTTTAATGAGTTTTCAAATGACAATACAAACTACAAATAAAATATTGAAAAAAATATAGACAAACGATTTAAAAAGAATTCAGAATATCCAAGACTCGAACCCAACAGAGTAAGAAACCAAATTAGAAAATTTATGTTTTATATATGATAGCCGTATGTAGTACTTTGCCTAATAGACTATGGGTCTGAAACCGGTTTCGAGCCAAAAATTATAAGTTTTTTTTTTTGTGAATAAAAAAATTTTTTTCGTCCTTTTTTGAGATATCCACAAATATTTAATAAGTAGATGCATTCTGATATTCTTTCGATCATATGTCGGAATCGGGAAAGATCGGACAATGATATCACATACATATGTATACATATCTCCCATACAACTGATATTTCAGATTTCTTGCATTTCGCCTTAAAAATCGCTCGAAAAAGTGTTTAGTCCCATAATGTCTTAGGCGGAATTGTAAAATATTTCCCGCCTACCCAATTTTATAGTAATCGGCTAGCACTAATGTATATAACAAATGTAAATATGTATAAAAGCAGCTCAATGACTTACAACAATCTCAACTCATTAGCTGCTTAGATCGTCTTATAGTAGAACTTGTTAAATAAGTAGGCAAATAACAGTATAACGAGTAAACAGTGTGTGTAACCAAACAGAAAACTGGTCAAAACCAAACCAAATAATAATATTTACATATAAATTTATTAATTATTTCGAATACAACAACGCTGCCTATACAAATTTCGTTGCCAGCTAATAATTTCTGTTAAAACACATTTCCTTCGCAGCCATATTTGGAGGCAAAAAAGTAGCTATAAGTAGAATTATTGCACTTAAATGTTCCGCACACATTTCCGCCGCCACTTTAAATTGCCCCCCTTGTATTTTCCCCCGTTCCTTGCACTTCGTCGATAACAGTTAGGCAAACAGTCATGCATAGTTCGGAAAGCAATTTACCGCTGGGCAGCTCATTATGGAAGTACATACTTACATATGTATGTACTCGTACGTAGTGGAGATAAAGAAGAAATTAGCGCTTTTATTACTATATTGCTATGTAAATACATAACTACGTAACGTTTCGAAGTGCGCACGCCGGCTGCTAACGCTATTGCGGCACGATTATGTAGTTGAGAGCCGATTAAAGCGTGCGAAATTGGACATAATTATGCAATGAAAACGCTATTAACAAAAACAAAGTTAGTTTAATTGAAAATAATAGTATGAAATTAATTGCAAACTTTCTTGAAACATAATTGTTGAGAAGTGGGAGTTGATTTTTAATATTTTTGATTTAAATGCACATTATTTTTTTTTAATTGTTTTTTTATTTTTATTTATTTTTTTGTTATATATTTATAAGTTTTTTTATGGTTTAGAATTTGTATGCATTTTTGAGTATTCTAACTTTCTCTATATTATTTATTTTGTTTTAAATTAATTTCTTTATCAATTGAGTTATTAAAATATATATATTTTTATTAATTAATTTTTAGTTATTTTTTTATTAAAATTTTTAATATATATTTTTTTAATTTTATTTTTTTAACTAATTTTTATTTATTTATTTTATTTTTTTGTGGAATATTTGTTATTATTTTTTTATTTATTTATATTTTTTTTTTCAAATGTATATGCTGTTTTTAAGCATTGTCATTCCTTTTATTATTTATTTGTAAATATTTATATAAAAATATAGTTTTTTTATGTATTATACAATTTTATGTATTATTGTCCTTTATTTATACTTTATCAATAAATATTTTAGCTTATAAAGTATTAATATATTACTTGATAAATTTCCGTTATTCTGCCCGCCTTGTGCGAGAACCGATGTTTCCTATCAATGAAACACTATTTATTTTATACAAAATGTGGCTGAAATCAAAAATTATTGCGCAAGGTAAACATACTTTCTCACCTAATACCCTTATTTTTTTTTGACGGTTTATTTTTTCATATTTCCAACGCTTTAATTTAATTATTTTTTATTTTCCATTTCTTGGTTATTTTCAATTTATTAATTCTACTTCAATAAAAACACGTCCTTTGCAACTAAAATTAATTGCATTAATTAAATTCAAATTTGAAGCAAATTTGTATGCAAACCACGGCATTCCTTTAGCACAGAGAATTAAATAAATAAATTCGTCTATAAAAACGCAGCAGAGCGCAAGCACACTTATGTATGCACATCTGTAGTAGCAATAGGAAGAACAAACTGCGAATTAGTGTTTTGAATAAATTGCTGAGATTCTGTCATTCATTGAGTCACAGTCAAACGCGTTGAAACTGCTAGCCGCACGAAGGAGAAAATGCAAAGAAATGGTTAAAGAAATGGTCAAAGAATCTCAAGTGTGTGTCAGTAGTGTCAAAAATCCACTACGAAACACATACATACATACATACATACATATGTATGTATTACATGTAGTTTCTATGTATGTAATGCGGGTTCGTTGTACGCACTTTTGTGCATACATAAGTACATACATACATATTTACTAACATTTTTCTATAAGCATATATTTTGTCTAAGCATTTATGCTTATGTGTGCGTAGAAGTTGCTGGTTGCTAACAGGTAACTTAATTAGGTCAGTGTGAATACCATTACGAACTGGGCGAAAATGAAGTTAAGAGTTTTACGAGTTTTGCTGTTGTGTTCTAACCGCCAGCGGAGACATTTTGCCTCCGGTTATAGAATTACAAAAACAAAACACATGCGGTTTTTTAGAAAGCAAAATAGACATTTCATGCGCAAATTTAAAGTCAAAGCTTAGGGTCGCATGTTTAAATACTGATAAAAAAGCTAAAGGAGGAAAACGGAATGTGGTTGATATGCATATTCATGTGCTGTTTATGAAATATTATTAAAATATGATGAAACCTAATCAAAGGTGCAGAATGTCGATATTTTCTTAAGTAACTTTTGTTCGACATTTCTTTCGTATCAAAACTGAAACACAGAAATTGCTTCAAAACTGCAATTATTTTATTCTTCCGACAGTGCTGACATTTACAAAAATAACAGCATAGCTTAGCTTGTATTTTTATTTGAAAATGTTTTGAAATACATCATTATGCAGTCTGGATATGTACATTCACTGTAAAAGCACGATGAAATACGAAAGTTAAGATAATGATGAAAAGAAAAGTTTAATTGCCAATAAAACTGATATGCCATTATAAATTAAACGCATACGATTTTAATCAATTAATTGCAAAAAATATTTCATTAAGCAATAACACATCTGGTTAGTTGTAGATTTATCATAAGCTCTTTATAAACAAAAGCGAAAAGTCGGAAGGAGAAAGTTCAGTTCACCTTTCGCAAAAATTTGACCCAAAAAAATTTAATTCAGTTGCAAAAAAGGTAAGAATTGAGCAATCAATAAAATATAGAGTATGGAAATTGGTATCAAAAAAGATATGACATGGTAAATTAAAAATATTAAAATTAATAAAACAAAAACAAGAAAAGCAGTGCGAAGCACAGCAAGCCAAGAAAACTAAATAAAATGCAGAAGGTAAAGCAAATCTTAGCAAATTAAAAATTAAGAAAAAAGTACATTTAAGCGCTTTTGGAGTAGGTCCAACATATACATATATGGCATTCATACATACTTATATTTATTTTGTCGAACTCCACGTTTATAATATTTAATTTTGGTCATTTTTCGCGCTTATCTAGGTAATAATTTTCAATTAAAAACTTGTGGTTTTGAAGTTAAAAAATTGTGTAAACTTTGAATATTTGTCGCCATAATTAACAAAAATAAAAAAAAACAATAAAAAGCAAAGTCTGCTCAGCATATGGTTTATTTATAGCCAATTTGTTTACACAAACTCATTACTGCATGGGGTTAGTTACTGGGTACACACGGATACATGCCGCCGCCATTAACGCCGTGGATGCTAAGCATAAAAAACGTGAACTGTTTTTGCACCGCGCAGATAAAAATATGTGTAGCTACTTCGTTTAAAGTTTTAAAGCCAAATAACAATATACATACATACATCTACAGGCATGCATAGGTACACACTACATTTTCCAAAAGCTGATATCGCTTTGCGGTGGCGAAATGAATTTAATTCCATTTTATAACCTCAAATTCTTATCGCATTGCGTCTACGTCTGTTGGTTTTGCGGCTACCCTTTTTGGTGGTTTACCTAAATGACGTTGAAAATATATTACTCTACTTTACTATTTGTTTATTAACAATTTATCTAAAGAAACCGCATCGCCATTGTCTTGCGGACCGTAGCTATTTGAATTTAATTATCAAGTAAAACAAAAACAAGAAGTTAAAATAGAAAACATGTTTATCTCGAGCATTAATGTTGGTGTATTTGATTTGAATACAATTCTGGTTTTGGTTTTTATTTTATCAGCCAGAGTTGTGGCTTCCGGAAAAAAGATTACTAGCTTAATTTTCGCTGAAATAAATTTTGTGGCGATTGTTATCGATCACTGTGTGAATTGTTAATTGTGCAGCAACTTTTTCAATGTTATTTAGAATAACCGGTTAACTGTTTGGTTATGTAGATGATTGGCATTATTTTGGTCTAAAATTAGGGCACCAAATTCGTAGAATTAACGTAATAAGTCAAGTTAAGAATTTTTAAAAAATTTAAATTTTTAATTTTTACACTTTTTTGCTTTTAAAATAGGAAAGTAATAAAAAGTACGTCTGCGGTAAGAAATTAAAAAAAAATCAGCAAACTGCCAACTCATAATATATTTACTGTTACTTATGTACTGTTTACCAACGAATTAATTTGAAAAGGGAGTGTAAAAATTAAGTAAAATACAGCTCTGGATGAACAAAATTATTAATTTAAGCACAATGAACATACAACTTCTGAAGCCTCTGAAGCCTTCACATGCACAAGTACACTTATCTACACATCTACATACATATGTACACAACACTGAGCTTCTTGTTATTTCGGTGAAAATGTACAATAGGAAAAAATTATACATTCCGAATTTCCAAACATATTTTTACAAATTTTAATCTAAACAAAAATGAAAGATTTTCGCAGAAAATCACTATCTACAATTCATTATATCCGCCACGTTTCCGAAATTTTCCAAAATTGTTTACATATCAAAATATATGTACACAAAAATCGGGATATGTATTTTTATCTCCAAGTTACACAGTTCTTTCGCCACATTTCTGCATTTTCGCCGGGTCAGCCACAAGGCATTAACAATTCAAATTACAAAGAAATAATACAACAATTTTGTGCGTAAATGCACAAATGTCAAGTGGGCAGGCGAACTCTCAGTCACCATTCTCCCGCCGGTATTGACACTTTACCCCATGCCAGGCAACGCGACTGGGCATCGAATTATCATAAATGCATTAAAAAACGTAAACGTAACGAATGGAATGGCACTCAATGGGATAAGTTTGTACCGCAAATAGGCAGACAGACATTCTTTCGATGTTGCACAGCGTCTTAACTGGAGCTACGGCAGACCATGCACATGCCAAGACTCACACAAGTGCACTTGAATGGAATACGAAGTGGGAGCAGATAAACAATAATGCGACAACAATGTGTGCGCATCGTGGCAAGAAGACAGTAGGCACTGTAAGGGCATGGCTGCAATGCTAAGAACATATACAGGAAGAAATGTGCCCCAGACAGCTAGCAAGAAAAATCAAAGAAAACTAAAGAATTTTATATAAATACAAGTGTATAAAAGGAAAGCGAATTGGGTGAGAAACAAAGTAAAGAAAAGAAAGAAAAAACGATTAAGGTGGAATGAACCGAATTGTTGGAGCTGTTTACTCAAAGACTCCAAATGCGGAGCTATGGAAAAGAGAAGACAAAAGACATTTCTGCTTGGCTTTCTACACTTTCATTGCTTTTATCACGTGTGCCTATAGTTTTTTCTGCTTTTGGCATTTAATCTGCTTAACCAGATCCACGTACTATTCTGTAGTTTTACTAAAAACACGTTCTCCGAAAGAGAGATCAACGACTCCTTGTTGTGGGCTACACTTTATAGCAATAATTTTGAAAGAGAAACAACAAAACACAAAGCAATAAAAGTTAGAGCTTTGAAAAATAGTCTTTTATTGATTTCAGTGATTGTGCCTAAAATTTTACTAACGCAACCTAAAGGATTAAAATCTGTTGGAACAGGAAACTAACTACTAACTAAGGCACAATAAATAGCTTTATTTCCGATGTCAAAATATTTTAATACACACTTGAACCATATGCTATTATTTCAAAATCATAGTTTTCGTACGTAAAAGAAAACATTATACCTAGCTTTTAATGAATAAATAAATTATATTAAGTTTTATTTTTACAATTGATTAATTTTGTTACATACCTTCATCAAGCAGACGTTCCACGTGATTGAATACATTTGGAAAAGCTGCCATTTGTTTGCGATCCTTCAGCAATTGTGCCAAATAATCGGCTATGCTTTGTGTGCTCTGGTGTTGTTGTTGAGGGGTGGCTTGAATGGTAACGGCGCTAGCATCACACAGACTCATTTTGAAGCTGTTTTTTTTTGTTTTTCTTTAGCAGTTTTTAAATAAAAAAATGTGTTCACAAAAATTTATAATTCTAATGGCTTAATCAATGAAAATTCACTAGCCACACACAATTATTTGTAAAGTTCTTGTGGTTTAAAACTTGAACTGATTTTTTTTTTAAACGTGAGTAAATTATTGCACTTTGTTTTTATTATATTATGAATGAGCGTTCCAAAAACTTAATTTCACCCAATTCATTTATTTTGTTGTTGAATTTACAATTATTTAAATTTGATATGCATGTACTTAAGTCTGTGTTATTGGTTTATTTGCGATTGTGACACGTTTTTCCAATTAACTGTAATTGTGAGAAATTTATTTATTATTTTCATATTTAAAATTCAAATTTCGTATTTAATATCGTTTAAATACATATTTCCTCTTAACCAAATCAATTGCAGAGTGAAAATTAAGAGGCAGAGATTTTGTAGGAATTGCGATTATGCTGTACGATTTCAATAATTCCAACTCTCAAGTGTTTAAATACATGTTTTTCCAATTTCATTAAATAAACGCAAATTAACACTACTCTCGTAGGTAAAACTCGGTTATTATGGCACAGAATGACAAGAACATAAAATATAATTAAATATGAATATATTGATATTCAGAAAACGAAATGGTGTACATAATGATAAATGCGAAAACTACTTTAATTACAGCAAAAACAAACAGATGTGCCATTTGTGTTTGTAGTTGCAGTGAAATGCGCTGCCGACGAGAAGGCGGAATTCGCATAGGATCAGTGGCAGACAAAGTGACAAAAGGGGTGTAATACAAATGCAAATGCTTTATAAATTAAAATCAACAATTTCTTCAGTTGTATTTGTAATTTGCTTTTGCGTTTGCACATTTTTTTTTTTACTATACGAAGAAAAGTCATTCGAATCCAGTCGATCGTATTTCTTGTATTTTCGCCGCTTCTCATACGCCTTCTATTTCTGTCGTACGCTCCTGTTTTGAACGCAAATGAAGCCGCTGCGTCGCTGCTCACAATAACGCAAGCGTCGCAGTTTTCATTAGCTTCTCGCTTGCTTCGTTCATTACTTTGTTATTTTTGTTTTTGCCTGCTTTTTCGAATTACGCTTTCTGCAGTCAATTCGTACGGCAAGTCGTTCGATCCGTGCATTTAGCTGTTTGCTATACACACCCATACATATACACACTTATTTGTGTATATGCTGACAATGCGGATAAACGACGAGATGAAAGCGGAATGTCAAACAGATTTATTTCTTATATTATATGCTGCGCTGCGCTGCCTTGCGTCGTTGTTTTCCATACTAGTGGAGTAAACAGGCTGCTAAAAATATTTTATTTAACTAAAAATACACTAGACGGAAATGGGAAAGCTCGCTTGCCGACACTACATATTTCCCCCGCCCAATTTCACTACACAACACTAAAAATTTCCATATACAATTCTTTTTTGACTCTCGGAAACTATGCGGAATTGTCAAGAATCGCGCTGCGCAGTCGCTACGCAGCTTGGTTTGGAATGAATGGAGGCGACGACGACTGCGGCTGCATTGTTGTTTGCTTCAACAATTTGCTTCGATTCTTGCCCTTTAAAAACGAGCACAAGTATTACAACAAAACAAAAAAGTAAAAAATTTGTGGAATTCCAAAGCATCTCTGCAATTGATTTTGGCTTAAGACACTATTCACTTTAAGCTTATTTTGTTTGATTGTTGGTCCATTCACATACTTTTGTGGTTTGTTAAACGTTTCACGCTTTATTCGATCGCGATTTGAAAATCCAAAGGAAGAATTTAAACAATTTTTTGTGTGTATAATTACTATTTAAGCACACTCAAGATTTGCTATTGAACGCGAAGTATGATTTTTTGAATAACTAAACGCGATGACTCCAAGAACAAAACTGAAAAGACACGAAACGAAAATTTCGCTTTCAAGCGATCGCCGCAATTTTTTCTTCGGAAACGAGATTGCATTTTGTTTTCGTGTGGGTTTTTAATTCTCTTCGGGCTGCGGCTTCAGCGTATATCGTTGGCTCGCTCGCACGGTTTGTTAGCGCGTACCGGTCAACGGTTGTGTGAGCAGGCTAGATGAGTGTTGCACCGATCAAATCAACCAGTTTGTAAAAATGTACCATGGGAACAGTGGAAATGAGTCAAATGCGATATTTGGGAACACATTCAGTATGTGTGGGAAGTTAACTAAAAATAACATTTTGAAAAAGGGTCTTCCGTTTAGGTCGCTAGGGATTTGCATGGTAATTTTACGATTTCTTATTAGTTAAGCAGTTTGTTCATAATAATAAAAAAAGACTATTATTAAGGGAAATTAAACATTTTCGTATATTGACAACAATTCGTCACATTTTTACATTAGCGTGCATATGTACATATGTATAAAATTTATTTCACAGTGGTACAGATCCAAAAAATATATAAAAAATTTAAAAATTGAGTTCTTGCATTGTTCATTTAATTGAAGTGGATATTTACTGTAAAGATATTATATTTTTGAATTTTTTATAATAATTTCGTGTCTTTAAGCCACTCTGAAGTGTAAATTTTTTCACGACTTTTGTTTTGTTAAAAAACATAATTTTTACTAGTCCTTCGATCATAATAATAGTCATCTATAAGAAAAACAATTTTTTTCCTTTTTTAGATTTGGTCATCTTCTTAACCTTTTTCGGAGTTCCTCCTGGCGATCGACTACAGGAACAAAGGAATTGAAATATTTTTAAAATGATTCCCCGATTATTGAAGTACCTTAAATTCTATAGGTGTACATTTGTATTTATTTTTTATGAAATACAATGTCCCTTAAAAATAAAATCATAAAAAGCGCCGACTTCCTAGTGGATATAACCCCTTAAATATATCGTAATATGTGCTAGAACTTACTTCTTCATTTTCAAACCTGTGTTATGCAACATTAAAATAGAAATAAAATGTATACGACTTTAGAAAACTTATACGTAAATTAAATTATTGTTATTCCCTTCAACAGCTGAAATCAAGTTTCAGTTGTTTTAGACGCGAGATATCTCGTTATCTTTAGCGCTAGTTCTAGTTTCCTTAAACGGCGCTCCAAGTGAGGAGGAGGATAAATTGGTCATTCCACTTTATTGTTTGAGCTTGTTCTTGGTTTTTTTTTTAAATATTTATTAGATTTTTTTATAATAGAAATACATACATACATACATAACCGTAGGCTCCTACGTGCGAAAATTAAAACAAAGCAACATGAAGCAGTTTTGTACCAAAAGAAATCTTTGGAGTTCTCAAAATGGTAATGGCACCAATCATTCTGCTCAAGGTGTTTAAGTTGAGCGTTCTAAGAGGCAGCCATGAAAATCTCGGATTAGCATACATACATACATATGTACATATGAGTATAAAACATTCATGATAGAATCGATCAATTTGCATGATTTTTTTGTAACCATATACTCACTTATTGCGAGGAAGGCATCACTCTATTACTCGTACAAGATTAATACGAGTATTTACACTTATGCAAATATATTGTACATAGTATGTCTGCGAAAAAATGTTAAAAGCGTCTGAAGTGTCTCTGTTTTCGAAATAGATGTACCAAAAACGAAAATGTTTCTTACACATTGTTGAGTATTTATAATTTTCTTAATTGAAGCTGCATCTTATCGGCCAGTGCTTCAACAACGTCAGCAATTTTGGTATGAACAAAAATGCCGTCGGCCAGTCCATTCAACCCTGCGGAAGACAATAAGTCTCTTTCCACTTGCACTTACTCACGCAGATCCTCCTTCCATTCTTCGACAAGCTGTTATCATAATGTATATCTTCAGAACCAAAAGCATCGTCATCTATTTGTATTCGATCGACAAGTCTCGATCAACTGTACTCGATACCCGAACGATGTTGGTGCCGTCATAAAATAATTAGATAGGTTAGATAAGGTTATGTTAGACGGCTGATCTACAAAAATCGTATGTAGACTGTTATATGTATATAGTCCTTTTTGAAGGCATAGACATGAAGAACTCCTTTGTTCGAACTTATAAATTAGCAAAACCCAATTTGCAAAGGCTTTTAATTTTCATCCCCTCCAGTTCGGTGGGATGTCTGAAGTATGTGCTCACAAGTGTTTAAGTCTTGACCGCCTAAACGCAGGACCGCCAAGAAGGAAGTGTCGAGTTGTTTCCACCTAATCTTCTTGCATGCAGCTTTTGCGGATAACGTCTGAATAGATCATTTCGTCAAAATCAATAAGGCAATTCAATTTTTCAAACCCTTTTCGAAAATGCCGAAGGGCAGTCAATCCAGTCTAAAATACCAAACAATCGTTTTACCAAGAATGTTTCTAATTGAACATTCGACCGTTTAGCATCGTTGCCTTTTTCGAAACTGTTTGTTACAGAAAAATCCAATTAGTTCTTGATGTCATATGTAATATGAAATGAGAAACTTTATTTTCAATTACTACAATAGGATTGTTTGACAGTTCGTTGCATTTATGGCATACATACATATATACATATCCATGTACATACACACGCACGTCTACACACACTTTTTTTTCTATACAGAATATGTACTAGAAAATACTAAATAAGTAGTTATGTATGTAAGTACAAAGTCGCATGAAATGTGTAAACTAATTAAAAGTAAATACTCAAGTGGGAATTCTTAATTTTGTTTCCATAAATTTTTGGCTCAATTATCATCGCATAGCTATCGGTAATATTTAATGTGGGAAAATTGTCATTTAGCGTAGGAATTCGGCGATTAACGTGTTAAAGCATTAAAAGGAGCTTTTCTTATGCTCGCTCCTACAAACATAGATATGAATATATGAATGTAATAAAGTGTTTGCATTATTATTGTATTTGTATTTATTGAGAATCACATTGCATTTCGTTGTTGAATTATTTAACGCATTTTTTGGTAAAATTCAAGTAGCAAAAATAATAAATAACTGCTGTTATATGGTTTGAACGGTCGGTGGCGCATGCGCAACGATTGAGCACACTTGCTGTATCCAGCTTGTCAATCGCTGTAGCCAATGGCTCGCAACTGGCGTCAACGGTTTAATGGCAACAGCCATTTATGGCATAACATCATGTGTTAAGGATTCTCATAGCCACTGCGTAAACTCACATAAATTTGCAATACATACATACATATGTATGTATGTAAGTAGCTGGTAATTTATCGTACGTAACAACTGTAGCGCAAAAATACAAGAATATCAATTTTTGTGGAGCTAATAATATATTTTGCATAATTATAAAAGTTTGTTGATTTTAAAAAACATTAGTAGTGACAAAATTTTAGCTTTTAGGTGATATTTTCGTCTTGCTCTCGTACACTACCAGTCCCATTTGATTCCCTTCCTTACCCAGTCTGAAGAAAAGAGAGGCCAATGATATCATTATTATCGGCGTACGCCAACAGCTGAACACTCATCAATAGAAATTTTACCTGCTCGATTAAGTCCTGCAGGCTCAACGTCAATTTACACAAGCCGTATAGTAGTTTTACGGGGATACCAAACTCAGACATAGTCGCAAAAGGCAGCTCCTTTTTCGTACTGTCAGAAGCAACTTTGAAATCGACGATGATTAGATGATGTTTGGTCGATTCTTTTTTTCACGGGGTTTTTCCAAGAATTGGCGTGTGGTGAATATCTGGTCCAATCAGTTTTGTTGACTGTGGGCTTTAATCTTCCACACTACGCAATACGCTCGATAGATAGAATCTTATATGCGATGTTGAAGAAGCTTATGTCACTTTTTGTTGGCGCAAATAGGTGGGGTCCCTCCCTCTTTGTGGATTGGACAGAGCACATTTTTAAATTCCAAGCGGTAGGCATACTTTCGTCGGACAATTTTTTACAAAGAAAGTTGATGCATGCTACTAGCTTTTCTTCACCGCCGTATTTGAATAGCTGGTCGGCAACCGCCGCTTTGTTGATCTTCAGACGGGGTAATTAATAATCTGAACTGCTTCATGGCCTTGCAATGGAAGTCTGCTCCATCGTCATCGATTAGAGAATCGAGTTCACGCATTTTTCTGGTGTTATGTTTTCTCAGCCATTCAGCAATTCAGCAGTGTTCAGTCCACAACTTTAGTATTCTCTGGGCATCAGTCACTAGATCAGCACTGGGAGTTCAAGAGCTTTGTGGGGTTTTTCAATTCGCTTGATTCAGTAGCCAATCTCCACGCAAGAGAGCCTCCGAGGTATTCCTGGAGGTGAGGATGGATTTTTTATACTTCTCAATATCCAAGGTAATCTTCAAGAATAGTGATGAAGTATAGTCAACTTATGCAAAAATTTTTGGAAGATGAATTGACAAAAAGAACTGGGAACTGGTTGAATTTTAACTAAGAGGCTTCTAACTGTGTGTGTAATTAACCTGAAATTATTATAAAAATCTAACTTGTTAGTTTACAAAAAATTATCATTATTAATATCAATCTTATCAAATGTATGTATGTACATATATGTATATGACATGATGCAAAGATGTTTTAACTGAGCGAAACAGTCATGTTCAGGACTTGATTGCCAGTATCACGATTTTATTTTGGTCACACAGAAGTATGATGGATATTTATAGTTTTTTTTTTGTATTTTCGAAACTAAAAGAGATCTCATATAGTTTCTCAGCCATGAAAACTGCACCTGAGGGGTTCGGAGTATTTGATTAAGTTGTTAAAGCGCTTAAAAACACATTATGAATTTCTATTTTGTATAAAATCGGCTAAGCATCAATGAAAACAAGGCTCATTCTCCCGGGATTACGCAGGCTCGAAATACCAACAAACAATTATACATATGCATATGTATATATGTACATATATACGACATGTTCAGACTTATTGGCATACTAAGTGCCCGCATGGTACAATTAATGTCTGTATTTCTTGTTGTCACTCGTAAAATGTGTGATTATTCAAAAACAAAAATTCAAGTAGGCTGTAATAAGCCAACACCCACACTTGCTTTGGGCCGCCTCGCTATATTGCGCTGCGCATTTCGTTGTGTTATGTGTGGTGTTGTTTTTAGCTTGTCGTGCTTGTGTTTTTGTTGTGGTTTACAACTGCAATCGCTTGCTTGTTGCTGTCGCTTGCGGTAGTGGTCGTGATTGTGGTTTTATTTCGTTTTGTTAGCCTTCGACTTAAAAATTTTTAATATCACTTGATGTCATTTGTCGTTTATGTTTTTGCATTTTGTTTTTGTATTTTCTCTTCCATTTCTATTTTGCTTCTGACACCTTATTTACGTTCCGTTTTATTTAAAATCCACATAAGGGCTTTCGTGTCTCCAGTGTGTGTGGGTTTGATATTTTTCACTTTGTTTATTAGATACGTTTTAAAACAATATAACCGTTAAATGCAATAAATTTCAGTTAACCTCTTTTCGTTGCTGCATAGGCCACTAAAACTCACGAAGATCGCCTTAACAAATGTAAACTGAAAGAAAGAGAAAGAGAGAGAGAAAAAGAGAGATGTATAGTAATGATCTTCATATCCAGAAAATAGGTTAGGTTAATCTGGTAGGCCACCTAGCCACGCATGGACCAGTTTTGATCCTTTGCGATACCAGATGGAGTTGAGTTACTAGGTGCATGAGGAGTAGTCATTCGTTAGGATGCCTACGCTTGGCACGAACATTAAGATACTCTGTGGCCTCACTATCGATATCTTCTCCAGTATATCATGCCTTGAACTCCAGATATTTACAGTGTAGACTTGCCAATGCGGTACAAGTGTACAAGAGATGCTCCACTTCTCTAGACATTTCCTGCAGTCTCCTCGATCTGTCAATCTCATTCTGCGGGCGTGTGTCGCCTCCAGACAGTGATCGGTGCCGGTCATGGTCCTACCGTCTTTTCTATCGGGTGCCAATAGGAATTTTGTGTACTTCCGATCTACTGTTTTGCACATGATTTTTGCAGTTTTGCACACAGGTAACTCATTCCATCAGGTTTTGATTTTCTTTATCATGCTTCTGTGCAGATCATCAGATAGACAATGCATGGGTTTCCCAATGTTGATCACGTTTTCGAGTGTTAGCCGTACCCCATTCTTGGGAAACTCGTCCACTATTTCATTGCTCTTGATGCCTTCATGACTTAGCACCCATTAGAAGTGAAGTTGCTTACTTTGGCAACACTTTCCACTGCTGCCTTGTTTCTCAAAACATTTCTGGCCCATATGTGTAAGATTGCTGTCCACGTAGATGTTGTCTCTGGAATTGGCCGCAGGTGCATTAGAGGCCAGCTCCTCGGCTTTTGTAATAGCAAAGACCTCAGCTTGAAATATACTGCAGTGGTCCGGCATCTTAAAAGCTGCCTTATGCTTTACTCTGGACATTATATCCCCGCAACAACTCAATCGTCCATTTCCGAACCATCCGTATAATGTTTAGAGTGTTACACGTAGCTACCAATCTTTGCGCCAACAATATTTTTCTATGTCTACTTTGAACCTTCTTTTCCAGTTGAAAAGTAGGATCATGTAGACGATGTTTGCCGAATACCCAAATCCCAACCACCTCGGTTAGGTTCTATATGTGAATTCTCCTGCAGCCAGCAGTCGTCCCGGCGCTTTTGCTGCGCAGTTTGCAGTAAAGAGGTTTATAGGTTTAGTAAAACTTCAAGAGCCTCCGTTGGAGTTGTTCTTAAAGCTCCCATTATATACAGCGAAGCGATCCTTTTAATGGGCTTCCGGTAGGTGGATTTCCGTTCGCTTGTCCACCATACTAATGGGCCGTAGAAAATAAGATTGCGTAATAATATACAATTTGAATGAGGTACCTTGGTCTTTACAACGCAGTGGAGGCTTCGAAATATTTTCTCAAAGATTAGATTTTGAAATTCGCACGATAGGGAGGCAATTTGTCTGAGACTTAATTCAGTATAAAATTGTTCGAAGAAGTTCTTTCCAATTCAGACTTAACTGCTTGTTAGATTGCTCAATATCATATCACAAAGCTACATGAGCTACATGCATGCATAAGTTTTCGGAGAGCTTGAGGTTATGATAATTAATAGCTGAAAACGGGAATACCAACTTCCATTGTTCTAACGTTTCAACACGCGTGACATTCTTTCCAACAATCATGCTAGACCCAGGTATTTTAGCGTTAATAAAATTTTGTTAAGTAATTTATACAAAGAAAGAATTAGAAAAGTTTGTTAGTCGATGAAAAATGTCGATTCCGTAGAAGCGAAAGTACGTTCGTTCAATAGTTAATAGTTGTTGGTATGTAAATGAATTTAGATATGAGTTCATCGCTCATCTCCCACAACGCCGGAATGCATCACTGTCATGCACTCAGTGACCAATCAGCTAAACGTTTGGCATTTGGGGCGGCAAGATCAAGACAATTAGCGCTTTGATTCAACGAAATGCAGGAACTTTTTTCTAGCCAATCGCATTGTACACGGTTTAATGGCCAGCAAATATCTACACACACACCCACAGTGTGCGATTTGTGTAGCACAGAAAATACGAAATGAGAAACAATTTTCTTTGACAATTTTTATTGGCAATAACGGTCAATACATTTTTTTCACTCGGCCAACTTGGGGCTAACTCACACACTTGCAATTTCAACGAACACAAGTATACACGTCGTGCGTCATCGCCGACGAGGGATGCAATCGTGGGGGTAAAGTGCGAACATTTAAGACTTGGCCGCTAATTTGATTTGCCAACTGCGCCAGTGACGAAATGGCCGACAAAAAGCGGCAAAAAGTAAACGATATCTAAAAAGTACAACTTGATGCATAAATTTCTGCGAACATATTCAAATGCATGCGCTTGTGTGCGGGGCGAGTTTTGTGAGTTGGGGAGCTGGTGTTTCGGTGGCAAGTGGCCGTTGGTTGGGGCTGTCGTCGTGTGTTTGCCCGTTATGGAGCTGTGGCGTCGTCGCCGCTACCATTTTTGGGAACTAACTCACAAATTGAATTTCAAAGTGTTGGCATATCTTTTTGCGGCTTGCGATTGTGTCGCCATTGTCGCCGCTAATGCGAATATATAATATATACATACACTTGTTGTTATTGCTGGCGCAAATGCATTTTATTTCTTTTTCTGCATATTCCACTAACAAGTGGCCCCAGACCAAGTACCGCTGCTACAGTTGAATTTCATTTAAATATTTTATGGAAAAATAGTTTGTTTTTAAGCTTAGCTTTGTCCGGGATTAGATTGCAATTTTTTGCGGTTTTCGGCTGTCAAAAGCTGTGTAGCGGCTGGTTCAAGCCCGCACCAAAAGTTATGAACTCCGCTCTAAGCGTTGACTAAATTTGTAACTGTGTCAATTTTTAATGCAAATCAATTGCCAACACAGAGGAAAAAGTGAACCTTTCAATTCCAGTACTCAGAGCAGTCGAGCGTAGTTCAGTAAGCAACGCACTGCGGTTCCTTTTGGGCTTACCGACCACAGCGTGGGCCAGCAGACACTGGAGCGAATGATCAATTGGCCCGTGTACTTACATATATATGTGTCATTGTGTGCGTGTATGTAATTTCGGTGGCAGACGCCGATGCGTTTCACAACAAGGCACAGGCGGCGAGTGTCACCAGCAGCCATCAGCACCCGCAAGCTTCACCGTCATCACTTCTATCATGCGCGGCAGCATCAATTACGGTACATTGCTGTTGTTACTGTTGTTGTTGTAATTGTGTGGTTATGTTTTGCGGTGGCGACGCCACCAATGGCATGTCAACGCTGGCTGGCACGAAATTGTGTCTTTTAAGCCACTTTATTGGAAGTCTTGGCAGCCGTTTAACGACAACGACAGCAACAGGCCAAAAGAAATCAAAAATATTTTAATGCAATAATTGAATAAAGTGGCAGATTGTCTAAAACCGAAATAACTGAAAATAAATACTAAGCAATCGCGTCGATAAAAGACGAACATGTTTTTGCTTTTGCCGTTGAAAATTCGTAAAATTCATTCCTTAATGAAGTTTTGGCTTTCCGCTGAATACTGAATACTCTATACATAGAGTGTACATAAATATATTTTCTCGGCAGCATTTAAGGACACCAAAGCAAATGTGTAAATATTAGAAAATATTATGAGACCGATGTGGTACAGTGATGACAGCAAAAGAATGTGAACATAGGGCTTCCATGCATCAACGCCCATTAAGATTAGAAAAATATCTATTGGATATATAGGAGGGACTCTCATCCGAGGCTGAATGTCCTTTTTACGTAACGGGTCGCACAACCCTATGGAGGTGATGGTTCGCCTTCTCACTTAGCTCGCTTTCAAATGGATGTTTTCTGGCTAAAAGAAGGTGTCTTTGGCACAACAGTCGATAGCTTCCACGAGGAAGCATCCCCAAATGGGTTGAGGCTGATCGACTTCGCCGGGGACGGAAATATGGTTATCGGTGATAATAGATTTCAGGATAGACAAATTCACCAAGCTATATGGTTGTCTCCGGATCGAAAAGCAACCAACCAGATCGATCATGTTGTGATAGACGGAAGACACGTCTCCAGTATTTTAAACGTGCGTACGCTCCGAGATCCAAACATTGACTCGGACCACTATCTTGTTCCAGCTGAACATACGCACTCGCATCTGTGCAGCAAAAAACTAACGTCGACGTCGAGAAGCTGCAATCACAACAGATAGCCGAACGATTTTCGACTCGGCTTGCACTCCTGCCTCTGAGAGCACTCGTCAACAACTCGGTATAAGGGAACTGTGGGACGGCATTTCAAATTCCTTACGTACAGCTGCAAATGAAAACAGACTGCCAACCTCGACCATAACACGTGTGGGATGGGTTCTATACTAAGAGTTAAAGAGGAAAGCGAGACACATTTGCAGACAGAAAAAGAGAGAGACCGAAATGCGTGAGTATGAAGAGAGAAGGTTTCAAGACCGGTGCATACTCTTGTAGAATCTTAGAACATACTACTGGCTGATGCCTAGAGCATACTAAAATTATGGAGCGAACACTTCTCCGGCCTGCTGAATGACAGTGAAAATATAACGCCAAGAGAAAGCGAACCCGATTTCCAAATTCCGCTGCTATGAACTCTGCTATAGCGGTGTCTACGCCAATAAAGAACAAGAATATGTTTAAGGAAAATTTTATGAGATTTAATATTTTGAAACATCTAAGAAAAAGGACCACCTAAAGAATATAAAAGTTCAGTTGGTTACAGTAAAAGCTTTTTTAAAGACATATATGTATGTATAAAAGGTGTCACATCAATTTCCTTGAAAGTAGTATTTACATATGTATACTCGTACATATGTTTTCTCTGCAACAGCATTCTATGAAGCAAAGTTTTCTCTCAAATGAAATAGTTCCTTGCATTTACCCTGAATACTATTTGTTATTCCCAAAGTGCTTTTTTAAGCTTTACAAGATAAGATATTACTTACAATTGCCACGGTTTTATGGTGAAAGATTGCAAATAACTATCACTATCGGGGTTTTTTCATCAGTTTCGCGGCGCTCAGTCTCAGCAAATAATAAGAAGCCCCTAAGTTCATTTCTTTTCTCGACAGCTCTTTGGAAGTTCGGAGGCAGCTTTAAATATAGAAAATTAATTTTTTTAAGAAACTCTTTTAAAAAGTGAATCGGAACGTCGTAGGCATGCTCCAAACAAGAGAGCAAGATACTTTGCTTTATGATATATTTCAGTTAACTAATTTTGAATTTCATGGTCCATAAACATGCCTAGTATACATGTAGATTTTTTATTTAAATTAATAGAAAAAGACCCCACGCACTTTACACGGATTTAGATTAAGTCATTTGCACAATGAGGGCGCGCATGGATGGAGGAAGAAAAGAAAAAGAAATAAACGTTTATGAAATAGAGAAATCACTTCAGTGAAAGTAATAAAAAATCAGTCAAAAGCCACACCGGAAGCACACAGACACACAAACGCGCTGAGCGAAACGCTTACGAGGTGACAAAGCGCAGACAATGAACTGAATGCCTTGTGAATGGACGGCAGCAGCGATGCCAGCATCAGCGACAACTAACACGGCCAATAAGAAATGAACGGGTACCACTCGCACCAAATTGCTGTCAAAGCGTTGAAGGTAATTTATATAACTGATAAGGGGGCGATGTGAACGCGTTCGAGCGTAACGCCAAGTCAGCAGCGAGCAGCTGGAGTCAGCAGTTGCATCGGTGTGTGTCGTGCGTAGGAGCGTCACGGCTGCACACCCCACCTGCGAATGGAGTAGAGTGCGCAAGCTGCACCCAAGTCTATGCATGCATGTAGGTATGTTTGTGTGTAACTGTGCAGGTGACAGCTAATGCATACGCAATGCAATGATTGACACTCGCTTTCGAGCCGAACATGTTGCACTTTTGCTTTTAACACCGCCAGCGCCGTCT
Organism: Bactrocera dorsalis; assembly: GCF_023373825.1. NCBI lineage: Eukaryota > Metazoa > Arthropoda > Insecta > Diptera > Tephritidae > Bactrocera > Bactrocera dorsalis. The sequence goes on along the minus strand of NC_064304.1, from coordinate 4,996,503 downwards.
GTGTCGTTGAAATGCCGCTGCTAGTGCGTAGCGGTGTTGATGTGTTTGTATGCGCAGCAACATGTGCCTATTGCGCAGCTCTTTAGCACCACTTACAGCCACCCACTCACCTCTTGCAGCCTTATAATTATTGAATATTTGTAGAAATTGTTATGGAAAATTCACTCGCAGCGAGTTGTTCGTTGAACACACACCTACTCATATACATATGTATGTGTGGTATATGTACATACATGATCCACCAGTTGTTATCGTTGAAATGTGAAAACAGGTGGGCAGAAAAAAAGCTCAAAGTACTGAGACATTGAAAGGCATGCATAAAAGCATACAACTAGAAAACCATTCCCAGGCATCGAAGCACTCTTGGCCTAGTCCACCAGTTGTTCCTACGTTTTGCATCGCAGTTCTCCTGCTCAATCTAAATTATCTAATGTATATGATTCCTTTAACTTCAGCTAACAATAATCCATATACTCGTAGAATCGAATAATTTCATTACAGTGAAGCTCGAAGTATATTTAGCCCGGGTTCATTCCACAGAGCGGCAATTTCAGTTTGGCGAACAAAAAAAATCAGACGGAGCCAAATCTGGCGAATACGGTGGTTGATCGATAGTATTCATTGCGTTTATGGCTTTAAATTTGGCCGCAATCGTGGCTCGATGCGATGATGCATTATCATATTGTAAAATCCATAACTTGATCTTTCACAATTTCGGCCATTTTCGACGGATGTCCTCCAAATGCCTCAATGCGGCCAAATATAATTGACAGTCTGTCCCTCCGAAACAAATTTATGATGCACCAAACCACGAATATCGAAAAGAATGAGCATCACATTGATTTTTAAGCGGCTTTGGCCTGGTTTTTTTTTTTGTTTTTGGCTCCTATTTTCCTCCATTCCGATGAGTGTTGACTTGCTTGCATGTCAAACTTATAAACCCATCTCTCATCGAAAACCGTATTACGGTACTACTTTCAAAGAAAATTCGGGACGAGTCGAGCAAGAACACATGTAATACCCAAAATATCCAACAAAATCATTCGAACGAATTTGCGAAAGATGGCGAGGTCTCTGGCCATCTCTCTAACACTTGCCAACGATTTCAAGCACCATATCCTCACTTTTTTAATACTGTTATCAGTTGAAGAGGTCATCCAGTATGAGGATTGTCTTCAACGATGTCTTGACTTGGACGAAGTTATAATTCCATTTCACCCATTTTCACAGGGTTTGTAGGGATGCTAAAAAGATTTGCCCCAAGCGAATTTTGTTATACTATTATTTGGTTCGGAATAAGTTTGAAAGATATTCACACCATAATTCAGGCAAAAAATTTCCACGATGTAAGCGCTCAGAAGTGTGGAACCATGTGTAGAAGTTCACGCAGGTGAGGAAAGTTTTCTGAGCACCATTCACTCGGGAGTGGTCAGAAACGATTATTTTACATATGGCTCAAGCAGCTCACGACTTCCAATCTTAGACCAAGTATCCTCTGGGTAGCCAAAAAAACATTAATTTGCATGTGAGCTAAAGGAAGAAGGCGAACCATCCCCCCGCAGGGTTGTGCGCTGGGTTTGAGACTCGCCACGTAAAGAACGCCCCCATTAAAAAGGAAACAACGGCCTCGGATGAGAGACCACCCTTTCGATCTCCTGTGATCAAGCAAACACTCGTCGCAATCGAACTTGGTTCCCACTGTTGATGGTCATAACTTCGAAGTCATAAATAAGTTCGTCTATGTTGGAGTTAACACCAACAACAACGTCAGCCTCGAAATCCAAAGCAGAATAACTCTTGCCAATAGGTGCTACTTCGAACTGAGTAGGCAATCGAGAAGTAAAGTCCTCACGCGACGAACAAAAACCAAACTCTATAAGTCATTCATTATTCCCGGTACAGAGGCCTGGACGATGACAACATCTGACGAGTCGAGGTTGCGAGTTTTCGAGAGAAAGATTCTGCGGAAGATTTATGGTCCTGGCGCTCAGTTAATATTATTATGAAATTCCTATGAGTCCACTGTGTGGTCAACCTTAGAAAATGGATTCAGTGCGCGAATACTACTCTTTTAAAAGCATTAGATTATACGTCTGTATACATGTATGTACTAAACTAAACTATAAAATACTTTTTCTTATAAATTGTTTTACAAACACGCTCACACCTATACATACATACATGTACATCTAAAAGTGTATACTTCAACTTTCGCAACACTGTACATCGCTGTGAAGCGGCTGGCACACGTTCAATTCAGCACAGGTCAACATGATTTTTACAAAAACAACGGTTTGGCAGATTATTTACAGATTATTTACGATTGTTCGTGTTTCATTCACTTCGGGTCGGTATATTTATGAATGAAAACGACTTGTTTATGACCTTGTGGCCAACAAGTGGTCACATTAGCCGCATTGGCCAATACACATCTCGATACGTGATCGCCGAACAGTGGTCGTCCATTCAAGAAGTGCATATCTAATATATACATAGTATATACATATGCATGTACATAATATATTTGCATTGCGCAGGCGGGCAACAATTTGTGGTTTTGCTGCAGAATAATGCACGCAAAAAGCACCAGCAACACATTGAGACATCCACACACGTACTCAAGCATCAGCGCTGCGGTAAAAACCACAAACGACTTTGTCGAGCTTGCAAAGCGCTTGAAGTTTTGGCGCCATAATTGTGGCAAATGGCAGCATGTTCGAATTCATTGACAGTGGGCGCTTAGCGCAAGTTTCAATTAGTTATTGTGTGTGTACATGTAGCTCGCTCTCGCTCCTCCAGTCGCCACTTGGCTTAACACAACATTTTCGTGCTATTCACCAGCTGCTTGCGGTTCACTCTTTTCCATTAGATTTCAAGTTTTTTCTTTGTTTATTGTTGTTTCTCTATTTTCCTAAGCGCTCACCTACGTAACTCTGCCGATGCATATGTATGCAATATAACATACATACTTAGCCACACGACATATCGATGTTTGCCCTGAACACCCACTCTGTGGTAAATAGTTAATAGTGAATTAATTAATGTACACTTCCATTTATTTTATTAAACTTTTTTACACTGTGTTAATCCATTTCATTCATTGTTTGTCGATCTTGTCGATAAAATGAACCCGAATGGGAGAATACTTAGGCCGCCGTAAGAGAATATGGTTCTATGTAACCAGTTTTGTAACTACTTTTTATTTATACAGAAAGAAATATCGATCGCGTAGTGTAACATTCTCTTTTTTTAGATGGTGGAAAAAGCGTAAGCACTCAGAGTGCAGGGAGGATGGACTTATGTGTAGAAGTTTACACAAGTGAGAAAAGTTTTTTGGGGCCATTCACTTGGGAGTGGCCAGAAACTACTCTTTTACATATGGGTCAAGCAGCTCACGAAGGCGAACCATCCCACCTGAGGGTTGTGCGCTGGGTTTGGGACCCGCCACATAAAAAACAGCCCCCTTTTGATGACGACCACAGCAAACGTAATAAGGACTGTGACTTAAGGGCATGCACCAGTTTTAACACCAACAACAATGTCAGACCCGAAATCCAACGCAGAATAACTCTTGTCAACAGTGCTACTTGGGACTGAGTAGGGAATTTTTCTCTCCGGACGAACAAAGACCAAACTCTATAAGTATCTCATTATGCTATATGGTGCAGGGGAATGGACGATGACAATATCTGATGAGTCGACATTAAGAGTTTTCGAGAGAAAGATTCTGCGGAAGATTTATGGTCCTTTGTTTATTGGCAAAGGTGAATACCACAGTAGATAGAACGAGATATACGACGACACTGACATAGTTCAGTTAATTAAGAGACAGCGGCTATGCTTCAGATTTGAAAGTATTCAACGCCATATCCGGCGGAGGGCCGAGCAAGCGGAAGACCTCCACTCCGTTGGAAAGACCAGGTCGAGAAAGACCTGGTTACACTTGGAATATCGAATTGGCGCCAACTGCGGGAAAGAAGAACGATTGTAGCGCTGTTATAAACTCCGCAATAAAAGCGTCAGCGGTATCTACGCCAAAAACACAAAGAAGACATGTAATCAATTAGAAAAAAGCTCTGCAAAGATATTACTTGCAATGCAATGTATGGAACATACTTGTATATCCTCCAGTGGTTATAGCCGGCAGGTGTTTCTTGCGAAGAACGCTTATTCTTGAAAATTTAGTGTGCCTTTTTACGAAAGAATCGAAGTTTAAAGGGAAGGTTGAAGGGAGTTTTCTGCAAGTAGTTCTCCGTCGAGTAAAATTTATAGCTAACTGATCGTTTTTCAAGCAGATGTCGCTGCCATTAAGATAGCTCTAGATTTATTGCGCCGAAGTGCAGCCTCTTTCAGGGAGGTGAGCGCAGTGAACAATTAACTAAACTAAACTAAAGTAATTCTGAGCAGTAGTGTTGAGTTGACCGGCTATGGTCCATTCCGGTTACTTGATCGATAACATCAAACTATTTTATTATGAAACTACAATGGCGATGAGCTCGCAAAAGTGGGCATATGATCTTATCGGTGAATACTATAATGGACGTAGTTTTATTTCGAAGCTAACGGGATGTTTGGAGGAGTAACTGACGCTAGGGCCTCGGTCTAATAATCAATATGGGCACAAATGTTCAAGCTTTGAAGAGTTTTGTTGGGAGAAGGACTTAGCTGCACGTTTTTCATATAATTTCTCATTTATAAACATAGAAAAGGCTCTTAAATTATGATATTTGGTTCGGAAAAGTGTAAAAACGCTCTTTAGTAGGGAGCTGCACGGATTAGGATAGAAGAGAAGCATTATCTTGTCTGAAAGGGTAATTTGGCTGCAAGAAATTATGTCTTATTCACTCATTTGACTCTCTTTGACGCACAACATGCAGCTATAACACGAGATCAAACTTAAAATCAGCGCTTTCGAAATATATATGCACATATAAACATATTCACAAACACACAGACTGTGCGCCCTAAACGTATGAATTAATGTGTGTTGGAGACCAAAAGCAGCGGCACGTCTGAATCATCGCTACAATTAAATTAAACGTCGCACTTCTTTGGTCAACAGCGCCGCCATTTTCATTTGTCATTTGCCAATGCTCCAATGCTGTCAATATTATTGTGGGTGCGTTGATGGCCAAATCAAGTATACGCAATGTGTGACCGAACAATGATGAGCAGCGCTCGGCGGCAACAATAAAATACCTTCGTGAACGCTTGCTTCGAGGTAACATGATGCATATGTATGTATGTATATGCAACGCGAGATCGTGTACAAAGCAAAAAACATGTGAAATAAGAAAAAAATTGCGAGCGACACAAATACAAAACTTAAAAGGCGCTCGAGAAACACGTTCAATAAAATGCCAAATTGGGTGAAATGATCAATTTATTTTGCAGTCCATACATATGTATGTGTGCGCGTGTGTGTAATTACAAATGCTCGTTTCATGTATTGAAATTTGGCGTTTTTGGATTTAGCACAAATCGTGTGAAATAAAGAATTACAATGTTTTATTTAACGAAACCTTTGTACATACTTACACACATACATATATGGTATACTAAAGTGCCAGAAATAAATTGTAGTTAAGCAAGTCAAGGTAAAAACGATAACATTTGATTATAGATATAAATTTGTAGATTTATGAGTAGTAGTTCTCAATATCATAAATGTAAGTTATTTTATTAAAACAGAGAAGTGATGAGAATAAAGAAGTGTCACAATGAAACATCACAATGGAATTAATTGTAAGCTCTGACGCTCTAAGTCAGATGTTTTCTCCCAAAGTTGAAAGTTAAAGATAAAATTTTTCTAGTGAAAAGCGACAATTTGAGATACTAGAACAAAATTTGCCAACGAGTCAGAAGGAGTTCTCTGCTAAGGCCAATGTCTCCACTTCTCCTTCTTCTTTATTGCCATAGACACCGCTTAAGCGGTCATAGTCAAGTTAACAACAGCGCGCCAGTCGTTTCCTCTTTTTGATATGTGGCGCCAATTGGAGACTCCAAGTGTAGTCAGGTCCTTCTCCACTCGTTCTTTCCAACAGAGTGGAGATCTTCCACTTCCTCTGCTTTCCCCGGCGTGTACTGCGTCAAATACTTTCAGATCTGGAGTGTTTTCATCCATTCGGACGACATGTCCTTGCCAGCGTAGCCGCTGTCTCTTAATTCGCTGAACTTATTGTTCCATCGACTGCGATATTCGCCATTGTCAATGCGCAAAGGACCAGAAATCGTCCTCTCAAAAACTCGTAACGCCAACTCATTAGATGTTGTCATCGTTCATACCTCTGCACCATAAAGCCGAACGGCGAGGATTGTATAATTTAGTCTTTGTTCGTCGAAATACTATACGTCTTTACTTCTCAATATCCTACTCTGTCTGAAGTAGCACCTGTTGGATTGCCAGGAATTTTGTATTTGCAACTCAAAGTCCTTTTCTTCGCAGAATATGGCTAAAGATGGAAATTTTGAACTTTTGGGGGGGAACTCTCCGCAGTTACGCCCCTGACCAGACCCATACGCTTTGCTTCCTCATCTGGTCAGTCTGGAGAAAGCAGAACTAACGGCGAGGCCAATGATATCAATATCATCGGCGTACGCTATCAGCTGTTCATACACTCTTATAGAAGATGGTACCTTCTCTATTTAGCTCTGCAGCTCGAACTATTTTCTCCAGCAATATATTGAAGAAGTCACACGATAGGGACTCTCCTTAAGTAAAACCTCGCTTGGTATCGAACGGCTCGGAGAGGTCTTTCGCGATCCTGACGGAGCTTTTGGTGTTGCTCAACGTCAGCTGACACAGAATGAATATGTATATACATAGATAAAAAACTTAACGAGTTACTTCAAATAATATGTATGTTTCTTATGGAATGAGGGTAACACAATCATTAAAAATATTTTGGAAGTCAATTTTATCACGAACACAAGAATTTGTGTGGCTCAAAGCATTTAGTGAAGGTCGTGAAGTCATCGAATCGAGTCACTTCTGTTAAGGACGATGACATCGAAAAAATTAAGAACCGGTGGTTAAAAATCGTCATCAGAGAGATAGCAGAGGATCTCAACACCTCTTATGGATCGACTCAACACATTTTGGTTAATGTGTTTGCTATGAGGCGCGGCTAGACTGGTACCAATAGACCTTTCGAATAGAGGTCGGAAAAGAGATGCTCGACAACGTAGCTGAGGACGCTACGTTCATCACATGCATTATTGCTGGTGAGGAGACGTGAGTTTATGTATACGATGTCGAAACTATTCAACAATCTAGCGAAAGCCGCTCCAAACATGAGACAAACCCGAAAAATAAAATTCGTTTTAATAAGTGATGAAAAATTGCAGTAACGTTGGCATGCTTGTATTGGTTCTGGAACCTATTTTGAAGACAACAATAAGTATTTGTATTAAAATAAGCGAAAATGTATTTTTCGTCAGTCCGGGGAAATTTGATAGAATAGATAGATTCGACGAAAATACCAAGTGGTTCAAGCACTGTATATCATTATCACTCAATAAAGCACCTCGACACTTATAGCGCCAATTGAGTTCAATTTCAGAAGGAGCTCCTAAGAGTACCAAGATCATAGCTGAAGCAATTTAGCAACATTTTTGTTTAATCTTAGCGTAAATTGGTTGATGAATATATTAATAAATACTCAAAAGATGCAAAGATCACCCAGCCATAGCTTTTAGGGAAATATATGTAAGAAAACAGATATACGTACATGCATATATACATATATACTGTTTTCAACAGAAACTTTATATATTATAGCTTACGTATACATTTCAAATAGTGTTATATAACGCAGAGACCAAAGTGGCATTTACTTTGTTTAATAGAAATCGCTAATGGCTGATCGCCTCATTTTTGGTGTGCTTAAATAATAAAATTCTAACAAATATGGCGCGAGTGGAGGCAGCAGCAAAGTCAATCAACCAGTTCAGACTATTGAAACGAGGGCGTAGGAGTGTAGTAACGAGCTTCAGTGGCGGATGTGAACATTTAAGTATATAAAGGGTGATCCAAGCAGAAATACAGAGAGAGAAAATTGAGGCTCATTGTGAGACAACTTTCTCTCTCCGTATGTCCCACAATAAGCACGATAATATAATTGAAGATCTCAAACGCAATAACCAAACACACCCACGCCTGACTTCGACACCACGTTTGAACTCCAATGATAACTAATTGGATATCAATTGCGGTAATTGAATCGATACATTTTCGGGTATTGCTTTCTGCAAAGTGAAAAAGAGCAACGTGGGAAAAAATTTGGTGCGAATAGCGAATTTTTGAACTTGAACTCAAACGCAGAAATGCGAAAAATTATACTCTTATCATTTCCACTCCCTTCCACCCTATAGTCGTTCAACACAAATCACGCTTATAAAGGTATAGTTTCGATATATTTGAAAAATATAATAATTATTTATATTTTACATTAAACCGTTTGGATTAAAAATATAATTTTCATTAAACCGTTTGGATTAAAAATGAATGTTAGGCATTTCAACTAAACTAGCTAATAACTCATATATTGGGGAAATCTCATCGCATGAAATTTTTATTCTTTCTTAATTGGTCACGATTAATTTGCTTGAAGACGCGTTGTTTCGGGTTGTCGTCATTCATTTGTTTGTAATAGCCAAAGCCACCGCCACCAACACGTTTCTCTGGCCGATTGCGTTTAGCACCAACCTTCAGATCCACCACAGGCGGTACTAAGAAGCCGAAACTCTTGGCGACCGCTTGCAAATCAAGCGTGTTGATATCGAATATTGTTTTCAATTGATGTGAATCATAAGCACGTACATAGGCCTTGAATGCCTCTTTAGCTGATTGGTTGAGGAAGTAATTTTTGGAGATGAGTTTCTCCAGCTGCATTATATAAAAAAGAGAATTAATAATGTTATATTAGCGAAAAAACTTTAAATCAAAATCACCTGTAGTTGTATGTCTGCAATTTTCGCCCATGAAAATTCAAATTCATTAAGTGGTACTTTGGCCGCCTTTAGATAGCGCAAAAATCCCAACTCTTCCGGACGCAGCAAAAGCAAAGCATGACCCGAACTGCCGGTACCTCTCGCGGTACGACCAACACGGTGAATATATTCCTGATGAGAGATTATACACATAACAAGGTTTTATAAAATCACAATTTCAGTCACCCACCTTTGGGTCATCTGGAGGATCGAACTGCACAATCCAATCTACTTGCGGAATGTCTAGACCACGAGCAGCCACATCTGTGCATAGTAAAATGCCCTCGGATGCATTGCAAAACTGGAAGAACGTAGTTGTACGTTTGGTTTGCTTTTGCTTGCCCTGAAAACCGTAATTTTTATAATTAAATATTAAGCAAAAAATACAGATATTAAACAAACGCATAACATACATGGATACACGTCACGGGCAGATCTATGTAGTTAAATAGTTCATGATGATATTTTACTGACATACAGGACGAGAAGAACACCATAACCTTCTTCTTACGATTCTTTTTCAGGAAAGTGAACAGCACCAGTAAACGTTTATCTGAGGGGCACACAATATATCCTTGTTCCAAGCCACTAACTGTGGCTACATCCTCATGATCGTCGACTCCAACGTAGAATGGCTCCTTCTTGAGCGCCAATTTGGAGAGCGCGTCAATTTTTTCCGTTTGTGTTGCTGAAAACAACATTGTTTGGCGGCGTTCTGAAAATCATTGAAATATAAAAGCAATATTTCAATATTTTGAATAATTTCAGCTTACTTGGTAGTAATTTCACAATCTGCTTTAATTCTTCCTCGAAGCCAATTTCTAATATGCGATCTACTTCGTCGAGAATCAAACATTGCAGGTTTTTATACAAGAAATCCGGTGAATTTTGCAAGTGATCCAATAAACGTCCCGGAGTTGCTACCAAAATGTTGATACCTTTACCAAGTTTTTCACTCTCCACTTGACGATTGGATCCTCCCATAACTAAACCATAAGTGTGGTTATGGTGCGCCATCAATTCTTTCAATACACCGAAAGTTTGCATCGATAATTCTCGTGTTGGCGATATGATAATAACTCCTGTACCGTTACGTGGCATAAATCGCAGTTTATATATTAACTCTACGGCCGGTATGAGGAAAGCAAGTGTCTTGCCGGAACCTGTCTTGGCAGCACCAACTAAATCGCGTCCTTGGAGTAACGGAGGCAGGGACTTAGCTTGTATCTCTGTCATCTCTGTGAAACCCATTTCTTCGATGGCTTTTAATGTGGGTTCGGACACGACACCTTTGAGCGAGGCAAAGGAACGCTCATTGGGATCAAGTTTTTGTACAGCTTCTCCAGCATTTAAATCCACAGCAGTAGATTGTTTTTCATTTTTATTAATGTTGCCATTATTTTTTCCTTTCTGATTTGTGATGGTGTGTTCCGGCTGTATATCCTCATCATCAGAATATTCACTTTCATCATCTAAAAGAAATTAAATGTTTATATATAATACAACAAACAAGTTTGTTTTGCATCATTCCTAAACGGATCTCAGTATTAATAACTAATCTCACGAATCTCTTTCTTTAAACATTAACTCGTTTTAAAAGAAATTTCGAATTCGCCTTAAAATTCATCACTTTTCGGTAACGAAAATTAGAGCTTCGTTTGCTGGACTTACCTTGCTGCGGTTCTCCTTCACTATCCGAGTCGGAATTTACTACTTCAATTTGACGCTGCTGCTTTTTTTTGGAGACTTTAGCTTTCTTTATTTGAGGTTCAGGGGCTTCGCTAAAATCATCGTCAATTTCATCTACAGCATAGGTTGTTAATTATTATTAAAGCTTTCCCATAAAAATCACATTTTCAAAAAGGTGCTTACCCGATTGTACTTTTTTGGAAGGTTTGACCGGTTGCTTTCCTTTCTTTTCCGCTAGAACTTTTTTCATTTTCTCACGCTTCTTAATCTTTTGCATGAGTAATTTCTCTCGAATGGACATTTTTGCTACTTATTTTTACACAACACAATTAATAAGAACTAAACTGACGAAGGATAAAGCATTGCACGTGTGTCTTTAATTTGACAACAGATTGCTTAAATGTCAAAATTTGTTTACTAAATTTTTACTTCGTACTGTACAACAGGGTTGTATTAAAAGTTACAATAAATACGTAAATTTGGTGAAATAGAAGTTTAACATAGAACATGATAGAATTCTTGCTTGATATATTGCTCTTCTATACATACGCATGTATGTATGTATATAGCTACATCATAAGAAGCAATTGGCAGTTTCTATTTGAATTTCTTCCATGATATATTAGTTTGGAATTTTAATGCAATTGAAATTGATTAATGGTTTGGAATTAACAACATCTTTTGACCGTTTTTAAGTCTGCTCTTCAAATAGGTCCCAAGAATAATTTTTAATACGATGGATGAAAAGACCTTCCAAATCTATTAAATCGTAAAGGTTACATGAATAATTGCGGGTGGCTTCCAAAAGGCACCGGTGACATTGAAATACGACTCCTCCTAGCCTTTGTAAAACGCACCTCAATAATATACGAGAACTGGAATCTAAAAGTTTTAAGTTACTCCCACACGGCTGGCCAAAATAATAAGAATGTCTTACTCGGAGGTTTACAATTGTTGCTAAGGAATGACCATCATTAGAAGTACTTAAACAGAGGCACTGTGTGGTAATGCGCACCTCGCGCAAGAATTAAAAAAGAAAAAAATCCGTGAATTCAAAATGTTATGTTTTTTTATTTATTTATTTATTAGTTTGTATTTCAAAGGCGTTTTGCATCAATTGATCATTTTTTTCTTTATATAACGAAATTAAAAATATGAACAACAACTACTACGTAATTCAGATAGTTAAAGATATAGAGATAAAATACATAAATGTAAAATTTCAGTTATACAAAATATAAATTTTACTTCCATTTTGTTATTATTTTATTTTAAATAGTATATATAAGTATTTATATATTTTTTTTTTTGTAATTTTTTATTTCTAAATTCTATTCTGCAAATTTCATATATGTATATTTGCAAACAATTCAATACATTTACTAAATTCAAAATGATTACCATTAAACTATCTAGTGTAAGCAGAAATTTAAAGCTCTAATTTTGTAAAAGGCAAATCCGATTTGTTAATTACTACTTAGTAGACTAAATTAAGGCCAATGCTCGAGATTGCCCCATTATGACGTATGCATTTTTCAAAATCGAAGTTTACAGCTTTCTGCAATTTTTTTCTACAGCAATAAATATGTAAACTGTAAGAAAATATGAAGCAAAATTGGAAATGTCAAAACAAGGCGAATTTGTTAAAAAGCTTTGATCTAAATGCCAATGCGATTGCAAGAAGCTGTCGCAAAAATCAAAAAATTAACTGCATGATGATGTGTGTAGTATAATTATTTTTTTTTTTAAATGCAGTGTCTGCACGTAATGAAATTGTTTCGCAATTTGAAAATGTGGATATATCAGCTCAGACAATTGAATTTGGTTTTGCGTAGCCACATGAGTTTGGAGTAAAGTGTAAATTTGTAATTGTAGTATGTATGTATGCATATGTGTGTGTTAAACTATGAATGCGAACTGCTTAAGTGCTATTGTAAATTATCGTACAGTTAGAATTAGTTAGTCTAACAACTTAGCTATTACTACAAATATTTTATGTAAATATGTATAAGGTTATGATATTTTTCATTGTTTTCCTCAACTGTTCAGCGATTGGCCGTTTACAAGTTTAACATTATTAATTATTAATGCAATAAATACATAAGTATATATATATACATATAAATTTGTTCTTCAATAAAATTGTAGAATAGCGCAACATTTCTAATGTGAATATGAATTGACGAAATGTTAAGTTCAGCGCAACCATTTCCATTACCGCATTTCATAAATTAATGTGGATTACATTAGGATCGTTATAAGTTTCTTCGTAGTTATTGAGCAAATCGTTTGTATTTGTTAGAAACAAATGTATATTCATTCAAGTTCAGAAAGCTTCATTGCCAGTTAAACGAAAGTGGTGTATAAGACCTGCTTATTTGGCTAGTTACATGTACTAAAACTGACATAAGTGCATATATCTTTTTTATGTATTAATATAATATTGTTAATTAAATATTTTAAGGCCAGTGGTGATTTGATTAGAAGTTTGTTGTAGTTTCGTTTCTACTTAATCCATTTGATTCTTCTGCTTTCCAGTCAATTCCAACAATACATTTATTGTTCATTACATGCTTCCCAATTAAATTTTTTTTCTATCCAGCCTGCTGAAATAGATCACTTTAACATTACTATCTTCAAACTTTTACAAATTTTATACTTTTGTTTCTAATATTGTAATATTTTGTTTTTGTTTCTAAATTCGTCAAATATATGTATAGTTTTCAAAATGATATAAACTTTATAAATTGATGCGCCGGATATTAGTGTGCCTGCACAATCTTCCTGTACAAAAAGTCATACTAATTTCACCCAAATAATTCAGCGTTCATCATTAATTATTGTTTTTAATGTAATTTCAAATTTCAATTTTCAAAGTTTTTTATAGATTGGATGTAAAGCTTCCATAAATATCTTTTTATGCATGATTGCACATTTCTAATTGACATTTAAAATTTTTTCTCCACCAAACCAAATATATTAACGATACAAAAATATATTTTTTCAACGCTTAGATTACTATCAACACCTTTTATTTTTATTATTTTACTATAGATTCAGTACATTATCGATATATGAAAAAATATTCATTATCTTTTAATATTAGATTTCGTTAAAACCAATTTATATGTCAAATGAATATCTACCAATTAATTATAAAAGCAGTTTGACACCTGGACAACAGCTGGCGTAACTATTTATTTATAAACACAATTTTTTTTATATGAAAAAGTATTGCCACCAACAATTTACACTTGTATATATGAACGTATAACGAATTCTTGCGACCATATTTTGCATCCTTTAACTTTGTTATATGCTATATACGAGCACAAGCCAAGATCGAAAATAGTTTAATATACTCTAGTTACAATAAAAAAAATTAGCGTAAAGACTGTGTGGCATATTTATTACAAGAACCGTTCATATATTCGAGCTGGTAAATTACATACATACAAATCTTTAGTGCAACTCCTGTTCGTTATGTCATCTACTTTTTGTTTTTAGTAACGGTGGGCGATACTATTTTATAATAAATATTGCAAAAACAGTCAGGTGTAACTTTGCTCTTATTAACATCATGCTAGGAGATTTTTGTGACATTTCATCAATTACCATACCTACACAACTAATTACATACATCATTACTTAAAGTATAATTATGTTTCCCTTCTATTAGCTGTAATTACTTAAATGACTAAATAAACTGTTCGTTTACATTATGATTGCTCTGTGTTGTATTTCCGACGTCCTGATAGCTTGAGTGATCGTCTGTGGTCTCAGAATTGAATCGATCATCGAAAAATCTTCTAAATGTAAATTCGAAAAATCCGTGGGACTGACTATCACTATAAGCGAAATCATCTCCACTTAAATTTGAATTATTCGAACGCAATTTATCTGGATCAATTGGATCAAAATTGGACGTATCTGTGGGAAATTCAATCTTTGGAATATATGGAGCAGTTTGCTGCCGCATATCAGCAAACTCAACACCTTTGAAGAAAGGATGCGCTTTGACCTCTTCAGTGTTTTTGCCCAGACGTTTGTCGGCCGATGCGCATAAGCGTCGTATTAGGTCAGTAGCTTCTGGCGTTAGTTTTGCTTGCGGCGGTATGAGTAGAGTTTTCTCCCAATTGATTACCTTAAATATAAACAGTTATATTAGTTTCATGAATCTATTGAGGTTATGTATGTATAATATGATTAGGTTTTGAATCAATGTAAATATACTTTTTGTTGTGTTTCTACTGGTGTATTCGCTAAGAAAGGCGGCTGTCCGACTAACATTTCGTAGAGTATAACACCTACGCTCCACCAATCACAAAGTTGAGTATAACCGCTCCGTTCGAGCACTTCTGGCGCGATGTAATTTGGTGTGCCTACTAATGAATGTGCCAATACTCTTTGATGATCCCGTATGCGTCGCCTAAGAGAGTGATCGATAGATGTAAAACATTACTTAGGCAGGTAAGAAGATGTGTGGTTACCTTTCTAATACAGTTGGTCGGTGTCCGATTTCGGAGTACTCCTCCCACGGCTCCATTGAATCTTGCCTCGAATGATTGCCTAGACAGTATATTAAATGTATTACATTTTCAATTTTGTTTAATAAAATTTCGTATTGACTTCAATACCGAAAACATAATATTCAGTATCGAAACTATTAAAATGTATAAAATATTGTCAAGTGACTAATTTGAATTTGTGCTTAAGTTTACCATTTTCTTGATAATATTTCGAATTATGTGTCCATCTAAATCCCGTGCATAATCCAAAATCAGTCAGTTTTATGTGACCATCCCTATCGATGAGTATATTGTCAGGTTTAATATCCCTGAAGTGAGAAAAGGAGATTTTATGGGTTAAGACAAAGTTTTGTTGGCAAATGAACCCGTACAAACCTATGAATAAAACCCATTTTGTGTACACTTTCAACAGCGCATGTCAGTTCGGCAATGTAAAATCGCGCTAATGGTTCTTCAAATATGCCCTTCTTAATTAATAGAGACATAAGGTCTCCTCCTGTTATGAAGAGAGAAACCCGTAAACATTATTATTTAAAATATAAATTGTTTTTTTTTTTTTTACACCCACTCACCCGGTATGTAGTCCATCACAAAATATAAATTTTCCTTATCCTGAAAACTATAGTATAATTTAACAACCCAATTATTGTCGGCCTCCGCTAAAATATCACGTTCTGCTTTCACATGCGCCACCTGATTACGCTTCAACACGTCCGCCTTCCGTAGCGTCTTCATGGCGTACAAATGATTCTTTGCATCGATCTTCCGAACCAGCGATACCTCGCCGAACGCACCCACGCCAATGTCTTGGATCTTCGCGAACATGCTCTTATTCATTTTGGCGCGCTTCAAGCGTATGTAATTGCTCTCCTTTTGGCTTAACATTTTTCGCATCTCCACTTGCGCCTGCTGCGGCAAGCACATGCGTGACATCTCCTTCTCCAGCTGATTCTTTCGATTGGCGCGTTGTTTGCAGGATTTGATCACGTTTTCGATATGCTGCTCCATGTAGAATTTATACGCCTGTGGAGAGTACTGTGTTATGCGACATTCTTTACGCTCCTCCTCCTTTTCCTTGGAGATTTTTTTGCGTTCGGGTATGGGCGAAGCATGCTTGATTTTCTCGCCGCCTTTGCCCACAGCGCCACCACCAGATGCGGCCGGCGATGTGCCGCCACCGCCACTACCGGAACTAGTTGTGCCCCCACTGCCACCACTATTTTTCGCCGGTGGTATTGGTGGTGTTGTTGTCAAGTTGCTATTTATGATTTGGTTATTGTTTACCATATTGCTGTGCAGCGCCGCTGCTGCCTTGCCATTTGCCTTCATATCCATCGGATTGTTGTTGCCACTTATCTCCGACGGTGGCGCTGCGGCAGCGCGTGTGCTCTGATAGGGCGGCGGAGGCGGCAATTGGCGTGGCACTGGCACGGAGCACACCTGCTTTTGTTGCTGCTGCTGTTGTTGTTGTTGTTGTTGCTGTGCTGCCAACGCTACAGCCGCTGCAGCGCGCAACTGTGCTGACGATGTTTGTTGCTGTTGCTGGTGATGCTGTGCGGCCTTAGCCTGCATTGTCACCGAATAAGAAGGCGGCTCAATGCATATCGGTTTGCTCACCACACTACCGTTCAACGCGTTGGCTATGAGCGGCGGTGTGGTGGGCGTCGATGACTTCACTGCGGTGCTGAGAGTGGTGGGGACGCCACCAGCCAACAGCGGCGATTGCTGCTGAGCTGCTTGTTGTTGTTGCACAACAATAGCAGATTTTTGCGGGTAGGAGGGTGGCGCGGGCATGATGTGTACAGGCGAATTGCAAGCCGAGGCCGAGACCGGTGTCTGTGGCGCCACAGCCGTTTGCAGAACCGGCTTTTGCACCTGCGTCGATCTGACACTCTGCATGATGATTGGCTGCTGAGTGCGCGCGTAGGTACGAGGCTGCGGACGCGCTACAGCAGTCGGCTGCAGTGGCAGTATCGCGCTATTTGACACAGTGATAGGACTGGGCGATCCGGCAGAGGTGGCTGAGTAGATGCCGCTGCTTGGTGACTTACGGTAATCAGATTGTGACTGCGTGGGTGACTGACGGGATTGCATGGAGGCGGTGTAGCTGGGCGGTGGCGCTGACGTAGCCACCACCACTGTGTTGATAGGATACGGCGGTGGTGGCGGTTCAACGGCGCTACCACCAGCCTGATATAAGCTTAGCGCCTTCATTTGTGACAGCTGTTGTTGGGCTTTGATGCCATTCCGCAAAATAACCGGCGAGGTGCCACGCGTTGTCGGATTGGGTGTAATTGCCGCTGGCCTCGTATTAGCAGGTGATCGCCTTTTGTAGAGTTGATTAGGCGGTGGTGGTGGCGGTGTAGCGGAGTTTGCCGTTGTTGGATGCCGTGGCGGTGGTGCTGGTGGGCCAACGTCGCTGAAACTTGAAGGTGACGGCGAATATTGTCCTGTGCTAACACGTCCGGCATTTGTGACTTGTTGATGCGAATGAGGGCTATCCGATCGCGAACTGCCTGCGCCAGAGTCCAACGCTGGGCTGCATCGGTGCAGATAATTGAGCGGAGTTTCACGTTCGATACTTGGTTTTCGAATCAATTTTGCTGAAATAAGGCCGGGTGGCAGAACTTTTGGCACATGTCCGTTTAATTGGGGATTCGGTGATGGTGCAACAGGTAAAGGCGATACCGCAGGCATGGGTTCCATCAGCTTGGCATGCATGTAGTCCGGCGGATCGGAGCGACCCCCGTTGACGGCATTGTAACGCATCGGTGGGAAGTTCTGCAATAAATAAAAATCATTAAATCAAATACTGGAATATTTAGCTTTGAAAGCATAAATATTTCAATTGTTTTATTCATTTTGTATAAGGAATAACGGTAAAAATAAGGCGGGAAAATTTTGTTTTAACAATGCTTTGATGTAATCGCCTCTTTACTATTACAAAATTTCTAGGAGCTTAGAAAAAATAGAATAAATGGACCTGTACCACCACGACACAAGATCATACCCAGCGTGCAATAAGTCCCTGCATGACAGTGGTTATCCCTTTGCATGCCCTGCTAACCCTACTCATCTGACACCCTTCTCTCTTTGGTCCGACCCTGTCGAAACAGCACGTTTCCTGGGCCTACCGTTGGATGACGTCGACGATAACTTATCTAATCCTTACCATCCTAACTTGGATTAAATACCCGTTACAACAACAACCCCAAAGAACCTTTCAGATTTTTTGAGAAATTAAAGAAACCGTACTTAATCTGGGAGATGACAAAGTAGAAGCTTCATTGAGAATTCTATACTACAAAAAGTGTCAAAAGATAAAAAACATTCCATGAGCATACCGAGGTATGACGGTTCTTGTGTCAGCAGTCCGAACAAGATGATCAGTTCAAAGCACAAATAAGGAAATGCAAAAGATACACCTAAGAATATGGTGATGAAAACAAAAACCAAAAAAATCAGAAAATTAGCAAACGCGCGATAAAAAAAAAACACAAAAACAACAAAAAAAAAACTAAATAAATAAATCAAACATAGGAATACTACAAGAAAACACAACAATGGAAAAAATGAAGGAACAAACTTACTCACAAATGTATATTTGGTTTAATATAGAAATATGCAAAGAAGAAAAGCGCAACAAGCAAAAAAATATAATTAAAAAGAAGTTATGCGATGGAATTCGTGAAATCGATAAAACTGACAGAACGGCAAGCGTGTGCGCAAGATTTGTGTGCCAGATTCGCCAGTGATTATGCGTTGTTTACCTTACTGCATTCCTTCGCACCGCTCCAACCAATCAAACTCAGCTGAGCAGTGTCGCAACGATATCGCACTAATACGGACCCGAGCAACTACAGTAGCTCATTTACTTAGAATACCAGTGAAATGTGAAGTTCCCGTAAGGAAGCGGTCAAGAGAATGGTCGATGGTTTGCCAGACGATGCGAGCATTTTGCTTTTATTAGGAGACCAAATTAACCAGAGCAGCAAGAAAAAAGGTGTCGGCAATACTTAAAAGTACTCTTTAAAGGTTTTGGATTGGATTACATTTGGCTAGAAAAAAATTAAGGCTTACACTGGGACCTAAGATCTATTGTGTACGCCCTTTTATTACAAGTACTAACATAGGCCCAGCACTCTGTTGAATTTCAGAATCTTGCTGGGCGCTCTTGAGGCGATGTGATCGGTATTCGGATAAAAATGTATGCAGATCTAATGGACTTGATCCCCATTTTGAAAAGGTGGTTCCTGAGCTAGTAATACCCAGTGTAAAATGCTACGAGTAGCCAAAATATGTCCGGTTCGCCAAAGTGTAACAATGATTCCAAAGAAAGCACCATTGCAGACATCTGATTGAAGCATTGACGTAGAGTAAAAACTCTGTTACTATATCAGAATTGAAGCAATAAAAATATACTGACTTTTTCTGGATATTCTATCGCTGGTTGGATTAGAATCAATTGCGGTCGGAAGATTCTCTATAATTCATGGTTGAAACTTCGTAAGAAATTCTATTTCTTTTTTTTTAATAAAGCAACGAATATTACACATTCTTTACATATTTGTATATGTATGTATTAGTACATATACATACATATATACAAATGAATGCGCATGCAGAAAAAATGCACTGAAATAAAACATATCAGCTCACAAAAATACTATATTCTTCGGAACAAATACATACATTTGTAGGTATATACGCATATGTGTGCACTCGCTTTAGTGAATGTAAGAGAGTCACTCCGCGGAAAACGCCTGCACAGTAAGCAAGAAACAGAGAAACACAGACGATCGCATACGAAACGATTGTCCGACTGGAATTCGACGAAATGACAGCACGAGACGGCAAAAGAAGGAAGGGAAATTCTTGCCGTCACGTAATAATTTCATACATTGAATTCCTGAAAGTCAAGAGCAAAATAGATGAGATGCCCCAAACCCGGAGAAGAACAGTACACAACAGATGTGCAGCGATCACGCTACGACACAGTCAAGCCAGCTAAGCTCTGGTACTGTGCCAAACGTTGCAGCACTGTCACACCCTCCACGCGTCTCTCTATTCACCCCACCAACCATTTGGCGCTTTGTGGTTGTTTGGTTGTTCGGCTGTGTTACCTCGCGAATTGTTTTCAATTTATGGGAATGTTTGCCGTTCGTTCCACTGTTTAGCTCGGTTCAAATTGGCTACTGTATTACACTCAATGTGCGATGCAGCAACTTTACCGAAATAAAACTACCAAGAAATTATGTATCGTAACTCGGACGAAAAGTTGTTATACCCTCGATGACACGATACTTGGTGCTTTTTATTTTCTGTAGCAAATTGGAGTTTGAAATAAATTTTTATTTATAGGAGGAGAGGTTATCTCCACCTCCAAATTTAAAGAATCGATTTGTGTATTTTTACAATATCGAATTAATGATATTTGAACTATCGAATTAAGGCAGAATTTAGAAATATTCTTCGACAATTTTCTTCTTTCGGACAAATGTATAGCATTGAAAAATGCTAGTGTAATCGGTTCCCAAAACTTCGAAACGTCGTTTTCAGAGTTGGTAAGGAAATTTTCTCCAAACGGTTGGACCGATCGCCACGAATTTGTCAGAGAAGGAATAATCGAAAGATAAAGATTGTTAATAACGATTTCGATTTTTTAAGCTTTTATGCTAAATGGAGAAGCAATATCATCTGTGTACCAATTGACCTAATATCTTAGGTGCTTTGAAAGCTTTAAGAAAGTAGGATTATAAAGAAATAATGATCCTTTTCTTTTTCTAACAATGCATTTTTGAAATTCGTTTTCAAATTTATTAATAGTTCCTCCGTTGGAGGGCATATACAATATACAAGAATACAAATTAAAGCGTAACAAAAATAAAATAAGAAAGGAAACAAAAAACGGCAAAGGAGATATCATAAAAATAACATCGCATAAAAATGAAGAAGAAACTGGTTAAAAAACAAAAGCACAAAAATGCAATCGAACCTTGGTTGGTGCGAGTATCCTAGCTTAATGCTGGCAAAACTTGCGCTTTTTTCCACCATCCACATGTCGACCGACTTGACAAGTCTTTCTGCTGCTCTGCGCCGTGCAATCCCCAACAATTGACGGCCAACTTACTGCTGCACGTGAGTACATACACACACACAATATGTATGTATATGTATACATGCATATATAAATAAATAAGCATACTTTTGCCGCAGCGTAAATGGTGCAAAAATAACAACAGACAGAGGGTCCACAAATTAGTCGGCCATAAGGTAAAAAGAATATTTTCCCTTTTACGCTGTTACGGATATCAACAAAACAGATGAAAATGAAAATATCCATGAATTTGATGTTGTTGTTGTTATTGGCGGAGCAAAATAGGCAGTGCAGACGGACAACAAGCAGCTCTTTTACGATGTAAATCAGCACAGTAGATATAATGGTGGCGATGAAGATATCTCCAAATGTAATTAGCAAGATACGGCATCTCATGGTGATAATACTGATTAAAATTGCTAAAAAAAGGTAAAATAAGATAGGGTATTTGAAAATTAAAGTAATACGCGAGAACTCCGAAGCTTGACAGGCTATATCAAGTAACTTTTCGATTTTAATTATCATTCTATATATCTAGTCTTTCAGGTGAGAAAAGAACTTTGAAAACTTTGGGAAAGAAAATTTCAACTGTTTTGGGGAATCTACTTTATTACGAACATAAGGATTTGAGGTGTACAAAGCAATCAGAGAAGGTTCTGAAATCGTAGAAAACTTTCTTCATGCGAGTCGTCCGTCCACCTCTGTTAATTACGATAACATCGAGGTAATCTTACCCTCAACCATTCAGAAGACATAGCCTAAGCCGATATCAGTCGTCTCAATAAACTTGTGATGGGCTTAAAGCGTTTAATCGATCTGTAAGGGTCGTATGATTCAGTTTTTTAGGAATTTATAGGTACGACAGCGGACCGGCGCTCAAAACTGCCCAAGTGAGATTTCTCTAAGGATGAAACGAATTGATGCTAGTTTTATACCAGAAGACTTGAAACTTTTGCAAAAACGACGCCGAGTAGGTAGTGTAGTAAAACACATTCTGACAACCTAGTTGAGGACCCTGGACTCATTAAACGCATCATTAATAGAGACGAAACGTCCTTCCTCAACTACGGCGTACTTGCGGTCAAACCACCACTCATTTCAGTCGAAGAGCTCGAGTTGCCGCGAGAAACGAGAGTTCCCCTTCTGCAGCTTTGTTCTGGATACTGTGGCAGGTTAAACTCCTGCTTGTCCAGAATAGACCTTGACATCAAACATATGTACATACAATATGTCCAGCGTGTAATGAGTCCCTGCATGACACTAGTCACCTCTTTGCATGCCCTGCTAACCCTACACATCTGACACCCTTCTCCTTTTGGTCCGACCCCATCGAAGCAGCACGTTTCCTGGGCCTACCGTTAAATGACCTTGATGACAACTTATCTAATCCTTACCATGCTAACGGCAATAAGGCACCCGTTACAACAACAACAACGAGGCATGGGGTCATAAATATGTCGAAAATATCCAACAAGTTATCGAATAGGTCGCCAAAAATTTACTGGAATCAAAAAAAAAAAAAAAAACAAAATTCGCTGATGGCACTGAAGGCCATAACAAGCGTATGGAAAATTTAATTAATATTTATAATACATGTATTAGCTCAGGATCCTATTTTGAAGGCGATAATACAGGTTTGTATTGAAATACAGCAGTTTTTTTGTCAATTCGTGGCAATCCTGAACAGATGGTATTTTTTTCTATTTTTGAATTTGACATATTAAAATAAATTTTAGATATTGTAATAATAACTGATACTTAACTTAAACTTGCTGATCTTGATAAAAAAAAAATTGAAAAAATCAGGAAATTTGATGTCTGCTTGGGATCTTTCGTAATATCATATATTGCTTAGAGAGAGTTCCTAAAATAGTCATCATAATAATTAATGAACTAAATGGTAAACGAATTGAACAGCTTTTAGTACTTGTTTACTGTTTTTTATTTTATTCAAAAGCGCGAAGGTAAACCGAAAGTAGTCCAGTCAGCTTAACCGCCAATCACCGATTAAATATATGTCAGGGCTGCAAAGTGTGTCTATTTTTACTTTAACCGCACACTAAATAGTTTATCTGTCTAATTACTCGTAGGCGTCTTAACTGTTATTGTTTACAATGACACTAATTGGTTCTAATCAATAGCACTTAAGACTGGCTACGTCTTTTGGACGCAATTAAGTGGATTAGGGAATTACAATCATTGAAACAATTCGATTTTATTGCATGAAACAAGTACGACTGTTCGATTAACTTGAACCAATATCTTTACAATTGTTTGGAATGAGTTCAAACTAATTTGTTTATTACAAAATATCAATTGCCGCGCATACATACGTACAAAAGTAGCGATGAAAACAAAGAAAAGTTGTTGATATTATTTTTCACCTAACCGATCGTGATAACTCAAAGGTTAGTCAAATGCGGCATGTTTAATATTTTCAATATTCTAAATTTCTCATCAATACGCCTGCCTTCTGGAGCAATTGCAGTCAGCTTGTTTGTTTTTACTTTGGCATTTTTCGCATTCTTTAAAAAATTGCCTTGTGTTTTTGATAATATTTGCTCTCTTATCTAAATACGCGCGCAATGGCTTAGAATCATTATTTACATTTATGCTTTTTGTGCGATTTGAAATGTCGCTTGCTTGTATTCGCACATACACATATAGTATGTAAAAACATACATATATGTATGTTTATATGTAAATACAATATCTCCTTGGCCGAAATAACTTTGAACCTGAAAACTGTTCGTTGCGTTGGTCGCCTTTTTCACGTTCGCGTAAAAAGTAAAAAGCCAAAAACAAAAAATCTTGGCAATAATAATAAATTTTAGTTTTGCAACGAGCGAATGTCTTTTTGCTATTAGCAGCAAAGTGTAGAAAGAGTGTTATTTTTAGCTGTGAATTCCTAAGAATTTAATACAGAAAAATTTCGCGTTCAACTGAAAATGATTTTTCGCAAAAGAAAATAATTTTAATACTTTATCAAAACTTAAATATGTATGTATACATAAGCTAAATCGTTACACAAATACAAAAGCTGCAATACAGCAGCCGAAATATGCAAATAAGCTATACATAATTGCAAAGACATATCGCTCCGTAAAAATAAAAGTGGCACAACTCAAAATTTGTCAAAACCGCATTTTTGACATTCGTGAGTTCACTGAGTATATCACTAACTGTTCGTGTTATTGTTTGATGTTATGTCTCTTAAACCTGAAAAATGTTATTAAATATAGATAATTCGATCTAACCACAAGTCAAAATTAAGAAACTTTCAGCATTACTCTCTTTGGCTCTAAAATTAGAAATACGAAAAGACTTTTTCGACTACCATATTACAATCATTATTACAAAAATTCTTTGAAATATAAATAAAAAATATCATAATTTAAATAAATAAATGCAAAATTTCACAAAATCGATTTAAGCTTTTATGTGATCAGAGCACAAAAATATTGCTATGTCCGCATGTTTGTAGAATTTTAGAATTAAGAACCGAGCAGAGTAGAATAAAATTCAATAATTGTTTGCTATTTCTACACACACAGACACAAGCAACATATGCATTCATGATTTTCAATACACTGGCGAACAACAAAATCGGCCCACTACGCAGGATACATGCATGCTACAAGTACTTCCATGATCACAGCTGGCAAGTTGAGGTGAAAGAAATGGTTCAGCCACACTTTTTGACTATATTTGTTTTTGTATTTTACTATTTTTTCGGAAGCCTGAAAGTCCTAAAGTTTTTAACATAATTTTTGGTTTGAGGATATAACTTTGATCTCTTCACCAGAGAATGTAACAGACCATTGAAATAAGGTGAAAAGGTTAGAATATGTCTACGTTTTTAATTTTGTAGTAATTTACATATGTATTCTAATCAGTCATAACTTCGAAGACATAGATAATTTCGTGAATCTTGAAACCAGCAGTAACACCAGCAACTATGTCAGTCTCGAAATACAACGCAGAATAACTCTTGCCAACAGGTACTACTTCGGACTTAGTAGGCAATTGAGTATTAAAGTCCTCTCTCGACGAACAAAGATCAAATTCTACAAGTCACTCGTCATCCCCGTCCTGCTTTATGGTGCAGAGGCATGAACGATCACAACAGCTGATGAGTCGACGTTACGAGTTTTTAGAGAAAGGTTCTGCGGAAGATTTAAGGTCCTTTGCGCATTGCCAACGACGGAACGATGAGCTGTACGTGATAAATGATTACATTAACATAGTTCAGCGAATGGATGAAAAAACTTCAGCACTGAGAGTATTCGACGCAGTACACTCCGGGGAAAGCAGAGTAAGACCACCACTCCGTTGAAAAGACCAGGTTTATAAGGACCTGGATACACTTGGAATCTCTAATTGGCGCCAAACAGAGAAGAGGAAGAACGACTGGCGCTTGACGCGAATTTTAACAGACTCTGCGGCCTCACTATCAATACCTAACGCAGTGAACAGTTAGTATTCCCATCATCTTCCTATATTCTCTTCTAACGAGTGCCAATAGCAATTTTGTATACTTCTGATCTACCATTTTGCACTTGATTCTTAGCTAAAACCTTTGAAATTTATTTAAAAAAATACGAGACACCGATTGTTGGAAACTTTTGATCTGATTTGTTAAATTTAACTTTCTTGTATAAAATGTAAACTTTTGAACATTATACGCACAATACATATACCTATATATAAAATTAGATAAAAAACTATAAAACTTAGAAGTTTCGACGTCTTTTGGCATTCGGCAGCTTTATTTTCACGTTCATGATGTTATATGGTTTTTCGTCATCAACAAAAAGTATTATATACGAGTATTAACTGTTTATATTGGTCCTAACACACTCAGCTGATAGTTTGAATTTTATTTTGTTATTTAAATTTAAATAGGTGAAATGTGGACCGACTTCATTGACTGCTAGTGTACATACATACATGTCTACTTAAGTATTTTTGTATAGCAGTTTGGCTGTGGAGAGCTAGTCTCATCGCGCATATAAAGATACATATTACAATTGCCTTTTGTTTTGACGTATTTTTATTTATTCGAACAATAAATGAATATTTTGTGGGCTCACCCGGAGGGCGTTCGCTTGGCTATTTGAAAAGGTTTTTGGCAGCGCTTAAAGAACTCATATGCACATACATACATAAGAAGATATGTATATATAATTTTTTTATTTGTCACAATTTTGTGCAAAATGCGTTGATAAGTTAATTGTGTCTTTAATTGCTGTGAAATGTGTGGGCGTTTTATATTTCAAAGAATACCTTGGTGACCACAAACTTTTGGCTCTTTTCAATAAATCGTTTATGTGTCTCGAATTTATAATTGTTTTCTTGCTAAATACGTACATATGTTTGTATGTACCTATGTAGCTATGTACAAATTGGCATTAGGCATCACTAATCATAAACAATCACCATTCGCACATACATATTTTTACATGTGTGACGGCTTTTAGCGTTTGACGTTTGATTGTGGCGACAATGTTGGCTTACAAGCCCGCACCATGGCCACAAAAGACGACTAAAACAACGTCAACATTACACCCTGGCAACAACAGCAACAATATCGTAATGCAGCCTAACCAAATGTAGCGCTATCGAAAGTGTATTTCTAATTTCGAATTTGAATTTCAATGTGATTAACAGCAGCGCCAGCAGCAGCAGTAGCAGGGACGGCGGCACCGGCCAAAACAGCTATGGGCACTCACATAAGGCAATCTTACGTGTATGAATGTGATGTATTTAGTTCGTCGCCATATTTGGAGGACTTATATTGTAATTTTATTCTAAGTTTTTTCTTTTAAGCAATCAACATACAAATTTATATGTCGGAGAAGAACGACGGGATATTTATCAATGTTTGCATAATCCTGATGTTTGCATAGAAGCAAAATATGAATTTACAAATAAGTAAAGAAGGTCTAAATTCGGGTGTAACCGAACATTTTATACTCTTGCAACCTGCAAAGATTAAAGTCGGATAATACCGTCAGTTACCTAAGGCTTTTTAGTTATATGGGATCTAGGGCAAGTTTTCACTCGAATTTATTCAGTCTAAACACAAAGATGCACCGTTGCTAGAAAAAACGCTCTCTAAATTTCGTTCAGAACACTCACATATTGACCGACCCTTTCATCGGTAGTGAAAACACTTGAGGCCTTGCCACTCCCGACCTTCAATCACCAAATGAGTCTAGCAAACCACCAGCATGACTTCCGTAATGTGCAGCACCACCCCAGCACTTAGTAGCATAAACGCCTGGTTAGCTGATAGCCTCAACCAGAAACCATCCTGCAAGAGAACGATCCTCGTAACGTTGGGCATGTCAAAAGTCTTTGAAACAGTCAACCACACAACGCTACTTGAGAACATCAAAAAAATCTCCGGTCCCTCCAGGGTTGAAGAGGTGAACTATTAACTACCTGAACGGCCGGCAATCATCCATTCTGTTTCGAGGTAAACATTCTATATTGAGGAAAATTAAATAGAGGGTTCCGCAAGGTGGTATCCCCTCTCCGTTGCTGTTTAATTTCTACATTTCAAAACTCCCTCAATCACCAGAGGAAAATTTCTATCACCTCGTACACTGATGATTGCACAATAATGATCTCGGGCAATGAAACGCTGTTCGGAGCCTAACGCATTCCCCCACTAAATCTACAGCGACCATATTCAAAATCTGGACAAAGGAGCACAGACGTTGGTTGGATGCAATAAGAAAAGAGGAAGCTTCAGACAAGCCAGAACAATGCACTCCGGACTATAACGGAATGGTTCTTGATGTCACCGATCAAAGAACTACACAGTGCAGCAGTTAAGGAACATAATGAACTCCTCTCCAAGCAGTTTCTGCTGGAGTGTTTTCGTAGAAACCATCCCTACAGTCGCCTTCTTGAAGCGGAACCGCATCATACAAAACATCAAGAGGTCTTTCCTTAACTACATCGACGACATAAGAAAATACGCCGAACAGAAAAGTCAATGTTGACCGAAAAAAGTCGTTTTCTTTAAAAAAAATCTTATTTTCATCGCCGTTTCGGAGAAATTTTTCTCTTGTTTCTCACCCGTTCCGACACGGGGAACTGGAACAGAGCCGGATTTTTATCCGGGCAAGGACTGTGAACTCGGCCGCTACAACAACAACAGACATTTTTCTCACCAATTCTGAAAATTATTTGCTCGACGTAGCTTGACCAAAGTTACTAGACGGAATTTTCTTTTGTCTATATGTTTATCTAAAACATTTAAAAATTATTAAAAATATTTTAAAAATTTTAACGATTTTGTGTCATATCTGGAAGATTCTGCATTTTCCTCGCGGTATGACGAATTTGGTGTTCCAAAAGTTTGGGTACTTTTGCCCTGGTTTTAAGATTTTTTTGTATCAAATAATAGCAAACTTTTGGAGACATGATACATTCAATATGGTAATATTCGAAAATTCCTAATTACATTCATTAATTTTATGATTAGCACTTAAAAAAAATATTTGCATAAATTTTTAAGAACGTAAATTATAAATTTGCTATAGCTGTAGGAATTAGCTACCCATGCATGCACATGCCGCATACAGCGCTATGAAAATAATGGAGCAAAATTGCAAACGAAAAAGTTCACGGTTTCGGCTGTAGATTTTATGATTTACAGAAATCGATTATGGAGGAACTCTGCAAATCTAAAACCATCTTGCTGCGGACATTCGCTGAAATGTCATAAACGTCAAGGTATTCGCTATTTACTACTGTCATCTATACGACAGAATTACTATGCCAAGCGAAATTTGGTGGCAACAACAACAACACGTAAAGGAACAATACAAGTAATCATATGGCGGCTGAGAGACACATTGCTGATGAGTACACGATATACACATATTGATAAAGGCAACAATAAGAACCAAAAAGTGTAGCCATAAAATAAGTCCATTGAGCAGAGATTATTGTAAATAACGATTGTAAAAACAGTAGCTGCCGCTAAAGTCATAAAATTTCAAATTGATTTTGCTTCGTCAGATCACATGTGGGCCACTTTATGATGCACACAGGTTAATTTAAGCTGCATCCGTATAGACTTATGCACATGCATAAATTTAATACTGAAATTGCCGCTTGTCAACGCTTTCAACAGCTGTTTTATGACAAGAGTAGTGTTCTTTCCTTCAACTAAAATTAGTTCTTTCGAAATGAAATGAGTATGTGGCTGAGATTTATGTACATATGTATGTATGTAAAGGTGCCATTAGTAAACCAAAATGTTCATGGGCACACAGAGGAAATTTTAACACGTGAACATTGAGATTCAAATAATTTATACAACGTAGCTGGTCATAGTCGGCATGGAAACTTCAGAGCCGGCGTTTGTTTATTATTCAACACGAGCCGCAAGATTTTCCACCCACTGGTCGTTTTTGGGGTAAAAAGGGGTCAATTGTAGTAAGCTTAACCTGAATTTGGATAGACAACGGTAGTTGTTGTTTTTATTTCAGGTTTATAGCGTATATGGCTAATCAAAAAGTAAATTAGGCGTAATATTAAAAATTTCTGTCTTTTCTTGATATATGCTCACAAATTTATTTCCCGATTATCAGCTTAAAGAAGTGACTACACAGAAATTGAAGAAATTCGTTCAACTAACGATATATTTTCAAAAACTACCAAAAAATTAAAAAAAAACATGTATTTATACTTATATAAATAAATTCCATAGCCAAAATTTTCGACCCCAGTTAACTTAGACAAATGTGCTTAAATTTATTCTTTTGAAATCAAATGGTGTAAGTATAGTTTCTTCACTCACCTGTGCTCCACCATTGTCCCTTTGTACTTGAAAACGTGTCAGATCCTGTTTGATAGATTCGAGGGCATGAGCTGTGTATTTATTTTTGGGGCGACCCCTTTTTTCGCCCGCTGGATGCATTCTTGTGATATTTAGCAGTCATATCACAAACAACTAACTTGTACAAAACCAAAAAATTTACGGTTTTCCTTTATTGTTGTCTTCAGATACGTCTCTATTGTTTTTGATTTCTTCTTCCCTTTCAACTTAGGACACGTTTTAAATTTTGCACTATTCACTTAACTATGTTTGTATATGTAGTATATTTTCAGACTTTAAGTTGACTTGCCGGCAGCTGATTCCGCCGTATTCTTAGTATAATATTTAATCAAGATAACTTGTACGAGATATAACGAAGGGTAAGTGATAAAGCGAGGTACAACACACACATTCAAGTAGTATCGTTTTTGTTCCAAGTATTTATTTTTTTTTTATATTTTCAATGTGTAAATTCTGGCAGCGACACTAAACTAAAAACACTGGAATTTGCATAATAATCCACATCACTAAGGCATATTAGCGCTTTGCTCTTTGTGGTACAATATTTGCACTTTTCATTTATACTTTATCAACACACAAGGCACAACAACAATTTTGCTAAAACTTAAACACGGTTTGTTGCGCATTCCTCTCGACGGCTGCGTGCTTTTGGTATTCAGCAGCTTGATATGTTCTGAAAATAGGCAGATAAAATAGAAATTTAGAGGGTGTATGGTTTCGTAGTTGTTGTAAACTGAAATGCAAAATAAATAAATTATGGGTGAGGATTTCGGAAATATTTTATCAGCATAGCTAGTGAGATACACACACTCATTTTACATATGTACATACATAAGTATGTTCATTCACATGTAGTCTTGTATGTACAGTGACTTGCGCTTGGTGAACCTATATTAATACGTAAACAATAAATACACATACATACATATGTATATAGTTATGCCGGCGTGTTTATCAAAATTAATGTATGTGCATATACATATGTGAGTATTCAAAAGATGCCAACTTTATGAGTCACAGATAAACATTTAAGTTATCGAATGGCAAATGTAAATTTATAAATCAAACACGGCTTGAAATATTTGAGTTGACATTGCTAACAATCTAAATACATATTTGACGAGCTAAACAAAAAAGAACAAGAAGTATAGAAACTAGTAAGGAAATCACAAGATCTCATAGCATATTGAAATGTCAATATATGTTTGCATATTAATATTAGGATGCGATCAGAATTTGCAAGCAATGGTTTTTCAAAATCATTTTGCTTTTAGAAAATCGATGTTAGAAAGACCGCATCGTCGTGGCGAAGACTGATTCGTGTTCCGCGGTTGGGTTTCCTCATTTCTTAAAGGACAACTGGCAAACAAACGGTTGTGTGCCACTCAGAATTTACTGTTATGCGTTGTTCTAGTGGTATGGTTGCGACATGTTCATATTCAGTTTCTCCAAAAAACAAGGCACTATTTGCTCAGGCTCATAGATAAAAACCCACGAATGATCACCTTTTACGATGTAATAGACGTGTTTCGAAGCAACGCTATCGTATTTTTTAAATTTCTCTTGACCAAACGACAAGAATAGTTTTTAAGCGAGTGACAAATATCCCATACATTCAATTTTTTACAGTCTAATGTTCATGCAATTTAAATGGTCCCACTAATGCCTATAGTTGTCTCAATCTCACGATAGGCAAAATGACGATCTTGCAATATCGATTTGATGTGCGCACCAAAAGTTTCCGGAACAACAACTGATTTTGGTAGAACTTCACGAAATTTGTCTTGGAGTGATCTATGACCTCGATTCATTTTAACATACCATCGATAAACATTAGACTTTGATGGAGCTTCATCGCCAAAAATTTAATTAAATGCATCCATATCGAAAGTTGTAAAAAATAATCGTTTTAAAATGCTGTAAACTGAATGACTTAATTCCATTTTCGGCCAAAATGAATATTTTAAGTTACTGTTAACAGAAATAGCACTGAGTATGTACAACATCAAAAATGTCAAAACTTGTGAGTTGTCAGTTTGCAACATCCCGAAATATAAAAGCCAACCTACGTAACATCCAAAAGCGTCACATTGCAAAAAAAAAAATCTACATCAAGCACAAAAATACATCCATTGATTCAGACAGAAAGACTTTGTGGTTTCACAAATTACATATAACCTGATTTTAATACAATAAAAATCTGTAGTATGAATTTACTAATAATAAAACCATCTGAGTCAAACTTTTATTCATGACAAATTTATATTTACGGACAGAAGGTCCTTCTTTGAAAGAAAGTTGAGATATTTACTTCATAATCATTTTTAACTCTATGTTTGAATAAAATATTCGTTCGCTTTTGAAATGTTGAAAGCAGAAACATAAATAGAAGACACAATGTTGTACAACTTTCGCATAATTATAAATAGATCCGAATTTCGAATAGAATCTATTTTCAAATCGAGATACAAAATAGGACCCCAGAATATCTACGGCAAATTACATTCGCAAATTCCATCCGTGAATTACGATGACAATTTGCTTTAAAAACTTATCTTAAGCTCATTGCTCATTATTTTCGCAAGACGTATTTAAAAAAAAAAGTTGGCCCGGTCCTTCATTACGTGGTCTAATATTTTGTACAGTGAAATGGAGGAACCGACACACTGTCACCAAGCAGAACCGAGCGATTGCTACAGCTCATATTGTAAGTATGTACGTACTAGGGTGTGTATATATGTAAGTATCGCTGCCAAACATCAAGTTGGCTAGAGCAGCGCTGCGCTGGATAAAAATAGAATTTGTTTCTGATAATTATTGCAAAGTTCGGCATTTGTGCGTTCTGCGTTTTCTTCGTGCATTCATTTTTTCGTGCTTTTCCTTCGGCTCGCCTTTGCGTTTTACGCTTTTCTATTTTCAATTGCATTGATCGTTGTGTTTATTCTCGCCTCACGCACACATGAAATATTCATGAGCTATTCGCACGCAATATGAAATTGTTACTTGCACTAGCAACAACAAATTAAAACAACAATTACAATTAAGCTTTCAAACGCAATGCTCCCAAGCGATCACACAACTGTGCGCACCAGCCTGTCTGTCTGACTGACCACTGACGATAAGCAGACAGCGGACAATGGACACTGCCAGTTGACACATCAAATCAACATCGCAGAAAATACACAGTATATAATGTACCTATAATTGTTTGTATGTATCTACATACATATATGAATAAATACTAACTTGCTGTGTGAGCGAAAATTTTGTAAACGGAAGGTAGACGAAAGTAGAAGTCTTCAGATAAATAAACACTGAGTACATATATCGGTGTACTGGTATAGAATATGGTATGAAAAGATAAGTCCTTTGTAGATACTCGACTTAGACATTTCGGGAGTATATTTTGAACTCAACTCACAACAAAACTTGATACTGGTCCTTCAGTTGGTATGAAAGCTACAGCTATGTGCTATAGTAGTCCAATATCAACGATTTCGACAAATACATAAGTAGCTTTCTGGGAAGGAAAAGATGTGTGATAAAATTTAAGACCGATATCTTGATAACAGAGAGGCTAGATTGCATATAGACAGTCAGACAGACGGACATGTCTAAATCGACTCAGTTCGTCAAGCCAATCATTTCTACTTTTATATATATATGTATGTATGTCAATATATATGTATGTACATACATACATACATGTACATACAAACGACTCCGTCGTTTCCTTCTGGGTAATAGTATAATAAAAATGAATTAAAATTAAAATTGAACAAACATTGAGAATTATATTTCACTTTTTTATTCAATAATTAGCTCTTTATCAATAACGAACTATAAAAGATTTGAGTCTATTGAAACTTTGCGACTATGTAAATCTACATACATACATACATATGTATGTATATTATCAATCATCTCTTTGAAGGAGGGAGGGACAGGAGTCCAAGTCCTCATCATGTAAATGAAGTGACTTTAACAGGACTCCTGCTTCTGATCGCATTGTAGTACTGATGTTCCCTGGAGCTGGTTTCTGTTGAATAGTTTACTGCTTATTATTTG
The DNA here is from genome assembly GCF_023373825.1 of Bactrocera dorsalis. Taxonomy (NCBI): domain Eukaryota; kingdom Metazoa; phylum Arthropoda; class Insecta; order Diptera; family Tephritidae; genus Bactrocera; species Bactrocera dorsalis. The sequence continues at coordinate 4,962,269 of NC_064304.1, read as the reverse complement.
AAAGTGGTTTGCAATATTGTTTCGCACACATACAAAATGGGTGAGACCAATTGTAAACTTTATAAAATATGGTATGACTGACAGATGAAGCGCATAAGCACATACCTACCATTAAAGTGCAAAGCGCTACATTTTCGCTAAGAGTACTACATTGGCAACGACATCATTCCACATTGCCAAAGATAAAAGCAATAATGCAGAAAGAGAAAACCCATAAACACTGACAGTAATGTGATCAAAGCAAATACCAACAGCAAAACTAATGCACTACAAGCGCACACACACACACCGCACACAATTCACCCCCACCTCTTCAATGGTGGTAAAGCTTAACCGATCCAGCAGCACCAAATACACACATTTCCAGCCGTCATAACCAAATGTCCACTTTGTAACTAAACCCCAACCCACTTGGAATTTTTAGTTTACATATGTACATATGTAATTTTTATAGCCTGATCACTTGTGGAGGCTTAGTTGAAAACTTTTCGCTCTCCTCCCCATCGAATCCACTTCTAATTGCCGCCTCATAATCGCACGCGATACGTAATCACTACACCATTCACCTACTAGTTCTTTGCTGAATGTGCTGATTCATGCTCCACCCTGTGATTGGCTCCCTCCTCGATTTTTTTTTTTTTGCTTGTTTGGTCCTTGAGGTCTCCTGCCAGTAATAGGTTTATAGTGATAATGCCGACAAATTATGTCCATATTTATGTATGTACTCGTACAGAGGCATAAAAAATATACATTTGCACACACAAATACATAATACACACGTACACATTACGTTGCCGCGTCGCCTCCACTCGCACTCGAAATGCATAATGGAATGTGAATGGAATTTCAAAAATGTTTTCATCGTTTACCAACGCTTGTAAACACATACTACATGTACATAAATATATAAATATGTATGAATGCGCCAGCGCAATAAGCGTTGCTTACGGGCCCGTCAAGTTAACCAGCCCCAACAGCCATCTAGCCATTCGGTTGGCGCAGACTACATACTTATGTACATAGTAGGTGTGTGCCATGTGTGACTGACGGTGTTGTTAGCGTTAAGCGTTGACGTAGTAAAGCTTAGCTAGATAATGTAGCGTAGGCAGCGGCAGTGACAGAGGCAGAAGCAACGACTGTAGCCGCTTACGTCGCCGCAATTGGAGTTGGAGGCGGGATATAGAATGGATTTTTGTTGCTACTTTTGTGAATATGTTATAATCGTAGACATATTTGTAGATGTTGTTGCCGTTGTTATAATCGTGCCTTCGTGCAAGTGTCATAGGTATTTAAATATTTACGACGTATGTATGTATAGATGCATACATTTATATTGGTGTCCACAATTCGCAAATTATCATGCAAGCAGCGCAATCTTTTACTATTAGCCATCCAAGTGCAATGGCTGCGCGCGCATTTTTTATCATGCAAGTATGTATTTACTTGATCTGATTCTTGGCAGAAATATGTATGTACGTATATGTGTATATACAGCTGTGGACAAAATAATAAAAGTGAATTTTCCTTTTACATATACTCACACAATTCCTTTAAACTTCACACATACACCGTAATTAAATCATTTTATTGTTAATTTCTAAATATTTCACGTTCAAAATAATGAGATTAATGTGTTTTAAAAGGAAGTGTAAAAATATTAAAAAGAAATTCTATATACATATGTATTATACATATGTTTGAATTTATTTACATACATATGCACATACATATCTGTTTAAATATTGGAAAGAGCTAAACAATGTACATGCGTACGTCTATAAAGCTAACAATAATAAAAGGATAGCAAAGGTATAGATACCAGGGCACTTTGTTCAGCGTTCACCATACTATTTAGGTACTCAGTTGTCCATAGAACTATTAATGTAATGTTTAAAATCTCTAATAAATATTTTAAAACTTTTATTTACACCCAAAATGTTTTTATTATAAAATTTAAGCCCCTAAACAGCTATGTAAACATTACATTTGCTGCTAATCTCTATGCATTGAGTTCTTATAGAAAGATTCAGAGTTCTTATTAAGTCCTTTTTTTTTAGAATGCTTATTTGTACTTCTACACACAGTTTGAAAATATACTAAAGTGTTTTTTTTTTTGGCATTTTTTAACTCAATTTTCAATTTTGTAGCCACGACTGTATAGCAAAAACAATAAAAATCCTTAAATTCATTTTATTTAATAATGAAAACTAATTAATCTTTTTTTTTGTATTATTATAAGACATAAAAAATCTTCCTTAGTATTTTCACGTACTTATCCAAATGCACTAAGTATAAATAAATTTCCGGCATACAGTAAATATTATTATATGTAGAACTTTTATAAAGATTTTTTAAGATATGTAATTTTTTATACACATAGTTATTGCTTAAAAAAAGAAATAAATATTATATTTTCCTAAAACACATAAGTTTACATGGGAAACGGGATAATGAGGTAACATTAGAATCATTGACAGTTACACCACAACTGGTTAACAATGTCCAGTTACATGCATATACAGTTGCAAAATATAGATTTTTAAATTTCTTTTATTTCACATATCCTCTTTTTTGCAGTATTTTAGTGCACAACTTTTGTATTCAATTTGATTTTCTTCACTAGCTCGTGTTTGAACGATTTAATCCTAAAATTCTTCTTATCGTAATTAACGTGCCCATTATGTACATAAACACACCATCAAAATATATCTAATAAGCATTTATCACAACCGTCTGCATTACACTTGTAACAAAGCTTACGTATTCGAGTTTTGATTCCATAAACAGAATTTACATATGACGAAAGTGGAAAAATAAAGTATATTTTCTTTTTTATTTCACTGTCAAAGTATACTTTTTACACGTGCGGAACTGTTGCATTTGAGCCATTTGAAAGACAATCAGCGGCAGACCGACAGATATCTAGCCACACGGACACGGAACGTCGAGCGCGAGCACAGCACACAACAGAGCAGCGAGCAATTTATTGTACTAGATTCATTCGTATCGTTGATATCTTATTGGACAAACGCATGGGAGGAGACGGGGTCAAATGAATTCCTCTTATTGCGAACGAATACCAGAACTCGGGAAACTCACTGAAATTCCACAACTTTAAATTCAATTTACTCCTTCTCACCTTGCATAAATACACTTCACAAACATCACATAAGAGTATATTCACAGTAAATAATATTTTGTCAATATTTTTGTTCGATTTCGACGCGTCTAATTGGAAAATAATAATGGTAAAAAGTTTAGAGCACACGCAAAGAACTATGAACAATAGCAAATGCAACGAGATGACGTTCGACGAGTATGTATTCGGTCAAATACACTCGTTGGTACGGAAAAATTAATTGTTCGCAGTGTTGCACTTACACAGTAAATTTTAACATAATACTCGTATATAAGAAAAAGTTTAAGAACATTATTATATTATAATTGAACATTGCTTAAATTTGGTCTAGTAATTCATATAAATACGATTTTAACTAATACATAATATCAATATTTTATTTGTAGTTTGGGCTTGTTGGAAAATGAATTATTTGAGCGCCTAAAGTTTGTGAAGTTGACACTACTGGAAACAGCTGTTTCAATTCACCTTTTATTTTAGGTTATTTCTAATTTCATATACAATTACTTTGTAGGTGTCGTAAACTAAACCGCAGTTAAAAGAAATAGAAATATAATACAATATGGGTAAAGTCATGTCAATGGTCGCCAATAAAATGAACCGATTCAATGTGGAAAATAGGGCACATCGCATATTAGAGCGTGACAAACCTGTGCCGGCACCGAAATATGAATCCAATATTCAGGATATGCAACGAGCTCTTGAATGTAAAAATGAAATCATTTGATGAGTTAAAATGTAAATTGAGAATATTTCTATTTATTTAGTGGATCCGCAGCTGGTTGATAAACTAAACAAAAAAGATTTAGCGTTGGATGATCGATTAAAAAATGTTTATGTAACTTCCGAGGATAAATTTGTGGGTTAAATGGACCTAAATGACCAATTTTTCAATATGCATTAAATAATTTCATTAAATACAGATTGACTATGCTGCACAACGCACAGACCCTAATAAACCGCTTCCATTAAGTAGAAAAACTCCACAAGATTTCGAGTATGGATACAGAGAACCAACACGGGTTGTGGCAGGTCGTTGTACACTGCGGCAAGCGATGCAATTCATAACAGACCATCAAAGTGACCCAGAATTGTGGACGAAACAAAGAATTGCGTCAGACTATAAGTTGAAGGAAGAAGTTGTTGGTAAATGGTTTATTTTAACTACTTGTTTTGTCGGCTTGAATTAATAAACATTTTTTTAGGTAACATTCTTCATTATTTTAAAAGCTTTAACGTGTACATCCCAGATAAAGGTCAAAAGGAACGTATTCTGTCCCAATCCAGTAAGAAATTAATTGAAAGCAAGTCAGAAGATTAATACTCTCGCCGTTACATTAGAAAAACGGTAGCTATCCGATCATGTCTTGTTACTTCTATCAACAAGTTATACCACCCTTTGTCGTTGGAGAAATGCGTTAAAGCTCAATGTAGTCGATAGTTGATAAGTAGAAATAATTGTTATCAAATATAAATTAAATGCTAAAAATATCCGCGTCGAAATCAAACCGATTTAAAATATTAAATTTTTATTGATTTATGTTAAACAATAATGTTAGGCGGACAATTATACAAATTCAAAGATTTGTCTTCCGATACAGATATAACTTTGTCATCTGATAAGCTGTATTTTACTCCCCAAGCTTGGTCACTATGTTCTGAAAATGTATGCATGCATTTGCGTTCGGCGAAATCCCAAATTTTTACGCTCATATCACTAGAAGAAGAAGCAAAATGTTTACCATCTTCGGAGAACGAAACACACAACACCCATGAGGCGTGACCAGATAATGTCCCAGCGACGTCCGAATGAGCTCTAAAAAAGTTTGAAAGAACTCATAGTAAATGTAGTAAGTGTATACATTATATATATACATACACATCGTATAGTTTCATATGTCCATCATCTGAAGCAGTTAGCAACATCTGCGAGTTTGGTGAAAAGCACAAGCTTCGAACCGACATGGCGTGACCTTCCAAAGTTTGCGCCACTTTGCCTGCAGCCACATCAAATATAGTAATAATGCCATCTATAGCACCACTTGCTATGTATTTTCCATCTGGACTCTAAAAATATGTTATTGGCATTATATTCATATTTTATAGTTTTATATGTACGGTCAATGCACTTCTTCTTAAACTTACATAGGCAATGCTTAGCGTAAATTTTCCATTTTGGGGATCTAATACTTGCTCCACCTTTCCAGTTTCAACGCTATACATTGAAATTTTCCCATCATTAGATCCCGAAATCACATAGTTGTTGCAGGGAGAAAAAGCTACTGTCCACAGATCAACCGGCCCAAACGAAAGCAAATGCTTTTGTTGCCCAGTTTTAGAATCCCAAAAGCAAAGACTAGAGTCTAAAGAACTACTCGCGATTGCTAAATAAAAACAATAACATTTGTAAACTATTTTCATTAGTTCAACGAATCTAACACTCACTTTTTCCATCTGGACTGACAGCCACAGAAACAACACCTAAAGAATGTCCCTTCAAGGTGTGACGTAGCTTTAATTGGTCATCATCTCGAATATCCCACACTTTCACCAAATCATCCAGCCCGCCGGTCACAATAAAATCAACCGGTTCAGGCTTCTTTTTACCGTACATTGAATCATTACTAGCGTTCGGATCTTTTTCTGGGTCAGCATTATTTTCGGATTGTTCCTCCTCTGGGTGTAAGCGTCCCCAAGAGCATGACCAAATCTAAAATATAAATAAACTCTAACATCTCTCAATTTCCACATACTAAACAATCTTACTCCATCGTCGTGTGCAGCCTCTTCTTTATGCAACAGGGAGAACTAGAATTACATTCAAAAATATAGGTTATAATAGTGGCCTAAAGCACAATTAATAATTTATACCTACCATTGCTTTATTTCTATAAAACTAACAACAGTTTAAATTATAATCACAACTTGCCGCACATTTGCTGCCACAAAATGCCAAATAAAAACAAATTGACAAAACCAGATGTAAGCTTACCATATTGCAAAAATATGAGGTATTACCATATTAATGAATTAATACTTATAAAAAACATTTGAAATAAAATTAAATTAATAAAATATTTGAAATAAAATAAAAATTAAATTAATTAATATAAAGGATATATTAAAAAAAAAACATAAAAGCTGTTTTTATGTAAAATTAAGATTAACTAATGAAATTGAAGTTATAACAATAATCCTGTACAATAGTGATGCCGTGGTATTTACTTCAGCATATTTCAACTTATTTTACAGAAAATCTGTTTAATTTTTGAAATATAATTTCTAATTTTTAACCAAAATTTCTTTGCAAATTTATTATACCATATAAAAGATTTTAATAAGTTGAGATCAACTTTGAGAAATTAGTAAAGACGAATTTAATGGTAGCGTGTGTACGTATTAAAATCTACTACAACAAATGTGGGGGATTTTCCCAGTAATGCATTTTGGGGCCTAATCTACCTGTCACTACAGTCATTTCTCGTGAAACGGCAGAGTTGAATGTGGTGTACGGTTTTGGTGAGCGCATTCTAATTAATCCTTATTTCAGAAATATAAATAATTTAGGAGCAGAAACTCCTCAACCGCTCGATAACAGATAACATATTTGATATAAATTGAAATCACAGTGTGTAAAATGTGATTGAATTTATGTGCAATCAAATGAAAAATAAGCGATTGTTACGAAACAACGAGTGAATGAATGCATTGAAAATACACGATAATAAAAAATGTAAGAATAGTAAAAGCAAAGAAATTGAGCAGAAAATATGGCGATAACCGGAGAAAATCCAAATAAAAGAAGTGAATGCTAAACAAAATATAAATTTTTATGTTATTTGGTAAAATTTTAAAAAGTTGTGTGCTTTCTAGTGTACAAAATCGATTGTAAATCAAATAATACCTCTAATTTATTTTTGGCGTTATAAAAAATAAAAAAAATTGTTCTCTGCGGCGCGTGTGATTAATCAGACTCTTATTTGTATATGTATCTAAATATGTTGGATACTTTAGATACTCCTGCGCATAAGAGTCGAATTTGGGTGGACGGATAAACGTTCAGAATTAGTCAGACCGTAAACAGTACGGCCGGTGCCTTCTGTTGAAGCACTTAACATTCATTGAACAAATTTTTAAATAAATACTTTGCAGTTGTTTAGGATTTTTGGTAAATTATCCCATAATGCATGTTTTTAGGTGTATTAGTAATAGAACACCTACTTGTTTATCGCAGTAATGATTATACATTGTTAGGGCTCAAGTTAGGAAATGAGATTGATTGAAACTAATTTTTGTTATTGTTAATTTTTTTATGTTTTTGATAATTTTCACTAGAATAAGAAGTAGTCCAAAAATATCTCGCTGTAACTAATATACAAATGTATGCATATACGAATGCAAATACATATAAGTACATACATAAGTATATGCATACTTATTGTACATACTTCGTCGTGCTGTTTCTCATAAACAAAAGTGCAACCGGTTTTTATTATGATATTATGTTTTCTATTTTTGTCCCTATTTTCTATTATCGACTAAAATTCGACGTTTAATTGTAGTACGAGGTCTCTGTTGAAAAAAAGAGATAAATCACAACAAACCAAAAATCGAAAAATAGTTTAAGAATAAATAAAGCGTTTGGAAAATATCGAGAAATGTAAGTATCAACAATTTGCATACATTCAGTATTTTTTGTTTATAACTAAAATATACATACATAAATAAGTACATCTTGTAGATAAAATAATAAGTATATGCTTAAGACAGAAATTTTAAGTTGATTTTAGAGAAATTCTGATTTAGAATGTTATAAACAATGTAGTTTGTTTATTTCTAAGCAGATAAAGTTTAAATATTTTGAAAATATGTTTGCTATATGAACAAATTTTAATTTAACTTTAACAATATACCAAATTTGAGTTGCAAAAAATAAAAAACTTCCAATAATTCCAATAAATATTCAAATTTTCATTTTGTGCCAAATTTCGCTCTGCATGAGAAGGTATGTATGTGCATGAGAAGGTATGTATGTGCTAAAAAGCCAGGTGCGAACAATTGGCATTCTTAAAATAGTTGTCCGACACTCAGTCGTAGAGTTCAGCGTTGGTAAAATATAAGCATAAATAGCAACAAACAGTGCTGTGGCGTTAAGCATACAAACCTTTGCATAAATATAATTCTCTTACCTAAATACATACGTCTGTATATATAGTATGTTTGTACGTACATACGCATGTAAGTAAGTTGTATGTACTCGTGAGTTCACTTTTATAAATTTAGGTATAATTTGCATGCAACGGTAAAATAAAATAATTATTGATTTGAAAGCGATTGTTCATAATACTTAAATTCGGCTCTAGCGACAATAAAATGTTGGTCAGTAATAATTTAGTTTATAGTTGAAAAGTCGATTTGACTTCCTTGTAAATATTGCCAATCGCAACTCAAACTTTCTGAGCAGATTATTGAATGTTTATTAAAATTCAAATATTAACTTCAACACAAATATTATTTTGTTTGTGGGTTGTTGCTAAATATTTTTGGGAAAAAATTGCTATTTCCTTATCTTATCGCGTGTCGCATACAACAGTTATCTGAAAATACTATCATTTACAACTTTGCGGTTCTGAAAGAAGTAGAATACAATAATTTAGATATAAATATGAAAACAACAACAAACAAAAGATAAATAAACGCGGTAATTATAAATGCGAATGAAGTCACTAACATTTGCTATTTTTAGCAAACTAGTAACAGTCTCAACCGCTGCATCGTTTTTATTTTGTGTTGTTGTTGTAGCCTTAAGTCATTCTCCGCCTTGTTTGTGAATGCTTGGCGCAGCCTCTATTAAAATAACAAAAGAAACGCCGTCAGATAATTTAAACTTTTTAAGAGTCCAAGTTGAACTTTTTCGCTTGTTCCTATCTAATGACAGCGCTGCGCTTGCTTACCTAAGTAAGAGAGTATCTTTTGTGTGCGGATATTTTTTATTTTGCTTTTCCTTCGCTTCAAGACTTCGCCTGGGGTTAGGTGTCGCAGACTGCCATGTCAATGTGCCGCTTTTCGCTCTCCTCATTCACAAATGCCACCGGGGCTTGGCATTTATGCATTTGAACTATTGTCAGCTTTGTTTGCTCATCGCAAATTCACGTGCTGCCCGTGGAAAAATATACCGAACAAAGAATTAAGCAAACTACCTAAAATCTTTTATTGTGATGTGCTTTGGAGAGCGGTCAACAAACGTTTAACTTTAAGTGTTGCAAGCTAAATGCATTTTAAGATGACGTGCTTTGAAAAATAGACAATATCAAAAACTTTCCTCTGTTAAAAATTTTAATAAATTCAAAATGTTTCAGTTTTTTAGTTGTCCTGCCGACGATAAACATATTTTTAAAGTCCGAATAGTTTGTTTATCGATTTATTAATTTATTTTTCTTCCTTTCGGTCTCAGATATGGATCTCCTTTCCAAAAAACGTCGGAGACTCTATAAAGTATACAATATATGATGCCTCTGCTTATAAGTGAACTGAAATTTTCTCTGATACAAACTGGTTTATCAAAATCAAAATTTTCAATGAAAAACTTCACATAGTATAGCTGCCTCACAATTTGATTTCAAATTAAATTCTGGTAGTTCTTCACCTGGTACATTTTTCCTTAACGCCAGCATGTTCCCTTATATTTTAACGGCATAAATTTGCTTCAGTTTTCATTAACAAATTTCCGCCCGGTTATAATGCAATTCATAATGCTCCAATAATCTTTACCTAGGGTATCACCAGCATGAATGCAGCAGTTTCTTTCATCTCCCAATATACATACAGACAAACAACGTTATATAGTGCATATGTATGTATATACATACATATTGTAACGAGTGAATGCACAATAAATTTAGTTGATTATTAAGCTGCTGTCTGCCCGGCAGATAACCACTTAGTTGTAGCCCAGGCAACGAACGCGTTAGCTCAGCTGCAAAGTTCATGACCGGCACAAAGCGCTCTACTACAACTTATCGCACTATTATTCTGGTGTGAATATGAAAAGAAACAAACAAAACCAATGAAGACAAGGAAAGCGCTCGCTGTAGATAGCTTATACTTGTGGCACATATACACATACGATGCGGCGATAGCACGATGTTAATGATTACGACAATGACGAAGGCTCTGAATGAACGGCAAAAAAATTTTGTTTCTTTTTTACGATGCGACTAAGTTTTATTCCATTGTGTCGAATAATTTAAGCAACCATTGACGGGATGACTCAGAAGCCCTCAATCTACGGCTAGATGACTTGCAGAGCTTTGAGGCGAGTTCAACGTAACTAGCACGCTACACGTTGTCACTTAGTAATTGATTTGAATGCTTATTTACACTCGCCGTTACTAAATTGCTCAGCTGCACGCTTGAATATTTCCAACCACATTATTTATAATTTAGTATGTATTGCTAAGAGCACCAGCCGTATGGCTGAAGTTGCTGCTGATTTTGATGCTGACAGTCAATTGCTGAAAATAATTAAGTGCTGCTCGCTGCGCCAAGTGAGTCAAGGTCAGTCAGAAGCTCTACAGCTTTCACCCTATGCAAGTGAAACGCTTCAGGCGGCTATTTTCTTGAGCACCACATAAAAATAGCATGTAAATATCTGAATTTTTTCTGTATGACATGGCACTAGATATGTACTAGTAGTCACATATTAAAAAGCAAAAACAGAAAAGCATAAAAATTGCTTGTGCGTTCTCGTTTGCTATGCGTATCTGGTTGGCGCCTGTACGTCTTGTTGGTATGATGTCATGCATGAATGTGGCTCCAAGTTGACGCTTTGAAAGAAAGGACATGAACATAAAAGAATTGGCTGCACTGGTTGCTCACCCTGCCGACAGAAATAGAACGTTTTTTCAGATATGTATGTATGTATGTGCGTGTAGTTGTAGTGACGACGAGGTATGAAACCTAAAAAGTCAATGTATTTCTTGGGCTGCGACACTTTTCTCCATTTCTTCCTATTAGACGTTGTAGTGCTGTATTTACTCTAATAAATTGCACTACATATTTTATTGTTTTCTTCGTTTTATAATTGCAGAATAGATTGTGGAATGAAGTTTGTATATTTATTCCTCATAATTAATACTGTTAGGTTAGGTGAGGTAAGGCCTATCGAAAAAAAGCTTTCCATGTCATTTGAGGGGTTATATCCACTTATGTACATATATCAAACCATATACATATTTGACGTATATTCTACGAAATTTTGAGGTTGAGATTTTTTTAATTTAGTCTAATCGGTTCCCAAAGCTTTAAACAGTTTTTTTCGAAGCACTTTTTTCATAGTCGGTGAATCGATTGACTTGGAATTCTCGACTGACCTTCTTAAATATAACGGGGTTTTCAACAAGGACGCTACAATAGTAGACCGATAGGAACAGTAAACGACGCCATATTTTTCCCCGCTCTTTTGACATTTCCCTTCAGTAAGGTTTGCCATTTCATCATGGTAAGATATACGATCCAACAATGAAACGAAATTATTAAAATTTTCTACCGAAGTTCGGAGTGAGTGGCTTTAACTTTAAAAGCGTTACGTCCAATTTATGGTCGCCATAATAATCCTGTCAGATCAACAATTGAGCGTCTAATGGGAAAATGTTAATTCACAGGCATAGTTAAAAATGTTCCCGTGCCAGTGAGACAAAGAAGTGTCCATAGTGTTGAGAATATTGGTGCAGCTAGCGCATCAATTGAGAAAGACCCAAAGCAGTCTCTTACACGTCGTTCTAAACTGTTGATCGTCTCAGTGACGTCGTTGTTGCGAATTTTGCGAAAAGATCTTGGCCTATATTCTTACAAGTTTAAATTGACGCAAGAACTGAAGCCGCTTGACCAACAGAATCTTCCTCTGATCGTGAATTGGGCTGAGCAACAACTTGAAAATGATTCAGATTTTCATCGAAAAATCATCTTCAGCGATGCGGCTCAATGATAACCGAATATTTTTGGCCCGATTTGGATGATATGGACTAGGACAATATGTGGTTTCGTGTTATCATACGAAATGTCCAAGTGAATTGGCCGCCTAGGTCGTGCGATTTGGCGCCGTTAAACTATTTCCTGTTTAGCTACATCAAGTCTATGATCTTTGCTAACAAACCAGCGACGATTTATGGACTTCGTACGAATATCGAACGTGAAACGTCTAAAATTGGGTTCAGCGTCTGGACTTCTGCAAGCGTGCCCGTAGTGACAATGCAAAAGAAATCGAGTTCCATACATATTGGCAACGAACTTACTTTAACAGAAACAAAGAAAAAAGGAGAAATACGATTTTTGATAATAATTTTGTTTTTAAAATTAGAAAGTAATTTTTTCACAAAACCGACTTTTTTTGAAGCCGTCCTTTTTGACGAAATTCAAAATTTTGACTAGTCCTTTATTTACCAGTGTTCAGCTACAGAATTAAAAACTTTTTTATGTGTTTGGTTTCGAGATAATTTTAAGTAGTGTTTTGGAGGTTCTTCTAAAGATCGATTGTGGGATCAAAGGAACCAAAAATTTTTCAAAATAAAATGCGTTTATAATTTTAATATAATTTTACACATAAAAAAGTTGAGAGAGCTTGATATATAAGAAAACAACATACTAAGTCGATTCACATTGTTTTCGAAAAACTCTCTAAACTCCGATTCTTGTAGCTCGCAAACCGATGTAAATCTCATTGTTATAATTTTCCGAACACCACTGTAGGATAACTAATGTAGCGTAAGTATTTACAGTCCAACCATTATGCGATTTTCTTGCCGCCATTATCCACCAACTCCCATGCTAACGAGTTAACAAATTCGTTACACCCCACATAGATCGACGGGCATTTTTCATCGCCATATTTTCCGCCCTATTCTTTTGATGCTTCCATTTGTGTGAGGCATTGTGCACTTTATGCACTGTGACTTGCAGTAATAGCATCGCCAGCGTCGGCAGTGGCGGCAGCGTTTGCACTCTTGGCACCATTTCACTTGAGTATTTCGCGTTCGAACAACAAACCCAGTTTTAAGAGCAGTTTAAGCACATCTACATATGTACATACAGATGCTTGTATATGAGTCTATTTGTGCAACAAACAGCACTCTGCACTTCCTGGCGTCGGCAATATTCACAAACTTTGTCACAGGCCATTATACAAATTGTTTTTATTTCTTAGTTTACACTTTGCTGCAGAAAAGTTATAGAAATATGAGTAATCCAGCATCACAATTGACACATTTAACAAATAGGCATACATACTATATACTATACTTATTCATATTTGGTATTTATGTATAGGACTGCAATGAATTTTATATTTGCGACAACTTATCTATAGAAAGAGCACAAACGGTTTTTCGAACCGATAAAGCTTTCCCTTCCTCTTGCATTTTTGGCAGTACCCAGTCTTTGAGTTAGTGTTTTCTAGATTTTCGAAGTACTATCACAAGCATTTTTTATGAACAACAGGTTTCATGTCAGTGCAATAGCTCTCAAACTGCTGCATGAAGAGATTTTATTTTTCTATCTTGAACCGTCTTGCCATGAGCAAGTAATACTCAGAAGGAATCTTCGGAGGCCCTAAAAAATATAAATATAAATGGTTGAGATATCGCTCTGAAATTATGCACGCAACCTTTTTTTTCAGGAAGCTACTCATAAGTCGGAAACGCTGATATAGGACCACTATAGCATCTGCCATAACAACTGAACGATACAAATCAAGTTCCCTTTACTCTTCTTCTTCTTTACTGGCATAGACAGCGCTTATGTGGTTATAACTGAGTTAACAACAGTGCGCCAGTCGTTTCTTCCTTTTGCTATTTGGCGCCAACTCGAGATACCAAGTGCAACCAGGTCCTTCTCCACCTGATCGCTCCAACATACTTGAAGTCTTCCTCTTCCTCTGCTTCCACTGCAATGGAAAACCTTCTAAGCTAGACAGCGCTGCCGGTGTCTTTTGTTTCGATGAATTATGGTATGTCAATGTTGTCGTATGTACATATATCTCGTACAGCTCAACGCTCCATTAAGGTGCCCGCTGTTACCAATGCTCAAAAGACCATAAATTATCCGCAAAACTTTTCTCTCGAACTCTCCTAAGGCTTACTTATCAGATGTTGTCATTGTCCATGTCTCTGCACCATATATTATATATAGCAGGACGGGGATAATGATGCATAATATAGCCTTTGTTCGTCGAGAGAGGATTTTACTACTTAGTTCAGCAGAATGTGGGCTCCTCGTATTTGTGGATTGGGCAGAGCACACCTATGTTCCAATCGTCGGGCATGCTTTCATCTGACCATATCTGATGCATGCACTTTATCAGTTCTTCGCCCTCGGGTTTGAAAAGCTCGGCCGGTAATCCATCGACCCTGGTGCTTTGTTGTTTGCTTTTGCTATTCGAACCTTATCATAGTTGGGAAATGAAACATCTTTTCCATCGGGGAATCGGGTTCGCGATCTCCAGATGTTATACTTTCACAGTCGTTCAGCAGGCTGGAGAAGCGTTCCCGCTATAACTTCAGTATGCTTTGAACATCAGCCACTAGATCAACACTTTGGGTCTTACAAGAGTTTGCTCCAATCTCTTTATTATAGAAGAGTAGTTTAGCTTCGGTGCAACCGAATTTAATCGACAGTGCTTACATGACGCTCGGAATCTACGATTTCCATTATTTATCCCTATTTTCGGCTATTGGCCTTCCACAATATGGGAAATTTATCTAAACATTATCTGTCTTGTGTTTTCGCTTTTATGAGAAGTAATGTAAAAATGGCGTATTTTCTGTTTGCTGGTTTTCATCATCATCCAACAATACTGAGTTAAGCGATCACAAACTTAATTTTGCTAATAAAACGTTTTACTTATATAAAAGACCTTCCATTTTTAAGCTTTCATGAACTCTTTTTAAAGATTTGTCTCATTTGACAGTCCCTTCAATTTCTATGGAATTTCTTCAAATACTCTTTGGCAGCGCAATTTCAAATTTCGTTTATGTTTATGCATATGTAAATATCAAGCTCGTATGCCACTAAAAGCGCATATGTAAACACATTACGGTAGGACCAACAAATTAGATTTAAATAAATTAAATGACAAACTCGACAAATATAATATAATCGTTGGACTATGATTACCCTCAGTAGCATGACCCAAAACATCTGCACTCTCAAATTGTTCACCGCCAAGAGTAAAACTCTGTGCTGAGCCACTGAGCCACTAATGCGGATTTTATCTAAAATCAGTAAAATGCAGTAAAAGTAATTAGGGCGAACCAAGGCTTAGGCATAGCGGCATACAGCGCGAGTAACACACGTGTGCACATATGTATAATTATTTATACATATGTATTATGGTAATTTATACACATTAGATAGGTAAGCATGTACATATGTGTGTGGAATGCATGCATAACCCGTGCATATGCGTACATAGGTTTCTACACTTGCATATACATATGTAATTGAAAATGTTATGAACAACGTCACAGGCAGCATAAAAGAAGTCACTGAAGCTTGAAAATTTCAAATATGAGCGCAAGTGCAAATGCGTACGCGAGCATTCGCGGAACGAGTACCTTTTGGGCGCCCACGGAGGTGAACATTTGATACAAAAGCTCATGGTACATAACACACACACACACATACATATATATATACCTACAATGTTTAGATTTATTTTATTAAATATTCACATATACCCTCGTTTATATGCTGACTTCGTTGTTGGTCGAAAAAATGACGGCTGTTATGCATTTCTGTGCAGTTGCATGTAAAATACATATAAACACTGGTTGGCACAATCGTATAGCGTGTTTCAAAGGCGGACAGGTGTTGTGCCACACGAACGCTGGAGCGCGTGTATACGAGGCGTAGAAGCGACGGCAAGCAGCATGGGAAGAGGTTAATAAGCAGCTGGGTCGAGCCGGCCAGCCTAGCTAGTTGGTCCATTTGTTCATTCATTTATCGAATGGTGAGAAAATGTGTTTTTACAAAGGCACCCCTTAACAAAACACACACACACAATAAGCTTTTATTGGCGTTAGATAAATGCTGCCCATAGACAAATGCAACTCTGCACTTGCATGCGAAATCAACTCTAAAATGTTTAACACTCTGGCATTTATTGCATCTGTCAATTGATTTTTTTGTTTATTGTTGCACTATTGTTGCAGATTCTGTGAATGAAATTTAAATATACATAAATGAAATAAAAATAGTTGTCAAATTGTATGCATTTCGATTTAAGCGTATTTCTTTGCATTTAAGCTCGTTTCAGTATGATGTATTGATTTAGTCGAAGGTCAATCGTCACAGAAGACTGTAGATCCGAAGCGAGGTTTTTCTCGGCGTCGGCTCACCTTTGGCACGATATTCAGCCGATTGATTGTCTGTTTCCGGGCCGTAAACATAGATCCTAGACTCATAGCCAGAAATAATACTTTGAATGACATTCTGGTAGTCGAAAAGCATTGTTTCACAAACGATAACGACACGCTATTGTTCAAATAAATTGAGTGGATTGGGAACCAATCGTGATTTCACTTTTCCTAGGTCCAATTAATCTTTCAAAATAGATTTCACTTTTCCTTCCGATATTTCAACGATGTCAGTAAGATCCCTGACTATTAATCGTTGATTCCCAAGCACCAATTCCTTCATTGGCGTGTTGATCACCAGTTGCTGTTAATGGCCGTCTTGAACGTGGTTCATAGTCAACGTGTTCTCGACCTTCTTTGAATAATTTGTTCCAATCAAGAACCCTTTCCCGCGGTAAACAATTATCACCAAAGGCAAGAACGGAACGTTTCGGCATCAGAAATTTGATTTCGCACAGAAAATTTAATGGAACTTCTTTGTTTAATAATTTCACTCAACGTAAAAATCGACGAATGCATTTTATGTACTTCAGAAAGACGAGCGTATACTAAACACTAATGATTATTTTGATGTGACATTTGGCACAGACGTCACCGACAGTCATACCAACCTTGAAAGAAAATATTTCGAAGAATTGATTTTCATGCGAAATTTAAATTAAAAATGCTTACTATTTTTTGCCCAATCGGTGGTTGTTTGATCGATGAGATTGTATGAGAGGTACGTGTATACCATAAAGTGGTCCGATATCTGACAAATGAGCAGGTTCTTTGGAAAAAAATAACAATGGACTAGTTTTCGAATATAGAGAAAATGAATCAGCTCATTAATATACCTTAGGGTATCCGACATTTCCTTCTGGGAGCTACAAACGACTTGGCAAAGTTAGTACACCCTGTTTAGAGTATAAAAATTATACTGTTTTAAAGTGTTTTTTTTTTTTAATTCTAATCTTAAATAAGTATATTCATATTTCAAGAAACCTATTCAACTTCACGTTCGAGTGTGAGTACTGGAAGAACTGCTTTAACAACCCTATCAAGTACTTGTGATAGTGGAGATAAGGCTGTCAATATTTATTGACGATTGACTTTTATTGCCGAGGGAACTAAAAATATATTATATGTTTATAAAAACAGATACAATTTTCTCATTTTACTCAGTATATAAACTACATATGTATAAAGTTTACCATACATAAAGTTTCGTAACATACATTTCCTTTTAGAAAAGAAGAAAGTCGTGATTCTTCGACGATAATATGCCGATATTTAAATACAGTTTTTTCAAGCAATAATTTCGAGGATCCATCAACTATTTTGTTATCTCTTCGTTTCTCTTAGATAATTATTCTTCATGGATAACATACTCGAACATTCAAATATACTCCATGATAGATATGCCTTGCCGGAGCAAAGAAATCGAAATGGGAATCCGTATCACTTGCCTACTTTCCTGAAATTAAATACCACTTCTACAAACATACATATATACATATTTAGTTTGTTTCTGCCACATTAAGCCTCACGCCCCTCCTCCGAAAGAAAAAGCGAAAAAGAAGCATAACGAAAGCGAAAAACATACAAACAACATATATAAAACAAAATGCAGCAGAAAACTAACTTTTTATTTGACTTAACGTACTCAAATTTCATTGCATTTGTGATAAGTTCAGTTCCCCTTCTTGCGGCTCTTCGTCCACTTTCAATCGTTGTCGTGGCTGCGTAGTGTTCGCCATAATATTGGGTGTCGATGTCATGACGCGTTGTTGTTGTTGTACAGTTCAACTCTCGTCACCAGTTTTGCTATGAGCGCCGGTGTGATGTTTTGGTCGACTTTGTGCTGAAGTGTTGTTTTTATTGTTATTTGATTTAAAGTGGTGTACTTGGTATTCTCCTGCTGCTGACAATGGCTTTGTCACTTGACTTTGTCTGTGAGTAGGTCTGTCGTTCAATTCAATTCAAGGTCAGAGCGATTTTTTTCAACGTGCTTCAATTTCAACGACGGTGTAACATTGCACGCCGGCGTTGGTAGGGTTAACGAGCGCTAAACAAGGAAGAAGAAGCCTAAACAGAAATCATAAACAAATGCGTGGTGCTGTAAAGTTGTTGGCTCTCACTTTACGTCGGCGCATGTTAAAATTAAACAGTAAGTGTTGATTAGGCGAAGATTTCGACGATTCGTTTACTCTAATTAACAAAGCTTGAGTGCCGAGTGCTGATTGCTTTCATACGCCTTTGGGTTTTGCAAATATGTATATTTGGACCAATTTTTTGTTGTTTTTGTTTTGTTTTTTTACATTTTTTAAATATTTACTTCAAATTTTATTTTACATTTTTAGTTTTGCATTTTTAACACTTTTCTGTCTTCTTTTCCAGATTTCCTTTAACGTATAAAAAAAGCTATACCTATATAACGGTATATCAACTCAAATGCTTTAAAAAGTACACATTTTAAATATTATTTGAGGTAAGTGCATTAAATATAAAATACACAAACAATAAAAAGTCTTAGTATGTACATTAGGGGGTTGATTTACAGCCAAAAAACTAATAAATCGGGTATACGGGAAATATTCTACGGATGGTTCGGAGCCTAAGAGACTGTGGGTCTAAAATCGGTTTCGAGCCATGGATTTTGGAGACAAAATTTCCGAATGAAATTTAATACGTACATAGATGCATTTTGATATTCTATTAATCATTTCTCAGACTCGGTGAGATTGAACCACTGTAACACATATTTTCCATGCAACCAATTACATATTCAGATATTTTAAATTCGTTCTTTAAATCGCCGGCTTGAAATCGGTTTTAGGCCCATAGTTTTTTTAATCAAAGGTGTTCAGAATGATCCGTAAAACATCTTTGGCATACGCGATTTTCTTTAAAGAAAAATCGACCCTCTCTAACGTACATATTTGAATGGTAATTCGTTTGGATGTATGTATAAGAAAAGGGCATAGTTTACTAGGTCAATAGCTGTTTAAAGTAGCAGCCAATAAATACAGTTTGGCTCTCTTTAAAAGACAAAGCATAAAAATTAGAGATGAATTGGCTGACTTGCTTAGTTATTCTTAGAAGGCACGAACTGCAAATACGAAATGTATTAGTAACGGGTTATCCATTTCCCATCAAATATGAAATAAAGCATATGTTGGTATTTTCTGGTGTTTTTACCTCGTTTTTATATACCCCTCATGTTTTCCTAATGTTTATACCCTGAAGAGGATGGTAAGCTTGCCACGAAGTTTGCAATTTCAGGTGGAAGCATCGAAGACCCTATATAATGATCAGCGTGACCAGCAGATTTAGCTATGTTCGACTGTTCAGTCCTCAGTTTTCGAAACATCGATCTAGAATTTTGTACACGTCGTTTTTTCTCATAAAATCTCCTCAATTATTAGAACTGCTGATATCGGACTACTATTGGGTATAGCTGCCATACAAATTGACCAATCAAAATCAAGTGCTTGTAGAAATTGTTAACATCGGACCTCTCTACCGAGTTCCTGTCATACAAACTGACTGATAAAAATCATGTTTTGTGCGGCACACTTTTTTTATTTGACGATATATCTTCAGAAAATTTGACATATATACTTATGTAGCTTATTGTCCAAGGCAACGGTACAATCTGCAAAGAAATTGTTTAGATCGGACTACATACTGTGTACAAACTGACCGATCAAAATCAAGTCAAGAACTTTGTTATACAGAAACTTTTTTATTTGCGAGTGTTATTAAAGCTTCGATGTAGCCCAAGATAACGTTTCGTTCTTCTTCATTTTTTATATGACATGCTATATTTGGAAATTACCCTAATTCGTTCTTGGAATCTTCGAATTTCCTAATTTTTTACTTGAATACTTTTAATGATTTCGTAAATGTCAAACGTTCCGCTTGATAGCCAAGCTATCGTACTCTCACTTGTGTGTGTTTCACTCTCACTGGGAGTCTCTGCAACGTAGCCACTTATGCGTCCAACAATTTACTTAACTCGTTTATAAATACATTTGGATCTGACAACCGATCGCTAACTAAATAGCACCGCTTAGCAAGTTGTATGCAACAAAATTGGCAATCGATGCACATCCACCTATACGGTGGAGCCACTGACAGGCACTCACTTAGGTCTGGCTGAGTGTATGTCTGCATGCCCAAAGTGCTAAACGTTTAATACAAGTACATATGGCAATTTATTTTTAATGTGCTTGCCATGTGTAGGTACAACATTTTTCACTCGCGCATTCGCGCTATTTTTGTTATTTACAGTACTAACTCAATCAAACGAACATCTCGATCCAACGATCATCAATTTTTTTTTAATTTTAATATTTTTATTTAAATAAATATTTATTTTTTGTTTTGCTTTAAAAAGACGTTAAAAAACTGTTTGATCCAGCAAAAGCTAATTTAATTATGTCTGCATGTAATGTTGCACTTTTCGCCGCTTCACTGTATTTATCTCGATTTTTGATTATCTATCGTTGCACCTACAGCTCAGTGGAAATCAATTTACTTTTAATTGGCCTCCGCGTTTGCGAAGCCAACTGATTGCCGCGAACCACGTCGCGCCCGTGTTCGCGTTGGGCTACTCCTCATGCCTGCTGCTTTGATGGCGCTTTCACAGACCGCAAATTCTCAGTTTTACTGGCGGTTGCGGTCGATTAAGTTTCGAAAATTTTCGGCAATTTTCTGCACATAAACGTTTAAGCATGTAGAAAATTAAAAGTCCTAGACCTTTTTAAAATAATAAAAATAAAAGTGAAATTTTAGTTAATAAATCATTAAAGGCGAAAAGCTTTTGTAGCTAACGAAGCTGTGATTAAAAAAGTGTGCTAATCATGAAAACCTAAAGCAATGCGGTGAATTTGAAATTGTTCGTTTATACATAAAGTTATGTAATTAATGAGAACCAGAATATTTAAATTGAAAAAATGAAGTTCGATAAGGATTAAAGCATCTAAATAAACGCAATGTAATAAAGATTTGGTATAAGTTTGTTTTTTAATTTATAAAAGTGAAAAAAAAATAAAATTGTGTTTTAAATAGTGCGGAATGGCATATAAATAAAGTGTATTGAAATGATTATGTAATTTGAAAAAGTAAAGAGACATGTAATAAATAAGAAACTTAACTTAAACGTTACTGATAACATAACTTAAAATCAAAGGACTGTAATGAAAAAGTACTGTGTTCATATTATACGAAAGAAAAATAAAAAATTATTTATGACGCAAGATTTTAAAACAAAAAAAAACTAAACTTAAAAAGACAATAAAGGAAAAAAGATTAAAAATTGGCACTTGCAGCTTAGCGGCACATCTAAAATGACCGTCTAAAAAAAGATTTTCGAAAATTATAAGAAGAATTAAGAAATATTGTATCAATAATTTAAAATTAAAAAAAAATGAATGAATAGGACATAGAAAACAAATTCTTATTAGAATATATTATCCATACAATGATTAAAAATTGACAAGATGGCCACGCTTTGAAATAAGTTGAATGTTACTCAAAATTTTGCTCTTCATTGGCTTATCAAAATTCGATTTTTGAACAGATCAAAAAGCTGGTAGGTCATTGTATGAAGAACTAACGGGGTTTTCAATAAGAAAGCTAATTTTTTTTTTTTAATAAAACAAAAACGGTTTGGGATATCAATAAAATTGTGTCAGAAATGAGCATCATCGCTGAAGATGATTTTCAATGAAAATCCGGATAATTTTCGAGTTGTTGCTCAACCCAATACAAGAACATACGATGGTTCTGGTGGTCAAGCGGCTTCAGTTGTTACGTCAATATCATCTTGTTAAATGTAGGCCAAGCTCTTTTCGCAAAATTTGCCACAACGACGCCGTCGAGATGCTCGACACTAGAGAAAGACGTGTGACAGACTGATTCGGATCTTCCTCAATTGTTGCGCTAGCGGCAGCAAAATTCTCAACACTTTGAACATCCCTTTTTTCTCACTGTTATAGGAACATTTTATAGTGTAACTGAGGATTTAAATTTTTCCTCTAGTTGTTGATCTGACAGGACGATTATGACGACCCTAAATTGGACTTAGCGCTCTTAAAGTTGAAGCCACTGACTCTGAATTTCGGACTCGTGATTGGATCCTACATATCCTTAGTGAAGAGAAATGTCAAAAGATAAAATATGGCGTCGTTTGCTGTTCCTATCGGTCTTTTGTAGCGTCCCTATTGAAAACTTCATTATATACTGAACACTAAGCAAATATTGGTGATGAGTTCATTTGCCTTTGAGCTGATTGAAAGCCGTAACTCAAAAACTTTTTGAGATATCGATTTAAAATGTTAGCATGTTAATTTTAAATGTATAACCTATCTAAATATGAAATTTTTTTAAACTATAAAAACTGACATTCAGAAATTGTATAGATTTACCTCCTACTACGCATTGACAACAAATTATGTTTAACTTAAATGAATATAAAATTTAAAATTCACTTCTGAATTTAATTCGTTATATTAAGGAATAGTCGAATGTTCCGTTATTTTTAGTTTACGATTAAATAATGTTGAAATTTTAAGTTTAAATTTTATTAGAGATTCGTAAATTATAATAACATTGGCTATTAAGAAGTCTCAACAGCTTCTTCATGGTGTTTTTTCGGTGAATGCCTGAGTTCGGTCTTCACGGCGCTGCAATAAAAATGTGTGAAAAGTGTATAAAATGTTTATTTCAAAAATCTGTTTTATGATGAACGAATTGTGAGCACGCTACAGAAGCAGTAAAATGCTAGTTTTACAAATTTGAAAGTAAATATTTAAAGAGTTAAGGTGTTACAACTAAGCATAACACAAAAACATAAATTAAAATATGTATATAAACATAAAAATATAAAATATTTATTTAACAATTAAAATAAAACTAAAATAAAAATTCGTATTATTAATTTTTTTTTTTTAAATGGCAGCTGAGTGTAGGGTATCAGCTAAATCAATGAAAATTAAATTGTTTTGTTTAACACATTCTTCGTGGGGAATCTGATGAATTTATCGTTGCTTATTTGTTCTCGTTTTTTTTTCTCGCAATTTCTCGTTGGTGTTGCGTGCAAGCGTGAGCTGCTTAAGTTTGGCAGATTTTAGAATCACTTACTTCTGCACCGAGCAAAGTGAAAATTGAAAGCGTTGCATGGCTAAAATTAAAAAAAGAAAAGTGCGCGAGCAAAATGTGTAGTGCGAGCGAAAAATACGGTAACGCAACGTTCCAAATGCGGGGTAGAGTGTTCGCGTTGAATTTTTGCGGCTAAAAAATAATTTTAAAGAATTGGCTAATGCTATGAGTTGCAATTGAAATTAGAACGCGCCTTTATGTAATACATAAATAAATTGTAATATATGTATATGTATGCGTATATTTAAAGCTGCCAAAATGACAGCGCTATTATTTTTAGTTTTTTGTTTTTCGTTTTTTTTTTTTTAAGTGGAAGGCATGTGTGCGTGCTCTTAGCTAATTGACAAGTGAAATATTGAAACAAGATAAAAAAGGCAAGCAATTATTTTTACAACACCACAGCATGCGGCAGTGAGCAGCCTTTTATGGGCTGTATTAGCTAGACGGATACTGTTTTTATTTTTTTTAACACAAATAACAACAATGCGCGGCTGATGAACTCTTTTGCCGGCAATAACCTAAAATTGGAACTGCTCACCACCAACGCCAGCACATAAGCAGGTACAGATATATAGATATTTATGGAGGATAAATGTCGACTATGTACTATATATGTATACTGACTTTTTTCAATTTGTTTAAAATTTATCGTGTGATTACAGGCCATAGGCGAAATTAATAATTAGAACTTTCGGTCACACATCAAAAAATTAGGTCAATAAACACGCTTATATTTACATATCTACATATGTATGTATACATACAGTCGTATATATAGCTACAGTTGTAAGCCGGTATCATAATCCGAAAAACGAAAAGATGAATTAAGCATATTGTTGTCGTATGAACAGCTGTTAGGAAGATGTTAGCGATGGTGTGTTTAAAATATTGCCACGTTTTATAAAATTGTGACATAATTTTTATTTTCTCAATCAAATTAACATTTCTCAACTTAACAAAGAAATGTCCCATAACTTGCTTACTACGAAATAAATTGCATAAATGCTAACGATAAGCAAGCACCGTTAATTGTGTGTATTAAGTAATTGCAACAAAATGCATTATTTGCAACAGTTTTGTTAAACTTCTCCGAATCATTTATTCACAATTTCGCAGCTCTTTTTCCGCCCACAACCGCCTTAATGAACCGACTAAGCAAATACTTGCTCGGGCTGAATGTCAGTCAGCAAGCCGATCAGCTCATAGTTACTCATGAAATTGCTGATCTAATGACACCCACGGGCCTATAATTTGTTTAATTACACTGTAATTCCTAGCCAGATACGGGCGTGTGTGTGTGAACCTTTGTAAATGCGTGTATTTGTGTGATTACTTCATAATTTGTTATTGACGGTAGCAAAATGCAGTCATAGTACATTCTGTTGAACATTTTAATAATTACATATTATGTCTAATGCCTCCCTTATATCAGCAGTGTTTATGGGAATTTTTTAGCTTCGTGCCATTTTAATGTGTACTCACCGGCATTCCAGCTGCAACGCCGGCCAGTTTTGTTCTGCATTCACATGTGATTTGGAGTTAGTTTGGATTTTTGAAAGTTTTGTGAAATTCAGAAAACGATCATGAATTAAAGTT
Source organism: Bactrocera dorsalis (assembly GCF_023373825.1). Taxonomy (NCBI): domain Eukaryota; kingdom Metazoa; phylum Arthropoda; class Insecta; order Diptera; family Tephritidae; genus Bactrocera; species Bactrocera dorsalis. The sequence continues at coordinate 4,936,979 of NC_064304.1, read as the reverse complement.
TTTTACGATGATGAATTGAAGTTTTTAGAATACTGTAGATCCAAAGAAATCTTAATTACCAAAGTATAATTTTTAGTCCTCAGGATTAATTTCGAACTCGATTTGCTAATATGGTTTCTTAGTCATTTTTTTTCTTTAAGGGGTTCCATGGTTACTTCTGGAATATTGTCCTAAATTTTCAAGAGAAGTTGATTCGAGTAATAGGTTCGGAGATACAGCCTTGTTAACTTGTGCGCTCGAGGCTAGCTAGGCTAAGTGCGCTGTCTTTAAACGCGTTTTTCTCGAAGCTGTGTTTTTGAAATCGGTTGGAAAGATTTCTCGAGAACTACTCAACTGATTTTCATGAAATTTAGAAAATAAGATACTCATAAAAACTTGGATGAAAGATTTTTTTTCGATTATAACTATGTGAAAAAAATTCTCGAGATTTTCACAAACATTTTTTTTTTCTAAAAATGTCTGACAAAAATGAAATTTTCAATTTTTTTTACTTCGTTCAAGTTCTAAATTGAGGTTTTAACTAAAACACGTATTTTTTCTCACTTTAAGTGATCCTGTAAGTAGTTATCCTGCCAACGCTTTTTTCCGAAGGGACATCGGAAATGACGTCGCAATGGCCGAGTTTAAAATATTTTTTCTAAAAATTTCAGAATTTTTTTGTCAATAGTGTATGTAACAGTAAAAATTTTAATAAAATATTTTATTTTTATATGTATGAGAAAAAAATTGTTGGAAAAAGGCTATTTTTTACCCAAGGAAACCCACGTTACCTCTTAAGTCGCACAGTAAACCTCGATTAAATTCTAATCAACAACCCATAATTTTTTCTATTTGAGACTTTACATTTCTAATATTTTCTTAAATTTCCTTAACTTTTGAAGAAATAATTTCCTTATTTAACAAATATTCTCTTGATATTCTTTTCAACTGAAAATGTGTGTCTGTCTAGAAACGTTGAAATATTTATAGTGGCGCCCGCATATTCACATAAAATTTGTAAACGTTTTTGATACTAAACGTAATCGTATTGGTTTGATAAATTGTTTGTAGATAAGATTTGGCAATGACCAAATTTCAATTTGAATTTGTTGCTTTTTTGTGTAGTCATTATTTATTTCTACATCAATAGATATACATATGTACATACTTAAAATGAATCCATTTATATACCAAAAGATTAACCTTTAAATTGTTTTCAAATTTAGTAAATATTCGCTTGACTTTGCTAAACTTGAGAAATTATTTATCTTCTACCGAATTTTTAATAGCTTTCTCATAAATTTTCGTTTTGTTGTTTATATTTCTTTAAAGAATTTAATACCAATACAATGTATGCATATACATATAATGCACACATGATCATATATCAACATACGTACATACGTACATAGCTAAGCCTTTGCTTAAAGAAGGTGCTTGAGTTTTTGTAAGGGCTTATGTTATCTTAAAACAAATTTTATTTCGGGTTCTCAATGACTTTCATTCATAAAGCTAAATTATTTAAATCGAATACATATATACATATATACGAAAATAAAGATAAAAGAGCAGATTTGTATGCACATATAAGTACATATATAGTATATTTATGTATGTAGTTATCCAATGGTGACAAGTAAAGCCGCTTGAAAAGCAACAAAGAAGGGAAATATTTGCTTGTTGACCGGCCGCCCCGTTTTGTCAATCAACCAACCTTGACCAAAAAACACCACATTTGAAAAGCAATAAACGCACAGTATCTATACATACTATATATAATTTTGTAGCAGTATATGTGTACCTAAGTATGTATGCAAAGACCAGGCCTTTAATTTTATGAAACCTTCAAGCAGATACGCTGGATGGCGGCGAAAGCGTCAAAACACGACTGGCATTATGAGGGAGCACGACGCTTGAATGAATGAATCAGCTGAATGTACAGTTATTCATTTATATATGTACATATATGTATATTATTTGATATATACTTATTATACGAGTATGTAAGTATTTTAGAAATTGCCATATAATATTTGATTGAAAAATTATTGGTTCCAAACGGGAGCGGAACTATAAGCCTTTTCAAGCCGGAGTAAATAGGTGATTTAACATTTGGAAGGTTTCTACAAATACACTTTCAAATAAGATATGATTATTCGCTTAGTCTATAGTAATTCTCTATTAGTACTATTAAAGACGGCCTGTGCCGGAAACTGAATTCTCAAATTTTTTTTTAAATTAAATTTCATTTTTTTTTTCTTAAAAAAAGCTTGTGACTAGTTTTTTGAGTAAATAATTAATTTTATTTTTCCTTTTGAAAAAATTTCTGGATAAAAAAAATGTCATTAAATGTCGTCATCTAGTCTAATTTGCTGCTGCCGGTGATTTTCGAAATTTCGGTAGACATCTCATTAAACTTCTCGTATTTAAGTTAATATTCGAAACTTCTACAAAAGGTAAACTAAAAATCATATTCATAAAAGTATCTTTTGAAGCTTGAAGAAGATAACAGATAATAATTTTTAAGGTGAACGCCGATTTAATTAAAAAATCGAATTTTCGAGAGATATATTTTAGCCTCATGTGCCTTTTCTTATTCCTAAAGGATGAAAGAATTAATTTTAGATTTTCTAGAAAACAAGTTACACACTCATGCATATAAGTACATATGTATGTATAGTATATTCCAATAAAGGATAAACGACCTTTGTCGCGTGGATGTGTACGCCTTTCGAGTGGGTTTAGCTTGTTACTGCATTCAAGAAAAAGTGTGAAAAGCAACAGAACGTATGAACATGAAAGAGTTGTTTATAGAGCCCTTTTCCGGTGTCAGAGGAAATGCAAATTGTCTGCCACAAACGATAAAAGGCGGTCGAATGAGTTATGGCGCGAGTGCGCTGGTTTGGTCTGTGTGGGGGATTCGCGTAGAAATCATAGATGTGGATGAGGCGACTGCAGTCGTAACATGTCGTACCATGCGGTACATTTGTACAACTGTACATATGTATGTTTACATAGCTATGCTTTTTAATATAAATATAGTGTTGCATTTATTGGCATTTATCGAGAAGTCGGTTGGAGTATTGTACTTCGTGCCACACACTGGCTGTGCGATTAAAAAGCAAAATTTAGCTTTAAATTCGACATTTGATTTTACTTTTAAATACCATACCTGCCGCATTTAGTGTTTGTTTATAGTATATGTACATATGTAGTATGCATGTGAGAATGTTGTATGCTTTGGTTATTTAGTTGGAAGGGAGCTTTTTTCATTTCGATTGTTTATAGGAAAATGTTGGCATTGATCGTACGAGTATTATTTTTATTGAAAAAACTTGTGCTTAGTTTCGTTTATGCCGGTGTTTCAATGTACATGCATACTATAGGTATGGTATACATATGTATTTACACACATATTTATTTATTTTACTGCTTGAATGCATTTGTGAAAGTCACAGTGTAGTGAGCAGCGCCAGCACCGCGACCACGAATAGTCAATTTGAAAGGGACCCAAAGTCATATATTTACATGTTTAGATATATATAATCAATACATATGTTTATATAAGCACATAGAGCATCCAGAAATACTTTAAATGCTGAAGGTAATGAAACACAAAATCTTAATTCACGATTACGCCAAACTAAATTTTATTTATTTTTTTTTCGATTTTTTTACATTTGTAATCACTAGCCGAGTAGGTGTTGCGCACAAACGCAAGAAAATGTACAGAATTATAGAAAAACCTAAGCTAATCAGCCAAGCTGAAAAGTTGCCTTTTGCGCTCTCAACTGGCTAACCCACCAGTGTCAACGCACAAACTCTGCTCAACCACGTTCGAATATTGACAGAACTTATTCATTTACTGTACTCGTATGTGCGTACAAGCATACATGAATACAACGCTTGCGCTTGGCGTTTCTATAACTGAAGTTCTGGTTTGTGTCTTTCCACCCACGCGTTTCCATTAAATTCCAATAATATTTTGTAAATAATAACAAAAAATAAATATAGAATAATGTTCTTTCGGTGAATGTCAATCAAACCAGGCCATGTATACCATATTCATACATACATATATGGTACAACAAAGGCGGCGGAGGAAAACAATAAGTAAACATACAATTTCTTAATTCGATCTCGTGACTGTGTTTATTAAAATTTAAAATAATAATACTTGCTTTTAATTTCAGATATCGATCTGAAATTTTGCACACGTCCTTTCCTCCACAAGAAGCTGCTCAATTGTTGAAACTGTCGATATCGGATCACTATTGGGTATAGCTGCCATACAAACTGACCAATCAAAATCAAGCCTTTGTATAAAAACTTTTTATTTGACAATATCTTCACGAAATTCTCATTAGATTATTGCCCATGACAACGCTGTAATATCCGAATAAATTGTTCAGATCGCTATACGATCAAAATAAAAACATAAATCGGTCAGATTACTATGAGCAAAAAATAGTAAGAATGTGCTTATAATTTTAAAATTCTTCTTATGTCGTTCCCCTCAAAGTATTCCCCCTTGGTCAGAATACACTTATGACAAAGTTTTTCCAATCCTCGAAACAGTTGTAAAGGTCAATTTCCGGAATAGCCTTTATTGCGCTTGGCGATTCTCGTTTAATGTTTTAAATTGACTCAAAACGATTTCATCAGAGCCGTCGTTTGAGTTTAGTGAAAAGTCAGAAGTCACACCGAGCAAAATCAGGCGAATACGGTTGTTGCGGTTCGATAATGGTTGAAAATTTGGCGAAATACTCACGTAGAATCAATGCAGTATGCGACAGTGCATTATCGTGGTGTAAAAACCAAGAGTTGTCGGCCTAGAATAGTATTTTTTGTTGACAGTTTGGCCGGTCTGAGGAATGCGGATTGCATCACGCCTCGATAATCGAATAAAACTGTCAACACAACCTAGATTTTTGACCAGCTTTGACGATGTTTTTTCGGCTCACCTTTGTCACGATATTCGGCTGATTGATTGTCTGTTTCCGGGTCGTAAGCTTAGATCCAAGGCTCATCGGCAGTGGGAAAGTATTGTTTCACAGACGTTACCGCGCGTTGTTTTTCGAAAAAAATTAGTAATTTTGGAACCTATCGTGCTTTCACTGTTCTTTGGCCCAAATTACCTTTGAAAAGAGATGCCAGTTGTTTTATTGATTGTTAATAATATTTTTTGGACATAATAAATAAAATATACATATATAAAGAAAATATATCAATTTTCTAAAGCATGAAGGACACTTCGCTCACTATGTATGTATACTAATATGTCCACAGCTGATGTATTTATTTAGCTATCTGTGCTACCCATGATTATTTTGTAATTATGAAACATATGTATGTACATTGACACCTACACATATGCATTTGTAGATGTGTATGTAGTATATTCCAATATTATTTTTGCCAATTATAATTGTGTTGCTATCTTTGTGCACACTTGGCAAAGCGTTGTATGGAAAAGATAAATCTACCTATCAAAGCGAAGCGATAACTGTGTGATTTGTGAATTTTGCCGTTTGCCGTTTGCCTGTCGGTTTGTTTGTGCGTTTGTATGTGTACCTAATTGAGCTTTAATTATTCCAATCGTTTTTGTGTTGAAATATTTGCACATTTTATGTTCATTGCTTGCTTTGTGTTTCAAACTTTTTGCTCCAATTATTTTCACGCACTTATACACACAATTCACACCACTAAATGCACAATGCCACCGCTCATAACAGATTATGAGTTTTCCATTGATTGACTCAAATGAAATTTTTATTGCAACTTTTTGTTCACATCTTTTTTGCCACACAATGTTTATTGAGTTCATTGTGTAACGAAGCGCTCAAATTGCATTTTTTGTACACTTTTTTAGCAAGCTTGTAAAAAAAATTGTCTAACAAAGATACTTTTATGTTATTGCGCATGCGCACTTCACCAACACGCACTTGAATGAAATCTGCCGACAGCTGTTCTTGTCTTGTGCTCGTGCTTTGGTTGAAAGGCTTATTGTCCATTTTGTTTATGTGCTTCAATTTGCATCTGAATTTAACGCCTTATTTCACCTTAGGCGTTAGGCATGATCTAAAACCAACGGAATAGCAAAAAATAATACTTAAATATGTAATCAATTTGCTAGTCAGAAAGAACGTTTTTTTTTTAAGAGGCTGTTCATTTAATAGATAAAAATGGTACTATAATATGTTTTACTGTAATAATCGTCGATTTATTTCGAAAAATTTTGGATTCTCTCGATTCCGCAGTCGATATCCAGGATTCTGAAAAAGACGGTCTGCTAAATAGTTTTACGTCCAAAAACAGAACAAGTAAGAAAGGGCTAATGGCTACACCATATATACATACATATGTACTTATGTATATTTATTAGAAAAACGAAAATCTTTATACATATACTAGATATGGGAGTTGGGGTAGTATTGACTCGATTTTATCTATTAACTAATATCAAGACAGATACTAAAAAATGTTCCTTTTGTTTAAGGTACCTTACATAAAGCCACCATTTAGATGGAGTAAACTCAGCCGGATGTCAGAAAATCCTGTTATTAGTTGTATATGGGCTAGTTCAATTTCCTCCAATTTTATCTATGTTAGGCACAAATAAATATACACTGTTATGATTAAAACACGATCTTTAATTTTCGTTGAGATAACTCAAATATTGGCGGATATATATACTACAAAGTCACCCGGAAGTTCGTAAATCTTTATATTAGGTATATGGGAGCTCAAGAAAGTATTGACCATTTTAGATACACAGAGATACGATTACCTGGAAAGGATTCTGTCTGAATTTCAATTGTATATCCCATACCTTGACCGATATTTTCGGCCAAACGTCCACAATAGACTACACATTTCCGAAATTTTTGGTGATAAGGTGACATATTTTAAAATGGCATAATTTAAAACTGTCTTATATAGGAAGTAGGCGTGGTTGTAGTCCATTTCGCCCATTTTCGTACTGTGACATGGGAATATTAGAAGAGTGTCACGTACTAAATTTAATCAAAATCGTTTGGTCGGGTCCCTACATATGGGATTTCATCAAGGAATGCCTCGCCCGTCGTTCAATTTCCCCACCGGCTCTCATAAAGTTCCCTCATACCATCTCGAAGGTAAAATTTAATGTCTCTGGCGTAATTAGTTATTGATTTATCGCGCTTTTAGTGGTTTTTAACAGTACCATTAAATGGGAAGTTGGCGGGTTATCATCCGAATTCATTTTCGTTATTAATAACAAAATTTCTCATAAAAGACCTTTAGAGAAAAAATGTCATTAAGTTAGTGTCAACTTCTTTAAATGATAAAAATATCAAACTGTCTCTGTTTCTTTGGAAACAGTCTGCACGTTTGCGTTGAAATCTTGGCTTAACACGTATATATTTATTGCAAATTATCCGGTAATAGTAAACTACAAAGTTTCCGATTCTTCGCGTTTCAAAAAAGCAGTTTTTATTACAGTAATTTCTCTGGTCCTACAAACAGTTAGTTTGGCTCTTTAATTATCAAAAATATACCTAACTATATAATGTGAAAATGACTTTACTTATAAGACACAACTCCCATTCTTATTATATTTCTAATTTTTCATGCCAAAATACGTCTCATTTTGAACAGCAAGATCTAGCTGAACTGTGTAGTGTGGAGAGAAATAGTGCCTCCATTTGCACCGGCATACACTCTATATACATACATATTTTAGTATCTGCTATATATTAGTAAGATGCATATCATTTATCATCATCATCCATACCAGCATGTAAGTATAAAAATATCTTGTGTGACATAAATGCCATAGAGTTTTTTTTTGTTAATTCAACTAATGATGGCTGCGTAATTTGCCGGAAAATCGCGTCAAAAATTTCAATTTCGTTTCACTTAGTATTTGCGAGTATCTTGTATATGCATGAGTCTATTAGCGAAGTATCTCCATTAAAATTATCGCTATGTGTCACAATATTTAGTACTTAGAAGCGAAATTTTATAGCAATTTCATTTTGTCAAAAGCAATAAAATTCGCTTCTTTGTACAACGTGCTGCCGCTGGTGTTAATTCATGTAGAATATTAATGTGAGTGTATGACATACATATCTGCATATGTATCTATGATTACTCGTATCTGCATATGTATGTGTTATGTGAATGATTTTCGTATTGTGCGGCAATCTTTTTGCGCGGATTTTGCTCAAAAATGCTTAGTTTGTTTTTATTTTGTGATTGTGTTCACTTGTGGTGTGGTCATCAAGTTCATTTACCCAATTCTCGCGTGCTGTGTGCCGACCTAATTCGAAAAAGTATTAAATGTTTTTGTTTTTTGTTTTTTTTTTTTCTTTGTTTAGACATGTGCCTTTGAGCGTAGGCATGAAACATAATTTTTCGGAAACCAGTACATAGTATGGGTGTATACTTTTATTCGGTAAAAGTATAGATTCCAATAGATATCAGCCGATAAGTGAAGTGTTGTAAAACAATGAACACAAGCAGATTTTTTTTGTATCCAAAAGTAAGTTTGAAAATTTTTTGTACATGAATTTTTAGCTTTCTAACGCATGTTTTACTTCGGTGTGATACTTTGTTGACTTTGTAGTATATTGAGTTAAGTGGTTACATGGGTTTCCTCGAGTAAAAAACAGCCTTTTTTCAACAATTTTTTCTTATATAAAAAATTAAATATTTTGATAGATTTTTTTATTGTTATAAACATACACTATTAACAAAGAAATTCTAAAATTTTTGGGAAAAAATATTTTAAACTGGGGTCATTGCGACGCCACTTCTTGCAGGATCTTCTAAAGTGAAAAAAGGGTATTTTAGTTAAAATCTTAACTTAGATCTTATACAGAGGAAAAAAACTGAAAATTAGATTTTTGGGAGACAGTTTTACAAAAAAATAAAAATTTCAGTGAAAATTTCGCGAAATTTTTTTTTTTCAAAAAGTTTTTAAAACTTGTATCTCAAAGACCTGTGTAAAATTTCATAAAGATCGGTTGAGTAGTTCTCGAGAAATCTGTCTGTTGGCAAGATCGAATTCAAAAACACAGTTTCGAGAAAAACGTCTTCGATGCTTATGATATTTCTCTTGGCGGATGAAGGAATCTGGAGAGTATTTTATTGAAACATAAAAATACAAAATACAATATTCTCGCATTGCATGTTAGTGACATACATACATACTTACATATATTCGAAATCATGTTTATAACCTGAACAGTGTGCATTAAGTTTGTCATGAAATTTTAAACTTCCAGAAGGAAACGTCGGGGAAACTAAATTATTCTTAATTGGGAAGATTTTTTTTATTTCGAAAAGTTGTCTTGACGGAATCTGGCAAAAATTATTGTTTAAGGACAATCTACAATATCTGAAAATATTGTTCAGATAATGATCTTTTTAGTGCTTTTATATGCTACTAACGGCGAATATTTAGAGATTTAGATATATTAAGATACATACATACATACATATATACATCAATAATTTGAAACTTTGATTAGCATCAAAATTCGCTCACTGCTCCTTCAAACACATACTCATGTACGTATGTATGTACTTTAATAGTTTTGACCCAGTGCCCAAGCAACACTTCCTCATTGCAATTATGTGCATATTCCCTCATATACTTGTATTCGCTGAAATTCTTTAACTATTAACAATTACTAAACTGCATAAGCACACACAGCCACTAACACTTATGATAATAATATTATGTGGTAAATCATAGTGCACCGCATAGCGTTTCGTGGCACATGACCACATGCAACGGTTCACGGTATCAGTGACTGCCGTAAGCATACATACATATGTACACACATAAGCTGCTATCTGAAGTGCGGTTGCCGGCAGCATGACTCGAACCCACAAACTGACACGCCGTGTACACATCATTCCATATGTTCGTTCTGCCGCACGCCGAGGCACATGTGGTCTCTGCCACATTTTTTAATTTTTAGAATTTTGTGTATTAGTATTATGTTTGTGTGTGTTTGTTTGTGATACTTACATACATGCATAATTTTTTCTAAATTCAAGAATTTTTATGCTTCAGCTGTTCAGCGTTCAGTTTCTCAAATGGTTGAATGAATGTTGCTCGTCCGCTTAACTATCGCATAATATGCACACATTCATACTTTTGCATACAAATATCTAGATATTTTTACATACTATACATAAAAATACATATATGTATGTACGTAGTGTGTACAGAGAGCGGTGCCTAGCCAGATATGTGTGTGGTACATATACATTACAAATATTGCTATCAAGTTTAGCTGGGCAGCCGATTGCCTGGGCATAGCGTGCGTCTCGACAATTATTGTTGAACCATCGAGACTACGCGAAAAATTGAGTGAAATCCCCTTTAAGCTTAAGGAAAATACACACACCAATATTTCATATGATTTATAACTGCATACATACATGTACATATGTATATACAATGTGTATTGGTGTAGAAATAAATTTAAAATTGTTGTAAGCAATACCCTCTCGCACACACATACACATGCGCATTTCGACAACATCAAAAATAATTACTTGCCGTTAACAATTAATGTTTACCAGTTTAACACAATTATTTGTACACCAACACAGGCACGAAACAAGTTTTGAGATGTTAAAAAATTACACAATTAGCGGTTAAAACACAAGCATTTCGCTGTTTGTACTTTAATCAATTATGTAGGAATTTTGTTGTGTTGCTGTAACTCTCTTGCATTGTAATGTTTATTAACCGCAATCTACTCTTGAGCTAATTCTACGGCCTCGCCTTCTTGCTTTATATACAAATGAATTTTCTGTTGTTGCAACACCTGGCACTGGTCCTGAAGTAATGTTTGAGAAGATAGGCAGTAATAATAAAAACAATCTTTGTTGCGCTGCTAAAAATCCATTATTCCTTTCATTTTGAGTCTAATCTCTACCACCATGAGTAAAATACACTGTATTAAAATATATAACTATTCAGCAATATTTATTTTGTCCACACCAGTTGTAATACACTTATGCCAACTATTTTTGCAATCCTCATAAGCGATGGCCTTCAGCAAGTTTTGTTTTATCTCTTCGCTCCACGGAGCGCCAGTTTCAGTTTGAGGAACAAGAAAAAATCACATGGAGTCAAATCTGGTGAGGACGTTGGTTGATCGAAGGTATTCATCGCGTTTTTGCTTTTCATTTTGGCCACATTCGTGGCTCGATGCGATGGTGCATTTTCATCGGGTAAAGTTCATGAATTGTTCTTCCACAACTCCGGCCGTTTTCGAAGTTTTTTTTTTTTTTAAGGAAAAACCTCAATACGACAAAATAGAACTTCTAATTGAACGTCTGTCCCTCCGAAACAAATTCATGATCCACCAAACCAGGAATATCGAAAAAAAAACAATAAGCATCACCTTGATTTTTGAACGGCTTTGACGTGGTTTTCTTTAGTTTCGGCTGGTGTTTCTTGACTTGTTTGCCAAACTTATAAACCCATTTCTCACGCTCTCCAGAATGTGGATTCGGAATCAAGCATGTCCAACGAGACCTGTTTACGGCACTATTTAAAAAAAATTCAGCTTTATCGGGACAAATCGAGCAAGATCGCGTTTCATACCCAAAATATCAACCAAAATCATTCGAACGCCAAAGACGCCGAACTCTCTTGCCATCTCTCTAACATTTGCCTGACGATTTTCCAGCACCATATGTTTTACTTTCTTAATATTTTCATTCGTCGAAAAGGTCGAAGGTCGTTCAGAAGGAGCCATGTCTTCAAAGATCTCTCAACCGTCTTTGAAGGCTTTGTACCACTCGTAGGCTTGTGTTTTTATATCATCGAAAGCCTTTTTCAAGATACACAACGATTCCGCACGCGATATTTGGTCAGAAATACAAAATTTTGTAAGAAAATCATTGTTAGATATTTTTGTTCATTGTAAAAATCGCAACACCTTACTGAGATGTACCGACTTAAGCAGCTGCTGTATACAAACTGGTTGGCAGATCGCGCTCATATTCGGCATAATAATTAAGGGAGGACTGTCAACTTAGCAAAATATATTTTTTTGAAATAAGTATCTTTACCCGAGAAATTTAATTACAATTTCCGGGCGCTTTTTTGTTGCTATTTATCTTTGTGGTTGATTTTCGAATAAAATATCCTAATTTAATTTTGTATCAATTTACTTTCATAAACCAAACAACAGTTGAAAATATCATTCTCGTCTTGTCAAGCGTTGAATTTTTTTGATGCAATCAATAATCGTTGCTTTTTAGTAATCGATCAACAATTTTCTGTTGTCACCACTATGTATTTACACAGTTTTTGTTATAATAAATTAAATCGCTCCATTATCTCATCGTAATAAGCAGTAGAAAGCAACACTTAATCTTGTTATTCAGTTTAACGTCATGGCCACTTGAATTAGTGAGTCAGTAGCACCGCCGTGAATATGGGTAAATTCCAGCTGTAATGTCACGCTGACAGAATTCTATCAATTTAATGCTCACTCCGCTTCAACTTACTAATTAAAGACAAAATAAGCAACAATAGTATTTGTCTACACAAATGCATGTACAAACTTCTTTGCGTAATCCTACTTAAATGGAAGTGCTGTCCCTTGGTGGTGAGGCGTTGCTGTCAATCCACAAACTGACAATTGACAGTGATAAGCAGTGTTCGTGTAAATAACATTGTGAGAGGGAGGAATAGTGTACACCGCAGTGGCAATACCATTACTCGTTGTACAACAAAAGTACTGAGCACAAATGGCGATATTTCAGCGGCGTTAAAAGTGAAATTTAATCCTGTTGCTTTGATGCATTTGAGTGATGAAATGATTTTTAAATAAAAAATTATTTGCCTTCTGTTTACTTCAAACAATTCTTGTTTGCTACGTGTCAACAAAACTCCGTTATACAAACAATGTGGCCTGATCTTTGATTAACCGTTAACATTTTATTTTCTACCTAAGAACTTTTAGTTGTAAAATGCATTATCGCTGCGCTTGTGCATCTGTGAGTAAGCCGTGTCGTATACGTGACATTGACACACATTGCAACACCAAATAAGCTTTCGCGAGTTTCACCTGTTAGCTTTCAATTTTTATCAACACAATTGCTATTGTTGCAATCAATCGCATTTGAACTTCATACATACACAAAAATGTATACACACACGTACATTAGATGAATTTAAGTTACGTAAGCTGAACACAAAGTGAGCAGAAGAAACAACAATTGCATTCGCCACCAAATTACCCGCAACAACAATAACAAAGAAAATTAACGATAATTACTTTATGTAATATGTATGTACGTCCGTGTGTATGTGTATTTGTGTAAGTTTATGTGTGTAAATGAAAAGTGTTCTCCTTGCGCGCACGATCGATTATGTGTGTGATCTCGCCTTGAAGAAGCCAATTTGCCATGCTATTTGCACACCTATTTATTTATTTATTTTTTTCATTGTTATTCTGATTTTTGTGTTTCTTAATTAAGAATTGTTCGAAGTAATTGACTATCAGTGCACCTGTTGAACAAATGATCGCCAGTCGTTGCCGGTGAATATGTGTAGTTCTGATTTTGTTCTCCCAACAAGAATATGAAATCATTGTTTTTGTAAATATATTTTTTTTATTAAAGTGCAACAACTTTGAGCACAGTCGGATGCAAAATTCAAGACGCGAACCTAGTGTGACAGTTTAAAACAGACGATTGTTGGGAATTAAAATAATCAACTTTATCAATAGTTTTAAAATTTTAAGGGTATATTTATACATATTTCAAGAACCCAGTTAAAAAAGTGTGAAATGTCGTTCACGGTCTACCAAAATTCGATTTCTGATCAGATTAAAAAAATTTTGGGTTCATTAGTTGAAGAATTATTTCAAGAAACACGTTCAAAGATGACCTGATTAAGGGGTTACATGGGTTTCCTCGGTTAAAAAATAGCTTTTTTTCCAACAAGTTTTTCTAATATAAAAAATGAAATATTTTAATAGAATTTTTTATTGTTACAAACATACACTATTAACAGAGAAATTGTGACATTTTTGGAAAAAAAATATTTTAAATTCGGCCATTGCGACGCCATTTCCGGTGACCCCTCGGAAAAAACATGAGCCCGAGTTGGCATAATAACTCCTTATAAGATCATCTAAAGTGAAAAAATATGTGTTTTGGTTGAAACCTTAACATATAACTTGGACAAAGGAAAAAAATGTAAAATTGGATTTTTGGCAGACATTTTTACAAAAAAAAAATGCAAATTTCAGAACATTTTTTATACATAGTTTTTAAGAATTGTATTTCAAAGACCTGCGTAAAATTTCATGAAGATCGAGAAATCTTGTCAATCGACTGCAAAAACACAGTTTCGAGAAAAACTCGTTTAAAGGCGGCACACTTAACCTAGCTAGCCTCGAGTGCACAAGTTCTCAAGACTGTATCTCCGAAACTATTAATTATTATCAAATCAACTTGAAAATTTAGGACAATATTCTAGAGGTGTTATACAATTTAATAAGACAATAAAAAATTGTTTTTTTGAATCCCGTAAACCCATGTAACCCTTAAAATGTTATGCTAATATTTTCTTCTTGGTATGAATAGAAGACACTATCACTCTAGAAATATACATAAATCTTTATATACATACATTGAAAAAATATTCTAAGTAGTGCGTGGAAGTGAAATGCATTGTTCAAAGAAAACACTGAAGCAGCTTGGAGCGGATGTGCTATGCGCTATGCAAATAAAAAGTATTCAGTAAGTGCATAAGTGCGAAATGCATACGCATATATGTATGAATGTAGCATTGTATTCCAGAATATTTATGAATAAACGTCATGCCGCACATTTCCGACGTATTGACGATTATGGCATTTTGACGCAGTCAGTCGCTGTTCGCACAATGCAATTCCGTCGAAACCATTTATGGCTGCCACAAAGCAATGAGAACAACAATAAGCAAATGCATGACAGAAATTCTAAAAAACAAATGCATGACAAAAACTCGAATTTTATTGATTTTATAGAAATATAAATCCAGCATTTAATTCGAAATAAGCGCAAAAATATTTAGTTCCCGTTAAGCAACGTTTTTTTTGCTGCTAATATCGAGTTGGCTAAGCGTGCAAGGCACTGAATGCAAGGCACTTTTCTCAGTATGTCATTCGAGACACAAGTGTTTTCTTTTTCGCCTCATTTAGAGGCAACGCTGGCGGTTTCATCTAGTTAATGTTAAACTGTGCAACTGAAACTACAAATTGTGGCACAAATTCTGAGAAGCTGCCTGCCTTCACTTTGTGCTCCTTCCCTCCCTCCCAATAAATTTCCAGCCGTGTTAGCTGGTTGCACAAATTATCCACCAACTGGCGTAATATGGTGATTAGACGCGTTTCACACTTTCTCCGTCTGTTGTCAATGTACTGTTGGTGTTGTTGCATGTCTACTTTATTTTTAATAAAACTTATTTTTAGTTTTGCTACTGCAGCCGTCTTGCAAATTCATGGTCAACCTTAAAATTTCCATTTCAGAAATCCATTCATACACACCGATAGCCGTGCATAAGCGCTTTGAGAGCAGAGATTGTGCGAGTGCGCCAAGTGGCAGGCCAGTTGCTTGCCACATGCAACGCAGCAGGTCAATAAAAGTACATATACACACACTGGCATAGATGTAAGTATAAATATAAAACAATGTTGCATATATATGTACAAACCGATAGCATATATCAGACCTCCAACTGAACGTGTGCGAAAGTGTGCGCAGTAATGAAAATAAAAGCTAAACAAAATGAAAATGAAATTTCCTGGCAGCAAAATTGCGCATAGTTCCATGCGTGCTTGTCTACACACTATTTATGTGAGCTCACTATGTAAGCCGAACTGCTCGGAAAGTCTCCAAGTTTGCACAGTTGCCTCAACATTCGCGTTTGCCTCACGTCATTGTGCGTAAAAATCACAATTTTTCACCTCATTTGCAACGCAAGTCAAGTGGTATTGGTCGATGGTGGCTGCCTCTTGTCTGTTGAACGTTCGTTGGCAGGTTGCAATAGTTTTACAGTGTGACATAAAAGTAGATAACTACAGTGTTGTATACAAAGGATGTGATGAACTGTATTGATTTAGTTATCGGTGAACTAGTCTCTCAGTTTTACTCCTTAAGAAGCTGTACAGTTTTCGAAACCGCCAATATCGGACTACTATAGTATATAGTTGTCTTAAAAAACGATCGATTAAAATTAAGTTCTTGTATAGAAAAATTTTATTTGACAATATTTATTCGAGAAATCAGTTGACCAAGGCAAAGCTACAATCTCGGATCCATTCAAATTAACGATCATAATCAGTATATGGATTTTCATAAAATACAGGACTTGTCCAAAAAGTAATAGGACTGAGTCGATTTAAAAAGTTTTATTAAACCAATCGTTACAATTCTTTAAAAATTTGTAAAATAGGCTCCTTCTGCGTCGATGCAGCGCTGCCAGCGCGTTTTCCAAGCATTGAAGGCGTCACGGAAGGCATTCTCCGGAATAGCCTTGAGAGTCGAGGTGTATGCCGCTTGGATCCCCTTTCATCGGCCTTTTCAGGCAAGGAAACAAGGAAAGTCCGGGGGTGCCATACCTGGGCTGTAGAGCGGTTGCGGAAGCATTGGGATGACGGCCTTGGTTAGGTAGCTGTTCACAAGAAAGGCGGTGTGAGCCGGGGCGTTGTCGTGATGCAGCTTCCAATTGGCTGCGATGTCTTGTCGGACCCGATTGACCCTTCACTCGAGGACTTCCACATAAAACTTGGAGTTGACGATTTGTCCAGGAGGCACAAAATTCATGGTAGACGATATCTTTAATGTCAAAAAAGGCAATGAGTATCGTTTTCACTTTGGATTTGCTCATTCATCAGCGACTTCTTCCCGGCCTTCCAAAAAAGCTTGGTGCTACCGAAACACACCACTTCTTGTTAAAGCAATACCTGGGTAAGCCTGCTTCAACATATCAAACGTCTCTGTCGCAGATTTACCGAGTTTCACAAAGAATTTAATCGTGTACCTCTGCTCTAACGAACGCTGCATTTTTGCATTTTTGGCTTGCATCACTTTCAGAAACGCGTCGGGCAAAAATATTTGGCCTGGTGCTCGAAGACAACTGACCAACCGCTCGTTCGTTAGCTAGGAATGCCCTCTACCGAGTACAGTAGGTGTGCGCACGCAGATAGCGAGTCACTGCCGTATGCTAAATTGTTGAATTGTGGGACAGGAATATTTTAACAGTGCACACAACTTCTCCAATTGCATCTTTTTCCTTAACATTCGAACAGCATTCCATACTTCCAAATTAAAAAATTTAACGCAAACTTTTTTAAATCACTGTATCCTTATTGAGCGTCCCTCGTCCGCAATCGATTTCTTCATACATATAGGCAATGGCAACACTAATTCATTGCTGTCACGTCTGCGAGTGCATTGCCTCATTGTTATCGTTGTTGTTTCATTTTACGTTTTGTTTTTTTTTTTTTTTTTTTTTTTTGATTACGCATTGCTGCTGGAAATTTATGGATTTTGGTTTGTGTATTGACTAAGCAGTCGCTGCTGTCGTTCGTTGGCCATCTTGGGAAATTAGGCAGCCTTCTATACGCAAACAAACGCGCATAAATAAGCACTGCAAGTCAATAAGCAACGTTTGTGTACTCTGCCAATCCAAAAGGGAACGCTCATACACATATACATATGTAAATTGATTTACTTCTGTTTATTTGAGCATTTGGAAGGGAAAATTTTAATTGCAGCAACCCCAATTTCAATGGCATCCACACCATTTTCAGTTGTTTCCAAAGGACAAACACATACTCGTAATATGCGGGGGACTCCGTTCAATTCAATCAGCGCCGAGCTGTCAGTTGCCGCTGTCACGCACCAATGCGGCGTTAAAAATGTCCAACGTCTGCTTCTATTTGTAATAGTGTTTGCTTTGTTTACATATGTACACATGTTCATATTTATATTTGCTGTCTGCACTAGTCAGCTGTTTAAATGCAGTTGAACGACAAACAGTCTGTTGGCCAGCAAGTTTCCATTCCGCCAGCACGCAATCCTCCTTTTGCAAGCTTAACACAAACACGTTATTAAATGGAAAAGTCTGATTTTACTTTCTTGTCTCGTTGCTGCCGTTTACCAGCACTGTGAACTCGTTTCTTTATTCATTTAGCAGTTGCTCTACTCGTTGCTTTATTAGTTGAAATAGGGATGTAAACAAATCCTATTTGACAAAACAAAGCAAGTGCACGAGTTCAGCGAGCGCAAAAACAATCTCTCAGTGCTTTGTTCCGTCCGCACCTGTGTGAGGAGAATGTTCCTTTGTTTTTTTTCAATTTCATTTGCTTAGTAGTGATTAATGAAAGCAATGAGGAAAATTATGAGCTGAATTTATTTGTGACGTCGGAGCAATTTATCATTAAAAAGTACTGTATTAATTCTTTTCAAATTTAAAGTATTAATTTATATAGTATATTTTAAGAATTCAGATAAAAATTGAATACTTCATCCTTCTTCTAAATTGTCATTCAGACAGCAGTAATTATTATTTACTGGACTGAGTGTAGAGTCGCCATTGCTAAAGCTAACTATCAACCGCAGATACTTTTCAAAATAAATTTTCACGTATCCGCTTGTGTATATAGCTGGGTAGAATCCCACCATTCAAGCTGAAGCAATTTCAGTGTTCTGAAAGGTATTTGTTATCCAAAATCTTAAAAAGAATATTCAGATAAAAAATAATTTTTTTATAGATAAGCGTGAGTGTAATGCTTTCATTGCATCAGACTCGTACTACGTTTTAAAATTAAAGCATTTATTTTGCAACAATGTTATATGCAACAAATGTATTTTCTTTGTAAACTCAAGATAAATCTATAACAATTATACACAAAAAAGTGACAGCAGTCTTTCCTTCCAGTGTCGGTAATATGCAATTACAAGTAGTTCGTGTACAATGATGCGGAAAATGCTTGTGAGAAATTCCGTAGACAATGTAGACGAGCAATGCAATGCAATGACACGAGTCAATGATATGGAAGCATAACAAAACTTACTTGATGATAGCATGAATCATCTCATTGGCGAGACGAATTGCTAGTTAGACAAACAGACCGAGAGAGAGAGAGGTAAAGATACAGGCAACTTGACAGGCTAACTGACTGCCTTTGTTGTCATCAACTTATGAGCAGTGTGCAACAGATCGGGTCAACAACACATCCGCCCGGCGTCTGCGCTCATTGCAAGCGGGGCATTACACAGTCTCATATATTCAAGTGCATACATACATACATATGTATATTTAAAGTATTACATACATAAGTATATGCATATGCACAAAGACTATGTGGCATTAAACTTAAAGGCATCTTAATTTAGTCAAATGTCTAATTGGCCCCCCACATGCCCGCACACCACAACTACACCCTGTGACTGGTTGTCCTCTGTCTTGCTGTAGACAGTTGAAAATGCATTTCATCATTTCTTTTGTTCACAAATGCGACTTATTGAGCTGAGAGGAACGACCCGACAATTAATTAATGACCAGAGTACAATAGCATTTTAAGATGCGCTGGCCCATTCGCCAGTTGCTTGCCTGGCTCTGGGTCGAATGAAGACACTGTGTGTGGTGCGGCGCGCGGCTAGCATAACTAGAGTAGTAGGCACTAATTGCATTTAAATGAATCATTGTGACAGTAATTACTACCACTCGAAAGTGTTGTTGCACAACTATGGCATTTTTGGATTCCGGACATGTGTTCGTAGAAGAGCTTTCAAATCGGAAATGTTTTTCGCTCAGCTTATTTGTATTAATGACTGCCATAAATGTACGAAGATCAGGGTTAAGCGGTAGCCACTATTTTGGTCATATCAATCTCAGTTGCTCGTAGATCTCTTCAATTGTTGTACAAGTATCATTGCTTTTTAAGTGTGTAATTTGCCGCCTGCTTTGTATGTCCAATTTTGGTTGCGATCAATGTCGAATGTGAATGACGAGGACACTGATTGTGTATGAAGTAACTGTTTGGCGTAACACACATACAAGCATACGATACAAATGTTAGCTGTTTTGTGAATTTGTTCAGTGTTTCCAGAAAATAAAAATATTATTTAATTTGTTCGTGACGAGTTCAGGTATCTTCCATTTTTGTCTTATGTGAGGAAAGTGTATAGGAAAGTGAAAGGTTCTACAGGTTTAAGTAGTTACAGGGGTTATTTTTACACAGGTCCGCAAAGCTTCCACTTCTGCGAATACAGTTTCTTAATTATTTTAAATTTTTTGGGGGGTTTTTATTTATTATAAATACTTTTAGTCTAAGCTCATAGTAGCAAGAGGCAAGTCAATGCATCCCAACGTTGCCTGTTTCTTTCGGTATCGGTATGCTGTCTTATTCATTTAGCTTCATTCGCTTAAACAAATAAATAAAAACTTCACTCAGATAGAGTTTTTATAAATTTTTTTATTTATAAAATCAATTGAATTGCTTATAATTTTTTTGTGCGCTTCTTTGTGTTTGCATAAGATTTTACTATTATTTAGCATCATCAAATTGAATTATCTATTCGCATGTTACAAACTACACTGTATCCTGTATCTGTTTTCTTCGTCCGATCTATACAAATAGCTTCATGCTAAATTATGTCATAGGCATTAATCATTAATTGCTTATTTATTAATTTTCGCTTTTATGCAAATTATTTCCATAATATTTACTTCTCCGCTACGTAATCTACGATTATTTGCTTGAGTGTTTCGCTCGGTGGACGCCGATTATCTTCATTTGCCATTTTCCGTATTTTTATATAATTCTATCTACTTACATATATGTATGTATCTACCGTGATTTACACCTAAACATCGTTATTGGTATCTGCTTTGAGTGTTTTGTGAATGTAGTTTGATTTGAGTTATTTTCGCCGAATAATTTGTATGTCACATGGCTCGTCTGTTATTTGATTTTCGTTTACTTGGTAATTAAGAAATTGATGTGAAGTTCACCCAGCCACCAACAGGTGCCAAGGAATATGTAGCAATTGGTCAAGGGTAATGTAACACTTTCATTTTTGTTGGGCTCGAATCGTTGAAAACAAATAAACTGATTGATTGCAAATCGTGGGTATTAAAAGTTTGAGCAAATCTTATATACTATGGTCATTGGCTCAAGCGATTCTTTTTAGTCCAAACTCTATTCCAAAATAACTTTTAGGTATTACTTCTAGTAAGTTTTCAGTTTGTTCTCAATGACCAATATTACACAAGTCCTTTATCATTTGATCCGTTGGTCTATGAGCGCTGCCAGTTTTTTTCTGCGTAGGTCGTAGTTTCCGTAGAGTCGAGAATATTGCTGCATCTAGCGTATCAATTGAGGAAGACCCAAATCAGTCTCTCACGTGTTGGATATCTCTGTTACGTTTTTGTGGTGAATTTTGCGAAAAATCTTGGCCTACAATCTGACAAGATCCAATTTACGCAAGAACTGAAGCCGCTTGACCACCAGAATCGTCGTATGTTCGTAAATTGAACTGAGCAAAATGATCCGGATTTTCACTAAAGGCTCATTTCGGGCTAAATGGCTTCGTCGATGAGCAAAATTGCGTTATTAGTCAGACAGCAATCCTCACGTACTCCATGAGTCAGTTATTGTGAATGGGAATCGCTACCGCTGATAACCGAATGCTTTTGGCCTGAATTAGATGATATGGACTTGGACAATATGTGGTTCCAACAGGACGGCGCCACAAACCACATAGCGAATTTCACAATCGATTTATTGAAAACCAAGTGTGTAAACCTGTTATCTCACGAAATGGCCAGGCAATTTCCTTTTCATGCGATTTGACGTCGGTAGCTTATTTTCTGTGCGGCTACGTCAAGTCTATGGTCTATGCCAACAAGCCAGCGCCGATTGATGGACTTCGTATTCGATTTATGCTTAAAAAACGTCCAGAATTGGGATCACCGTCTGGACTTCTGCAAGCGTGCCCGCGGATCTGTACAAGAAGTCGAGTTTTAATTAATTTTTTTACTGTATTTTCCTAAAACATGTATAAATATACTCTGAAAATTGCAAAACAATCGATATTGTAGATTTTTTTTTTTTAATTCTTAAAAATTGATGTTTTTAGGCCGCGCTAGATGTGCCCCTTAAGAAAATCTTAAGCTAAAAAGTATACTAACTGCGCAGTTGTTGTCAAGTATGAGCAGAGACAATGTCATTTATAGTATTGTTGCTAGTTAGATCTATTGAACAGAAATTATTCAACAAAAGTTACCCTTTGCCGTAGAGAGGAATTTCAAGAACTTTATTGTGTTTCTGAAAGCTTAACGTTGCTTCAAAGAATAGAGATATTAATTAATATATGTTTTATAACATATGAATCAAGATGCCATCATTAAATCGATTAAGTCGTGACAGAAACAATTAGTACTATATGCAACTACTTATTTATATGAGTACCCACATACATACTTACATATGTATAATTTGAATCATGCTTGCTTCTGATTTTTAATATGTGGTATACTCGTATATATTTACATAACCCTAATTCCTTGAAGATTAAAGTACAAATGTAATTGTATTGCATTTAATAAATTTCTGCATATTTATATAAGTAAATATGTACATATGTATACATATGTATAATAATTATTGTTTTTTCTCTCTTCTAATCGATGCTTTGTATTGCACATATGTATGTATGTACATTATATTAAGGTTTGTGTGTAAAGAGAATATAACTAGTTTTACATAAAGTAAAGTGACTGCTGATTTAAGAATACTACAAAAAACATTCATATGTACATTTCTCTATTATGTATGCAAGTATGTACATAAATACTTGTATGAGTTCGTCGTCGTGTCATTGCATTTACTCATTCATCGAACTGCAAATAGTCAGCGGTAAAATTTGTAGCTTATTATTGTTATCGGCGCCAAGGAAACGCAGAGTGCACATGTCGTCATCTTTATACAATAGTGTTGCTAGGCAAGGCTGTACAGAATCCCGAAGTGTTATTGCTCTTACTAACCAGAGATCAATGTTCTCAGCATAACTTCAGTATCTCAAAGCAAAAAACAAATACGCAGAACTGGAACCAGATGAGAATAGATTTTTTTAGCGCTTATTTTGATATTGTTTGTCATTGGAAGATGCCCAAATGTAATAGATCTTTTAAGTTTGTTGAATTTTTTTTTTTAAGAGTACCCGAACACCTATTTACAGCATATATTGGTAGAAATATGTTTGTATGACATTCATATCTCGAAACCCGAAATTCGCTTCGTTGCAAGCATTTAGCGCTGCCAGTCAATACACCTGAACGTCTACTCAACCATGGTTTTGTAATTACATCGACCTCTTGGGATCGCAAGATTCCGCATCACCTCACCGGCGAACATAAAACCAACATCACGATGGCTACAGTTGCACTTGCAACCTGTACGTGCAACAAAACCGAGTAGCCAAGGTAAGCACAGAAAGCGCAGCCACTGCAAACCATTTGAACGAGTTGTGTATTTTTGTTGTTGTACTACACGTTGGACTCTTGACTGCGGTCTGTTGGTTATAGCTGAGCCGAGTTCAATTTAATGGTTCGCTATGAACTGACTCTGCGAACGCGGCATTCCTACCTTGCAGCGCCACTAAGAGCAGCGCCCGAGCTATGGCTCACGTTAATGGCATCTAATGTTTTTGTGGTTTTGCTTTGTACCATTTTTATTTACCGCTATCAGGCATTCAGGTTGGGTGCACACTTCCAATTTTATTGGCAGGCAGGTTGGGCGAGCCGCCACCGCGCCGCAATGATTATTATAATTTTCGCCGTAGTTCGATTACCGCGGATAGGTACATTCATACATTCATACATACGAGTACATACGAACATACAGGAATGAGTATGTACATGCATATGTGCAGAATTATCTGTGCTTGAAAGTTTATATCACCTGTGCTCAGTTTATTATGCTTAGTAAAATGGGCGGAACAAAAATTTTGCTTTTTTGCGCCTTAAGAAATGGATTTTGAATTTTCTGGGGATTTATGTGTGCAGATTTCTATTTATTTGTCTATTCAATCAAATGTATCATAAATATATAAATACTAGCAGTTGTTTTCAATTTGTTTTCACAACAAAGTTTGTCGATGCAAAATATTTGGAATACCAGACTTGAGGAATTAATCAATGGGTTATTTGTATGGCATTATTTGCAATGAAGCAATCGAGAAATAATGCTGTGATCATCTGGTGACAAATTGCCGAGTGTGGCACAGAACCTTAAAATAAATTTTTAACAACGCAAATACCAAGTAGATTCAAAAGTTTATATCCTTTTATTTTATTAATCAACAGTAGTTGTTATCTAGGGCGTGAGGACATTTCCATATTTTCGTGCATACTTTTGTAGTACGATTGGCTTTTGCCTCAAAATAGGCTTCAATTTCTTTTGAACTACAATTTTTGAGCTCGGAAAACAAGAAAACGTTGCAAGGAGCCGAATTCTAAGAATGCAGTGAAAATGGAAACAATTCGTGGTCAAATTAACACAACTTAGGAGTGGTTTTCATTGATCTTAACATGGGATAGCTCGGCACAAAGTCTGGCCTTGTTGCCAGATTTGGAACCCTCGGTCGCCTGCACAGGAGAACGAAGAAGTTTACCCTTCCCTTTCCGCGTTTATGCTCACGGCGCTTTCTTGGTCCGAGTCCGAGACTGTGGCACCCGTGCACTGTAAAGCTGATTTGACAGAAGCACTACAACCACCGCAACCTGCTCCCGTTGCTGTGGAGTTTTGGCCGCTGGCGACACAACTCTTACTTTCGCTCTGTACGCTGGTGGTAGCAACATCGTCTCCCACCGACGTTTGTACCGATATCCCGGTCCGCCTCGTTCCTTTGCTGTCCTCCGTTTCGAGTTTTTGATTCGGGGGTTCTACCCCCAGCGTTTTATACCTACCGCTAAGTACCTAATTTGCAATGGCCGTTATATTACCCATTCACCTACTTCTGAGAATGCATGACATTGTAAACAGGGATACCCATTGCCCAGTCGACACCCGCGCGGAGAAGACAGCTAAGATGAAATTTTGCCGACCTTTATCTAACGAAGTAATAGATTTTAGACACTTGAAAACCCGCCAATATGACTTAAAAATTATTTGCCAACTTTCGTGAAAATATCTTCTCAAATAAAACACTTTTCCCCATAAAAACTTAATTTGGATCGGTCAGTTTATATGGCCGCTATATCTAATATTGGTCCAATCTCGACGGACAAATATGCAGGTTTTTGAGGAGAAAAGTACATTTTTAAATTTTCAACTCGATATCTCAAAACTGAGGCTCTGATTGGTGTATATAAAGACGAACCGACACGACTGTATCGACTCAGGACTTCATGCTTTTCATTTATGTGTATTTTATAAGGTTTCCTTCTGGATTCTAAAAGCGTTCTTTGCGGCAAACTTAATATACCCTGTTCAGGGTATACAAACTCACAAGGAATATTAATCTGCGGTGCCAAAAAAGTGTACATTCGAGATAAGCAATGTCGGCCACTAAGAGGTTAAACAATTTTCTGGCATTTCACTGTTGAAAGCAATAATTTTCTATTTACGATTATTTTTATGATCAGATTGAAATAACTTATATATAATGGATGACCTGGTTAGTGGGGTATTAGTAATGGAAAAAAACATAAAAAAGTAACTTTGAACAACTTTCTTGTGCAACTAAATACTTCGAAGTACGTACACTTTTTACTGATAATGCATTTTTTATGATAATTTGACTTTGATAACCAACATTGCAACACATATTTTATGCGTTAAGTAGTGCATTTACTGCGCTTGGTTTATTGAAAATACAGTTTAGAACAATACAGAATAATATGATATTTTTTCTACTTTCAGATAACACATGATTTTTCAGGAAATCGACTGAATAATGTAAGTACTATTTTATATTTATATATTTTATATTTTATTTATTCTTATTCACATACATTTTTGTAACATTAACATATATATTTATATAAGTATATGTACACATATGTATGCGCATATGTTTGGTTAGTTTTGTGTACAAATTTATTAACATACGTAAGTAATAAATTTTAAATAAATTTGAGCATTCAACACAATTCAACATCAACATAAAGCATAAAGCATAAAAATTGCCATGAAACTAACACAGTTCACAACTTAATTGAATAAAGACATTATTTATGTACATATGTATGTATTATGAATGGATTTACAAATGATTGTCTACAAAGTGCTTACATACATACATATGTACATATGTACTCGTCATGTCATATTTGACACAAATTCTTTAATTTTTTCTGGCACTGCACCTTTTTTGTGTGATTATAGTGCACATTTTATGTTATTATACAGAGTGAGCATGAACATTAGAAAAGTTTATTAAAGAAAATTATCTATACGCATGTCGTTGCATTCTTTAATATCATCAGGGATGCATAAATTTAGGGCTGTTGAAACATCATAAATATAATTTATTTATACATACATACATATATATTTTCATATTTGTTGAATTTCATTAAACAAAATATTAAGCTTATTTATTTTAAGTTAAAAAATAAAATTTTTACCTTGGGTTTGTAGAAAAGTTTTCCTCGCGTTGACAACATCGCGCCAGTCGTTTATTCTTTTCACTGTTTGGCTCCAAGTCGAGATACCAAATGCAGCCAGGTCCCTCTCCACTTGATCTCTCCACAGCGGGGAACTGAATCAAAAATCTTCAAAGCTGGAGTCTGTCATCGATATTCATTTATTGACATATAACCATATTCTACATATGTACGGTAGTACATAATCTCAAATAAAAACCGTTTCATTAAAATATAATTATTTTAGTACTATAGTTTTTCAAGTTGCAATACACAGTTAGTATTGTTATCATTATTGTGATGATTACTATATCCCACAGTCCAGAAAATAAATGATGGGAAATATGAACGACAAAGAAACAGTAAAATTGTGCTCCCTCCTTAGCTGGCCGATTTTTATGAGCATTAAAGCTCATCGGCACACCTGTTTACACTGCATTATATTTGTTTTCGTACATTCATTTGTTGTTTATTACTGCTGCTCAAATAGCACAGTTTCTGAGAAAAAACATGTAATAAATATATTAGTGTATTTGTTTAATTTATCGGTATAAAATGAGAAGCAGTTTTTTTTTGAAGCTTTGAGGAGTGTTTTTTTTTATTATTTTTGGGCTCGATTTTTTACTAGGTAATCTTACTACAACTACATACGTCACTATATAAGTAGTTTGGGGGCATTGACAATGACATCATCTGATGAGGAGAGTGCTTGAGAGAAAGGTTTTGCGGAAGATTAATGGTCCTTTGTGCATTGGCAACGGCGGATACCGTAGTCAATGGAACAATGAGCAATGCGAGATGTACGACGACATTGACATAGTACAGCGAATAAAAAGATAGCGACTGCGCTGGCTAGGTCATGTTGGAGAAGACTCCAGCTTTAAAGGTTTTCGATTCAGTTCCCCACGGTGGAAACAGAGGAAGAGGGAGATTTCCTGTCCGTTGGAGAGATCAGTTGGAAAGGTACCAGACTGTACTTGATATCTCGAATTGGCGCCAGAAAGAAAAAAAACGACTAAATTCAAATCATGGATATCAAAAATTATAGCGATTTTTCGATTTTTTTTAGATAATTTAATATATGTATGTATATTACATATCTTATTTTTTACTAATATGTATATCTTCGAAACTCGTACGTATGTATGTACATATGTATAAAAGTTTGCGCTGACAAGGCAGGATTTCTCGCGTACATGAAATACATACATACATATAGTACATAGACATTTGCTGTACTTACATACATATGTGCACACAGATCTCATCTCCCCTTTGTCTCTAATCGGGTTACACCCACGCTAACTGTAGTAAAGCGTTCATGAATGGAACATAGCATTCCTACAGGAAGCTGACTTATCCTTTACACAACCACATTTTATTGAGATCGTAACGGAATTAGGTTAAACATGAGTAAGCGGATGCCGGTGGGTATGTGTGCTGTGTGCGTGTATGAACAATGCTCATGCAAACCTATAAAACACAGAATCGAAAAAATATACGTACATAAGTGAAAGGATTCTAGGCCAGCAAGGATAGTATATACATAAATATGTATATACTACAAGTCATACATATGTATATTGTAGATACCTACATATGTACATATACATATGTATATACATTTGTATGTGCGTTTATCTCCATGTTCCTCCTTATTTATGTTTGCGGATAAATGTAGAGATTTGTTGCAAATAAAGTTCGAGCACAGATAATAAAGGGTGATTTTTTTAAGAGCTTGATACCTTTTTTTTAAAAAAAAACGCATAAATAATATAATAAACGCAAAATCTCATCGGTTCTTTATTTGAAACGTTAGATTGGTTCATGACATTTACTTTTTGAAGATAATTTCATTTAAATGTTGACCGCGGCTGCGTCTTAGGTGGTCCATTCGGAAAGTCCAATTTTGGGCAACTTTTTCGAGCATTTCGGCCGGAATAGCCCGAATTTCTTCGGAAATGTTGTCTTCCAAAGCTGGAATAGTTGCTGGCTTATTTCTGTAGACTTTAGACTTGACGTAGCCCCACAAAAAATAGTCTAAAGGCGTTAAATCGCATGATCTTGGTGGCCAACTTACGGGTCCATTTCTTGAGATGAATTGTTGTCCGAAGTTTTCCCTCAAAATGGCCATAGAATCGCGAGCTGTGTGGCATGTAGCGCCATCTTGTTGAAACACATGTCAACCAAGTTCAGTTCTTCCATTTTTGGCAACAAAAAGTTTGTTAGCATCGAACGATAGCGATCGCCATTCACCGTAACGTTGCGTCCAACAGCATCTTTGAAAAAATACGGTCCAATGATTCCACCAGCGTACAAACCACACCAAACAGTGCATTTTTCGGGATGCATGGGCAGTTCTTGAACGGCTTCTGGTTGCTCTTCACCCCAATTGCGGCAATTTTGCTTATTTACGTAGCCATTCAACCAGAAATGAGCCTCATCGCTGAACAAAATTTGTCGGACGTAAAGCGCGAAACACATTTCGAACCGAACACTGATTTTGGTAATAAAATTCAATGATTTGCAAGCGTTGCTCGTTAGTAAGTCTATTCATGATGAAATGTCAAAGCATACTGAGCATCTTTCTCTTTGACACCATGTCTTAAATCCCACGTGATCTGTCAAATACTAATGCATGAAAATCCTAACCTCAAAAAAATCACCCGTTATAAGAGACAGCTAAGGCAAAGAACTCTTCAATCACATGCGTTATTTTGCATTTTTTAAATGTAAAAATGGAATTACATTCATTCTCTGAGATAGTTTACTAAAAATATAATATTACTTTTTCTATTACTTCACTAATTCTTTATACCTTTTTATTGACACTTTTTTGATATGTTCCGATTCTTTACCAACAGTAAATTTTCATTCTATATATCTCCTGCATATTTTACCATTTTTCTACACAACATATTTCAAAATTTCTTACACCAATCAACATTAGTGTAGGCGATGTCTTCACTCAGCTGACATCATAACATGAGATGAACATCAAAAACTTGAAATTATATAGAAACTGCTTTCCAATCGATTTAAAATTATGGCTTAGTCTTTTCACACATGCTGTTTCGACGATTTCCGAACTCGCTAGACCTCTAAAGCGTTTTCGCCGACTAACTACCCAGCGTGAAACGTTTTCGTTGTTTTGTATGCCGCCGATCAACGAACGCCATCACTAGCAACGGCCATGTGCAAGTACAATTGTGACCCAATTCCAAGCGCCAAGAATAAACACTTACACACATATAAACCGCCAAGAAATAAAAAAAAAACTAAATTCTAGCTACGCGTCGCTTAAACGTCGATTGAGGCATTTTCACGCGCCGTCAGCAGCAACATAGACATCAACGGCAGCGCCGCTGTGGACCGCACCAGCTAGAAATAAGAATGAGAGTGGCTGAAGTACGCTATGTTTCGCGCTCAGCTGCTCGGTGTGTGTCTGCTTTGCGTTGTCTGTAGGTAAAGAAAAATAAACAAACTTTTAGGCAACGAGGCAAGAATTTTGCAAGCGAATCTCCATTATTCTGCCAGTAAGTCTATTAAAGCAAAACGCGTCTGCATTGCTCTTCCGCTGCATCACAAGCTTTATTTCTAATAAACGATTTCGCGCCTGAGGCTGAGTGCACATTGGAGCGATGATTGAAATAACGCAATATGCATAATTTTGTGGGGTTTCATAATTGCTAAGACTTTTCTAGAAGCTTGACTTTAATTCATTTATGTTAGAAGTGATGTATAAACACCTGAAGTGAAGAAATAAAACTGGTGTCGCAGCACACCGGTTCATTAAGAGCAAATGAAAGTGTGCATCAAAATTTTAGATAATGTCGTTATCCCTACAAATATTGAATAGGACACAGAAATCTGTATAAATGAAAATAACTTTCACCATTCTCACTTATTCTTAATGTTCTACTCTGCGCTTAGCCTTAGCGCGACTGTAGAAAAGCTGTGCGTTGGCTCTGACACGAAGCGCGCCAATTGATTTGGCCGACCTAATAGAATTGTTGTTGCATTGCTGATTTGAATTCAATTAAAGTGCTTCCTGCCGGCACAATCACCGCCATGTATACACACATACACACACACATGATTTGTATGCATATTAAATTGTTTGCTGCCACATTCGCACAATTTTATCATCGTAAGTTACACAATTCGATTTGAATTGCTGCCGATATTTGCACTTATTCTTTGCCACTGACTTACATAGTCGAACATGCAATTGTTTTTGTTGTTGTGGTTGTTGTTTTCGCTTTTATTTTACCCGTTGCTTGCACTACTACATTTATAAGTATGTACTCATTATTACATTATTATTATGACACATTTTCATTTCATGTACGAACGCTTTTGCTTCGACTTCGATCTCCTTTAGCTCTGTAACCATGTACAAGTTGTCTTTCATCCACAATTGCTTACTTGGCTTTGATTTGTTTGTGTGTTTGGTTGGATTTTTGTAATTGCGATTGGCTAATGGATTCAAGTTGTCAGCCTAAGGCACTTGTATGCCGGAAAGGGTAACTTCGTCTATATGAATGATGCTTTTAAGTAACCTGGACTCTATCACTCGACAAATGTGTATATTTTTTCCTATGTTCCTATTTTGGTGAGAAATAATGATATAAAATAATTTTTGTAACAAGATTTTTAGCTTTGAATTATTTGCTTATGCGTTAGTGATTTTAGTTAGAGTTCGTTGATTTTGAATTGTTGCTAATCGAACACACGAAATCTGCAAACGCATAATTTGGTACAATGGGAGTTGAAACATCTACTAATGAAACAGATGGCAGTAATATAACGGCTGATCTATGTAGAGGGACTTTTTCGAGCCAAACATTGTCTATATGGGTATGTAAACAAGCGAAATTGACGAAGAGTAACCTCAAGAGATTTAGTAGCTTCCATTTCATCTAGAAAAAACAACGGTTTGGTGTGATTTGTGGACAAGTGGAATCAACGGTCCATATTTCTTCAAAAACAATTCCCGTGCGAACGTAACCGTCAATGGCGACTATTATCATGATAAAATACTATTTGAAAGCTAAAATTGAAGCTCATGGTCTCGGCGACATTTGGTTTCAACAAGACGGTGTCACTTCCCACACATCGCTTCAGTTAATGGATTTATTGAGAAAACACTTCGGTGAGCAGATAATTTCACATTTTGGGCCGATCGATTGGCTACCAAGATCGTGTTATATCACACCGTTAGACTTTTTCCTGTGAGGATATGTAAAGTCTAAAGCCCAAACGAGTCATCGGATGGATCATCTGAGACGGAGTCGTGGTCAACATTTGAAAGAGATAATTCTCAAAAAAAAAAAACAAATGACAAATAATTTTCTTTCGAATGATAATAAACATTCCCCTTAAATTGGAAAGTTTTTTGCTTCAAAAAAGTAGGGAGCCTCGAAATGGATCTCCCTTTAGTATGTAACGCGAAAGTCAAACATTGCTGGATATATAGGTGTGTAGAACCCTTTTCGGTTAAAATTTTTCAAAATTTCGACCAAATTGGTCTCAATGGAAAGCAATAATTTACATTACATCGATTCGGAGCTATATACATTTGTACTTATGTATATTCCAAAAGATTTATTCTTTAGTAATCGAGCGCTTATGTTTTGCCAATATGCCTCGAAATATTTTAGGCGCCGCGAAATCTTCTTTAAGGCTCGTTGAAGCAATCAAAACGTGTATCTTTCGCAAAGCTTCTACTAAATTTTTATTTTAGGATGTATTGTTTTGGGCGCATGCATACGTACTATATATTCATTTATATTTTATACATATTTACATATATGTACATGTACTCGTATGTATAATCAAAAAACTGTTTTAGCAGCAATTTTAAGTGAACTTTCAACATATGGCAGGAAGCCAAAATGGATTTAATTTAATTTCGCTAACAAACCCAACACTGTCAGACAAATATTTACAACAACAAAAGTGCTCGGTACATATTTATTATAAATAAGAATATTTTAATTCATAAAAATGCCACACTTTTTCCGCACATTGCCAAAACACATGCCATTTAATGTAAATCTTCGGACTTAGAATTGAAATAAATAGCATCTAAATTGTAATCTTTTTGATCAGCCACATGAAAAATCACTTGCCGTAAAACAGGCGCAAGTTTGCACATATCAAGCAAAAGCATTTAGTAAATATACTTATTTAGTATGAACCTAAACATATACTATATAGGATAATACTTGAGTGGAACTAGTGGCTCTGGGGCCATAGTTTCATCATAGTTCATCATCATATAAGAACTTTTACAAAACTTGGGAAGCTGCAAATCATATTTTTTACAAACTATTATTTTAGAAATAAAACTCGCTTCTTTCATATTTTTTAATTTCGGCACAGTATGTCGGCACCTAAAATGCAAAATAGCGTATCATCAAAAAAAAAATAAAAAATCGAAAAACCAAAACTCAAATTTTGTTTCAATTTGTGTAGTTTCTATTAGATCGTCTTTCCTTCGCCTGTAAAATTATGAAAAGTGAAGTTTACGTTATTTTGCATTTTAGCTAACGTGTCCTTAATTCATGTTTTCCCAACAGGGTCGCTTTGTGTGGCATCGAACCACCTAAATTCGAAACTAATTCGCTCTGCTGCGCCGCAAATTTGCCCGTTTAAGTATTTTTAAATAGTCTATGAATAGATTGAAATTAAAAAAAAAAAAAAATAATGAAATTCTCCCTACATATGGATGAGCATATCAATCAGTTGTCTGTCGTTGTGTTGGCGCTGTGCTCTTGCGCCCCATTTGAAATATGAGCATTTCGCCGGGTCCGACTTGGCGCGGTCTGGTAAATTTGTTAAGTGTTGAAAGAATTTTCAAGCATAAAATATTTCTTTAGCTGTTATTTATGCCACAACAGCTCTTAATGTTGGCACAAACTGTTTGTGGCAGCTACAACATGGCCTCTGTGCAACGAATTTAATTTTGGTTTTTGTTAACACAAATATTAATGTCATGAGGAAGTATCCTGTAAATGAAATTAAAATTAGTTTCGAAATTTTCGTGCTACTTTTCTTAAAATTGTATTACCAAACGCTAATTATTATTAGGAGCGTGGAATATGTTATATTATTGTTCTCAGCAATATTTTTATTCTTATACTTTAATATGCTATTGAGCATACTTTATAGTTTTCAAATTCCTAATTCACTAGAAAATAACTTTTATTTATATTGATAGTTATATAAGCTTTCAAAAGAGCATTAAACTTATGGAAAACTATTTAATTTTTTTTTAACTTTAGGTGACGATATAAAGAAATTAATTTGCATGAATTAGACAATAATTTTTCTATTAACTTTCACACGCCGTGACAGCACAAATAAAGCTTTCCATATAAAAAGTTAAATTTTTATTTCCACATTAAAGACTACAAGTATGATATATTTGTGCATATGAATATAAAGCTTAAAAATGTTTAATCACAATTTTTTCCTTATTAATATACACATATGTATGTATGTATGTACATACATTTCTATGTCACATCGTTATATATGTACATATGTAGTTTTAACTTTTGTCAGCAATGTCGAATGACACACGATAAGCATCAGTTCAATAAACAACAGTAATAACAACATAAACATTATTGTTACGAAAACATAATTTATCGACTGATGGTTTCTTCAAGTGTTCGCTCGTATTTTCTTATCGCTCGGCATTAGCAGCGTATAGTATATAGCGTATATGTACATACATACGTACATATGTACATAGTATCACGTGTGAACTATTTTCTTTGGACTATATTTTTATCAGTACATGACAAATGATTTTTGGGTTAGGAATTCCAAATACATTTGCCATAACATTCAATATTTGATTATATTGTCTATTTGGCTGCATATAATTATTTACTTTTTTGAGTAAGACTGAGAAAGAAGAGTTGATTGGGATGAAAATAAATAAAGATCATACATATGTATGTATTTAAAAGTAAAAACTTTACTGTTGTCAACATTAAGATATCTATAGAGTATGATCCTATACTTCAAGATTAAAATACCTATTATTTTACTACTCAATAGAGTTTTTTTGATTTAGTAATATTAGGTTTCAGTGATTCCGCGGTTATTTATTCGAGTTTCAGCAACTTCGATATTGATCTTTAGAGATATTGATTTAAAAGATTTTATACAATAGACTTTATGGGTTCTGGAAAATATTAATTGGTCTTTCATTGTTTTTATTTGATGTTTTGTATACATTGCAATATATGTATGTATGTATATTTATTTAATAAATTTGCTCGAAAAAATGTAATCTTTTCTTGCTTTGACTTGCTATCTCGAAAGGGGTATATTCTTTAATTAACTTACAATAGAAATAATTTCGTTTTACAAATATCAAATAGTATTGAAGATGAAGAAATTATTTTGAAAATTTGTCACACCATATGTCTCGTTATTTGGCCAACTGCCAATCACAATCACCAATTGCTGTGCTATACCCACAACATATGCTGACACACTTGAAAACTTTCGTTCCGGCAATGCAATGGTGCGCGCAAAATTATTATAACGGGTGATTCAAGTAGAGGAACTTTTTTCAATAGTCTTTTTTCGACAGATCACATATGAGCTGTCATATTATTTTTCTTCAGTATTGTTTGGCATTTAATCATGGAATTATTGGATGATATTATACCGAACAAGTGAAATACAGCAGCCGTAGTTAAGAGTATACACGAGAAGACCGTGGAGTGTCGGTTCGGCGCCGTTCCCAGCATCTCGGACTGACGTATGAAACGACTTTCACGTCGAGATCTTAAATTGTAAGCATACAAAAAATACAGTTTGTGCAAGAACTGAAGTCGCTCGATCTTCCTAAGCGACATCGCTTCGCTCCATGGGCTCTTGAAAAGTTTCAAGGAGATCCGACGTTTTCAAACCAAATTTTGTTCAGCGATGAGGCCCTTTTCTGGCTCAATCGGTATTTAAAAACGCAAAATTGCCGCATTTGGGACGAAGAACAACCTAAAGAGATTCAAGAGTTGCCATTTCATCCAGAAAAACAACGGTGCCAATTGTGGACCGCCGAAATCATCGGTTATACGTTATCCCGCCATGATAATCGACAATTTGTTGCCTGAAATTGAAGCTCATACGACATTTTGTTTCAATATCGGATTTATTGAGAGAACACTTCGGTGAGCAGATAATTTCACGTTTTGTGCCGACCGATTAGCGATCAAGATCGTGTGATATCACACGGTTAAACATTTTCCTGTGGGAATATGTAAAGTCGATTCAGGTATTGGAGTAAAACATCACGCGTGTCATTCGCCAGTTACCAGTCCAAATGCTCGAACGAGTCTTCGAATATTGCACTCAACAGGTGAGAGATCTGAGACGTAGCCGTGGCCAACATTCGAAAGAGATAATCTTCAAAAATAAATGCCAAACAATGTTCCATCGAATGATAATAAATATGCATAATTGAATTTGAAGTTTCTGTGTTTTTCTTTTAAAATGTAGAGAACCTCGTAATGAATCACCTTTTAGTTTTCAACAATTATGCGCTTTGTTTCCGACCACCATCTATCAATGGATCTTTATTTCCGGTGTGACTATGCTAAAAATATGCCAAAAATAGTATGGACGCATCTGCACATAGAAAATATTTTTAACTTATACATATTTATAGTTTAAACACGTGCATATGTATAAATGAAAAGTGAGTTTTCCTGCGAAAAATGGTATTTTCAAAACTGTCTATATGTCACATCAAAAACAAGTATATTTCTAATAATTTCGCTATCTAAGGCAATACGGAATTGGTATTGATTCCTGCAAAACCAAATCAAGGTCGCTTGTATTGAGTATGCATTAGTATTATTCTCCAATGCAACAAAATTGTAAATGTTTTCATTGATTTAAATTCGAATCACCTTGAACCATCGGTCTGCACTTGCAATTGTATTCATATATGTATAGGCAGCCATACTCATTTCTAAATTCGCACCTAATAAATAGTTTTTATAGTTATTTATGAATTTGTGAGCACACAAATGGGAAAACTAAATTTTAGTTGTATTTATCCATTATTTCATTCAATTAAATGGTTTCTTTAATAAATGTGTTAGTGGTCTATGCTATTTTTGGAAGACTATTTTATTTAGTCGTAACTACTTGAATCATCGATGCTTTTCTGTCATACATTTGTACATACATACATATAGTATTGTATATTTTTATTTCTTCGCTGCACCCCATAAAAAAGTTTAATTTTTAAATATTCTTTTTTAAGGAATTTTATCTCATTATCTACAACACCTCTAGAATATTGTCCTAAATTTTGTTAAAAGTTGATCCGAGTAATAGTTTCGGAGATACAGCATTGAGAACTTGTGCGCTCGAGGTTAGCTAGGCTAAGTGCGCGGTCTTTAAACGCGTTTTTCTCGAAAGAAGTCGAAGTTGATGTCTGTTGGCAAGATTTCTCGAGAACTACTCAACCGATCTTCATGAAATTTTACACAGGTCTTTAAGATAGCAGTTATCCTGCCAACGCAGGTTCATCTTTTTTCCAAGCGGTCAACAGAAATGGCGTCGCAATGGCCGAGTTTAAAATATTTTTTTTCCAAAAATTTCAGAATTTCTTAGTTATTAGTGTATGTTTGTAACAGAAAAAAATTCTGTTAAAATATTTAATTTTCAAATAAATTCTTAAAAAAGGCTGTTTTTACCAAAGGAACCCCTTAAATTCAACTGACTATTACGTTTTAGTTTGTTCGTACAAATCTTTACAATACTTCGCTCAGAAATTCTGTAAAAGTAGATACATACAATATGTAAACGTTCAGCTATACCAACACAAAGTACCTCCAAAATTGTTTTTTTTTTGTATGAAATGTTTTGAAATTTTCTATTTGTAAAATATTTATTAAAATCACACCGTTTTTAATAGTTGCAAACAAACTTATTTTAATGAACAATTTTCACATTTGAAATGTCACATTTTATTGTTGGCGATGAATCACCACGAGAAACCTCGTCAGCACCACCCACGCAAAGCAACCCCGTTCCCGCGCAAATTACTGTTATGCTAGAAAAAAGCTTACTTGTGCCATACATTTGTTGTCTGCCCCAACAAAAATATTATTAAGAATGCGCAAATTGAAACAAAGAGTAAAGTAAAATTTCCTTCCAAATGACGCCTGTCGGAGCAAAGTAATTGTAACAGTCGCTTTTTGTTGCGACTTTTTCCACTGAGGAAATCAATAAGCAAAGGCCATTCCAAAAAATGCTGTTATTTTGGGTGCGGCAAAGGGCTACTTTGCGCGCTCTCCTCCTCCTTTGGGGATTTGGTAATATGACACTTGGACGACAAACATTGCGGGCGCCGCTGCAAACCAGCTCACGCCAACGAAATCAAATGAGCACAGCACTATATACATACATACAAGCATACTTAATTTGCTATATAAATACGAATTTGTATATAAAAACAAATTATAAAGTGTATATAGATTTGTATGTAGATACATACATACATACATACGTACTATATCGGTTATGCTTTTTGGAGCGCATGGAATTTGTTTATGCTTTGGTCATCAAACGGTGATTAAATAGTGTTAAAAATAGCTGTCAAAATATATACATACATACATGGGAAAAGGAAGTAGAAGAATATAATTAAGTAAATTAGAAACAGACTCGTTATAAATTTAATACGGAAAGACCAAGCTCCGATCAACTTATACATATGTACTAAACATATACATATGTTAGTATGTAGTATAAATTGTCGAGGAACATATCTAGAAAGTCAAAACTTGGTCTTTTTGATTTGATCGCATTACAGTACAAAAAATACAGTTACAAAAACAGTTGACTGTTAATAGAACAATATTTAAGTACTAACTTTTATGAATTCTAGCTCTCATGAATTTTTTGTATACTCTCATTTTTGAGACTAAGAGATATTATTTAATATATTTTCTTATGCCGTGTAAAAATTATCCGAACAAACCATGATTTTATAGTTTTTTTTAGTATTTGCTCATCCAGAATTAGCTTTCAGAGTTCCGGCGTTTTACTAATAGATCCATATTAATTCGTGAACATATCTACCCATATATGTACATACTTACATTGAGACTAAAAAGCATCCGGAAACTGTAACTAAATTCCCCGGGTTAATATTTCAAAAAAAATGTTTCTGAAGTTGGTAGGACTTCCAAAAACGGTCGAGAGATCATTGAAGACATGCCTCGTTCTTGACGGCCTTCGACCGATGAAAATTTTCAAGTGATGAAAATATTAAAAAAGTAAAGAATATGGTGCTTGAAAATAAAAAGTGGTAAAGAGAGGGAAAGAGAACTCGACATAGATATTTTAGGTATGAAACGCGTTCTTACTCGACATGTCCCGATAAAGCTGATTTTGAGATAAAACAAAATTCGCTGAAGAAGTTGAAAGTAATCCCAAAAAGTGCTTCTGAAAAGTGTTTCGAGGACTAGAGAAATCATTGGCATAAGTGTATTACATCTGGTGGGGATTACTCTGAGGACATAAAATTAAATGCTGAGGAACGGTTAAATATTTTTGCGTTTTATTTACAATTTCCGGGTACTTTTTTGTCAAAATGTATGTATACAGTTTTGAAAACAACAATTTGTTTGCAAACATGGGGCCAGCTGCAATTGACCTGTGATTTTAAATAACCTCATAAAACCCGAAGAAAGAGCTTCTTATAATTCTTGTCCACGACGCCGAATTGAGGTTCCTGGATTGTCAACTCTCACGCACTGGTTCGATATTGTCGTTTGAAGGTCTTGTTTGCAGCCGCAAAGCTTTCTTAATTTTCGAAATATTGTGCAATAATGAAGGCACGTTTTTCTATTGAGTAACGCTCCGTTTTTTCTAAGCCCAGACTATCAGCTGTCGATTTTTTTTTTTGTTTAGGGTTGTCAACACTTTCCTACATCAATGACGGCAATTTCAAATCTTGCGTTATTTTAGACACACCCTATATTAACTGTGGTGCGTTTCAACCTTTATCCAGGTAACCTCCCATTGCAAAAGGTCCCGGTGATAAATGAATGAATGCGTATGACTACTAAGTGATGTCTTCTAGAGTTTTTATTTTGCCAAAAGCGCGTTTAATAATTTTGATGAATGTGCTTTCGTGCTTTGTTCTTTCTGAAACTTCTCTCTCTTTACCGTTGCTTTTTATTGCGCGTATTTACCTTTTCTTTTTTCTGTGCGTGATTTGTTTTTGTCTCCTTTGTAAATGATTCGAACGGTTCAACGTTTTCTTGTTGGGTTGGTCAGTGACTCATTACCAGCTATGGATATGGCAGTTATCAGAAATGCTTAGACTTGTTTTAAGGAGGAGCCTCCAAAACACAAAGAGAATTTGCGTACATATCGTAAGCACAATTTTTTTATTGTCTGTTTTGTCTACATATTTACAAGCACACTCTTTGTAGGGAAGATTCGTGCAGGCCATGCCGTTTTTTTGTCGTATATTGATAAATATATGCAATCAGTAAATGGGCATGTACAGGTTGGGTATTTTGCCTTAAACAAATTACTGCTGGCCATAATGCGCAGTTCACTGTAGCTCTAGTGTTAACATTACAGTACAAATTATTGCTAAATCTGTAAAAACTTTTAATAAGCAATTTTTTATTCACCTGTGTATCAAAATTTAAACTCTTCTTCCACTCTATACTTTCAGCATGAGTCGTCCAACGCAGCAACGCACGATGCCACAACAGAAGCCGCCGAAGCAGTACCTTACCGAGCAGGAGGCCATCGCGGCCTCCGAGCTCTTCGATCTCTTCTGCGTCGCAACGACAATGCGTCAGA
Source organism: Bactrocera dorsalis (assembly GCF_023373825.1). Taxonomy (NCBI): domain Eukaryota; kingdom Metazoa; phylum Arthropoda; class Insecta; order Diptera; family Tephritidae; genus Bactrocera; species Bactrocera dorsalis. The sequence goes on along the minus strand of NC_064304.1, from coordinate 4,896,463 downwards.
TTTTGGGCTTGCATCGCGACATGTGCGACATACTGGGCTTACGACCCGCCCCGATCAACGAATTCTACCCGATGTTGAAGGCGAAGATTCGTTCGTGGAAAGCGCAGGCGCTATGGAAGAAGTTCGATGCACGTGCGGCGCATCGCGTCTACGCGAAAGGAACAGCGTGCAATGGCACGCATGTGCTAGTCATTGGCGCAGGTCCATGTGGCTTGCGCACCGCCATTGAGGCGCAGTTGTTAGGTGCCAAAGTCGTTGTGCTGGAGAAACGCGATCGCATTACGCGCAACAATGTGCTGCACTTGTGGCCGTTCGTCATTACCGATCTGCGAAATTTGGGTGCAAAGAAATTTTATGGAAAATTTTGTGCCGGTTCCATAGATCACATATCCATTCGGCAATTACAAATCATATTAATGAAGGTTGCGCTGCTGTTGGGTGTCGAGATACATGAGAATGTGTCCTTTGAGCGAACAATTGAGCCGAGTGGCGATGGCTTCGGCTGGCGTGCGGCCGTAACTCCAGCGGATCATGTGGTTTCATATTATGAATTCGATGTTTTAATCGGAGCCGATGGTAAACGTAACACACTGGAAGGATTCAAACGAAAGGAGTTTCGTGGAAAACTAGCTATTGCAATTACAGCCAATTTCATAAATAAGAAAACAGAGGCAGAGGCTAAAGCGGAGGAGATAAGCGGTGTTGCGTTCATATTCAATCAGTCCTTCTTCAAGGAGCTATATGAGAAAACGGGCATCGATTTAGAGAATATCGTCTATTATAAAGACGAGACGCACTACTTTGTTATGACCGCGAAGAAACACAGTCTTATAGACAAAGGTGTTATATTACAGGTGAGGTAGAAATGAACATATTTCGTTTAAAATTAGAAAAGAAAAACTTCCAACTCTTTAGGATTTCTCCGATCCGGCCGAACTGCTCGCCTCGGCCAACGTGAGCGCCGAAAAGTTGCTCGATTATGCGCGTGAAGCTGCCGAATTCTCCACAAAGTACCAAATGCCAAATCTTGAGTTCGCTGTGAATCATTATGGCAAACCCGACGTCGCCATGTTCGATTTCACCTCCATGTTCGCCGCGGAGACATCCTGCCGTGTGATGTTGAGGCACGGCCATCGTTTGTTGCAATGCTTGGTGGGTGACAGTTTGTTGGAGCCCTTCTGGCCCACAGGTTCGGGCTGTGCGCGCGGTTTCCTTTCTAGCATGGATGCTGCGTATGCGACTAAACTTTGGTCTAACCCGCGCAATAGTATTATGGGCGTTGTGGCGCAGCGTGAAAGTATATACAGGTGAAATAAAGTAGTACCAATGGCATTAACTAAATTGAAAAGTCAAATATATAATAAAACTTAAAAATGTTTTCTATTTAGACTACTTAATCAGACCACACCTGAGAATTTACAGCGTGACACAGGTTCTTATACAGTAGATCCTGCCTCAAGGTATCCCAATCTGAATCGCACGGCTGTCAGCCCCTACCAGGTGAAAACGCTCATCGACTCAGATGATCCAAAGGTATTCGAGCAGCCAATAGCCGAAATTATAACAACGCCAGCGTTAGCTGAGGCCCCAGCGTTGTTGCGTAAATCCCGTCGTAGTACAGGTATGTCTTGCTTAAATGGGCGGCAAGTGCACACTGTTAAGATTTCGCTGTATTAACTGTAATGAATGAATAAATACAAACATTTTACTGATTAAAACAATTTTTTGACTTCTTTCTCTTTTGAAAATGAAAAAAATATTCATTCGTTGCATTAATACGTGGTTCATATTCATATCTTTTCATTTCATATCTTTGAAATTATTAATTCTTAATTCTTAAAGATATTGTGCCTGAAGCTTTGCTACATTGGGTTTGTACTCAGCTGCATATGTACGATTTCGTAAAGGAATTACAGGAACCTGCCGACATACTTAAAAATGGAAAATCACTATGCGCCTTAATCAGCCGGTAGCCCATATTATCATTTTGTTATTTAAATGTATTTTGTAAATTTCTGTTTTCATTTGAACAACTCATAGTTTTCGGCCGGACTTAATCGATTACTCAGCAACACGTGACTTAACGCTGGCTGAACGTAATGAAGTTGCTTTCAGAATATTAGAAGCGGAATATCAACTGCCACGCATCATGAGCGGTGAGAAATCTGTAGATCTAGAGAAAGTGGATACACGTCACTGGCTCCACTATTTGAACCAAGTGCGTGAAGTGTTCCGCGGTGAAGTGCCGTATCTGAAACATCCAAAGATGGACATATCAGAGCTGCGCGAAAAATACCGTCTCAACAATGCGCATGCGCAGCCAGACTTCTCGAAATTGTTGCAACTTTCGACCAAGCCGAAATATCCGAAAGCAAAAAGTCCCATTGAGGATATGGTGGACGTGCCGCAAGTGGTGCAACGCCGCTCGGTGCTGGATGAAGAACGTGTGAAACGCGTGCGCAGACATGAGCCGGCTGCAGGCGGCCCAGCAGCAGCCAGTTCGCCACAACAAGGTATGAAAAGCTGCAAAGAAATATCAAAATAGCAAATAAACTGAATTTCTGCATTGCAGGTCAAACCGATACACCACGTCGTGCCAAGAAGAGAAGAAATGTCGAGAAGGCTGCTAATATTGTGAGTACCACAATAGCGGTAATAAAGGATGCTTTTGTAAATTACATTTTCAGACATTGAAAAGTGATCTAAATACAATTTCTGCTATCGAAATTGTCAGTAATAGTATAGCATACATGAAATTGAACTTGAGATGAAGAAGTTTAAGCATATATCCTGAAATCTTAAAAATGAATAAAAATTTCGAAATTTTAATTTTTACCTTTTTCAAATTTTGAATTTTAATGGATAAATTTAATTTGTTAAATGATTTGAATAAATTTAAAATTAATTTTACTAAATAATATAAAATATCAAGTTAATTTTAAAACAAAAAACACTTGAATAAGCACACATATTGGTAGAACATTGAATTAAAAACAAAGTAAAACAATTTGTTAATGCTGTTTTAAGCAGCAAGTCAGGATCACTTTTCAAAACACACAAATAACACGAAAAAGTTACATATTTTCAGTTTTACATACATACAAACATATGTATATCTTATCACATCTGATGATAATTATTTGTAAATTATTCCATTTGAAAAACAAAACATACCGAAACGCTTGTGTATTATTATTTTCATAAGGTTCATATTATGCTAGACCGTCATCAGAGTACATGCATCGTCATAAATGAGCTTTCAGACTTACACTCTGAGGTATTCACCATATATTATTTATGTGCTCTCATGGTTTTTTGCATTTTTCGTACCTCCATTCGTTTTACTAATCTGACTACATTCACACATACAAATGTTTGCTATTGCCTACTCGTTCATCATTGGGGTTTCATTAAAAAAAAAAACGCCATACAAATATTAACCTTTGTATTCATTTACTCACTTTACGTTTTGCGCATATCCTTCCGAAGCAGTTCGTAATCAAACGCCAGGTCCCTTAATGTATTTAATAAGCATATGTATGTATACCCTATTGACCCTCTGCTCAATTTGCCAATTGCTGTTATTACGAATTATTAGGAAGAACGACAAAAGCGCCTACAAGAAATTGAACAAAATCGCCAGGAGCGTATAAGCAAACGTCGACAGCAACGTTATCAACAGACACAGAACTTTTACAAGAGCTTGCAAATGTTGCAAGTCAACACATTGCTGCGTGAAACTGACGATCCAACCGCATTTGAGGACTACTCACTATTCATATATCGTCAACATGCGCCGGAGTTCAATGATCGCGTGAAGGATTTGGAGCGCAAATTGCTGTATCCTGTAAGATAGTCTAAAGTTGTTGTACTTTTCTTGTTTACTGTTGCCTGCCACCATGTTTGATCGCGTGAATGGTGCAAAGCTATTTACATGTTCTAAATGCTCCTGCTAACCTACTTAACACTCGCGGAATGCTGCTGATTTCGAGTGTTGCAATAATCGCCGTTAATCGTTGATAACTAATATGGAATGAATTATCTTGTTAACTAGGATTTTAGAGTTTTGTTAGAGAAATTTTAATAATATGCCGCTTTGATTTTAAATAACACAATCGTTCTTTGCTCAATAGTTAACTGTAAAAGAGTAAAAGAATTAATTTATTTAGTGAGAAAAAGCAGATTTGGCATTAGTTGTGATCTTAAAGTGTATTGAAGTGAGCTATTTAACTGGAAAATCGAGTTTTTTAAATCAGAAAAAAATATAGAAATATACAATAATACTGATATATAATATATGTATATAATATATAAGTATATAATATATCAGTATTCCTGAAATTCATTCTTAATTTGTACTATATAGCATTTGGTCTTCATTATTAATAAACAAGCTTAATTAGATTTGAAAACCCGAAATTTTTTTAAGTAAATTCCTGAATAGATACTTTTCATCGTAAATTTTGAGGTTATTACATCTCTGCTCATTGTTTTACCGTACTACTCCTATTTGTAACTAGTTTACCGTCTTGATATTTAATCAAGTGTAGTACTTTAAGTTGTTGTCGGGATAGATGATTGATTTCTACAACAGCATTCAGGCTTTTAAGGGCGATAGCTATTATAAAAAAAATTTTTAGAACATAATTTTTACCTTGGGTAGTCACAGGGTGTTGGTATGCTGAACACAGTTTAGAGTGATCTCTTCATATAAAATAGTTTTTGACTTAGATAAAGCCACGATTACTTATTGTTTAGGGTATAAAATCTATACATTTCATGTTTTCGGTTTATAATAGAGTTGCTTGTGATAATTTGTATGTGAAGTCATTAAATAGGTTATGTTTATTTGGTTTTATGGGTTTCGTGTAATCGCAACTAACCAAAGAAAGCAACTAATGTACTCGTGTATAATTTGATAAATGTTTTGTTTTCGCTGAGGCCCGTATGTGTTAAATTAATTTTATTTTAAGAAAGTTCTACTGTGCGTGTACCTCTTTTGTTTAATATTAAGCTCCATTTAAATTGTTGTAAAACTTATTTAAAAATATATAATTTTTTATATTGAAATCATGATTTTTTCTTTTTCTCCATAAAAACCTTTTCGACCACCTTTCCTACATTTTACTTTGCTTAAATTCAAAACTGAACACACTCCTTCCCATTTCCACTTCCCTACCTCCGACGAACTGTGAAATTCAATGAAATGCCATGTACAGGATCGCAATCGCGGCGATATACCATCAGCAATGCCACGAAATAATCCGGATGAACAGTTTAGTGATCGCATCAAATCTATGGAGCAACGCATAAGCTCGAAGAATGCTTGTGGCAACGATAAGAAACCCAAAGACTTAATGCGTGCCATTGGCAAGATCGACAGCAATGACTGGAATGTGCGCGAAATCGAAAAGAAAATCGAACAATCAAAACGAACTGAAATACATGGTCCGAAAGGACGTGAAAAGGTGCCGAAATGGAGTAAAGAACAATTTTTGGCTAGACAAAATAAAATGGCAAAACCAACGCGTCAAGAATCTGTAGAGGAGAAGTTCAAAGAGATCGATCAAACCTTAAAGAATTTGGATAAACAGTTAAAGGAGGGTTCCATACTGGAAGTTGGTGAACGCGGCCGCAACAAGGTCGCATCAATTGCTGGGCAATTTGTTAAAAAAGATGATAAAACGAGCGACGAAAAGAATCCTACTCCCGCCGCTGTCAATAGCGCGCCGAAATCCGTGAGTAATGTGCTAGTTGGGTCGACTTTACGGTTAATTTGCACTGAAGACGTTGACGAACAATCACAAGCATCATATGTACGACTTTAGTATTGAAGTTATATTATTTAGTCTATACTGTCGTCGATATTATTATGCCTATGCTTACGTATTGTTTGTTACACTTTTCTTCAGAGGCAGTTCAGTGAAGTCGACCCTTTGGTGATCACTTTGTTTTTGTGTTGCTTGGGTTTTAGTTATTGCTTTCTCGTTTTATTCAACGTTTTTCATTTAATCGATTTTTTTTTATTTGGTAATATTTCTTGTATGTATTATATTAATGCTTCAGAAAGACTTCGAATTTCTTGAAGCAGGATAGTTATATCGAAATGGTTAATGTAGTCTTTGTTGAAACGCCATGCGTTAATGCATTGAGGTTTAAAGGTTCTCTTAATTAGCATTTAAGTTCCGTTCTGAGGTGTTTCGTCTTTCATCTTTTCACATAACTCATACCCATACAAGCACTCACACTCGAATAACATTTGAGCTCACCATTTTTTATCATTAATCATATCGTTAAGTGCTTTTAATATAGTTCTATAAAATTGTATCTAATAATAATCATATTTTTCACCATCCAGAGCGCCAAGGTCGCGTTGGCATTTAAGAAGCAAGCCGCGTCCGAAAAGTGCCACTTCTGCAAACAAATCGTTTACTTAATGGAAAAAATCACCGCCGAAGATCTCGTATTTCATCGTTCGTGTCTGAAGTGTCATCATTGTCATACAAATTTGCGTCTCGGCGGCTATGCATTCGATCGCGACGATCCAAATGGACGCTTCTACTGCACGCAACACTTTAAGCTGCCAGCGAAGGCTATACGTCCTGTAGTCAGAAAACCAGGTCAAAGGGTAAATATTACTCACTTAAATATGCATGCACAAAAATCATTACAATGAAATTGCAGAAGCCAACTCAGCAGCAACAAGCTGCCGCCGCTGCAGCTGCTGCTGTCGACATTACCGTTACAACAGCGGACGCTGCAAGTGGAATCATGCAAACAGACCTACCCAAAACGCCTGATAAACTTCGTGGCCCCGCTGATAGCGTTGTACAGCTCGATTTATTGGATCGCGGTCAAACACCGGAACGTATCGAATTCGAAAATACCGATGCTATGTCCGATGGTGAACCTTCGGAGGAGCATATACTCGATGAGCACGAGTGGTCGGGCAGAAATTTCTTGCCTGAATCTAATCAAGATTCTGAGTCGGATCTCTCCAGTTCCGATGACTCGGATACCGAGTCCGATGCTGATATGTTCGAAGAGGCAAATGACTCACCATTGGCGGCACAAACATTACAATTGGCCACCGATTGGATCGGCAAACAACATTACTCCGATAGTGATGATTCAGATGATTTTTATGATTCGAGTGACGGAATTGCGGGTGAGTTTTCCAAATTCTTAATATTAATCATATAAAGTATTAGTCTATCGCTCGCATTAATTACCGATTACACCCATGTCATCAACTAAGACTCAGGGCTTAGAGATTTGGTTCGTTAAAATTTATCAAAATTATGCTCAAATACTACTTTTTTCACTTGTTGGCATTTTGGATTTTTTATGCCTCTTTTTACAATTGCTTTGCATTGACTATTTCTCAGATGACGATGGTAAAGACGATACCGAAGGTGAAGACTTCAAGAAGGCTCGTGAACTACGTCGAGAAGAAGTGCGCCTACAGCCACTGCCCGCGAACTTGCCCACTGACACGGAAACTGAGGTGAGTTTTTATCGTTGATATTGAACTAGCTTATGTTCTTTTATTAATTCTTGCAATAAATCACTATTATTTTTATATTTATTTTCTTCTATCAATTGTCATCACATACATATACTCACCTTGAAATGCAAAATTTAATGGTGTTGGTTTCATTATTATCACACAATAATTTTTACTAAATTAAATTTTCAAACAAATACACAAATCAAAACATAAAAATAGAGTCAATTACCAGCGGAAAATAATGAAAGCATTGAAAATGTAGAAATGATTCCGGTTCCGACGGGTAATGAGCCTATTGAACAGCCAGAGTTAAAGCAAGATCCTAAACCAGATATTGATAAGTGTTCCGAAAATTCTTATAACTCTGAAAAATCCTTCAAGTCGGTGGACTCTTTTGCTGGTGACATAGCACCACTTACCACACACGTCTCCTCTAAAGGGCCACCACCTACAAAAACGGATATTGAGAAGTTGGAACAAAGTACTGGACGCCGCTTTAGCGCCGAAATTGAAGCAATCAATGAGAAACTACATCGCCTCAACAGTGTGGTCAAAATGAGTAAGGATATCGAAACCATAGCCAAAGAAAATTTAGTAAAGAGCGATATACTCAAGAAGCTAACAATGAAAGAAAAATGGCTGGCAGACAACTCTGCGAGCAACTCAAATCCACTAGCACCCAAGTCGGCATTTGAAAATCGCTTTGCGCCGAAACAGGAGGTGCTAAAAGAGCAGAAAGAAAATGCGAAAGCTGATGAGAATATAAAACAGCCTACCGCATTGGCTGAAAGTGTGTTGGAGAAGTTAAAAACAGAATTAAAATCCGAAAAGAGTAACGAGAATGCCAGCACAGATATTAAAAAGGCTGCCGCGGCTCAAAAAGCCACTTCACCTGAAGAGGTATTGGCGAGTTTGAAAGCAGAGATAAAATCAGCTTCGCTTAATCGCCAAGGCAGTCTTAAGAGACAACAGCTAAGTCCTACTGCCAGTCCTAGCGCCAGCAAAAAGCCCAGTGCAAGCGCTAGTCGCTCCAATAGTTTTAAGAGCAAAGCTACACAGGAAAACAAAGAATCTGCTAAAAGTAGCGAGCAGTCTGTTAGTCGTACAAATAGTCTTAAGCGTTCGGAAAAATTCACATCTAAAGACGAGGTGATAGCCAACGATAGCCGAATGCAAATACAAAACATATTGGGTCTTGTGAAGGACATTGATGATAGCAAAGAAAAGGGATTTGGTCCTAATCGGTCGAATTCAGATATGGGTAAGCTGTTTTATGACGCGGAGAGTAAATTTTCACCAAAGGTCGACAGACGATTGATGCAGGAAAAGTTGAAGGAAATCGAAGCAAAGAGTTTCTCCGGCACAATGGACGCCATAAAATCGCAAATGGTTGTGCCAACTGTTAGTTCCCAAGCAAACCCATCCGTAGATCTCTCTAAATATTTTCCCGATCAAAAGCAACAGAAAACCAATGCCGCTGCGGTCAATAAAAACCAAAAAAATTTAAAGGATGTTGATTTAGCGAAATACTTTCCCAGCAGTCCGACGCCACAGCGCCGCAGTGCCGTAGTGACTGTAGCAGACAAGTTGAAGAAATCGCAAACGGAGAATGCCATTGCGCCTGCACCGACTACATCCACAAATGCAAGCAATAAAAACACAACTCCGGTTAAGGTCAACAAACTAGCGCCGAAGCGACAAGCTTCACTGGGAAACGCCGCTTTCAGTTTGCGTGATCATCAGTTGGACGGCGCCGTTGATTTGTCAAAGAAACATACACCAGTCGTGGTCAATAAAGATGTTGCAGCAAAAAGCGGTCAAACCGCCGTCACAACCACAACTGCAACGGCCGCTGTGACAAAGAAGGGCAATGTGAAGATAATAAAAAAGATTGTGCCAAAAAAGAAGGTGGGAGGAAACGCAGCGAAAAAGGCCAATAGCGTACAAGACAAATCTATTGTACCACGTGATGAATCTGATCGGGTGCTAGATGAAATTCTACAATCCTCCGACAAGGAGATGCATTCACCCAGTGCGGAGTATTCGAAACTATTCAAGGAGGAAAAATCACCTAGTGAAGATCTTTCAGATAAAATTGAGCGTATGTTCCAAGAAACAGGCATAGATTTAGGCATAGCCGAACCTGTAACAATTAGCAATAAAAAACGATTGCTGAAAACCAAATCGCTGGGGGAGGGGGAATTCGAGCGACTCTCAAAAGAGAGAAGCATGGCGAAAGACGAATTGACAACTAAAGAGGACGGCGACCGACCCATTGGTGTACAAGGTTTACTGGCACGTTTCGAATCAATGAGTTCGGTTAAGTCCTCGGAGCAATCGTTCAAACTGCGGCGTATGGAATCAACCGTAAGCAATTTAAACAAGTCGCGTGAGTCACTAATTTCTCATGATTCTGTCATGTCGCGTGAGTCCGACTCGTTGAGTGATTTGGAGAAGACAATGGAATATCTGAAGTCTGAATGGCGTAATGAAGCAACCAATTTTCTACAAAAGAAACGCGATAACTTCTTTTCAAAGAAACGTGCGATTGAAGAAGAAGAAGCGGCAGCCAAAACCGAAGCATTGAAAAAGTCAAAATACGAAGATTTGCCAGTGCAATATCGTGAGTCGAAGTTTGCCAAGTTTTTCGGTATCAAATCGAAATCACCAGAAAAAATTAAAACCAAATCACCTGAGAAGAAAAATGTTGCAACCACAAAAAACACTTTAGTTAATGACGGCACAGTGAAGAAGTCATCATCGCCAAGCAAGAACTTAAATAAAAACACTGAAACGAAAGCGAAAACGTCTACAAATTTACAAGTTAACTCAAAGAATGCCAAACGTAAGTCGCCTTCTCCAAAAAAAAGTCAAAGCAACAATTCCGAAAACACAAAAAATAACACCGACAGGGCTTCCAAACCAGCAGCAGCAGCAAGGAAGACGATATCGCCGCCTAAAAGTCAAATGGAAGACTTCGAAACCTTACTATTAGTAGAAAAGGGTAGTATAATCAACTTAGAGACCAAGGTAGCGCCAGTTCTTGACCAAAATATTATTGCGGCTCAAGTTCCTTGCGATCCAAACCGATCCAATAGCGTTGCGTGCAATGCTACTGACACGGCTATTCAAACCAAAACTTTATCGCGCCAGAACTCCAACAACTCTGATAATTCAGCACCAGAAACACCGGTATTAAAAAGGCGACCACTTGTAGAGGACATAAAAAATTTACCAAAGACAGGCTGTGACAAATCGCTAAGTAATTCACGCCGCAATTCCGCCGCAAGTTTACATTCGCGACGGTGTTCAGACGTCTCCCTGGCTGAAAAACTGGATACTGTAGCCACAAAACTAACGCAAAGTTCGCAAGATAATCGAAATGTGGATGAACTGTTTCAAAATATTGTAGAACGCCTTTCTAACGAACACAGCGAACAAAACGCCAATACAGAAGAGGAATGTGACTCATTGTGTACGTCTATTAGTAAAAGCCCCAGTGCTGCACCGACCACAGTACGTATGCGGGGCTCGTCAGAGGATGAAAGCATCGAAAAGTTATTTAGTCAGTTCTCAGATGAAATGTTGGTGAATGTGGAGTTTGATTCGAACGATGAATTGGTGGGCATCACACCACGCATACCATTGAAGAGCACCACGATCGAAGAGGACGCAGATTTTGTTGATCGACTTGAGTCTTTAGAAAAGGATGAGGTGCCTACAATCAAATTTGAAACACTGGAATCTCCCAAAGCGTCATCTGATTTCACACAAGTCGATGAGCATGAAAATAACGAAAGTGTCACGTCTAATGCTGATCAAAAAACACTCTGCAATCCCTCAGCTATCAAAGCAGGTCCCTTAACTCTCGAGAGTATACAGACAATGCTTTATATGGAACCCCAAGAAATGCCTTTCCCCATCCGTCCGCAGCGGCGACAGAAAAGTACCTCATCCTCCAGTGAAGCTTCAGCGCCCATTGCACCACAACGCATCAAACATAAATTAGCAAAATTATGTCCCGACAATATGCCTCCATCGGTGCAGGATTTAATGCAAACAACATTCACAAAAAGTTTAACTGCTGAATTAGCAGCAAATGGTGGCATTTCAATACACAAGTTCCCACGTAACATATCCGAAGATGAATTGGAGGATGTGAAGGAAAGCCATTACCAGAACCAACCAACCTCTGTTCAACGATCAAACCCATTGAAAGAAAAAACGAGCAACGTACAAAGCTCAAATAGTGTTGTAGTGGAACTTCCTATTAAGGATATACCTAAAGAAACTTCAAACGTTGCGGAAATAAAACAAAAGGAAGATGTGAAGATCAATGATGTGCAAACCATTAAAGATGAAGAAAGTAGAGCCAATCATTCTAATAATAAGCAACCAATTCAAGATATCACTTCGAATGTGATTCCTGAAATGCCAGTAAAAACTGAGACTTCTATTAATCAAATAATAACTCCATCCAATGAACCTGAAATCGCCCTTCGAAGAAATTCACAGGCCTCCATTGATGAAAAAACAAGTAATGCAACCGAATCTGCAGTAATGCAGCGAACCCTTCGAAGAAATTCACAGGCCTCCATTGATGAAAAAACGAGTAATGCAACCGAATCTCCTCCAGCAATGCAGCGAAACCAACCGCGTTCCGCAATAAACGGGAAAACAATTGAAACCGAAACGAGTTCTAACACACCAAGGCTTTCAAAATCTTCAGTCTTAGAACAAACAACATCGCCTCTCAAACAGAGCCCGTTATTACAGCGAAAATTATCGCAATCTTCTACTGGCAGCGATAAGATACAGACTCTCAATGACTCTCCGATCACGCAATGCAAACCAACGCAATATACCAATGTGGACCTTGGTAACTCTCCATTGATGCAATGGCGGTTACTACAAGCTGCAAGCAATTCAGACTCAGCAGAGAATCTATCCACGGCCACTAATCTTAAAGACAGCTTAAGGGAAGATAATACAAAATCATCAAACAGCAATGAGATTTTGAGCGTACCAAATTCCAGCAAAGCCTCAAGTAAGGAGCGATCGTTGGAATGGGATATGACTAAAATGCCGGCGAGTCCTATGCCGCGACGTAAATTCATTCATGCCGAACGTCGTGGTTTAGACGAAACTAGAATAAAAGATGTGTCGCCAACGAGTTCAATAAGACTGCTGAATAATATTTCCTCTAACAGCAGTGACTCAGATGAACGTCGTATAATAGAAGATTTCGAAATGGAACGCCGTCAAGCATTGATACAACGTGACAAAGAATATAAAGAATTGGAGAAAAAAGAAAGAGAGAATGAAAATAAACTAGAAGTCAAGAAACCACAATCGGGCAATAAAATCAACAGCAACAACAACTCTAAGTGCACAACACCACGTCCCACACCACTGAGTTCGCGTCGCGGGACACAAGATAGTATTAGTACACAAAGAGAGGTCACACCACCAAACTTTAAAAAGCTTGTAATACCAGCGGAAACAGAAGATTTACCTTCACTTAGTTCCCGTTGTAGCTCATTTGCGTTTATCGAGCTGATGAGCAATGGTGAAGCGAGGGAAGCGCCGATGCCACAAAAGTTGAAAATTCCCACAAAACCGCAACCGATAGTGTTACCAGAGATCAATGAACCTATAGCCGAAGTTTTTCAGAATAGACCATGGCCTAAGGCGGAGCTTTCACCTGAGATCGATATGAGTGATTCACCCGATACGGTGATCGAGGTGAAACGCGCCAATTCAGCTCCACGATCACCGGTAGCCGAAGTTTTTCGTAATCGCAAATGGCCTGATGGCAAAACGGTATTCAACGAAGAGAGTGAACAATACTCAGACGACGATGACTTCATGAGAAAGATCTCCAAGAATAGAAGCAAATACCGCAAAATGCAATCACATTCACCACAACCAACTACTCGGCATAGATTGGCTACCGACGAAATAAGTGATGGCAAAATGTCGTCAAAGTCAATCTCAGATCTTCGTAAAGATTCACCTATCACCTCAATCTATGAAGCGGCACCCTCGATTAATTTTGGTACGCGGTCGTCACCATCGAGTGTTGACAATTCATCTACACACACTTCGATCAGTGGTGCGCCGAAACGACCGTTGCGACACATACCAGTTGGTCAAACGCCCGAACAAACGATAGACGCCAGTACACGAATGCTGTTGGATCGCAGCAAACGCTTACATAATCGTAAAAGTGAGTTTATCAATGAACGTGCTGCTGAACGGAATCCATATTTACGCGATGTAGTCAACGCAGAGCGCATAGAACGTGAGGCACTCGATGCAGCGGAGGACGAGTTGGAATGTTATCGACCCAACGGGTATAAGAGCAAACAGCTGACGCGTTTTCCCACTTCACGAACACTTGGACGCGATCATAGCAGATTGTCAAATAGTCATTATAGTTACACGCCTACATATAATTCAGATTATGCGTTGAGCAACCGACGCCTTTATGGCACACCGACATTACCATATACCAGCACCACTTCTTTAAGCCACAATCCATATCTGACTACAGGTAGTACGGCGTATGGTGGCGCCCTTGGACGCAGCATGCATTTCAACGACTACACTAGGCGTAGTCCTTCGCGGCACCGTGAACGGGAACACTCCAAAGAATCGTGCGTTATAGCTTAAAAGAAATATGCATTCATTTATTTTGTTAGATGCACTAAATTTCCATTTAACATTAGATTTTGGAGATATTAACACAATGCTTTCAACGAACAACAACAACTACAACACGAACAAAACTCAAAGGGAGCCAAGAAACTTCAAAGAGTTGTTTTTTATCCCATACTTTGGCTCAAATAACGAACGAAACAAGTTGAAAACATAAGTACATTCACATATTTGTAAGAGTTATAAACAATTTTGAATAAAAAAAATTTTAATAACAAACTAATGTAATGAAACCAACGCCAGTCTCAACAAAATAGTACAACATACACATATCAAAGTCTTTAGTTAGCATTACACACACTAAAGAATTAAAGTAATCAATTTAAATAATTGTAAACGTAAACACAAACATAAACAAAAACAAAAAAAAATATTCGTACGACCCTCCAACGACCAACCAACGGACCAAGCAACCAACCAACAACCATTCAACCAAAAACGTCTGCCTAACTGCCCGCCAGCTTGTTTACGCTCGGTGTGCCTCAAACAAACATATAAATCCTTGAATGCGGTTAACAAAATTGTCTCCCACACATTCACATTTCAGAGCGGAAAAGGAATTGAAAAAGTTAAAACAAAAATTATGACAAAGTGCAATAAGAGAGAGTTGAGGCTTAACACTCAATAACCACCATCGGGTACGATCTGTGAAGGTAAAAAAGAACTAATACATAACCCAACCAAACCAATACCGCTTTGGCGTACAAGTGTGTATTAAGCTATAAATAATAACTGCTTCAAAGTTAGCTGCCTTTGTTTTCGCTCGAGATTGATAGATCGATACATACGTGCGCCATTCATGTTAACCCGGAATCATGTGCGGGCATAACAAAACGTGCGTCCATTGTGCGCTGAACTCACTTTAACCCATTGTTTAGCGTTATTTAACCAACTTTGCAGCGTTCTATGCTAATACTTATATTTTTTAATTAATAAATTAATCAAAACTTTTATAAATGCGTTCCTCAAGTGTAGTACTTGTGCTCATTTGTGCTGTGCCTTTTTGGATCGTACCTCATTGCTGATTGTTGTGTAATGAATTGAAATATCATTGCTCCCATCGTTTTGCATGCATTTTGCGCATCCATTTGCTTCCAAACTCGCAACACGACTAAAATATCGACTAAACCGCTTGTGAAGAGATCACAAGCAAAAATCCACAAATCCGACTACTCACTGCCTTGTTTTGTTTATGACTGTGTATTGGTACACAACGTTCACAGCCTTTATTGTATATTTGTTGGAATTTGTTTCTTCATTGCCTTTAAATATATAAGCTAGCAATTCGACAATTAATTAATATGTATTTATGTTTTGCAGGTTCAAAGCGAATCAGAGACGACATCTCCCGAAGAGGTTGAGCTCAATTCAGCTACGGAAATTTCCACTGATTCGGAGTTCGATCACGATGAAATAATTCGTGAGACACCTAAAATATTCATCGATGATACTCACCTCAGAAAACCAACAAAAGTTCAAGTAAGATTGTCTAAACAATACACAGAAGTATGCATACATATCATAATTAATATTATTATAGGTAAAATCTACCGTTATTGCTTCGACTGCCAGTCAACGACATCACATACCATCCGCCAACACTGCTAATGCACACAACTTGAGAGGCAGTTATCTGCAGAAATATCAAGTGAACCCACCACAACCACAATTCAAACCACTCGTACAGGTGGATCCGACGCTCTTAACGAAAAGTCGTACTCCCTTACAAAATCCACGTCCCGGCGATTATCTGCTCAATAAAACGGCCAGTACAGAGGGCATCGCCTCAAAGAAAAGTCTAGAGCTCAAGAAACGTTATTTGCTTGGTGAACAGGGCAATGGCAATAAGATACAAAAATCGGGCTCTACTTCGGTACTCGACTCACGCATACGAAGTTTCCAGTCGAATATATCCGAATGCCAAAAGCTACTGAATCCAGGTAGCGGTATTTCAGCCAGCATGAAAACCTTTTTGGATCGTACGAAATTAGGCGAAAGTACAAACAACGATTTAATGCGTTCGGCAACAACAAACATTTTGAACGATCTAAAAGTTGAAATTACGATACAGAAGGCCTCGTCCACTGCCTCGACGGATAATGAGAAGGAAAACGTGTTTGTGAATAGTAAAAATGAGCTGAATAAAGGCATGGAATATTCGGAGACTGTTAATACGACTCTGGTCGAGACTGTCAACAACAAAAAATCACCTTCAACACCAACTAATAGTCACACAATTTTGGCCACAATAGATTTAGTTACACCGGAAAAGGAAAAACCAAAATCTATAATAGATATTACGAAGGTAGATATACCAACGAAAATGTTGGAATCGAATATCGATTTCATTGAGAACATTAATGTTGACGATGCTGAGATGAAACCCAATTCCCCTGAAAATAATGATGCATTGCTCACTGCCGATAGTAATAAAATTATAGATCTTACATGCGAATCACCAGTAAAAAGTGACAATACCATAATAGAAGAACTGAAGCCCGATGTTTCGAAAGATGTTAAAGAAAGAATACCCGATTTACTGGGTCATATTGGGCAGGAAGTAAAATCAGCAGGTAAGACAACACCACTACGTCAAACAGAGGATCAACAGCATCTTTTGAGTCACTCTTGCGACGAGGAGAAAATGGATTCACCAGAAAAACTCGAAGAACTTTTCGAGAACGATACGTTACAAATACAAGTGCCGAACATACCGTGGAGCACACGTAAAACGGACACAATGTCATCAACCGAAGGCTCTAGCTGCACATCTGGCTCATCGAGTATCGAAGATATACAACACTATATATTAGAGTCAACGACTAGTCCAGATACACAAACCGGTGGTATGGCCATTGGACATCAAGTACCACGTGTAGAAATCCATGACACATCCGGAACACTCATGCAAATTGATAGTTTGATGATAATTGATGGTAAATACATTGGTGATCCTGAAGATCTAAAATACATGGAAATACCTGCGGGCGTTGTCGTACCAGAGACGCCAGCCATCAAGACATCGGAAATCGAAGATGAAAACGAAGCTGATATGGAACCAGTTACTGCGACACCCGAACCGGTAGAATGTACGGTAATCGAGGCTGAAACAAATAAATTACACGAGGATGAAGAGACAGAGAATGCGTATACTGATGAAGCACAATTACCACCATTGCCTGAGAAAGGTCCGCCATTGCCAGAACGTGGACCGCCAAATATAAAGACATATAATCTTAAATTCGATACTAAAAACGAAAATAAGGTAGAAAGTCTTAAACATCTCCCGTTAATCGTTGAACAAACTATGGAGCATACAAAAGCGGTGAAGCCACTTACGTTGAATTTGAATACTGTTCAAAAATCACCAAACACGCCCACAACACCTACAGCTGCTTCAGTCGCTTGCTCTGCCATAGACCGCACACCAAATTCACCGCTTGTAGACAGTGATATAACACCGACGGGAGAACTAATGTCTCGCGGATCCGACTCAGAAACCGAACTGACTGGAACTCAGGCGTTAACTGAAACCGAGTTGTCGGACTGGACCGCTGACGATTGTATTTCGGAGAATTTCATTGATATGGAGTTCGTGCTCAACTCTAACAAGGGAACTATTAAACGTAATAAAAAAGAGAAGAGACGTATGTCTGCAGCTTCGAAATTGCCGACCACGATTGAAATGCTGGGTGAGATAAATAAAACAGCGCCGGTTGCGGAATTCGAGGGCATTTTGAAATCTATCGATATTGATGATATTGAATTTATGGATACCGGCTCTGAGGGTTCATGTGCGGAAGGATATTCTGCTACCAACACAGCGCTGTTGCGGAATCGCGGATACGTGGAGTTTATCGAAACTACACCAAAGCAAACGCCTACGCACAAAACGAATTCTGCCAAATCTGCAGCTAGTACGCATAAACCAGTTGCTACCAAGCGTGATGAGAAACTTGGTGTAGATTACATTGAACAGGGGGCGTATATCTTACAAAACGATGATCATGAACATGATATGCTTAAGACACCTGTGAATGAAGAGTCACATTTGGTAGCATCGCTGGCGGAAAAATCCCAAGCCACAGGTCCACCTTCACTGATGACACAATCACTGACCGATTCCAGCACACTTAATGACCTGGAAGACGACAGTCTCTTCACAGCAACACCAAACTCACAAATTCAATTATCGACCGCCACCACTACTAAGACCACGACGGAAGAGAGTGAAGCGTTAACCGTTGTAACCAGCCCGCTTGACTCATCTTCACCAAAAGTAGCCGATGTGCTCAACAGTACTTATATTGTAGATAAAGGCGCTGAATTGACAACTGGTTCAACTCCCAGCAGTTCGGATAAGAATCCAAAAACCTCACAGTCAACATGCACAACAATGAGCAGTTCAACTGCCTCTTCGAACAAAGCAATAAATCCGCATGGTGTCTCACAAGGAAATGCTGCACCTGTAGCGACTGCGCCGAAAGCAGCACCACGTAAACCCTCAAATGAGTTGTCCTATGAGGAATGTGTTCGTGCGTTGCAGCAAAAAATTACACAAATCAGTACGGCTCGTGATTCCGATGTGCGTAAACAAAGGCGAAAGAGTTCCAAAGGTGAAATGCCCGTCGGAAATGCTCAAACTGTGATAGAAGCAACACCAGCCGAATCGGAAAACATGATTGCTAATGCATCTGTAACGGCAACTGCCAGTCCTTCCGCAGCGGCGACACAAATCCACAAGGTACCTGAAATTCCGACATTGACACGCAAGCTAGAGGAGATCACGAAGGAACGCACCAAGCAGAAGGACCTGATACATGACCTAGTCATGGACAAACTACAATCAAAGAAACAGTTAAATGCCGAAAAACGCTTGCATCGCAGTCGCCAACGCACGATGCTAACAAGCGGTTACGCAAGTGGCTCTAGTCTAAGTCCTACACCGAAAATTGCGGCGGCTACCACAACTACTGACACCAATTGCACCAGCCGAGCGCACTATCATGAATCCACAGCAGCGACGCCGTCGACGACTGTGGCAAGGGACACAGAAGAACGTTCAAATTGCTCAAATTTCAGAGATAGTGTACCACTACAAAAATCATCGACCTATGTGTCGGCCTATGGAATGTCCGGCGGTTCGCCAACTCGCATTATTGGTTATCATCAACGACCCTTCAGCGAACACTTGACCAGCGAGCAATTGGATGCATTCGAAAGATACAAATTGACTAAAACTCCATCGTTTTCATATGGCTTACCGAATCAATCCAACAAAACAACATTGAAGAATGAAAGTGCTTACAACTTTGTGACACCAGTTGCACCTGCGCGTCATAATCGCAATCAGAAGCCCTTAATTTCTACCTTAAGTGTAGATAGCTCACTATCGGCGTCGACTGAGAATTTACGCACCGAAGCACGCGCTCGTGCTCGACTCAAGTCGAACACTGAACTCGGTCTCAGCCCAGAGGACAAAATGCAATTATTGCGCCAACGTTTGCATCTCGAACACTTGGAAACCAAAAATAACACTGCTACCGCACTACATACACAAGTTCCGCTGAAATCACCAAACGATACGGAACAACAGAGCATATGTGATCGCCGGTTGAGCGCATCGAAAAGTGTCAACGATTTAGCTTACTTGACGAGCAAACAATCGGATTTATCTGCAGATGTCAATTCGAATACAAAACCAACCGGTGCGACTGCCGATTTTACATCCGATCCAAATTTGCTACTCTCTTCCAACTCCATACAGTCCAGCATGGGAAGCATCAATAACAAAGCAGCGGCCAAAGGCAAGACCAGTCGCAGGCAAAAGGATCCCGAACGTCGTAAGAGTTTAATACAATCATTATCCAGCTTCTTTCATAAGGAGAAAAAGGACACCAGTAACGGTGGTGGTGGCAGCGGTAGCGCAACTAGCATAGTTGGCTCTGCACAGTCAGAGCGTCCGGGAACTAGTGGCAAAAATGGCACAACAGCTTCAAGCGGCATTGATATGGGCGTTTTTGGTCGTTTCCGCATATCGCCCAAAACTAAGGAGAGATCCAAGGTTAGTAAACGGCTTTCCAATTGCGCCCCTGCTTTTTGTAGCCTTGTGTGATGTGTATGTGTGTGTGTGTGTTTGCTCACTGACATCCCGTGTAATATGCGCAGCTAACTGCTGTTGATCGTGTGCTGCAAGTCAAATGTTTGGTGGTGGGATGACTTGTATGTGTGTATGTTAAGGAAATTTAAGTTGTACAGTAAATGTTAATACATAGTATATAATCCACTGAAGAATCTTAATTCGGTGAAGATGCAATCTTAAGACTATAAAAGAAGTGGATTTTCCACAAAGTTGCTTATTATTGTCTCTTCGTTGAGTTTGGATTAATTGCCTTAATTTGTCTATTTATGTTGTATTAATTAGGCATGTCATTAATATGTTATTATTGGTTCAGAATGTACAATAAGCTCAAGTATTTTCTGGCTAAAATATATTCATTCATAAGATAAATACTCTTAAAAGCCCTCTGCTTCAGCTCAAAATATGCGATGTTTCAAAATAAAGAAAACGAAAACAAAACAGAACAGAATACAGTTCACTTTGTGCTCTGTTGTAAGTTTTACTTGTGCTTTAAATTGTTTATCTTTTTTCATTTATAAGAATCGCGATTTCAATTTTTGCTTAATAAAATTTACTATTTTTTACACTTCAGCTTAGTGTACATATTTACCAAATATACGTAAATATTACATATATATCATATAATTCTGCTATAATGTGTGTGATGAGAACTTGGTTTCTTATATACTCGTATATATGCGTAACAATCAATTAACCCGAGTCTTTCGTTTTTGCAGTCTTGCTTCGATGTCAGGAGTATCGGTTTTGGTGTAAGCTTAACATTTTTTGAGCTCTCTACTTGTATTTCTAAGTTCATTTGCTTCGATATGCAAAAAAGCTTTCTTTTCGCTTATACATGTTAATGCTTTTTCTAAACGCTTCTATTCCAAACTAACATGAAATTTGGCATTTTGGACTTTTACTGCTTAAAAGAAAATTAGAAAAAAAAAAAAACAAATAATATAAAAGCTCTTTCATAGTTTTTCACAACATTATTTTCAAAAGAGTCATTATTTGTAGGCAGAACATCTATCTCTATCATTAGTAATATTTTATTATGATTCTTGAACTATAAATTAGTTTATTTTTATGAATTTAATACTCGTTTCATGTAGTTAGTATTTCGTAGTAACTTCTTCATCAATTAAAAAAAGTTGTCGACGATTATAATTAAAATTAATCGAAGTAAAGTATTAACTGTAGTGAAAATTTTAGCGGTAGTTTTTTTGTTAACTTTCAATTATGGTATTGATATTAGCAAGGTGTAGAAGTAGTCTGATTTTAGAGAGTCAATTCAATTAAAAAAATATTTTTTAAGCTATTTATTATAGTATTATTAAATTTCTTACCTTGAAAACGTTAAATACATTTAGTCAATTTTATATTTAGTTTGCAGTAAATTAGAGGTTTTTTATATGAAAACCAAAAGTGAATTTTGTTTTTGAGGAGAATTTTATATTATTTATACTGACGTGCTGTTTTAAAAAGCCAATAAACAAACAAATATAAGTAAATATACATATACATAATACCAAATATTCCCAAAATCGGAATTTGAAATTGAAAATTAAATTCATAATACAAAATTGTCTATTCGGAACCCTCTTCTGATCGAATCCAAACGAAAAAATTCTACATAAATTTCAGTCAATTTTTCTTTCCCCTCTTTCTATCGTCGAATTCACCATGTTACTAATCTATGAACCTTACAAATTATCACAAATATGTGTATAGGGTTCAAGGACATGGTTTTTAATTTCCGAATTGGTTAACCAATCCATACTTTAGACCAGAAAAGAAAATGGCTTTGGCGAACCCATGCATTCAAAAGTTGGAAAACGTTTTTTCTCGCCAAATGAAACTAAAAATAAAAAGCAATGTCAAACATCATCGCGAAGTAGTTAGATGCTCTTTCGAATCAATAAAAAATACGAATACCTACATATTAGGCATATGAAAAACATTATAATAATAAAATATAATAAATAAATATAAAATACATATATGTATATAACATTATAGCGTCAGGTACTGTAATAGTCGAAAAATGGATGGAATGTGAATTATAATTATATAATTCGTATAAGTAAACAAAATCCATTGTAATTCTTCTAATTTATTTTGTGATTAGTTATTGATAGAGCTTTTTAGTGAGACTTTAGAGTAGGTTAGAAAAATTTGGTTGCACATTTTTTAAGTGAACTTTAGAAAACTTGATTCAAACATAGCTAATTACATAACAAACACTTATATACGCACATAGTTTTTATTTTATTTTTGTGTTTTTCGTTTTTTTTTTATTATTATAAATTTTTTTCTTTTTGGCATGCTTGCTCGTGTAATAGTCACCAAATTCATTGTATAAAAATATTTGCTCGCACTACATACCTGCATTTTGGCATGCAAAGTGTTTACCGTAATAAACACACCCACATACGTATGTACACCTGTTTGTGGCACGCAAATAAACTCATATTTTGTCTTTTAATTGCACTGCTTAGTCTTTGGTTTAGTGTTCTTGTCGGTGCACGCAGCACCCAGCGCATTGCAACAGCTTTTAGCGCCCACACACAAATCCATATGTAAATATGTGTGCACATGCTGCTACATATTATATATGTATTTACATTTGGCTCGTTAATGCACGTACCTGATATGAGCTTTCTAACAAAATTGATGGTTTTGATTTTGATTTTGATTTTAATTTTTCGTTTGTAATTCAAACGTTTTCGGAGTTTAATTATTATTTCTTTTGTTTCCCTTTTTTTGTTTTTTTCTTACAGAATAAATAGATTTTATTGCACATGTAGAGTAAAAGAGAAAATTCGTGTGTTCGTCTCGGTACTCAGAGGCTTCAAACATATGCGTATGTTTGTGTGTGTGTTTGGGTGACAGAGGCGAACATTTGGTATAAGTCTTTTTAAACTCTACACTTCAGAACAATCCACTCCACAACACTTCTACTACTCCATCCACTTGCTTGTGGGCACAAATGAGATACAACTATATTATTTTTATTTTAGTGAAAATATATTAATTTTAAAAAATATAATATTATTATTGCTCTATGGTTATGTATTTTCTTTAGTTTATGAAGTAATTATCATTTATATACATACATATATACATAAAAATATTATACACTTTTGTAATAACACAAATATATGCGATTTATATAAAGAAAATTTACATTATAATACATACATACATATGTAAACTAGCTTAGGTCGTACGTACATACAAGAATATGTATATATGTGCCATACAACGAAATGTAAAATGTCAGTCATAAATCGAAATAAATTCAACGATTACATAAATATATATTTGCTTGAAATCCATGTCTTTCTATTTTTATATTAATTATAATTTAAAAATCATCACATTAACAATGGTTACACATGCATGCATGCACACGCCTATAAACAATCAATATACATAACTCGGCATGAATATGTTTTTTGCTATTTTTAATATTGATTTAAATAATAATGAAGTATTATATGAGGTTATGAGATGATTTTACAACTGACGACAACTTTTTTTAATTTAACAACAAAAAAAGGTTTAATATATTACTATACTACAGATATTTTAAAATTTATTTTATTTTTATGTTAATTATTTAATAATTATTATTTTACATTTTAGTTTGATTTCAAATAAATTATTATTTTTTAAACATTTAATGCAATTTTATGTTATGATTTCGGTTTCGGTCGGGAGTTTGGGTTCATATATGTATGCATATGTTACTTTTATATTAATACTACGAAAAATGGAATATAAATATATTTGTATAAATAGTTAATTCGTGTGTATATTGATAAATTTTCATACCTGTCAAAAGTTCGTGAAATCTTATAAGGGCTCAGCTTGACTGCGGGTGGAAAAAAATAAAACTACTAACGTTAATCATTATGTATTAGATAGATGAAGCTTATACGAGTATACCTTGAACAGGTTATGTTAAGTCTGTCACCAAGTTTGTAGCACCCTAAGAGAAAAGTACTCAACATGACGAGCTGAGTCAATTTAGCTATGTCCATCTGTCTGTCTGTCCGTTGGTCTGTGTATAGCCGAGCACGTCTCTCAGTTTTTGAGTTATCGATCGGAAAATTTGCACACGTCCACTTCTCGCCAAGAAGCTGCTCATTTGTCGGAACCGCTGATATTGGATCATTGTAACATATATATGTAGCTGCCATATAAACTAAACTATCAAAATTATGTCCTTGAATTATTGTCCAAAGCAACAAATGCAATTTTTTCATATACTAAACTCTAAAAAATCTGTCAAGAAAAAACATGTAAATGGAGAATGAAAGTTTCACCTAAATTCGTTATTTATAGTCAACAATGACTTATTAAATTGCTAACGCAGAGTCCTTGCGAAACAAGCATTTGGGTGTATAATACCTTAATTCATTGCTGATTGATGGAACTAGTTATACTTGCTTTCAAATTGAACATTGTTTCGGACTAATTGTTGTTATTATTGTTATTTGACGCATGTAATTATTTATGTTAAATTTGCGCTTGACTTTTCTGTTTTTGGAGGAAATATATACATTATTTCATATTTGTGTACAGATATTAAGCTTGGTGTAGATCTAGTTGGTGCCAAGTTGTAACAACACAAACTCATGCTTCATTTCCGACTCCTAAACTAAAATGTGTAATATTACTAAAATCTAAAATCATCATGTTTTTTAATTTCACGCCGCTGACAATGCTGCTGCATTTTGCTATGAAACACCATTGCGCCGCACGGCTTAAAAAACATCACCGAAACAAATGCATACACACAAAAATAACAAATAACAACATTAAAATTTACGAAATGAAAATTAAATAAAAATGATTAAAATCAAAAATCACTCTGTAAACCGAAACAATTTTTGAAATAAATTTATATCTAATTGGAAAAATAAATAAATTCTGAACAAAAACAAAAAAACACGCCATTAGGACAAAGATGACTATCTCTTTGAAGCCCAATTACACAACAACACTGGAATGTCAAATGCGAGCTCATCAAACAGCAATATACATTTGAACACAACACCAACAAAGAGCGGCAACAAAAAGTCATCAATAGCGGCGCTCTCATCATCCAGCCCACAATTGTTTATCCACAGGCCGAATTATGTGGCGACACATGACATCGACGAGCCGGCACCACCGCCCATTCCTCCTTTGCCACTCAATTACCAGAGATCCGATGGTTTGTTTTACACACTTACTTTCTTTCTTTCTTACTTTCGTTTTAACGTTATTCCAACGTTATTGTTTTCGCTATTGTAAATCGTTCATTCGAATGTACATACTTCCTTTCTTAACTTTCACTAACTACTCAGTGTTTCATAAGTACTAATTTTGATGATATTTTTCATGGATTTGAAGATGAGAGCAACGCAACCGAAACGCGTGAGCAGAAGCGGCAGCGTGCCATATCGAAGGCTGTTCGACAAGCTGAGCTCAAGCGACTCAGAATCGCTCAGGAGATTCAGCGTGAGCAGGAGGAAATCGAGGTGCAATTGAAGGAGTTGGAGGCGCGTGGCGTTCTAATTGAGAAGGCATTGCGCGGTGAGAGCGAACAGCATAACAGCAAGTAAGTGGCATCACGAAAAACTATCATCTATTATCAATTTACAGCAAAAAACATTTATATATTTTTATGTTGCAGTTTTGACACAACTAATATTGGCAGCAATGATGAAAAACTACTGAAGGAGCTTTTGGAGATTTGGCGCAATATAAAACAACTTAAGTAAGAACATTGTATATGAAAATCAAAACAACGCCTTGTAATAGATAATTTATTATAAAATTAAACTTCTGAAATCCCCTTTGTTAATGTGAATATTAATGCCTCCGCGCTGTTATCTTTTACGTGCAGAAAACGCGATGAGGAGCTGAGTATACGTCAACAAGAGTTGCAATTAGAGCATAGGCATGCGCAGTTAAAGGAAGAGCTCAACCTGAGATTGTCTTTCAATAGTAAGTATAATATATTACATACATTAGGGTGTTCGTTTTTTGTAAACGCCTCCTAATGTTTTAGTTTTTGCTCAGCACATCTGGAAAAAAAATATATCGCCTTATTATTATTTTTTTTTATAAAGAGACAAAATTATAAATGTATATAATATTCTAATAAATATGTATATTTCATTATTTGAATTCGAAATCATTTGTCGGATTATCGTTGACAAATTATAAATTTTAAGTATTTTCAACGATCACCAGAAAATCGAATCGCTTAGCCGACGCAACAATCCGTTTCGCAAACTTCCAATATTTGTATTAAAATTATCTACTTTCCTCTAAAATTATGAGTTATCTAAAATGAAAACAAAAACATCTAAATAAAAAAATACTAAACACTGCATTTATCATTAATCTTATTTGTTTCTTTTCTGCAGAATTGGATAAAAGCTCCGCCGATGTGGCAGCCGAAGGTGCTATACTGAATGAGATGTTAGAAATTGTGGCCAAACGCGCAGCTTTGAGACCAACCAGCTCCGGTGCCGAACTTTCCACAGCACTGAACTTTATGTCGTCCGCGACCGCAGTCTCCGCTGATGGCATCAATTTAGTGGGTGGTGTTACTGGTGCATATGGAACAGTTCATGCATCAATTCACAACAACGATGAATCAAATGTAAGTGCAGCAAATAGTTGCACATTAAACTTTTCAAGCACAAATCTTTTTGCATTCATCTTTTTTTCTTTTGGCTTTTATATATTTTATATGGCACTTTTTAATTGATTTTTCTTAATAATAATTATATTAGTTCTTTATTATTTAACTGAAAATTGTAATTTTGAAATTGTAAGTGAAGAACATAAAAATTTGTGAAATTCAAAATATAACAAAACCAATGTTTTGCATTTATATACATATGTTTAAATAGGCCTAAAAAAATTATATATTAATACACACATTAATTTCCTCTTTTAGCACTACTTTAAATTAATATTGAGTAATTTTTCCTTAAAATGTTGATAATATTGCGTATAACATGTCTGCATATTTTCTGAATATAAACAACTCATATTACAGTTATACTACCAATTACTTTAAATGTCAATTACAATTAATTTATATGAAGACAACTTTCTATTGAAAAAAATATTTGAAAAACTTAATAATTACAGAACATAATTTTGTATTGAGGTTATCCAAAATATATGATTTAAGGTAATAATTTTTAAAGTTGAGAAATAAAACAAAAAAATTCAAGTAAAGATAGATGCCGCTACAAAAATTGCTTGGAAACTTTAGCTAATTTAATCGATTTCTTCAAGCTGTTTGTAACTCTTCTTGCAAACTAACTATAACTGAGATTCCGTGCAGTCGCTGATAACGTGTCAACTCTTTCAAACATATAACATTTTATTCAATGTAAATTTTCTTATAATTTGCTTTTTTATCTACTATAGTTTCAATTTGTGTATTCATTGTATGCTATAATTAAAACAAAAGCTAACCAAAATTTTTCTTTTCTATCATTATAGATTTGAGGTAAACGCTTTCCATGGACTCTTATCGCCTCTGAACTTTTTCATGCAATTTTAAATCTTCACAATTAACACGTTTTAATCATTAACAAAAACAGAAAAAAGAAAAAAGAACTACCTTATATTAAGCACTTGGAGACATAGTCAATCTATTTAGTGCTTAATTAACATTTCAACTTGAATATCTCCTTGTTATGGACTTTGAAATATTCGAGATGAGCAAATGTTGCAGTCGCATCAAATAGTAATTAATTATTTACTACATAAAACGCGTACTAAAAACCTATAGTAGTAACTAGATATAGTCAATGACAATTATATAAATGTATTGAAAGTAATGGAACCCGAAAGTGACAAACATACACTAAATATATGGATATATATACATATATACCAAAAACCAATAAAAACTGTTACTTTTAGTCGTCGATACTGGCCTTCATCACAACATACGAATTCAATTAAAAAAGAAAAACACTTAAAATACAACAAAACCGTTAGCAATGAGCCAACAAATATACTCGCCGAGTTTTTAGTGGGCCATAACGCTTAATTTTAAATTAATTTTATTGAAATCTAAACAAAAGTACGACCACAAAAATTTGATATATATACACATAATATATACATATGTGCGCGTCCGCTATACTTTGTTTGTACAGTTTTATAAAATGAAAAGCAAAATATGCCCAATGTGTGGATTTTACAACAATGTGACGTCCTTGTAACCAAAAATCGAATTATTCGGCTAAGCCTCTCCTGCTCACTTAATACACCAAATGTTCGCGTGTATTAATTATCATTTATAGGCTCATCTCTATTTTATATGTAGTATGTGTGCAGTATTTATTTTCGTTAGCGTTAAACCTATTTACGTGTTATTTCCGCAAGGCATCATGACAGAAGTGCAGCTGTATATTTTGTACGAGTATAAGTCTCTCAGTTATGTTATTGTATTTTAGTTAATGTTGTAATGGTGTTTAACTGTATATTATTATAATACATTTCGTTTTATAGTCTTTCTTTTACTAAATATCCAATTATTATTGATGTATGTATGTATTTGTACGTAATTATTTTGTTAAAACACATTTTTTACTTGAAATATTTTTACCAATTGTGTCAGTATGTATTTGTATGCGTATATTTAGCTGCCAATTTATTTAAAAAAAATTTCATATACACTCACGCACGATATTACAGAGGGAAGGCAGCACAAATCCAGCGTAATCAGCACACATAATTGTGAATATATTTTATATGGTATAAACTATAATTAAAAATATTATTGTAATTATTTTATTTACACGCTACAACATACATGCATACAAGCATTCATTTGTACTACACATGTATATCGAATTTACAAAGAGATGAGAACAGGAAACTAAAAAATATTTACCTACATTTATTTTATTAAACTAAAGATTATTGATGAATTAATTTTAATAAAGTGGAAATTCGTTTAATTGAAACATGCAGTTTTTATTTACGCAATTCAACGGATTGATTGGGAAAAACTTGGGCAGAGATTTAAAGGTCACACCTAATGGCAGAATACGAAATAATATTTTTTTGCATATTTCTGTAGGTTATATTTTTCAATATAACATACTAAAATTTTATATAAATACTAGTAGATACCGCCACGAAGTAAGTGAGGTTTTGTGAAGCTCTTGACGTAGCCTGCTTTGCTGTGTCTATAGTATATGATAATAAATTATATTATTGTATATTAAACTATTTAATGCAGAATAAAGGCAAATAAATTCAGAGTCAGTGGCCTCAACTTTAAAAGCGCTACGTCCAATATATGGTCGTCATAATCATCCTGTCAGATCAACAATTTAGCGTCAAGTGGGACAGTACAAAATGTTCCCGTGACAGTGAGACAAATAAGTGCCCGTAGTGTAGAGAATATTGTTGCCGTTAGCGCATCAATTGAGGAAGACGCAAATCAGTCTCTCACACGTCATTTGCGAAAAGATCTTGACCGACATCCTTACAAGATCAAATTGACACAATACTTGACTACCAGAATCGTCGGCACCAATATGTGGTTCCAACAGGAGGGCGCCACAAGCCTCACAGCGAATGTCGAAATCGTGAATCGATTTGACGCCGTTAGACTATTTTCTTTGGGGCTAGTAGTGGGGCAGCAGTATATGTCGATTTATGCTTGAAAACCGTCGAAAATTGGGTTCAGCGTCTGGACTTCTGCAAGCATGGCCCCACGGGCAAAAGAAATCGAGTTCCATACATAATGGCATTGAATGTACTTTCACACGACTAAAGAATTTCATTCATATCCCAACCCGTTTTTGTTTTTTGTTTTAAACGTTTGTCACTCTCTCATTAGTTCTAACACTCTTAGTCTTGCGAACATCATTTGTAGAAAAAGAAAGTAAACAGTTCAACGAATAAAGACACAGTCATTACTTTGATGGCTATACATTTGACGAGCTTAGTCGATTTAGTTCCTTAGTTTTTCATAAGCATAAACATTTTTGCAAACGACCTTTTCTTTTCATTTTCATTTCACGACATTCGGCATGAATTATTGTCCAAAGAATTAATACGATCTCCGAACATATTGCGCAGATCGGACCACTATATCA
The DNA here is from genome assembly GCF_023373825.1 of Bactrocera dorsalis. Lineage (NCBI taxonomy): Eukaryota > Metazoa > Arthropoda > Insecta > Diptera > Tephritidae > Bactrocera > Bactrocera dorsalis. Next base: position 4,865,967 of record NC_064304.1, on the reverse strand, counting down.
TGTAGCTGTGATGCAAACTGATCGATCAAAATCCAATTCATGTAAGGAAAACTTTTTCATTTTACGAGATATTTTCCCGAAATTTGGCATGAATTATTTTCCAACCGAACGTTTTCGTTTCTTATTATTTCTATTCTTAAGTTTTCTTAAGAAAAATTCCTAAAGATCACCAATTTTTAGGTGATTACACTAGGTGTGCGCCTTAACTAATACTTACATATTTCTGGTTTACGAACCTTGAATTGGAACCTTGAGGTGTAGAACATGGTCTATGCAACAGATAGTCAGATAATGAAAATGTCATTAATTGCAGCAATTGCCTTTATTACACTACAAGATGAGACCATATATGTATATATATATATACCATAAATGTGTTTGTTTGTATATGTGTATATGTAAACAGCATTAAAAATAGTTATAAATAGTTTCAGTTATGCAGTATACTACGCATTAGTTCATCTGTCTATATACTATAAATATGTATGTATGTAAGTATATGGCTTATGCAGATAAATTATATTTAAGCACTAAGAAGTCTTGGAAGTAGTTGACTGATACAATACGCTAACCTCCCGTGTCAATTTAAAAAACCCCTGACAATATAAAATTACGGTCCACATAACGACTGAAAATTGCACTTGTGTACTTTCCCATATTCTCCATCCGAATCTAGCTAACCGTGCTACGCCATCATTTGTTCTTCTTTCGTTGACCATTCTGATTTTGTGACTTGCTTCCGCCATTGACAAGCGATTTATTGCACATATTTGGCACGCCATTTGGGATACTATTCAGTTCTGCAGTGCTTTTAGTCATCAACTCTGACTGAGAGTAGCCCCCACTATCTGCTTCATCGTCCGATTGGTCAAAGTAATCCTCCGGTTGTATTAGCTCGATAGCACAACGACGCGGGAACCACCCACGTATTGGCCCCTTGCGCTGTAAGTCTGGCATGTTCAACTCTGCATCGCACACTACTCGTTCGCCGAACAGCCAATGTTGGCGGAAACGTGTTACTTTGATTACGTCACCAGGCTCGAGCCGAATACGTGATTCATCAGTACACGGTGGCGACAAGCAGACACGCAAACCTTGTGAGAAGAGCGGCAGGAAGCGACCTGTTGCTGGACGTATGCACCGATAGGTTTTGGTGCGTGCGCGTTTCTCTGCCTTTTGTGCGATTTGTTCGCGCTATAAATTATTTACGCATTTATTACACACATATACGCACGTATTTAAAGAAGACAATTTAATCGATAACATACCGTTAAGGTGTATTGGTCACAACCATCTAGCACAGGCCACACAATACCTTGACCAGCTGCTACAAGTCGTTTGCTGAACACCTGTCGTAAATTCTCGCGCCAGCCCAAATCGTAAGGATACACAAAATCATCATCGTCTGGATTGCAGTAATGCCTATAAATTGCCTTCTCCACAATCCACATCTCGATACTCGTCTGATTTTTTAGAATCGATTTAAGCTACAAATTATCAATTTTAGTAATTGAGCCAAAGCGAAAGTATGTTTATTTTTACCTGTATGTAGAGCAACATGCCCAAGGCGATGACAACACCGATCGCCAACCCTGTGGCTATAATATTCATTATAATGCTGGCCATTGTGAACTGCACCGTGGCCAAGTGTGTATAACCGTGCGTCAGATACCAATAGCGATGTACACCGCGATAGAAGGAGAAACCCAGTATTATGGACGCTTGAAAACTGCCCAAAATGGCGAAGGTAAGAAAGTATGTGAAATATGCGTGATTTGCCCAGCCCACACAGTGATTTATCCACGGGCAATGATGATCCATTTTCTTAACGCATCGATTACCTAAACAAACAACAGTTCAATTGAAGATTTCAAATAAAATCGAATAAATGCAACCAAAGGAATTGATAAAACACTAACTTACATTTGCGACAGTGGTGTGAACGGGGCGCTTTGTAGCCTTGGCAAATCTTACAGAATTGTAATTGATCGACATCACTCGGATTCTAAGGAAGTATGACGGAAATAACAGTTAGACGTATATACAAATAGCTTCGTGATTCTATACATACATATATATGTATAACCATGTTATTTGAGTGAAAATGTATTACTTTAAATAGTTATGTTCATACCGGAGCAGATATAGGACAAAATCATAGACCGTAACAATTATAATTAAATAATGCTGATGAGCATATGCTTATAATTAGTAAATTTTATTTATTTTGTGTGTTTCAAAATATTTTTTACACTAAATTTTTCATTGAAAATGGTATTTATAAAAAAACAAGTAAAGAAAGGCTAAGTTCGAGTGTAACCGAACATATTATACTCTTGCAAATTGGATCAAAGCATTCGAAATTCCTTCAGGTGGTGACAAACAACCATCATTCGATGAAATCGTAAATAAATTGCAATCAAATTTGATATCTTCTTGACTTATATTGAAGGCCATAAACTTAGACTTAGTTCGCGACAGCTAAAATTATATTGGGTTGTCAAAAAAGTCTTGCGGTATTTTTATTGAATTTTATTTATTTTTATTTTTTTATTTTTTTTTTTTTAATAAGCCGTATTTTCTCTTTATTTTGCTCCATGTTTGCGACGCTATAACTCAAGAAGGACTTAAAAGAAACGACAATCAATCAAACACGTGTTAGCGCGTGAAATGAGCTTTCCAAACATTTATAGCATGACCCGATGCGACGAATAAAGCTAGAACTACGCGCTTTCAGCGCCAACTAGCGAAAATACCGCAAGACTTTTTTTGACAACCCAATATTAACAACATCCTCCTATGAGATAAATTTAGACCAGAGAATGGGAATTTCTTATATTAGGGATATGTTAGGGACTAAGATATGGAGCAATTCAATTCTAATTCAGCGTTAAATCATATAATTTTTTAGAAAATTTGTCCATTGCCGTGAACGGTTTAGATGCAGGTGAAAAGAGGGAAATTATACGTTTCATTAAATTTTGTGTGCGGAATCAAATTTCTGGTGTCGGAATGTTTAGAATGTTGGAAAGGCTTTCGGTTATAATTATTTATCCGAATTAGTGTTTTTGATTGGTACAAATTATTCAAAGACGGTCGAGAGCGAATTAACGTCGAACCACGTCCAGGACGGCCATCAACAGCATGATCAACACGTCAATAAAATAAAGGAATTGATACTTAAGAAACGTATATCGCTCGTTGGCTTATCGGTAGGATCAGTGAAAACCATTTTGAAAGATCATTTAGGCCTTAGGAAAGTAAAAGTGCGATTGGTTCCAAAATCACTCAAATTTCTCGAACAACCCTGTGAAACAGTGCTTTCCAACTACCATGATGCCGTGAAACGTATTATTACTGGCGATGAGTCTTGGATCTATGCTTACATCCCGGAAACAGACGATTAATCGTGATCATTATATGTAGCCAGGTAGCGGGGTTATGATCCGATTTTATTCATTTTCACACTGTCGGTAGAGATTCCTATAAGATTTGTATTGAGCTTTGAATTACTGTAGCTAAAATGTTTTGAAAGATATGTATGTACATACCTATTAGGGAGCGAGGTCACTCCCACTATTTCAAAATTTCCCTGCTATAAATATAAATGCACCTGTGAAGGGTAATATACCGTTAGTGCAGGGGAAGTTAAAGTTTTAGATATTATTTATTTTATTGAAACTTCAATTTGACAACTATGACACAATCGGTCGAACAATATATACGAAACATCGGTCGCCTTCATTTAGTATGGCGCATATGAGAGTCATCACATGGCCTTAATATTCTTTGAAAATCATTTACATAAAGAGGAGTGGCTGCAAAATTCGATGAAATCATGAATACGAATACATTATTTCACAACGTGCAACAAAGAAAATGTATGTAATATTTCAATGTCCTTTTGCATATACATATGTATGTACCTCTTGATTTTTGATTTACCGCAATGGGCGGACTTTGTATATCCCTTTATTAGCAAGCGCGCCAAAAACGCCTCCATGTCGTAGGGCGAATGGCTTAATTGGCCATTGCGTGACAGGTGTGGACTAAAGTGCAAGTGGAATTGTTTGTAAATGCAGCAAAGTCGCGTTTTAAGAGGTTCAACTGCCAGTCATTACTGTTAGGTTTGCTTGACCAACTTGGTTCTTATTCCTTTTAATAATTATAATGCTACAAGGATATTAAAGTTAATAAATTGGTAGTAAAAAATCCATAGTTGCACTGAACTCTTAACACATATACATACATATGTATGTGTTATGTAAATATGTACGACCTTAGTAGTAGTCTCGTAACAATAAATGCAGTCATTTGTTAGAAAATAGGAAGTGTTAAAAACATTCGCGGTCGCGTGTAAGAAACAAATAATTGCCACCAAATTGAGACGGAACTTGAAATGCGCACCATTTCGTGCCGCCGGTACGAAACCGCTCCGCTCCGCTTTATTTGGGCTCGCTTCTAGATGTTTATCGAATGTCACTTTTGGATGGCGTGTTCCGGCGCTACAACAGTAATCGTGCGGTGGTGTGCTTTGTTTACGCTAAACTGCAACGTTTATTAAGTACAGGATCAAAAGTGCCAACATGAAGGATTATACACGCGAACGTACAAATGTACGAAATACTGTGTATGTATCTACAAAACTTGTAAATGCGCTGTTTGAAAAATTGGCTTAAAACCTGCAATTTTTTATTATAAGCACACATATGTATACATATATACATATATACATATGTATAACCAACACATATGTATTGGCCTAAACTTTTCAATTTAAATTTTATGCTCATAGAAATTAATTTGCTATGGTAATTGTATTCTCCAATATGACATATTTAATTAATGACCAGCCGTTGGGGGTAACTTAAACGAACCTGAGTAACTTAATGAAAGCGAAATTTATATCTGCTAAATTTAATATTTCTATAACAGATCAACTACATAATTTCGATGCAAACTAACTTGCGCCTTTCCAACCAAAAGAGAGTCTAGGATAAGCACTACTACAAGACCAGGACTAAGCGGCGATTTGGTTAACAAAAAAAAATTATCCAAACTAATCAATCTAACCACAGAATTTGGTTTAGCGCTTCGATAACAATATTTCTCACCTCAAAAACTCTACAATTGTAGACCATTCAAAGGAATAAGGTAATGGTAGGAGTTGGCATCTACAAAAATTGTTGCCTACAATTAGCTGAATTGTCCTATTGAATCTGAATGCATTTGCATATTCATATGTGAATTTTATAGCTGCACTTACTTTTGGTTTCCATTTTTTAGGCAGTAGACCAGGTCCTGTTAAAGTCGCCATAACATAGTTAAACGTAGCTAATGACGAAAGCATCAGAAAGAGTCCCTGGTTAAAAAAGCCACCCAAACTAGCATTCGGCGGCCACCACATTGAGTTCATATAGAGAGCGGTTAAAGTTATTACTTTTATAATGCCTGAAATTTGTAGAAATATTAAAAATTAATTATTTAATTATTTCAACGGTAATAAACAGTTTTTAATATACGCAGATAAAGTACATACTTAGATACGTACATATATTGTATGAGACTAACAGCACGCATGGAGAATTTACGCGATACAAAACACATATACATATGTATATGTATGTGCATGCAGTAAACTCCTTTAGAAATACATGAAGGGAAATAAGGAAGTAGGACAAAACAATTAGCGGGCACACTTTCACGTAACAGCAATTCACGACGCAAGGAAATTATGTGGCAAATACGCAAAAACCAAGTGTTTTTATAATATATAGTAGTGCGTTCATTCATTAAATAAGCCTCCTTAACTCTCTCTGGAAAGCTTTACGAGTTGGCTACACTTTGAGCACAACTAAAGCACAACAAATTAAAGCAATACTACACACACCGAGGAGGAGATTTTGTTTTGGGCAACCTAATCTTAAGGAACTAATTAAGAGGGTAATTTGCAAGTTAATGGGAATGAACTTATTATAAGAAAGAAAGCACAAAAACAAATGTGTAAATATAAATATGTACACATTCAACACCGCAAAAGAAATTAGTGATTTGAAATGAATAATTTCCGCAAACATCGACAGACACGGAAGTTGTTTATTGTTTACACCATGGTGGTCCTAACTTAGTTATTTCTCATCTTAACTGCCAATTAACGTAAAATTAATTAATATCATCGTGATATTAATATAATATAAATTATTTTGATATCTACACATATAAATAAAACCAGACGTAAATGAATAAGATGGAGTCGACTGCATACTTTGCAAATTTGTATACAGACAAAGACTCTAATGCCAATACTTTATGCCATCTCTCTAGCCACATTCATTGACCATAGGTTATTTCTTCTACTTCGTTATATTCCTTAATGGGAGTATGTAAACTAGACACTTACTCAATGCCGTTATCGGACCCCAATGTAAAAATCTCCACATTCCTGAAAATATGGTACTCATTTTGTACACTATTGGAAATATTTTTTTTTAACAATTTTTTGTTTATATTTTTCGCCAATTTAAGTTAGGCGATATTAATATTATATCAATTAATTTATTAAAACCAATTCACAGAAAAGCAAAAGCGCTACTGATATATTCAAGCCGCAATAAGTAAATCATAGAATGTCAAAAATAGCACATACGAAAACATCTGTTTCGTCATGAAACAGGGTAACCAGTATTCTACAACAAGAAATGTTTAACAAGGAAATATATTTGAGTCTAATTTATTACTAACAAAATATTTTAAAGTTTAGTAACAATTCGTTCGTCATTCATTCATTTATCGTAATTTTTAAAAATTGTTTGCTAAATTTAAAATCAAAAACTATTGCATACCATTAGGCGCCAACCCAGCTAATTTCACACATCGCTTATATATTTATATTGATTATTGAGTGTTTATAATCACTTTGTTTTATTGTTGTAAAATTAATTTGATTTTAAAGTGAAATATGTAGTCGCAAATAGAATATATAAGGTTTTATTATCATCTGCGATTAAAGTTACATAATATAATTTGGCTGCAATTTCTAAAACCAAAAAATGTAATAGATTAGCATTAGCAAAGAAGTTTAGCCGTATTGAAAATATGGCCACGCCATTGGTCCATTGCATTCAATGTGAAGTTGTGGAATTCGTTTTCAAAGCATAAAATTAGGTAAATTTCATATTAAAACTAAAAAATATCAAATTAATTAAATATAGATGTTCATATAAAATATACTAAACATAATTTAAGGTGTAAAAATAAAGAAATAATATGAAAGGTGTACAAACAATAGTGAATAACTAAATACCAAAACAACGCACTGAAGGACGTACATATGTACATATGTGTGCGATGGAATTTGTGTTCTTATCAAAATATAATTTCTTACACCAATTTTCTTTCTGAAATTAAATTGTAACTAAGAAAAAACACAAAAGCCTTCAAGTACTATCGCTCATGAAAAGTATGCTATTAAAATGGAAAAGTATTAGAAGTAAATTTAATTTGTGATTTTGTTCGAAAGTTGCCACAATGGTGTTCACTTTCTCGCACCCTATGGGAGAGAGTGTATGTGTGTGTGTATGTGATAGCGTAGAGACTTGTTGCATTCGTTCTGTCGCCGATGTTGAATAAATGTGTGTGTTCGGTTCACTGAATACGCGAAGTTCAGTTATGTATGCTTATGCGCCTCAAGATCGGTTTGTTTCTAGTATAAATTTTCAGAATGTGTATCGTATGTAGTTTACTGCTTCTAGGCGTTGCTGACGTATTCATTTTTCGTAGTTAGCCCAATTTTTAATGTTCACAGTGCCTAAAAATTGATTAAGAAGTAGAACACTTATTTTAAATTACGATTGACTCTATTCCAATGATTTAATAAATCTGTTCCTTCTGGAAAATCATCAAAGTATGTCGGTATTGAAACAAATTTGTACTTACAAATAGTCTCTATGTTAATGCACCGCTTACAAAAATTTAATATATATGAAGTACAGTATTTAATTGTACTTGTATCTCAACTTCTGAAAATAATAATTTTTAAGCATTTACTTATTACTTATGTTCTTATGAATATTTATAAGCATTTTAATTTCAGTAAATATGGGAGATTCCAACAAAAAACCAAGCCCTAAGGTCAAAGAACCTGTGAACCAAACAAGTCCAAATAACGCTGTAAAAATCTTGAATGAGCGCGCCTCTAAACGTTCGAAACCAGCTAATCCGGACTCTAGTCCACCGTCAAAGCATGTGAAGCTTTCTATTGGAAAGAGCAAAACTACTGTTGAAAATAATGATGACATGGACCACTATGTATTGAAAACCATAAAAGACGAGGCCAGTTTGGAGGGTGGGGAAACAATAGCTATTGTATTGAATGAGGAGGCAAAAGGTGTTACGGCCGCTGCTGGAGAAGTAGCTGAAGAGCTCCAAATTAGCGAAGAGGAAGCCGATGACACTGATGGGAAAAATGATGTGATGGAACATTTTTGCGGCAAGTGCTACAAAACTTTTAGACGATTCAGTGTAAGTAGATAATATGACACTAATGTATATTATGATAAAAGCCAGCAATCTAATTTATTGACTTTTCTTTTAAATTAGGGTCTCAAAAATCATATGGAATTTTGCCGTTACGACAGTGGTTATCATTTGCGCAAAAATGAAATGCTAAAAAATCTCGATAAAATCGAGAAAGATGCTGTTACAATGGAGAAGAAAGATGTGTGCTTTTGTTGTGGCGAAAGCTATGACACATTCCATGTATGATTTAACTGTTCTCTAATATAATATTTGACATATTTATGTATATTTTTTTATGTTAATTTTTACTTTATATGTCATTAGTTGGGACACATTAATTGCCCTGATTGTCCCAAGTCTTTCAAATCGCAAATGAGCTATGAACGCCACATATTCATTACACACTCCGAATTCGACACCTACCCATGTTCAATTTGTAATGCAAAACTGCGCAGCGATAATTTATTAAAACTCCATGAAGAGCAGCATAAAAATCGAGGAAAACCCTTTGCATGCAAAATATGTGGAAAAGACTTTACTCGTGCGTACCATCTTAAACGCCATCAGAAGTATTCATCTTGTTCAGCCGCAGGAATTGACGCCATGAAGTGTAAAGTCTGCGATAAGGCTTTCTTTCGGTTGGACAATCTTCGTGCTCACCTAAGGCAGCATTTGGGTACACATGTTACTAAAAAGCCTGAATATAGATGCCCGCAATGTAAAAATTGTTTTTACAGTTTATCTACTTTAAAGTAAGTGAAATTCTTCAAATATATTCTGAATTCAAAAAGTACCAATTATTAATTAATTTATAGCATTCACACTCGAACGCACACCGGAGAACGGCCATTCGATTGCGATTTATGTGAGAAGAAATTTCCCACTTTAATTGCTCTGAAAAAACATCGCCGCTACCATACTGGTGAAAAACCTTACACATGTTCTGTGGTAAGCAGAATATCTTAAACTTTAATAGAAGTTAGAGTCAAATATCCATTTCTTGCAGTGTAATCAATCGTTTGCTGTTAAGGAGGTGTTAAATCGCCACATGAAGCGACACACTGGTGAAAGACCACATACCTGCCCGGATTGTAATAAAAGCTTTATCCAGGCATCACAATTGCGAAGTCATGCACGAACCCATATTTTACCGTTCGAATGCGCAGAGTGCGATCAGAAATTCAAAACACAGAAACAGTAAGTTCGATTTTTTTTTTTTTTAATATTCACACAAAAACTTTGCTTAATATAAAAAACCTCAACAGCCTCGACAAGCACAAAAAGACTCACATTAAGAAATGCTACGAGTGCAATAGTACTTTTGCCGATCAGTCTCAACTGGAGGATCATATGGCAAACTTCGTGCATAAAAGTGAGTTCTTTTTAAAGTTCTCTGTCTCAGTTGAAACTCTATATGCTCTTTCTTCCTTAGAATCAACAAAAACAGCTAAGAAAACAGTTACTCGTAAATCTACGAGACGCACTCGTACTTATTGCCATGTCTGCGATCAAGACTTCAGTACCGTGAAAAATTTCCAATTTCACATCCTCAAAGTGCATGAGATGGATCCCGAGGATTTCGTTAATGAAAAACTCAAAGAAAACGAAGCAATTAAAACTAGTGAAAACGTTTACAAAATCGAAGGAGCAGCATCAAATGAAATACAGATCCTCAGCGAAACAGAGGGTAACGCCGCCATTATGGCCGCTGGCAGTATGAACAGTACGGAGATTTACAACAACAATAAAGGCAGTAAAGGTGGGTTGGTGGTGAAAGAGTTCATCGTCAATGATGTACCTGCCGCTGAAGAAGCAGCAATGGTCCTCCACGACGAAGCTTATACAGTTATACCACTAGACGGAGATGGTCCCATAGAAACAGTGACTGCTGTCACTATGAGTCCTATTAACATATCGGCAGAAGTTAAAAAAGAACGACGCAAATCATTAGCTGAATCACTGGCCGTGGCAATTGGTACAGACAATGTTACACTGAGAGAGCCTATACAACTGAATGAAGAAGATATGAAACTGAAGGAGAATGTCGGAAAATTACTGGATATGTTGGTCGATAATAAAACTTTGAAGAAATTCGGTTGGCCAACCAACAGCGAAGAAAATGTAAGATGCACCATAATCTTATGTTTATATATTTGTAGCAGTAAATATTACATAACATAATATATTACAACTTTCTAGGTTTTATGCCGTGTCATTGAAAATTGCGGATATAACTTAACAAAAGATGCAGAAACATATCGAGATTGTGATTACGCGACGAGAATGCGTGAATACGTGAAACTGTTATTTACCGTAGTGATTCATAATAACTCCATAAAGGAGTTATTAAATAATTATCCCATCGATGAAGTAGTTGAGTACGTGCTGGGTAACGATGACGACGAGGACGATGATGGTGATAACGATAAAGATGATGACAATAGTAATATGAAAAATTAGCAAAAAATTTATAGGTACCGAGATCGTTGCCTTTGTTTATATTGAATATAGAATTACATAAACAAAACTTATGGTAGTGAAGTTGCCTTCTGACGTCAAACTTTTTTAATATACATATATACTATATAATGTTATGTACAAATTTACGTACACGTATACAAACTTCTTTACTCTATGAATAGATTTATGCCAGCATCAAATATAGTGTGTACTATGAATGAATTTTTATCGCTGAAATGAAGTTTGGTTAGTTGTGGACACTCGGTTTCACCGAAATGAATTACATTTAATTTTTGTAAAATATTTTTCCAAGCAATAAATAACAATTGAATTGAAGTTATGAAATAACAAAACTTAATATATAGAGTTTTATTGTTTTATTATCTTATTGTTGATATTATATGTAAAAAAAGGAAAATGGCTGCCATTTGCTCTATATCTATGCTAATATTTCGTTTATAAAAATATTTATATTCTTTAATATTTAATTTTTTTCATAAGTTGGTTTTTTTATACTTTCGAAATATGATTTACAGCAACCATGAAATTTTTCAGAGAAATATTCTATTTTATTCATAATAAGGCAAATTGACGCTGAACAACTCATGTTGGAAACTAAATTAAAATCTCAACAACATTCGTACTAAATACGTTCATAACTGTGAGCATAGCAAATTTAACTTTTGTTTTTGAAACTACTAACCGCCAGCGTTGGTTCTACGAATTATTACACTTTAATATACGACTCTAGACAACGTGTTAACTCTTACTTTTAACCTATTTGACCCATTGAAACGGATTTGAGATCAATGTACCTAGACAGGGAGAGAGGGAGGGAGTGGGGAACAATTCCTCCCGTACTAGGAGCTCTGTTATTGTTGTTGTTGTAGTGTCAGAATTCTGAATTATGAAAATTTGCTTAAATGACAAGAGTTACCGAAATCATCGTCACCTCAATACCACTCTAAACTTATAGGAGAGTCGCTTTGTTTAGAAAAAAGTTTAAACTTCATATGTTTAATATATATTTTATCTTTTGAATTCTATTTAAGTTGTACTAATTTTATATACATACATATATATGTATGTTAAAATATATGGATCACTTTTATAGGAATTTTTATTGTTTTTAATAAAATATTCTAGCCCTTCTTTAAATAACGCTGTAGGGTATTGGTAAAAACGTTGTAACGGCATTTGTATATGTGCATACATGTTCCCGTTACCAAGTCAACGAAAGGCCATAACTGAAACTCCGAAGTTCATATGCGCGTGTTGAATTCATCAAAATAACAAATGAAAATTCAGAGCACACATAACTGTGAACCGCAATCCATTTCGCGGAAATGTTTAAATAATTTGCGTCGAAAAGTGTATTTAAGTAAAAATTGTAATTTAATAATAAGAAATTTAAGAGCTGAAGAGATGGGAGATCTAGACATATCTGTGATAAAACTGACCCAGCAAACCTTAGGGAAATATGTGAAGAAACCACCCTTGACGGAGAAGTTGTTAACAAAGCCACCATTTCGCTTTCTGCACGATGTCTTTAATGCCGTAAGTTTTTCGAGTTCTTGAAACCACATACATACATACATAAATATACATATGTACGTGTATGGCTGACCTAATTTCGTATATTTCTAGGTCATTAAAGAAACAGGTTGTTTTGAGGGTTTGTACACAGCCGAGGAGCTAAATTCTGATAACATCAAGGATCGTGACGACAAGATGAAGTTTTTGCAGAAGATGATTGACGTTATAAGTAAGTAAAAATGTTAGAAGAGAAAGAAAGATATTTTGTACAATTAATTATACAAGGAATGTTTAATATAAGTATGTGTATGTATATATTGGAATTGTTTCATTTCGTTCAATTCATTGTTCACAGAAATTACATCGAATAAACCTATCACTGTACGGACCTCAAAAATAGTGGCAGGTCAAGAACCGGAAAAGACCAATGAGCTGCTCCAACTAATCGGAGAGGTGATAGAAAAGAAATTAGACTGGAAAAAAGCTGTCGAAGAAGTTTTAAACAGCAAAGGAACGACGAAAACAAATACAACAAAGTCAAAGCCTAATGTCAAACCTGTGGAAAAAAAGAATAAAGATAAGATTCAAGAAAAGTCTACAGATAAAGAAAGTAAATCAAAGGATACAAAAGCCAAGGATGTCAAAAAAATATCTAAATCTACCACGCCTACTATCAAATCTGAAAAACCGGTCAAACGAAATCCAGAACCAATACACAAATCTACGGAAGTTCGCGAGAAAAATAAGCACGGAAAAGGGATGAAGGAAGTGTCTAAGGATACAAAGGAGAAGGCTGGAAAGAATGCTGATCAACCTAAGCCCACGAAACATAAAACTGACACTAAAACCAATAGTCCGACCTCGCTAAAAGAAAAAGAACCTGCTGGAAAAGAAACTGAAAATTTAATAAGCAAAGAGCCTACGATCGCCCAAAATAGTGATTCTATAGGATTTGGGGCGATAGTAATGGAGCGAGAAGAATCATCTCCTAATCAAATTAGTCAAAATGAAAATCAGCGACGTAACAGCAAGGTTATCGAACAAGAAGTATTAAAAGAATCTAAAAATTCATTGGATAATAATTCAACAAGTATGAGTACAGGAATAATGGACGCATCCATCGATGTTGGAGGCAGTAATTTAATACTTGATATAAATACAGAGAATGTGAATGGATGGAATGGCGGAGGAAGTCGTAAATCTTCGGCGAGATCTAAAAGATCGTCTGCAAATAGTCGGAGATCAAGCGCTAAAAAAGCAATACGTGACGAGCCCGAAGCTCAAATACCAGAACCGAAAGACGATAAGAAGAATGATAATGAAAATTCGGGGGCGAATATTTTAAAGACATTATTAGATGAAACTTTGCAAGCGAACACACGGCAAAAGCAGACAGAAGAACCTGTACAAAGTTCAGTCACGCAATCGCAAGCACCCAAAACGGTACAAAAGGAAAGTCCCATTCAAACCCCAACCGCGGTGCCAACCCCAGTTCAATCCACGCCGGGCGAAGTGCGACGTGAGTCAACATTTACACGTGAAAACTCTCGCGACAGCAGTACCAACAACACAACTAATCGGCCACGGACTTCATTGCGTCCACCGAGTGCTCGACCCGCCTCAGCACGTCCCGGTGCGCCACGCCGACGTGATCGCAATGTAGAGATTGTATTGCAGCCCAATGATCAAGTGAAATTATCCGGTATCAACGTAAAATTGGAGTCCTTCGGCGATTTAGATGATGACGGTGAGAATTTAGTTGTCATTGAGGATGCCAATACGGTCAATATAGCAGAATCCGCGAAAGAAGTGTCGCGTGTCGATGACACCGACATGGGAAGTAACTTGGAACAACAGGGGCATCTAGTACAACAGATACTCGAGACGCAAAAGGAATTTATGCAGCAGCAAAATGGAAATAGTTCTGTCGGACGCAATGAGAAGGTATCGTACAATCATACACCAGAATTTATAAAACCGCTCAAACAGTTCTAGCACTCATAATTTCTTTTCATTTACAGGATATGGAAATAACCAACAATTCAACTGTACGTCAAAGTTCGGCGCGCCAAATGAATAGTCTGCGCGACATCATACAAAATTTGACCAAGTCGGTGAACCCATTTGGCAAGTTAATGGATTTCATACCAGAAGACATCGATGCCATGCAATTGGAACTAACCATGTGGCGGGACACGTACACACAAGTGGCCAATGAGCTTAGGCGCGAAAAAAGGTACTATTTTAGGTGTTTCTAGTTACTATATGTATATTTGCAAATACTGATAATGTGAATTACGTATACAATGTTATGACTGATACGTGTTTCTGTTTGTAGCCTCACTGAGTCAGCCACGGAGCCGATGAAAGAACAACTTCTACAAATCGAAGCGAACATCAAGGAGTTTATGGAAATGATCGATGCGAGTCGCACGAAAATATTGCAAAATTCTGAGAAAATATTAAAAATGCTTGCAGAACAATAGAAAGACCGAAGAATAAGAATGTACTTTATGTTTGACGATTAAATAATATATTTTATGTTGCAATTTGAGTTCAAGGAAATGAGTTTCAAGTTTTAATAACGATGTGAAATAAATTGTAGATCAATAAAACTGTCTAAAATGAAAGAAATTATAAAAAAAAACCCATGTAACCCCTTGAATGTATCCCTTCATTTTTTATATAATTATATGAAACACTAATATTTTAACAAACCTTCGCCCGCCGTCTAAATAAATTTTTTTTTTTTCATGTTATTTTATTTATTTTTATTGTTATGCAGGTTTTGCATCTTACTTTGTTAGTAAATTGCCATAAGCCGCGCTAGTTATAATAGCAAGTTCTTAAATCTCTTTCCTATCTACAAACATGAATTTCAAATCATTTTACACAATCAAGGTACAAGTCAAGGAACCATGCAAGCCATATCGTGTAACAATAGAAGGTCCTAAAGCATTATAAGCATTTTAACTTAACCTCAAATAGAGAACATACAAACGGATGATAGTAGAACAATACAAGTAAATACAGTACATATGTACATATGTACGCACATATACATATCTAATCATAGTTTATGTATTTTTTTAATTTTTTTATTTTTCCGCGCTATAATTCTTCAAAAAGATGACAATTCCCATCCAAACACTATTTTATTTCCATATAATGAATTATTATGTCCACAGTTGAACTATAAATTCTTTGTAAAAGTATGCTTTATACTAATTAAAAATTTTCCATTTTTTGTAGTCGTCGAAGGATTTAAGGTACATTTGTAGATTTCACGTTATTCAAAATTATAACCTCAAAGTAACGTTTCGCGACTATACAAAACAAAATAGTTAAGTTTTTTATATTTTCAAAATTTTAAAATAAATTTTATTTAAGATAATGTGCGTCGAACAGAAATTAAAAATTGACAAGAGAACTAAATACATAAAAATGTGATACTATGGGCTACGCTTTTGATGCCTGTAGAAAAGAAAAATATTTTTTTAAGTGTGCACCTTAATAAAAACTGTGGCAAATTCAAAAAATTCAGAAGAAAATGTAAAGGTTGCCCAATTAAGTACACAACTTAACTTGAATGTGTGTTATGATTAAAGAACTGTCCTCGAGGTCAACCACTAACAAATACATTTTCAAAAATTAATTGTTTTACAGCGATTACCATTTTTAAATATACATATGTATATCGCAAACAGAGATAATTTTCATTCAGCAGTCTAATTAAATTCCGGTTACTAAACCATTTGAAGACTTTGAAAATTTGAAAAAAAGACCAATAATTAATTGTTTTCAAATAAAATTTCATATTATTATAATACTCATACGCTCAGTATTATAACTGATCGGAAAAAAATGAATAGAAAAACGTCAAAGCTCCAATCGAAATTAAAGCCGTAAGATTTATAAACAAAAATATATGTGTATATGTTAACCAAATATAATTATAAATACCAAATACGAAATACGAAATGAAAATATGTAATTCATAAATATTTTATATACACATATGTATGTCAGTAGATCAGTAGATTGCATGCACAAATACATATTTACATACATAGTATCTGCACTTTAAACAGTTCAACTTATTTAATATATGTAGCGTTAACTATTCAAAACTTCACGCAGTACAAATGTTTACACCTTAAAAAAAATTAAAATTTTATATTATTTATATATATATTTACTATTTATCATAATTTCACAGAGTTTCTGTTTAACTGCCCGTGGCTGTGTTGGCATTCAAGTGCATTAAGTAACATCAGTTGAGTGTGTATGTGTGAGTGTGTAAATGCGAAAACATTTGATATTTTATTCACATTTGTATTCAAATAAGAACGTAGTTTATAGTGCATAAATAGTTTAAAATTGTCAGCAAACTATTTTAAAATTTTACATTTTGCACATTGGCCTTTACTTGAGGTTGTTTTATGTCATTTTTGTTAAATAATATAATATTTTCAGCATAATTTCCAACTTTCAAACAAATTTCCATCCTACATTTGTATGTGTATATAGTATAAAATATTTGCGTTTTACTCTTAGTAATAAGGATACATGTCTATGTTAATTTTTGCTGCCATAATTATTCACGATAGCTATATAGTATAGTATTTTTTAAATTTCATTAAAACTAATATTAAAATTTCTATAATGGGCATTCAGTGGATCGCAGAGAAGTGATGTGTTTCTTGTGTGTGTGCTACAATTCGAAGAATTCATCCTGCTGTTTTTCTAGTCGCTTCAGTGACTTTTGCACGTGTCGTGTTTGCGTGGTATTCAATAGCTGCGCTGTGTCCGAGGTGCTGCCTGAAGAACTGTGCCGTTGGTGGTTTGATTGATTTTGCCGATTCGTTTTGTAAGAATTATTCAAGTGATTGTTACGCCTGTGCTGTACAAAATCGGTGGTAACAAACAGATCGTTGTCACTCTGGCTAGTAATCATTCTGTAATTAAAAATTAATACATTCGTTCAGAAATTTGAATTTGGTTTGTATTAAAATACTATAACATAAATATAATGTAATAACAAATTATTATAATTACAAAATAATAATATTATAAAACTTTTATTATTATTACTTGATACGACAACTGTAAATATTAAAAAAAAACTTTTAGGCAATTGCATGAATAACAATTTACTATAGCATACTTTTAGGAACTTATCACACTAAATATCGCTCATTTGCTGCAAGACCGGCATAAATGAAAAAACGTGATTTTTGAGTTAAAGCTGCAGAATTGTTCGTTATATCATACTTCATGTTGAGTGAAAAATTCATATGAATACCTCTTATATGCTCCGCTTGAGAAGAGGTGTAAGGTTGTAGTCAGTTGAAAACTTTAAACGCGTTTTCTGGAAAATCGATTTTTTTGACTTATGCCGGTCTTGCAGCAAATGAGCGATATGTAGTCGTCCCCGTACCAGTTTAATACTAATATAGTAAACTATTGCACAACTTACTCTTTGGATTTCTCAACATATTTTCTCGACTCCGAGATAGTTGAATCGATTTTGCTCAAAAACTCGTTTATGGATTTACGATTTTCCTCCTCCGGCGTCATAGCCACCACAGAGTCAAGCGATTTGCTCTGCTTATTACTGCTGCTGCTGTGATTGTTTAGCGTGACATCATCGTCGCTGCTTTGCACTAATAATTCACCGGCGATTGAGTATGGACGAGTTGGCAACGTGGATGGACGTGGATTATTTGCTGAGTCAAGGCAGCTGGTTGGTGCTGCGAATACCCCAAGTGGATCAGCAGTTGGATTACTCGCATTTGTTGCATTTACAGAATTTACAATATTTTGCGAATTTATATTATTTTGCAGCACAGTGTTGTTGGAACTAATTTCTAATGGATTATTTTCATCCGCTTTGGGATAGTACGGCGACGATTTGTCCACTGGGATTAGCAAAAACTGACGCAAGAATAGACTGTCTGAGGCGAAGAGCCGATTAGCGCGTCGTATCTGTTCCGTCTGTCAATAGAAAAATTGAAAGTGATTGATTATTTATTTAGCATTTTAAAAATTCATATCAATTATAAAAAAGATTTAAAATATTTAATAGTCTTTAATAACTTAATTTATAAGAACCAAAAAAGTTCAATGATTGATTGAAAGTGATTTCATAGGATCGCACCAATGAAGTAATCAGTAGGTATAAGAAAGCCAAGACAATGATTGATGACTGAATAGCGTTCGCTGTATTTGAAAAGATTTTTATTTTGAAAACACACATTTTTTCCTTTATTTAAAAAAGTTTAATATTAAAAGTTAAATGAAAACAAAAAAATGTTTTTTAAAATAATTGCAGTAATTGAAGTTCTCAATAAAATTAATATGCGATTTAAATAATATTATAACTTAGGTCATCAGATGGAAGTTAGAACAAAACAAAAAACAGTTGCATAAATCTGAATAATTTTGCTGGTTACAGTTAAAAATATGAAAACTATCATTTACATACATACATATGTATGTGTTTGTCTTATGTATGTGTGTTAAAATATGATAAGAAACCACTTTATCTACATAGTATTAAAACAATCATGTTACACTGCTTGTGAAAGCACTTCACAAAGATTTACGTAATGTTTAATTCAAAGAGAAATTACTATAAATATAATATATATAAGTACCTAATTTTGTTAAATGCTATCTAATCTAACTATGTTATCTCCGTATTTAAGCAAGGATTTATTCAATATATAAACTATTTACGTATGTCTTTTATAAATTACCTAAATTTTAGTTTGCTTAAAAAATATTAAATCACGGAATGCAGAAACTGCATTCCAATTTTGTTATATGAGTCAATATTCATATTTTTTTATAATATATCGTTTATTTTCGTTGTTTGCTTACTGGTTCTTAAAATAAGCAATTCACGAGAATTACCCAATAACCAAATAAAAGATTGGTCACAACTGGATTTCCAACTTGTTTAAAAATAAATGTTTAAACAGTATGCGTACACATATGCATGTGCTTTCTGGTTTTTATGTAGGTTGTAATAGCCGAATTATTATTTTTTTTTTTTGAATCACCAATTTCAATACATTTAGCTTTAACTCACTTAGAGGCCAAGTAATGTTTAATCGATAAGCAATGTTTATGAAAGTATGTGTATGTATGAATTATGCAATAAAAAGAAATGCAGATCTCACATAAAAATACTATAATTACTACTAACTTTGCAAAAAGTATAGATATAAAACATACCGAACATCCATATCTTAGCGCAATGCCCTGGAGTGTATCTGTCTTTTCCACGTCATGTCGTATGAGTGTCTCGTTGTTCCTTATGTTATGATTATAGCAGGTGCTACCATATTTTTTGAGTGAACGCGCAGATTCGCGAATGGATTGCTTCTCGTTAAACATCATGTAATCGGCATCATCCATATCGGGTACGATCTCATGGAACTGAAAGGCCGTAAAGGGGGTTATTACAATTTATAAAAGAAAATATTATTATATAGTATGTACATATTTACATGGTTTTAAAACATTTTTTTTTTTTTCGTTTTTATACTTAAACAAAAACATATGAATAATAAATACATATATAACGTCCATTTCATGAAATATACACAGTCATTCAGCCTTTCATATGTAAATATTATTCCTTACAGGATACAATGTTTACCATCCATACAGTCCCAAATATTGTATGTGACGTCATTTGCATTGCCATTAAGTTCAACATCTGGTCTATTACCCCCGTCAGACATACCATGGCCAAAACAAACTTTTTGATATTACACATAAATGAAAACAACGAAGGTACTATTCATAATTCGAGCATTCAATATGCTTATCAGTGCAAAGACTCTTGGATATGTGGTCACATGAAATAGATTTATTTTCAAATTATCTGCATAATTTTTTAAGGAAATTTACTCAAGCTAAAAGTAAAACTCCCAATTTAATACACTTACTTTATAATGGTTGTTTTACGATGTTTTGAAATGTACGTCTGCATATTAGCAGGAGTTATTAAGCTTTTCAACTAATTAATCACCCCACCACATACCTTCTATTTGTAAGTTCCAAACTTGTTCGAGGTTCAGCGCTGAAGTTGTTTCACTTTACTATGCACCGAACACTGCTGCATTAGCAATCATAAAATCAACCAAGCGTTTGAATTAATTTTCCATTTTTTGTTAAAAAATATGTTGTGTGTAGAAATCACAAAAACCACAATTTGTTGCAAACGTGTGAGCTTATTTTTTGTTGCGCAAATTTTCAACGAAGAGTGAACTTGTTGTGAAGTGGCGAAGTAGCTAAGTAATAAAATTAAAGCTGATAAATGAGATAAAGTTATACGAAGTTAAGTATATGGCAAAAATTTTGTTAGCCACTTTGAAATACGTACAAATAAAGCACACAGCTGATTTTCCCTTCACCTGAGAAAGTCAAATCAATGAATACCTATACAAATAATGGTAGCTTTTAGCACAAAGCTGGAAATGCTTTTGCCAAAACCGAGCTTAAAAAATTATGGAAAAATTAAAAAAAAAAAACAAATCCAAATTAAAATGTATTATTGTTTAAATTACCGTAATATGGAAATAATAAATTCTAATTCAATCTCTAAACATAAACATTTTACAGCCTCTGCTGCATCCCTGTGTGTTGACTTGCCAACAGCAATTTTTTTCTCCTACAGTTGGTGATATACAACAGATGTTAAAATGGTAACCGCTAAAGTCTAATTGGAATACTGCTATGTGCTTACAGTGAGAATATGTGTGTAATAGTTAATCGAATTAATTTTTTGTACATCTAATTAAAATATAAATTAAAGAAGCATTATTGAATAATTTCAAAATCACACTATCAACTAACACACTAAAGAAATCTTCAATGAGTTCCGTCAGTACGTATCGCGTTGCCAACTACTAGTCAACTCATAAGTAATTTCTGATTTGATGGTTGGGGTTGCCGTACGTACTTTAGAGAAAAAAGTAGTACATCGGTATAAAATACGAAATTGTATGTAAGTATAAGCTATTGTATTTGATAAACTATTTGTCAATATAAAATAAATGAATAAACATTATTAATTATACTACTTATATCTTAAAATTCTACAATTAAGTAATAGCTATATACATGAGTTGGATTTTAACAGAAAAGATATTTTTGATAACAAATTGAAATTGTACCGTTACATGTATGTATATTCAAACAAAACAAACTAAATTTCATTCGTCACAGAAACGGAAATCATTTCGGTAGGACACGTGAATTTAAAGTAATTGTATGTATCTACTTATTTACCGGTATATTCAATGCGCCGAAAACATAGAATACGAGTTATAAGTTAAATAATAAAGAGAAGAAGAATATACATATGTACATACATAAGTATATACTTATGAAAATATAAGTGCCACCCAAACACATAGTGTATAGTAAGGAGTTAAAAATCTTTTGGCAAACCGCTGAATAATCATTATTTCGGGGAAGAGTGATTTAATATCACAATTAGTTAACTTCCTTGTCACTCCGATTCGCTAAATTTTAAAGGCAATAGATAATTATACGTAAGCAAATATGTATGTACGTATGGACATGCAGATGTTTATATTAACGTTATCGGTGTTTGCATTGAAATTAATATTTACCGAGCGTTTTTCTAAGATCATTTGTTTTAGTAGCAAAACAATAAAAGAAGTGAACTACAAAACAGAACATAAAATATACTGTGTAGTAAAGGGGTCGAGAGGAGTGTTCATTGAAAGAAGCCCACGTGATGGCGATGACGAGCGAAGATCACTAAAAAAAATTACCAGGCACCTTAATGATTTTTCAAATTAATAACAAAAAAATAAAAATTTGCTCAGATCACTACATATACATACATGCATATATGGATATGCGAAAGTGCGCCTGCAGGTATGTACTATGTGTGTACACACGTGTGCACTTATGAAGATTTTTGCCAGTTGTTTTGTTGTTGTGGTTGCTGGAGGCGAAATTCTCGATAATTAGTTATTAAACAATTTTGTGTTGTTTAAAAGCATTTCATTGTTGTAAATTACTTTTCCAATCGAAATAATTGTCATCATGCAATTCACGACGTCTCGACGTTTTCGAATTGCACACGTCTGCTATTTTAATATATTTAAGTTAATGCAGAGATGACTACATATATACTTAGACATACATACATATATGTATCAATTTGTTATGATTCCGACGAATGCGCTAAAGTGAATTTGAATTTCTACTTTTCTGCTTTTAATTTGTATTGTTTAATTTACCACTGACTGGTTCATATAAACTTACTACATACATATATCTGAATGTAATATTGTATTTGCAATCACTCATTGTGGCCATATTCCAGTAATTATTTATACTTAATTGAAATTTCGTTTCATTTATTAATCTTAAATGTGACGTTTCTTATAGCGAGCATATGCTTTTTGACACCTTCTATGTGCATATAAATACACACATAGGTGTGAGGGCGTGTGTAATCAAAACAAAGAGCATATGTCGCTCATGACTTTCAAGAACGGCAAAAAAAGAATCCATCAAAAAACATGAATTGTTTACATTCAGAAAGATATCAAGTTCATTAATTACTTAACTTCCTTAACAAAAGTTATTTTGCGAACGATATATCAAGATATAAAGATTTGTAAATGACAATGTATACTTTGTATAATGACAAAACGGGGAAATAGTATGTCTCAATTATAACTGAAATTCGCCGCCGCCAACGCTTGAATGGTATGCACTGACAAGTGTTGGTGCTAAAAAAAGCTTTATGGGTAAGACGTACCACTCGAAACTTGGCACTTAAATGCAGACCTATTTATATGTTACACATGTGTATGTGTGTAAGTATAATATTCGACACTTCCTTTTTCCATAGTTTATCATTGATAAGAATCGTCATAACAATTCGAAACAAACTGACGTAATCGCACGGATCTCAATTAATAATTTTCGCAATGTTTAACTTTTTACATACTAACATTCACCTGATCTAAGCTATGGTACAATTATAAGATTTTGGCCAGAGTAGCGAAAATTTATTTTTTTATTTTATTATATCTAAATTGGAGGTCAATGCAACTTTATTATAGTTTGATTTCCCTAAGAATTGTATAATTTATAAAATTATTTTGTAATTTGAGTTAAATTCATCATAACTTGTCTGCTATCCGAAAAAAGTGTTTCTACTATTTGCAATCAGATATTAAATCCAAAAATTCTCATATACTATTCGGTTAGCTTTTTTAACATATTAGCTTTCCTTATTATGCCCTGAATAGGGTATATTACATACTTATGTCACGAACTTTATAACAGTCAGAAGGAAACGTCGGGTACTCTATAAATAATCGGTATCACGAGCTGAGTAGACTTCGCCATATTCGTCTGTCTGTCTATACACGATCTTTTGAGGCATCGATCTGACGTTCCTACGTCGCGTCCTTTTCTCCTTAAGAAGTTGCTTATTTGTCGAAACCGATATTGTACCACTTAAACATAGCTGCCATACATACTGAACGATCAAAATCATGTCCTTGAATTTAAAACTGTTTTATTAGTCGGGATATCTTCACAAAATTTGGAATGGATTAATGTTCAAGGCAACGGTACAATCTCCGAACAAATAGTTCAAATCGGAAGATTATAGCGTCATACAAACTGAACAATTCAAACCAAATACTAGCTTGGAAAACTTTTTCGTCTGATACGATTTTGGCAAAAAACGAAGGTAATTCGCAACTCATGGTGTTAATCACATTGTTAGGCCCTAATCATTAGAGTTATCAATAATACCACAAGCAATAGCTGCCGCTGCAATTGCGATACAATTCTGCAGAGAGTGTGGGTGTAGGTGTATAAGTAGCCTAATACATTGTTTAATTGTCTTTAAAGTACGCCGATTCGTGTCACCATGATCTGGAAGTATGGAG
Source organism: Bactrocera dorsalis (assembly GCF_023373825.1). Taxonomy (NCBI): domain Eukaryota; kingdom Metazoa; phylum Arthropoda; class Insecta; order Diptera; family Tephritidae; genus Bactrocera; species Bactrocera dorsalis. The sequence continues at coordinate 4,841,488 of NC_064304.1, read as the reverse complement.
TGCTCGTGCCATACCGTTATCTAAACGGATTGTTATATGGCTTTTTATGCACATAACTATAAAAGTACAAGTATGTACATATGTACAATTGTAAGCATAACATAGATGATCTAAACAGTCAAAAATTTTATACGCGAATTTCCAAAGAGTTAATAAAGCTAATCTTTGTTTATATGCACAACAATCAAATTTATTTGTTTATATGTGAGTTTTTTTTCTGCTACCGCTGTGAAATGATGGCAATAAAAACGGCGAAATGCTTAAATTTACTTAGTTAATAAAAGGGATAAGTTCTCATATAAGAGTGTCCTTTAACTTATTATGGCAATTTATTTGAGCAAAGCATTATTGAGAGCAATTGTAACCGAGTTGTGTGTTGCATGCATGTATAAATTACCAAAGAATTACAATATTACTGTACATTATGAACTTTACAAATGTAATGAGTGGTGCTGGTGTGTTTATATAATAATATGCTACTTTATTTCAAAGCACTCAAAAGCTTTAGAACAAACATACGCCTTGATGGCATTATCATTTGGCGTGAATCATAAATTGGTAGTATCTTTTTAATATTTGGTGTGAATGTGTATGTATGAGCTTATGTGTACGTACATTAGTGTTAGTTCGGTATCAATAGGTACAATAGTTAATACCTTTGTTTTGCGGTGATACCGCGCCAAGAGATAGTAAATGGACAGATTGGCTTATATACATACATAAATATATACATATATAGATACGTTGATACAAATAAATTTATATAAACGCGTTGTTTAAGTATACAAATAGTTCTTATACACCCGTCTATACCATATTTGCTTGTGAGAGCTTGTATTTATACATATGGTATGTACATATGTACATACATATGTGCTTCTGTTGGCACACGCAAATTATTTTGTACATAACTCTCAATCTTAAATATGTCCTCCACACGGCTGCGAACCGCACTAAATCAAATCAAATATTTAAGTGCCTACATATGTATGTACATATGTACATATGTATGTATATATTTTTTAGAGCAATGTGTACGTAGCTAAGTGTGTACGTTAGTATATCGTGATCATAAATTTTCTAATTAAGAACTCAAAATCAGGTATTACGTAGTGTCAATGTGAGATAGCATTTAACAAAGAAACAAAGTTATTAATTCCTTGCGTCAAACTAAAAACCATTGCAGAAATGCGACCCTGTCACACGGAAGGTTTCAAAATATTAATACATATTAACGGTTGTTTGCCTGAGTTTGTACATTGATACATCGATTTTTAATGCCTTTTGACTTTGGCTTCATAAATCGATAAGAACGTGCTAATTTATTTACGTGACAATATTTAAACTTTTGATGTAAATCGCAACTGGGTTTACTGTCGAAAGTCACGAACTTGGTGGCCATTTTGGAACAAACCTTCGTAGGGAATTTCCCAATGAAAAGCAAGTTTGTAGAAATGCTTATTTTCAATTGAATATCTCGATATTGAAGGAGTTCCTTATTCATTTGAAACCATTAACAGTATTTTTTTATATGCATATGTACATATACATATGTATATGTATATATGTATGACTTAGTTGAAAAATGTGGACTTCTTAAATTCCAACATTTCTAAGAAATAATTAACATGTACATATATGTATGTATGTATATAGGGTGTTTTTTTACTATTAATTTTTTTCAATCCCGTCATTTTTTTATTACATACCATCTATGAAAATTCCATACAGCCTAACTTAAAAAGCCGAATATCTCGAGAACTATTAATGATAGCGATTTTTACCTTGGCCCTTTTTTATAGCAAATCAAATTTCCTACAAGTTTGCCATAAACATTTTTCTATAGCTCTTGTCATTTACGAGATATATACAAAACAATGCGAATTTCGTAGATAAGTCAGGTTTAGAGCCCCGTACTACCTCGCCGGTGTGAGCTTCGACTTTGTCGCACTGGGCACTTTTGTATAGTGAACAATTTTGGGAAATATGCGTCTAAATTCAAAGCGATACCTTAAAATACCTTTGATCTGTAGGAATTTAAATATAAAAAATCAGGATTGTAGTGTATTTTCTATGGAAAATTTTTACATGTCTTGGTCCAGTTCTTAATGTTAATATTAAGGGCTAAAATTTTCATGGAATTTTTTTTAGGGTATTTCCAAGGAAATTTCGTGACGGGATTAGTAGTTCAAAAAAAAAACACCCTAATGTATATATATAAAAATAATTGAAATATGCATATTACAGTTGTTGGCAGAATTCATTAGCGTCTTTGTTTCATAATTAATTTGTAGTTTACGTTTATAAATACATACATATGTACAAGTTTATAGTGCAATCACTTACACGCCGCTCTTGGGGAAACTCGTGTGACAAAGCGTGATTGCGCGATTGTAGCATTTTTAATTACGCAAATAAGTTTTGCTAAGATAATATTTTGCATGTGAGGCAGAGATATACATTTTACATATACTTACATATGTTGTACTAAATTCATCATTAATCAACAGTTATCTTAAACCAGTGCAAGTAATTAAAATTAATAAAGGATCGTAATTCATCTGCAGCTGCTAACCGGAGGTTTCCCCAATCTCAACTGAAGAACAGAACTCTGGTCTCTTTCCCCACTGCCCTTAGAACTATCAGCTACAAAAATGGGAATTTTATATTTGTTAACTCGTTTTTGTGGGTGGAATTTTTTTGAAGAACCATTTCATTTCTCTAAAACTGAAAATCTCAAGTATATGGTTTTAAGTACAATTGCTTTATCTTCAATAGCTTTTGAATTAAAGTTTAATCGAAGGGAATTACGTTCTCTGATAATATTCCCTAACTAATTTCTTGCATAGGTGATATCTCTATCTTGAGTTAACATATTTTTATTTTTTTGTAAAATAGTACTAAAGACAGTGATAATGATATTAAGTCGTATATGTTAATAGCCACGGTTTTCATATAATCAATAAAACCTGATATTTTAGCAGATTGAAAAAGTGAAATAATTTGAAGTAGAAGAAGCACAATATGTACGTATAAGAAAAATGTGCTAAATTTTTTGTTGGACAAATATTTTTAATTTTTTTCACGCAACATTTTCAGACAAGTCTAATTTAAATTTTTTACCTGGTAATGTGTTTTTCTTCACATCCTGAGTTATTTTTCAAGTTCTGCCAGCTAACAATATAATATATATTATAATTAATGCTTACTTCTATTTATATGTCTAATGTCTATATAGTAATATCGTGGTAATTTACAACTCTTATATCACGTGATCACATCCTATAACACGTTATTTGTACTTTTAAATGCAAATTTGTACACATTACCTATTATTACTGCTCTTTTTTTACACGTAATCAATTAAGTAATTAAACTTGTTCAATTATTATAAAGATTTTTGCCATCTTCTAACAATTAAATATGATTATAATACGTATACGTAGGAAATTTAATTTTTATCCGCCAAACTGGTCCTAAAACATAATAAAGGGTGATTTTTTAAGAGCTTGATAACTTTTTTTTAAAAAAAAACGCATAAAATTTGCAAAATCTCATCGGTTCTTTATTTGAAACGTTAGATTGGTTCATGACATTTACTTTTTGAAGATAATTTCATTTAAATGTTGACCGCGGCTGCGTCTTAGGTGGTCCATTCGGAAAGTCCAATTTTGGGCAACTTTTTCGAGCATTTCGGCCGGAATAGCCCGAATTTCTTCGGAAATGTTGTCTTCCAAAGCTGGAATAGTTGCTGGCTTATTTCTGTAGACTTTAGACTTGACGTAGCCCCACAAAAAATAGTCTAAAGGCGTTAAATCGCATGATCTTGGTGGCCAACTTACGGGTCCATTTCTTGAGATGAATTGTTGTCCGAAGTTTTCCCTCAAAATGGCCATAGAATCGCGAGCTGTGTGGCATGTAGCGCCATCTTGTTGAAACCACATGTCAACCAAGTTCAGTTCTTCCATTTTTGGCAACAAAAAGTTTGTTAGCATCGAACGATAGCGATCGCCATTCACCGTAACGTTGCGTCCAACAGCATCTTTGAAAAAATACGGTCCAATGATTCCACCAGCGTACAAACCACACCAAACAGTGCATTTTTCGGGATGCATGGGAAGTTCTTGAACGGCTTCTGGTTGCTCTTCACCCCAAATGCGGCAATTTTGCTTATTTACGTAGCCATTCAACCAGAAATGAGCCTCATCGCTGAACAAAATTTGTCGATAAAAAAGCGGATTACGGAACACTGATTTTGGTAATAAAATTCAATGATTTGCAAGCGTTGCTCGTTAGTAAGTCTATTCATGATGAAATGTCAAAGCATACTGAGCATCTTTCTCTTTGACACCATGTCTGAAATCCCACGTGATCTGTCAAATACTAATGCATGAAAATCCTAACCTCAAAAAAATCACCCGTTACTTAGACACGAAATCTGGGCACATTTGAGATAGAGGAGCTTCAAAGAATAATTGCTTGTATACAGCGGTGATTCAACAAAGAGATTCGGTATTTAACGAAAAATTACGAAACTATTCATAATTTGATAAGTAGCAGAAAGACACCGACTCTCAAGAATTTGTTTCACATTGGGAAACACATATGTACATATGTATGTTGATATAAAGAGTTCTCATGGTGACGCTCTACTTTTTGGAAAACTATTTTAATTTCTCTTAAGAATATTATCTTGTTTGAAAATTAAACGATTGTTCTCATAGGAACGGAATTAATTATTAATTTTAATTATTAAAAATAAGAAGAAACGCTGATTTCGGTTGCACCGAAGCTGTAATACCCTTCGAAAATACACATACAAAAAATTCCTAACAAAAACTTAATTCCGACTATAACTTTATGCTATTGTTAACCGAGCTGAACCGTTTCTTCTGAAATTGTATTATTTTCTTGGACAATGATCCTTGTCAAATTTCGTGAAGATATCTCGACTTCTACTTCATTCGGATAATTCAGTTTGTATAGCAGCCGTGTGCTATAACGGTCCGATAACGGCGGATCCGACAAATGAGCAGCTACTTGGGGAAAAGAATGTGTGCAAAATTAATTTCAGATCGAAATCTGAGAAACTGAAGGAGTTGTTCGCGTATATACAGACAGACGGACATTTGTACATTCGCTCAGCTCATTGCGGTGATCATTTAGATACATACATACATATATGTATATTTGAAAGGGTATCCGACGTATCCTTCTAGGTGTTATAAATATCGTGGCGAACTTAATATAACCTATTCAGGGTATAACAAAGTTCAAGGTTTATAGGCGTCTTCCAAACAAATGGATTACCTTGCAAGAGGTGCATAAATTTCGTTAGGTAAGGTAAGGTATCTGTATCTAAATATATGCTGTCAAAGATATAAAAATCAGTACAAGCACCAATTTTCATAGAAATGCTAATCAAAATCCGGTTTCCAAGCAAAAATGTGATAAGCAATTTGACAAAGCCGCTAATTTTATTATAAAATCTGTATTTGTTTTTGTATCGATTGAAAACTGGTATTATCGTTTCAATACGTAAATTGGTACAGTGAGGGGTAGAACAATATTAATTAAATATTAATTAACATTTATGGTAATGCGAGTTGCCAAAAAGGCAACATTTTCAAACAAACATCACATGGTCATTTTTATGATGATTCTCAAAATATTTCAGGTTGCAATATTTTAGCTTAGCCTGACTTTTATGAACTAAATTTTTGTAAATAAAATAACAAATTTACTTTGGCTTCACTGCAGCTACAATAGCGCTTCTTATAGCAACTTCAGGGTATATGCATGTAAAACTAAATATAAAATCGTAACCGAACACGATTTGCATCCAATGGAAACTAAATTGCTCAACGTTTTATGATTCTTTCTTCTTGATTGTGATCAGTCAGTTTGAATGGTATACACTATAATGGTTCGATCTAAACAATATATTCGGAGATTGTCCTTGTATCGACTAACCTTGTAACCTGTTAGAATTAATTAATTTAGAAGAGATAATTTGTCAAATAAAAAAAATGTCCATACAAGGACTCTAGTTTGATAGATATATAGTGGTCTTATGAAGAAAAGAACGTGTTTTTTTCATTGAGTTATAAAATTATTAAAAAATAAAAATTTTTCCCAAAAATCATCAAATTTTAACTGTTAATATCTTTTAAACGGTTGGGTTTACAAAAAAAATCATACGAGACCATATTTTAGAGCATTCAATTCCCTACAAAACCTAATTAACAAAATATTTTTTCAAGTAGTTGGAAGCGAGATATAAATTTTTCTATCTGATAATAAGAAAAAATAGAAAACCGTTAGGCGGAGGACCTTCCCGTTACAATTAAAATCTCATATTTGGAGAGGCTTTCTTAGAGGTGTCTAGGAACCTATTTTTGCGAGTACCAATTGAAAAAAAAAATAAAAAAAATTTTTGAATCACCCTAATACATATATTATAAATATATGTAAGTATGTATACGATATAAAAACCTGCCATATCTGACGTACGTGCTCATGTATAAAACAAATGAAGTTTATTTTATTTTCCTACATACATAATTATATACTATATCTGAATTCAAATCTCGAGATAGCGCGGAATTTCAAGCCCACATGCATACATACATACATACATATGTACGTAGTTACACGCTAGCATAACCTTAACCCCATCAAAATAAAACAATGCGATAAATGCAAAACTTCAGCACAATAGTTTAAGTTTACGTTTAAGTTTTATTATTATTATTAATTAGTTTTTTTCTAAATTTATTTGCTCTTAGCAAAAAAAGACGTCAGCAATTTAAGCCGCAAAATTTGCTCAGAAGCAACAACTGACGCCTCAAGGTTTTCTGTGGTACTCAGAATAAAACAAATCCGACAGAGTTGGAGACATGTGTACATTCATACAAACATGCACACTGGTTAAACATATGTACATACAATGGTGCATGTACGTGGGGATCTACAAAGTGGCTATTGAAATCTGCCAGACATTGTTCAAAACTGGCTAGAAACTTTTTGTTTTAACTGAGTTTGTTTGATGCAATTACAACATATAGTATACGTTTACATACATACCTACATTTATATGTATGTATGTATATACCTGTGTGCAAACGCATTTTAACATTGATTTTTTATTGGCGTGGGAGAAGCGCAAATCCTTTGTAGCGCTCAATTAAGATTTATTTTATTAAATTTTTATTGTGCACCATAAAAACTGTCGAAGTGCACAAAGTGCAATTAATATTCTCCCATATTTGCACATGTAGTATATGTATTTTCTGTGAATATTATTTAAAACCTCACCTGGAAACATCCTTTGTTCGAGTAACATACTATATTTGAAGGTTGCTTTTTATCAAAGCTTCGCAGGAATTCCCGATCTCACCTTTGTTGTGTGTCAAATAGCGTTATACATACATACATATGTATGTACATACTATATATATTGAAAAATCGGCATACTATAATATTTTCGTTGTAATCAGAGGAACTCACCAAGAAATTCTCAGTATGGTTCCTAGATTCATTATCAGTTGTTTGACATTCATTTTCTTTGTGCACTAGCATTCGGAATAGTGAAAGAAGACACAAAGAAAGCGAATGCAGGAAATTGAATGAATATGAAAAATGTCGTATTTATTTTATAAATTATCACAATTTGTTTACGATTATACAATTGTATAATTGCACGTATTAAATTATTGTTTTATGTTATAATGAATCATTTAGTTGATCGATTCGAGTGTAATAGGCAAGAAATGCAAGGAAAATGTCAAACAAATTGGCTGATGTATAAATTGTATTTGTGTCTCGTAGGTAAACATCACAGTTAATAAAACTCGAAACATCATCGAAAAGATACTCCATTTAATCTTAAAAGTTAATAACACGTTGTTGTTCACTATCCCGACATGTTGAACAAATGGGATGCTTAAGGGGATACAGCATTGAAAAAACGACTATTTTTTGTGGCTTTTTGTACCCTTTATTGTCCTACAAACATATTCAATTGGTAGTAAATATAAAAATATACATACCAGAGATCTGCAACGGATACACAATTTCCGTGCACACTCGAACACTTACCCGAAACCGGCTTGTATTGCTTTCTTTGAACGAGCAGAAGGATTGCTTGTTAGCGACTGTGCGCAGACGAACGTGTTGATCACAACACTCGAGTGTCGTTCATACGTGTTTGTTTGGGTTCGGGTGTTTTGCGGATCAATATATTCGAGTGTCCGAGTTTAGGCTCGAGTGTGCAAAGCATTTTTTGTTTATGTGTAATCGTCAGTACAGTTGATTAATTTGCTTTGTGAGTGTTAAGAATGTTATATGATACGTATTACATGATATTTATTGAAAATAATGGCCGAAAAAAGAAGATTTTATTGGTTGCAAAATTGCGAATGGCAGTTACAGCTTGTCTGGTCTTATGTTATGGTTATGCAAATATATTTTTAATTTTAAAATGCGCCATTCCTTTGATATATGCATACATATAGTTTAAATGCTGTATTTCAATAATATTGACTGTTAAAGTGTATACAACATTCATAATTTCTCATATTTTTGCTCAGAAAAATTTGATACATTTCTTCTACACCCGTGTTCTGTCCGAGTATCCGTGGCAATAGTTGAACACATTTCGGGTTAGCTGCGGGTGTCGAGTGTGGACACTCGCTTGTGATCGTTTTGAAGAGAGTATGATCAAACAGACTCGAACACTCAGAAAGCAGCTGCCGGGTGTGCCACTCGATCGAACCCATTGCTGCCGAGTGTGGTGCTCGCTCGTGCTCGATTTTTAATGAGGGTGATCGAACAGGCTCGAACATACCCAATGCAGCTCTCTGATACATACACACGTAGCAGCTATTTTGTATCAAAAGTTCATTATAAATTTTTTGACACTGCAGTAAGCAATTCAATTAAGCCTGAAAGAAAGCAGAATAAATTGTCAAAGTTAGACCTTTATAGTGCATTAGATAGGTCTAACCCTCAAAAAACGTAACAGATTTAGACATTTAAATAGTGAATTTTACTGATTCCTATGAATTGATTTTGAAGGTTAGTACTCGGAACCTACTCCCCCGATCTCAACCAAGTTTGGTATGTAATATAATTCTGACATTCCTACAGTACAGTGTTAAAATGGGCGAAATCGCACACTCGCGCCTACTTCCCGTGTAATACAATTTTAAATTTTATCTTAGACATACATATGTTCTTTAACTCTCTGGTAAACAAAACTAAATTTACTCGTTCTTATGTACATAAAACTTTGCAGAAACAATGCCTTAAAGGTCTTTGTTAATTCCAAGTATACGAAATATTCGCTACACCCGGACTTAGCCCTATCTTGCTTGTTATTTCTATCCCCGTTGCTTAAAATCTAGGTGTATCATACCCCGGGGATTCATTTTAAACAAAATATTTTCTAGTCTATGGGCGTAAATTGTGATATAAAGAAAGCTCATTTATTTTCTAAAGGATTAAATTTGCCACGATTTTTGTAAGATCCAGATATTTACAAGGTGCGTTCCAAAGCTTTTTTGAATCTAGCGCCCCCTGGTGGCGCCATCTATGTGTCGACTGGTGCGTTAGAATCTGCTATCTTTATTGATTGTTTAGTGAGAATTTCATTATTTCATTGAACATCCCCAAAACATCGATTTATCGCATTTTGACCGAACATTTGGGCTTACGAAAGATGTGTGCACGGTTTGTTTCCACACAAATTGACTGACGACCAAAAATTGCGCAGCATTCGTCTCGTCGATCGACGCTTTGACTAAAAATCACATTTTAACCATTAACCACTCTCCGTATTTACCTGATATGACACCGTGCGACTTCTTCCTTTTTGGAAAAATGTATTTGCCCATGAAAGGAAAGCGGTATGCAGACGTAGAGGCCATTCGAAAGGCTTGCACCGGCGTACTGGTGGCCATACCGACCAACGAGCGAAAACACTCGTTCGATATGCTTTTGGACCATGCAAAAAGCTGTATTGAAGCAGAAAGAGACTATTTTGAATACAATAATTTGATTTTTTTTAAACCATTTGTTCCTTTTTTAATGTCCTGTTTACTTTGGAACGCACCTTGTATAAGAATGTAAATGTTTACCATGACAAACAGAGTCGATTTAGCCATGTCCGTCTATCTATGTATACTTATTCTAACGCGAGCTAGTTCCTCAATTTTTGAGATATCAATCTGAAATTTTGTAAATATTCTTTACTCCGCAAGAAGCTTTTCATTTGGCAGAACCTCCGATATCGGATCATTATAACATACAAACATGTCATACAAACTGAACGGTCAAAATCTAGTTTCTGCATGGGAAACTTTTTATAACTTAAAAAAATTTAGCACAGATTAATAACAAGACTTATTCAAATCGGTTCACTATAACATACATACATATATGCTATACAATTGTTCGCACTAATCTTAAGATAAATATATTTTTAAACCCTTTAAAGCTATAAGAAATTCAACTGTGAAGGGTATTATAACTTCGAAGCAAACAAAGTTTACGTTTTTCTTGTTTCTTATTTATTTTTGCTGTTTTTCAATATTTTCATAATTTGACAATTTTCCTACCGGGAAACTAAACATACATACATAAAATTGCATAGATAAACTCATATCAGTAAATGTACATATGTATGTATGCCTGTATGTACCTGAATTTTTATGTGTTTTGTTAAATATGCAAAATTGCATGAAATCAATGATTTCACACTTGTTGCGCCGTCAAAAACATTTCGAGCTTTTGCTTTAGTATGCGTAGCGTGGAAGGCTCTTAACATTTGAAAACAAGGTTGTGAAGCAACATGTGTTCATACACATTTGTAATTTAAACAATGCTAATGCATATAATATACATACATATACCATAGTACATTAAACTGTAACAATGAACTACAAGTAAGGCAATTTAAGCTCTTAATGAAAACAATTGGACGCAACCTTGACTTCGGGGAATGCATTCGTGCGCTGACCACACATGTACATTGCGTGCCTCAAAATATTATTCTCAAATGTAAGTATGTGGGCAGCAACGGGAATCGATCCACATACACATACATATGTATGTGTGCATATTTAATTATACTTATGTATATACATAAGTACATTTAACTTAGCTAAACATATACAGGTATTTCCTTCGAGTATTGTAATTGAAAATCAATAGTTTTTAAAGTATTCAGCAACAACATATGAAAAATAAGTGCACACGCATAAAAACACATGTTCCTTTGGGGTAATATTAAAATTGGTCATAAAACTATAAACACAGCTATACCTAAATAAAATCAAAGCTGGTTATATGTTAGACAGAAGCTGTTGCTTAATTACTACGGACATACTCCACGAAAATCGACTAAAAAAATTATTTAGCAAATAATCATAAAGTCGTATGTAAACAACACCGAGTAAAAAAATATTTAACAAAAAATCATAAACTCGAATGTAACCATAAAAGTTTATCAACAATACCGATATCGATATAAATGTTTATTGGAGAAAATAAGTATTCGAAGGGTTTCGAACGACTCAGTGTGTGTGGAATCAACTAATTTTTCAGATTTCATTTGTGGATTCTACATAGAATTTCGAAAGTTATTGATTCGCAAAAATAATAACAATTATCCTCAGATTGTCTAATTGTAAGATGATTTTCGGTCCGAAGAACAATTTTTATTGTCAGCTAATGCTGTTTTAGACTATTTTTTCAAAACTTGCATCGGTGAAATACACTTTTTTGCATGTTTTTTGATTGCTTTAGAAATTTTAAGATTACCGGGAATTGCCGGTAATTACTAAGTACTTACGGTACCGCACGTGCTCAATACAAAATTAATTCGAAATAATAATAACAGAATTTTGGCTGAGGCTTTAGTACTAATGTTTTTGTAAAGACAAAAAAAAAAGAAATATCTAAAGAGCTGATAAACAAAATGGAATATTTGATCATGCACTAACAGCATGGATCAAATGCGGTAATGCAGATCTTTTCGAGTCGTATACGCAAATGTTATGTCTGACAGAATACGAGTATGTGTGTATGTATACAAAATCAAGTAATTCGAAACATTTTGAAACCGATCGCATTACCATAACACTATATGTACATATATGTGAATATATGTATGTTTACACTCCCGCCACTGTTATATGTACATACATATGTATGTAGATTGCGGTACTCCTCGGCGTTGAGGTAAACCGACTGCTCACAGAAATTCAAACAAACAAATCTAGACCAGTTTACTTCAGTCGTGATGGAGGGATATTATTAATTATGTACATATTTACATGCATACATATAAACGTTTGCATTGTATGTAACTGTGCACATATGTACATATGCATGTATGTATTTACATTAGTGACTTTAGAAGGAATACTTTATTTGCTCATACATAGACTTGGCGCACAACATGTGCACTGTACACAGCGATCTCGTTGATCCGGCTCCAACGTAATCCGGCAGCGTTACACCCCGATAAAGCCTAGCTTTGCTCTTATTTTTCACGTGCACTGAGTTTACTCTCTTAGTAACAAATGTAATGTAAAAATCTCATTTTTCAGCGAGTATATAAATACATATGTATACATATAGAATGGTTGAGGTTGCATTAAACTTGATGTGATTGAGTGTACGAGTACATACATTCATGTTACATATCCACATATAGTGTTATCATACGCACTGGTTCCTTTGATTGCTATTTTGCAATAATTATTTTCCTTTTCGCGTTAACCGTCGCGTTGTTAATCAGGGAAAGCAACAGGAAGTGAAGAGTTTTTCTAAATATCAAAAATACGCTTGGAGAGGGCAAAAGTCCCCAGAGTGCTGAACATGAACTTGAAGCCTTCAAAGTCACAAAGTCGTGCAAGGAAAGATTGTATGGTACAAATTGTTACCTAATTTAATCTTGACCTTTTTATGGCGCTGTTTTCTTTCGAAAACGTGTAAAAATAAGAGCTTTTGTGAGGTGCATTTGGATGAAAAACAATTGAAGGATAATTTGAAGGGTAAGTGACTCTTATGTATACATACATACATACATACATATGTATGTATGTATATGTAGCTCTAGTCTGACATCATACTTATGTGTATTTTACTATCAATCACTTCGGCTACACCGATATTGGCTTTAATTTCTTCGTCTCTTCTTCGCTAATGATTCTTTGGTTTTTAGTTAACGCTACATATGCACCTAATTATACATACATATGTGTATACATATGTGCGTTTGAGTGTACATGCCTTTTGGACACTTACCTGAGAGTGGAGTTTCCAATCTTTGTATGCTTTAACAATATAATCCATTTTTATGTTATTTTGTGGTTTCTATTCTTTTGTATGGCAAGCGGAAATGTGCGATCTGTCCACCAATCAACGTTGGGAAACAGTCTGAGTCACGATCGTCTTTTACTTCTTCACACCAGACAACGCGAGCAAAACTTTCGCAGCTGATCTTCTTGTGTTGACTTTGTAAATACGCGCATGTGTGTTAATATGTATGCAATTAATATATACATATGTATGTACAATATACACTTGTATACACGATATGTGTGCTTGTACTTTTATTGTTTATTTTCTGTGTAGTTTATTTCTTTTGGTAAAATCCTCAAACCTTTACCACAAAAGTTAGTTAATAGTTGTTGTTGCTTTATAAAAACCCAATAACAAATGTACTTTACACAGTTATACGTTTGTTTCGAGCGCTTTTGATACTGAAAGGTAAACGACTTGCACTTTAACAATTAACGGTTGTTCCGGACGTGTTATGACGAATACCGCACTGCGGGACACGAATGTTAGCTATTATGTATGTGTACGTCAGAGAACTCAACGCTGTTGACCTGCTGCAAATTACAATTCTTCATGGGAATTCACTGTTTCATTGGAAAATGCGAAATGCGAAACAATGCGCCAATCTGTTGTCCCCAGCGACTCTAATGCACATATTAAGCGAAACAGTTTGTATGCATTACACCACGTTTCACTAATCACTGGAGCGACGGTATGCAGGCAAATATTTTGATGAATTAATGTGATTTATTATTTTCAAGTGTTTTACACGACGATCGATTTGCATTTAGTTTTATTCACAAATGTTTTCATTTGCCAATGCCGCCGTATGAAAACTACTTACGGTTAATTCGTTCTGGAGCTGAGTGATCCTCGCTTTTTGTCGTATTCGTATTGAGGTAGTATTTCACAAACACATTAACAAGTGTGTAGATTTTCGAGTCACCGATGCGCGTGGCAACAAAAGCCGATTTTAATTATTGTATGCGAAATAATAGTGTGCCCGGTGCTTTTTGTTTTGTTGAAACATAAAATTCACTGTGAGAATGTCCGTTGACCGGTGGAATCCGGCTTGCGCGCCACAATTCGAAGCAAATTGCACGTTTGTTCGACTTTTCGCCAGTTGTCTGACAGAAGCGTCAGACTATTGAGTGGTGTGTAATGTGGTTTGGAGTACAGTGTCTGCGTGGAAACGCTTAGCGTTGGTTAATCAAGTGAATGAGTGAGTGATCAAGTGGTTGGAGTAAGAGTCTCGTCTCGACGATCTTTCTCGCAGCGCGCACAACTAACTCCGATTCGCGATTGATACCGACTGACTTCTCTACTGACGACTAGCGGCTGTCGACTCAAGCGACTTTCTGCTGACGGCTACCTACCTACTTACCTACAGCTGTTCCAGCTGGCGCCCCAGTGAAACACCTACGAAGTTATGCGTGGCGCGGTGTGTCATTGCGGGGCGTTGGAGACGTACTAGTGTGACGGTGGAGAGCATTATACGAGCACAAGAGCATAGATACATATATAATCGTATATATACTTGTAGATACGAGTTGGCACATGCATATATTTATGTGGCTGTGTGGGCATACACCAATTTCACATACACATATGTATGTACACATGTACAAATATACACTCATATATTTTGCATGATTGACAAAATTTTGAGTATCAACCAAGAAACGTTCATAAAACATTGCTTTTGCAGGTTTGCAGGTGCAGTATTTGTTTCGTCCTCCCCTCGACCTTACCCACTTTGTGAATGCGCCTTTTTTCATTTGCGATAATAAAAAAATGTGTGCAGTTTTTTTATTTGTTATTCAAATGATCATTTCAACCTTATTTCAGCCGGTCTGTGTATTCGTTAGAACGTCCCAATGTCTGTGTTGCTTCTGGCCACGTTGCGAACTGATCATTGTGGTGTTGGTGGCTATGGTGGTGTGGTTGTCAAAGCCTGTTTAACATTATGGTCGCGAATACTCTATTTTTATTGAAACAAAAGCGAGAGGTATTTAAAGTAGTGAGCACTTTGTGTCTGTGCAGCTTCTAAGTGACAGTGGGCTTACTTGACCGAATTGTCGGTTCGTCGACAAAGCATAAGGATAGCGTGACAAACACACCGACTTAGGCGAAAACACTTTCGCAACTGAAAAAAATGTTATAAATTTTAAACAATATTTTTTCTCATATTTAAAAAAAATGGAATATTTTAAATCTTTACAAAAATTGCTTATTATAATTGCTCCATACTTTCCTTATATCCTCCAGAATGTCTATAAAGCCACCAACTGTCCTACGATGTACATACATATGTACATATGTATGTTTGTATGTTTGTATGTACTATGTGTATATCGAGCCATGCCTTACAAAAGCTAGGCGCTGAACCGTGCTCTTCCTTTGTTTTGCCTACAGGGCTTTACCGTCTCTGACGTTTAAACAAATACAAACAAAAGCTTTGTTTTTATTGTTTGTTTGTAGTTAGTTAGTAGAGAGTGTTTGAAGAGCAACTATGATTTGTTGTGAGTGATTTGATTAACTAAGAGAAATTGCGGCGGCTATAAATTTTATTCATACTTTATAACTTATTATGCTTACGTTTGATTTTCGATTCGCATGGGTATAGAGTGCAAATGCAAATTTATAAGCAAAACAAATATAATCCATAAGTGTCTAATATTTATTAGTCATTATTTATCAGTGAACCGTACATACACACATACATATGTATGTTCATACATATGGAACACACATTGTTGTACTCGTATCGCATACAAACAAATTATTTGCAGAGCGAATTTAGCGTCGCGGTGTTTTGGAGAACATGTCTGTTTATTGACACTCCAAAACTGGTGACACAAATGTTTCTTTTCATTGATAACAATTAATGAGAAAATTGTATATCTTTGATAACGCTCCAATAATACATACATACATATACGAAAAGTTTCTAAGGAATTTTACTTTGTTTGGATTATAAAATTTTTTCTGACATAAAAAATTAAAAGGTACGTATTTGTATGAATGAAAAAAAAATAAAACATGCTCATCATAGTTATAAAAAGGGTACTTTGTCTAAAAAATTAAATTAAATAAAAACAATTTAAGCCTATTTCGGGTGTATGCGTTTACTAAGAAGTATTTTTCAATATACAGAGAAAGCAATAATATAAATAGGAAGAAATGAGAAAACTAAATACATAAGTATGTATGTACATGCTTGCTTTTTTTCAAAATTTTCCAGCTGTCAAAATTTTTTTCGGCGGTGTGTTTAAATTCACTAAACGATAGTGATAAATAATTTAGATTATTACTATATTAATTAACCAAATCCGCTGAAAGTAATAAGTAACACCTTTCATATAACTCAATTTGAATGTTTGTTCTTTTATCTAGTTATAAATTGGTTGAGTTGAGGTTTCAATTGTAATGTCAACCAACTTGAAGAGACAGTTCTGAACAGAGAGGAGTGATAACTAATTGGAAAATTTCAGCACTGTACGAGTATAAGTAGAATAACTTTAGAGATTAAATACACTTCTGCATTTCCCAAAAATCGATTTTTGGCTACACATATGTATGGTTACAGCGCATAGAGGTAGAAGGCCGCGGAAAACAACCGAAAGAGAGGATAAGGAAATCATTCGGGCAATAAAAAATTACCCTTTTATATCGGCAATATCTATTGTAAGATAATTACGGTTAAATATATTACAGAGCTCCATACAACGTCGAGCTGTCCATGGGGGGTTTTCATGCTACCTGTAGCAAGTTAGTGCAAAAAAGCCGTATTATTTATTTAAAGAACAGACTGGCGCGATTGGAATTTGTGAGGATGCACATAAATTGAACGATTACCAAATGGTAAACTGTACTTTTTTCTGGCGAACTGAAGTTTAATATGAAAGATTGAGATGGGTTGAAGCTGGTAGGCAGACCGAAGGGACAACGCCTAAATCAGCGCCATAAAAAAAGCGCGGTGAAACATGGTGGAGACAATGGTACTAGTGTGGGGTTGTTTTCCAGAGAATGGAATTGGGCCAATTCATTATATAAACAGTACAATGGACAAATGCAAGCATAAAAATATTTTTTCAAAATATCATGCTGCCGCATGTTGCAGAAGAAATGGATTTAAAATGGAGTTATCAACATGACAACGACCAGAAACATACTGCTATTTGTGTAAAACAGTGGTTTGTTGATAACAGGATTGAGGTTTTGAAGCGACTCGCACAATCACCTGATCGCCATCCCATAGAGAACCAATAGGAAATTGTAGATCGAAAAATCAGACGTGAGAATTGTAAAAATAAGGCCGTTTTATACATACAAGTAAAGGTAGCATGGAAAAGCATTTTCTGCGACACTTAAAATAAATTAATTGAGCCCATGCCTCGCCGATGTGCCCCTGTATTGAAAAATAAGGGATACGCAACCAAATATTGAAAGACATAAATTTTTCAATGATAAAACCCTTTCGTGCTTTAGTTTTGTCGCACCAGATTTTTGGAGTTTTTCATATATGGAATTTTATATATTTTCTTAATAAGTTAATTTGTTTAATTTTTACTAATTCAAAAAGAAGAATGAATGAACTAGTTATAAAAATAAAAATAAAATCATGTATAACATACTTTATGATTTTATTAATTTAAATACCGATGAGGTTGATTCCGTGCTTTAGTTTTGTCGCACACTGTATATGGAATGTAGGCACATAATATGTATATACATATGTATGTATGTTTGTTTGAAAATATTCTCCCAATTTTTTGAATTCATCCAGCAATTAGTTTCGGAGATATGAATTCTGTAACTTAATGTAATCGGCTCCAAAACGTTAAGCGCGTTTTTCCCGAAACATTGTTTTGAGAGTTCTCAGCAACGACGGATCGAAGAAATAAGAATCTGAGGCTCTGAGGTGTAAATTTTTCCACAAATATTATTTTATTTTTTTTTTTTTGTGAAGTCGCCATTTTGTCAAAAAAAACATTACCACTTCTTCGATTATTACCAGTATTAATGTATAATAATAATAAATTCTTCTGCTGTTTTTCGTTTGTTATGATAGAAAAGTTTTCCTTTTCACCAGCCACCTTTTCCTACGGAAAAAACTACCATATATTCTGTAAATGCAACATATTTTTAATTATTTAAAAAATATCTCTTAAAAATATCATAAAAAATTGTTTATTACGTTTTTTACTTGCATGTATGTACATACATATGTAGATATGTATAACCCCAAAAACAAAGCAACAATTACAATAGTTTAAAAAAAAGGAAATTTATATGCTCTTTTTTATTTTTTTATTTATTAAAACGGGTTATTATATACTTTTACCATCCCACTTTCTATATAGAGTCAGTTTTGTGACATTTTACCATCCTTTTTCGATATTGTTTGAATGAATGGACCCCTTGAGTGTCATTGATAGTCTCTCTGCACAATAAAAACCCGACCATACCACAAATTGAAGCGTTAACTTGCTGATTGTGGTAGTCATAATAACTTCTTAGAGCACTATTGCATATAATCCGTCTAAAGCATCGTAAACCATGGTCTAAAGTACTATCGGTGCGATATTTTATTATATTTATTGGCAACAGGCGTTGTTTGTGTTTTTTTTATACACATACGAACATATACATATGTAAATGCACAAATATATGACTCGATAAGAAAGGTATATAAATATTTTAATTAAAGCTATATATTTTAAATAAAGGGGAGTTATATATTAAATTAAGACACACAGTTTAAATTTATGAATCTCTTGCCCATTTGGTATGGCAATATACAAAAACAAAAATACAAAGAAATACATAAAAAGGCAGTTTCTAAATAAAAAAAAATAATAATAATTTAAATTTCTTTATACCGTTTGCTCTAAGTCCATCCGGTTACTATTATTTTCTGATTCGACTCATAATTTATATAAACCTATTGAGTTTTGCAGACACATGTTTCTAAGTATTTTCAAGGTTTATTTCAACTCTATTCTGTTTTATTTAAGCTGAGAGTTGAGCACTGATCATTTTACACCCACGATGAGACGTGACGAAATCTCCTCTTATCCTCATTTTCAAGAAATCTAGAGTAGGCCAAACGTACAGCGCGTTGTTAAGACGGTGACCAACATGAGTGGCAAATTCTAAGCTCTTATACAAGAAAAAGCGAAATAAAAAGTGTCCACGGCAATAAAATTCTAGTGTGGTTTTGAATAGCTGCGTTTTTAGAACATGCTCCACATCCGTACCAAACTTATAGCATATGTACATATGTGTGGCTGTGTGTGTATACAAAAGATTTCGCTTATTGACTACTTTCGCTTACTGACTTGTGTGATGACAACTAATTTTGAATAACCCCACTTCAATATCTGCACGCCCGCCCATGTTCTTTATTATTGCAGGGTCGTCAGCAAGATATGTCACAAAAAGTTAAAAGTTTCCCTGAGATTTCTGTGCCAGGCGCTGTTCCGTATAACTGCCTACACGCGGCCATATGGTAAATCCATGTGTAAGTGTGTTTGATGCTACACATTGGCTTTGCAGATGCTGGTACTGGAGTTTCAAATCAAAAATACGCTAATTTAATTATCACACACAAGTAATTTGTTCAACATACAAACTGACATATGTATATACATACATATGTACTTATAAATGTACATATGTATGTATAGATTAGAAGGAGTCACACAAATTTACAAAATTGTCACAACAAATGTCAAGTAACACAACCACACACATATTGAAATTGTTAGCATATGTATATATGTATATACGTAAATGTGTGTATAAGTATACATGTACTTCGATTGGTATGAGTATTTTTAGTAAATGCGCACAAATAAAAATTGAGATAAAGGACTTTTCAGTCAAATGTCTTCTTCTTTAATGGCGTAGATACCTCTTACGCGGTTATAGCCGAGTTTGCAACAGCGCGCCAGTCGTTCTTCTTTTTCGCTGTTTGGCGCCAATTGGAGATTCCAAGTGTAATCATATAACTGGAGTTTTCAACGGAGGGGAGGTCTTCCTCTTCCTCTGCTTCCCCGGCGGGTACTGCGTCGAATACTTTCAGAGCTGAAGTGTTTTCATCCATTTGGACGACATGACCTAGCCAGCGTAGCCGCTATCTCTTAATTCGAACTGAACTATGTCAATGTCATCGTATATCTCGTACAGCTCATCGTTCCATATTCGCGGTTGCCAATGTTCAAAGGACCATAAATCTTCCACCGAACCTTTCTCTCAAGAACTGGTAACGTCGACTCATCAGATGTTGTCATCGTTCATGCCTCTGCACCATACAGCAGGATGGGTATAATAAGTGACTTGTAGAATTTGGTCTTCGTTCGACCAGACGGGACTTTACTTCTCAGTTGCCCACTCAGTCCGAAGTAACACCTGTTGGCAAGTGTTATTCTGCGTTGGATTTCGAGGCTGATGTTGTTGTTGGTGTTAATGGAGTTATCTACGACTTCGACGTTATTACTGTCAACAGAGCCGGGGGATCCAAGTGGTCAGTGCGACGACTGTTTGTCTGATGACGGGAGATATTCCGTCTTGTCCTCGTTCACTATCAGACCCGTTTGCGTCGCTTCTTTGTTCAATCTGAAGAAAGCAGAAATAATGTCGCAGTTAAATATATACTTACATATTATAATATTTAGATTTAATTAATACATAAATTCAAAGCTGAATGATGGAAAATGTGTCGCATCGATGGACAACTTTCAACAGCCAGGCTGAGATGCTCTATTCCATTAAGATTAAAGTAAAAAAATTTTATTAATAAAGAATTCTGTATATTTGATATACATATGTATGTAAATCTGAAATGAGTTTTTCGTCGGTGAAGAAAAAAGATGCATTTCTCTACAGTGTTCCACCCAGGTATATGAAAGTGTCAAGTTTTGACATCGTATTTACATAAGCTTATATGTACATATGTACATATGTACATACATATGTTAAAATGAAGATCTGAGTAGCTGAAAATGGCTAAAGGTGAGCAGTTGTGCTTTTGATTAGTGTAATTGCTTCGCCTCTTATTGTATATCGTATACATACATATGTACATATATTTGTGTGTATAAATAATAAAGAATATTTGTCACAGCGATAATGAAGATAATAAATTGGGCAAAGCCCTTGTTCAAAATATTGATTAACGCCTATCCTCGTTTAAAGTCGATTTTCATAACTTCTCTACCTCATCAGCTGCAAAAATACATATGCAAGCATAAAAATTCGCAAACTCACAAACAAAGCAGTGTCAAAATATTTATTCGTAGTACATACATACATGCAATCTACTTATGAGTGCGTGGGTATGAAAACGCGGTGAAATCGTTTTAATAAACAATAACAACTACGGTGACACTTTAAAATATATGTATAATCGTTAACGGCAGTTCGTCATAAAACTTTATTTAAATGTCAAATATGTGCACATTCAATTTGTCACGATCAATTTGTTTGGAGATCATGAGCACGAGTTCCATATTCATAATTAATTTTGAGATTGACATTTTTTTCTAAAAAGTAAATTAAAAGAAAGGTTAACTTAAAGGTGCTATGGAAGATACAAAGGCTTGTACAACGTATGTTTAAAATTTATATAATTTATTACATCTTTGAGTAACGTCCCTGTAAATGAATTTAAATATTTTATTGAAAAAAACTTGACGAAAGCAAGTTGGGACCTCCTTGTTTTCCACTGCAGATGGCGCGCCTAGCATGGCGCTGAATATCGCTGTCATAGTTTTGACATTTTGTTTTTATGCTTAATATCAAAACTTTACCATATTGAAAAGGTAACACAAGTTTAAATAGCGACAAAAATTAATATTAAAAATACAGATAAATATTCTTCCGAATATTATTAATAATGTCGTATCAACTGTACAGAAACACAACACTTGGAAATACTTTACAAGAGAGTCTTGATGAACTAATTCAAGTAAGTAATTTCTTAATATTGATATAAACACTAATAGCTTGGTTTTGCAAAACTGTAATTATTATAAACCGCTTGTTTTAGTATGGTCACATTACACCAACACTGGCATTCAAGGTACTCTTGCAGTTTGATAAGTCCATCAATCTGGCCCTAAATCAACGGGTCAAGGCTAGGGTTACATTCAAGGCGAATAAACTGAATACGTATCGATTCTGCGATAATGTGTGGACGCTTATGTTAAATGAAGTAGAGTTTCGCGAGGTGCACGAATTCGCCAAAGTAGATAAAGTGAAAATTGTAGCGTGCGACGGAAAGAGCGGTGAATTCAATGGATAATGTATTAATATCTACACGACAATATGGAAAACGGTATCAGTTCTCGGCTAAACTATTACTACACATTGATGCTGACTAGAATTTAGTGATTAGAGCGGAACATTGGATGCTTGGACAAAGTTGTTCGGAGATACAAATATTTAAGTAAATTAGTAAAGTAATGTATAAAAAATATATATTAAAATACAGAGATGAATTTTTTATGACAAATTGTCTTAAAAATATTTTATATACTAATCAATTAAACCGATAAGGTTGATAATTAAACATCTGATTTTTCTTACTGCAATAGTTAACTGTTCTTTAAATTCAAATACCATGTATTTATTTATGTCTAACGAAATATTCTTAAAAAATGCAAGAGGTATGTGCGCAGTTTTATGATTACACTTGGTTGTACTTGTGATTAGATAATTTTTATTTTATCCATATTATTTTTATTTGTATTCATTCATATAGTATACTTCCAAAATAGCGGTGGCGTTAGTTACATCTCCGATCGTCAAATGTGCTTTCAATATTATACCCAAGCAAAATATATGTATATCAAACAAGTTTCTAAATACATTTGGCTCAATCGCCAAGTTCCAAGTTCAGAGCGACCAAAATATAGTACCAAGGCATTGCCCTTCCGTTGCCTTTATTCGTATGAATGTACATATGTATACTCGTATGTATATATGAATACGAGAAGAAATATTTCTGTGTGTACTGTAATTAAAGTAAATAAGTTTTATACAATTGCAATTGTTTTTTTTTAATTTTTGTGTGTCAGCATTAACACGATGACAATTTCATATCATTCGCAATTAAAAAAAAATAATAATAATTTTATTGTTGTGTCTAGTTAATTATTTTTGCGTGTAATAATTGATAACCTTTCGATTTAAATTTTATAGCTTAGTCGTGTCTTATTTCGTGATTTTTTGTTATCACTATAAATTTAAAAGTATGCTTGAATATTTACATAGTGGACTAAGTTTGTCCATTTTGTGGGCAAGTATGCGTAAATTAACTTTTAAAATCACGATTATACAAATTTCAAATTTGTTATATATTAAATTATTTATACTTACATCTCACGAAATTTTTACTTTTCTCCAAATATTTGTTATCTTCTTTGTTCATTAATATATTTTTGTAATCGTCGGATATGTGAGATGACTGCCTTGTTGAATACGCTCATCATTATTGTCCTTAACAACAAAAAGCAACCTAGTACTTTTTTATCATTTCGTGAATCGCTGCTTTGCTACAACGATTGATTTAATATGCGGAACAACCACTTGAAGGTAGTCTTTGTTATATTCATGTTAAATATTATAAAGTATATGTTATTGATATGGCTAATTTTTTCCACACATATATGGGTACTTATGTGTATGTATATAAATTTAAAAAACACTCCAGAATCCCTATAATATAGTAGTAGACTGTCTAATAATTACGCGATCGTCCATATCATTTCATGAGTTGAAATATTATCAGTAATATGCATGCTCCAGTTTCACTTTAGAAAGCCGCGCTCTAAGATTTGCAAACCGACTGAAACCGGTTTGCCATTCCGGTAAGACCTTACGACTTCAATATAAAATATTCGCAGAATAGACAATGAATAGACTTGCAGTTTAAATCAGACAATATTTAATTAAGTAAATTGTACACTGGCGAGTATGAATGTGTACAAATTACATATAATGTGATGTGGAAAATATACATGTTCGTATGTATATATGTATGTATGTTTGTGTTTTCAAAAAATAATTTTACACACTTTTGATTATACATTTTGTAATTTGTGTGCAATGTGTGATTTTGCTTTCTTTTAACAGATAACAATTTCCAGTCAAAACAAAACAAGTACTAAGCATCACTTAGTGACAACAACTTGTGATTATGTCTTTCATCCCGCTCCATTTATAAACAAATATTGATGAAATACACAACCTCACTGATATCAGATTGTTACACCCAATTTGTTACCATGTGAGTGTGGTTCTCGTGTGTTCATGTTCCTCAGTGGTTCACAAGTTCAAATCCTTTGAAAAATTAACGAAGTTTATTATCATTTTAAACATCAATTCATAAACATTACTATTTTAAGAAAATTAATTGACTTTAATTAAATAGTACACATCGCTCATTTGCTGCAAGACCGGCATAAATCAAAAAACGTGATTTTTGAGTTAATGCTGTAGAATTGTTCGTTATATCATACTTCATGTTGAGTGAAAAATTCATGTGAATACCTCTCATATGCTCCGCTTGAGAAGAGGTGTAAGGTTGTTGTCACCGTGTAAGGTTGTAGTCAGTTGAAAACTTTAAACGCGTTTTCTGGAAAATCGATTTTTTTGACTTATGCCGGTCTTGCAGCAAATGAGCGACATGTGGTTTTTGTATTTATTTAACCCTTGCCATTTCTTTTATTTATGTATATATAAATGTAATTTTCACATCCACAAGGGGGAGCCTATATAACTATTTGTACAATCAATATTTATTTACATTTTCATAACCTCAATTTATTAGTACTAATGTTATCATACATTTTTATATTGAGCATAGTTCACAATTTGTTAACATAATATATTTTGTTATTATTTATCTTTAGTACAAAGTATAATTCGGCATGCGTGTTGGTATTTATACAATTTTTCTAAATGTTCAAATTCAGGTATAATTCATGTTTAATTTTAAATATATTACTACTTATTAAATAAAGGTAAATTATAAATTCTGAAAATACATTGATGTAGAATATCTCATAATGTTTAATCTCCCTTCCTCAAAAATGTTATCACATCAATTGGGCAAAATCCATAATGTAATACTGAGACCGCTGATGGACTTCATTACGCAGCACATTGCCACCAAAACCAATAACATTGTTCGCAGGAGGTGATGCCTCTAAATCCGTCGCACCATCACCAATCATTGTAATATTGGCGTTGGGATGGCAGTGTTTAATAATCGAAACTGCTTCCGCTTTGCCGCCACTTTTTGAAGTAGGTTCTGTAGTATCGAAGCTTGCATAATCACCATTAAAATAAAAAAGCAATTTATTTGCAAATATATGATTTCGAGGTATTCCCAGTTCATCGGCAATGGGATCGATCAAACAATGAAATCCTCCCGAAATTAGATAAATTTCTTTTCTTTCCGCTTTTAATTTTTCTATAAAAGCTCTAATATTTTTAGTTAACGTACAAGGGCGTTGTTGGAGAAACTCATTGATCTGCTTTTGGCTTGGTCGAATAATATTTAATCTTATATTTAAGGCATCTTGGAAAGACATTGCACCTCCCATGGCTTCTTTTGTGACGCGTGCTACCTCCGAACCTTTACCACAAAAATCTGCCAGCTCATCGATTCCTTCTTCACAGATTAATGTCGAATCAACATCAAAACATATTATGTCAGATTTCTTTACAATTTCAGAGGCTTCTTCGGAATTTTTACTTGACTTCAAGGCGTCGCGGTTAGGAGCAGACACCATAGTTCTATTTATTAGTGATGCCTTTCCAGAGGAATTTAATTGAACGTTATCTGCGTACGTAAAGTCTGAATTTGACGTTGAAGCAGTAGATTGAATAGCTGCTGTAAATGTATCATTTAAGAGATTCCCGCTTCTTGCCACGCGAACCGAACCCATAGTCATACGATTCATTGTTTACTCAAATTACACCAGTTACGTCAATCCGAATAGAAAAAAGTGGCCTCAGCTGTTGGTATTGCACTTGTTTTGTTTACTTGTAGCCTTTTGACGATGCACTTGTTTTCTTTAATGGATTAAGTGATGATAATGCGTATTCAACAATGATTTGCTTTTTTATTTCAACAAAATTAATCACGCCACAATTTATTAATCCCCTTTTTGTAAATCAAAGCAATTTTGTCAAAGGGTTTATTTTTATGACGCTGGTTTGCTTCAAACAAATAAAATTTAGCTAATTAACCACACAAGTATAAATTTAGAAAGATATGTTAATTGAAGGAAAACACGCCAACAAGTAAATTAATATTTGCTCTTTGCACAGTTCTTAAATGAAAGCAATGTGCAAATTTCCCCACTTTTATATATTTCACGTTTTATTCCAATGGAAATTTCCAATGTTTATTAACACCAATACAAACAGCTGATAAGCAGTGTTGCAATTTCATCTATTTGTGACTTAATTTTATATAATTGTTATAGAACTTATTTCACATCCCGAAAATATTTAATATAAATTTTAAAGCCATTATATCGAAAACTTTGAAATATGTGAGTAAACCTTGTTTTTATAGTCAACAGTAAAAACCGTAACTTATCATATACCAGCTTTCATACAGATATTTATTTCAAAAACAAATATTGCAATTATTTGAACTGCACGAACCATTGTGGGAACCAGGGAATTTCTTCAGATAGGCTTAACCATAAATTATGGTCTCACTGGCGATCAGCTGATTTGATTCGCTATCAAATATAATTGGAACACCCTGTGTCACGAACACATTTTATTTTCCTCCACCTCTATTATTAAACCACTGTCAGCTTTAAAATTGTTACAAAATAATTTTTTTTTAATAAAATAAGATGATTTCTTTCATTTCTTCTATGAGAACAGTGTTAGCTCGACAACAAAGTGTTGACACATTAAGGAAACTTCATACATCAGCTATTTCTGAAGCTGCCCGTAAGGGCACTCGAGAGAAGGCTCGAAAGAAAAAAGTTAAAGTTGAAGTGAAGAAAGTGGGGTTCATACCCCATAATCAAAGGGATAAGAAGTAATAATGTGTACAATAAAGAGGAAATAATAGATAAATATTATGATTATTAATTTCTTTCAGAATTAACTTGCAACGTGAAAATTTACACTTTGACGATTCTTGGAAACAATTACCACAAGACAATGTTTATGTTCTGAAATACTATCGTTGGCCGGTATACACGGTTGCTAATGCTATAGAGTGTCATCGTGAAACGCATCATCCTTCTATGTACAATGTGCCTAACGCTCCCCTCATCGTAGATATTGAATTGGATATGCGAGCAGAGAAGAAAAACCGATTCGTGGACAACTTTCAGCGAATGGCTATGATACCTCATAAGTTCGAGCACGGTGAGGAGCGCAAAATCCTCGTTTTCACAAAAGGAAATGTATGTTAAAAACAAACATATCCTAATTGAAATTACATACAATTTTCTTAATTATAGGATGAGATCAGTGAGGCTCGGGAAGCCGGTGCTACACTTGTAGGTGGTATTGAGTTGATAAAGGACATAACCAATGGAGAGTTATTACTGACCGATTATCAATTTGTACTCGCACATCCAAATATTTTACCAGAGTTGGTGGCCCTGCGAGGGCTGATGAAGCGTAAGTTTCCAAACCCGCGAAGCGAGACTCTTGGTACAAATTTAGCGGAAATGATTGAACGCTTTTCAAATGGCATTAGCTATGCAGCCACCAAGGATGAGCATCAACAAGATTTTGGGTTGATTTCAACAAGCGTGGGAACGTTAGATATGGATACTCAAAAATTAGAAGAAAATTTACGTTCCTTACTGCTGGATGTTGATTTAATACGTCCTAAGCGTGAAGGTGAACGATTTATAAAACGTGTACTACTTAAGAGTCCACCGAGTAGTGAACGACTGAAAATAGATGCTTATCAATATGTACCAGAGTTTTACGTAAAAACAGCTAATAAAGCTTCTGCGAAATCGAACGAAGTCGAGGAACGGGAAGAAGAATCTAGTGAAAAACAAGAAGCTGTCGCTGCACAATAATGTTACATTTAAAAATTTTTAATAGAGAAGTAATATGTACTGTTGAGTGTCATAAATAAAGGTTGAATTAAATGTCAGTCATTTAAGTTTCTGAAAGAAACTAACGTGTTAATGTGTGGATAATCATGGCTGTTCTGATTCGTAGACGCAACGGTGATGCTAACAGAACGGAATATAGTTATTGTTGTTGTTCTTCAAGTAACCGATTATGAAAGAATAAGAATTTCTTTTCTTGTCAGTGGTTTTAATTTTTGGTTTATTATATAACTATCATTGTCATGAAGGAAATTGTAAACGAATATGTTTGCATTACAAAAATTCAACATAAGCTTATTATATACATATGTAATGTCTACCCAGAATAATTATAACTTTTCCCTTAAAAATACAAAGCCGGTTGAAAAAGTTCTTCTTATGCCTTTTGTGTCGCGGTAGTCCGTTCGTGTTGACGTTGCATTTCCAATTGCTTCACACGTGTATAAGCGGCACTAGCCAGTAAAACAATAACATTTGATGCCCACCATAATGCTGACTTTGCATCATTATACCATTGTGTCGCTATAACAGTCTGAGCGCAAGCCTTTGCAGTTCCAGAAATGTTGTGAGTTAATGGTGATGTTACCTACATAAGTTATAAATAGACATTATAAATAAATTAAAATCTCCAAAAAATTATACGTTGGATTGTATTTTTATTACCTTAATTTGCAAAACTGTAACAAATCCAATTGCGAAACCGCATAAGCCGCCAAGCACCATAGCACTAATGAACCAAGGAGCAAATATGTGTTCATAGTTGAGAATTGCGTTCATTTCTCCATTAATGAAGATTAAAGGCAAGAAAAATACACTGGAGTAGACATTATTGTAGTAGCTTAGTAGAAGAACTTGCTGATTAACGTGAACTAATGCCTTTTTGGTTTGAATGGAATACCAGGCCAGTATAAACGAGCCCATAACGCCATAGATTGTGCCGCGTAGAGAAAACTGTGCGGTTAAGCTCTCCTGGTCGACTCCCAAAAGGAAACCAAAAACAACAAATACACAGCACATTGTAGCCTTGAAGCTGGTTTTTTGTCGTAACAGTATATATGTTAGTACGACATTAAATACCGTCGTTAACGATCGGCCAACATAATAAAAAGCTACTCCCACATATTTAAGGCACAAATTATTTGTTGCAACCATTAAAGTAAACAAAATGGATAACGGCAAAATCTAATGATAAAAAAATTTTAAGTAATGTACGAATTAATAATAAATTTTGATATCACCTTTCGAAAAATATCCACATCAAATGGATTACCTTCTGGGAACGTAATGACATTTGGATAACGCCGACCAAGAGCACTCAAAAGCGCACATAAACCCGCGGAGACAAGACATTGGAACCAGCATACAAAAAGGGGTGCGTCTAAATTTACCGTATCACTGCTTAGTAGTAATTTATTCATAAACACTGTACATATTGATACTGTCCTGCAATCACATTAATAAACGGAAACTCAAAACATTTAGGATTTACATTTTGTTTTCTTACCAATATAAAGCTACTACAAAAAATACCAATAGGTATTTATTCACTAATCGGTTGTGCTCCGACATACTTGTATACATTGTGGCGATTTGTGCGCTGTTTTAAATTATATTAATTAAATTTACGATTAAAAACACATTGTTTTAAACGGGGCCAACTACAACTGATAAAGACACAAACAGCTGTACAAATTTGTCAGTATTTTTTTATATATCTATTATTTCGTGTGACAACTATTATTCAACAAGAGATAAAATTTTAACTACTCTATTATTGAAAAGAAACTTTGCCAGGTAACCCACTAATTAATACTTTTTGTTTTTATTAAAAATAAGACATATTTTCAGTTCATAATTTTTTTAACATATCAAGAGATATTTATATCTATAAATGTAAACAAATATTAGTCGACTTTGATTACTAACATTCGACTTTTTATCAATGATTCGATAATCACATAGATTAGGAGCTCTAACAAAGGTGATAAACACTAATTGTGGATACTTTGTGGAAATGTCTGATATAGAATCCGATGGCGAAGATTGGTTTAATAAAGATGAAGAAGAGATTTTGCAGAACTTGCAGTGCAAGGTCAAAAATGAGCATACGAGAGATACAGAAGCTAACACCGAAGATATAGTAGATGCTAATACAGAGTATATACGTGGTCCATCGGAAACAAGTATGATAATGCATATGCACATATGTATATATATTATTAACGGTTTTTTTTTTAATAAAATTACAGACGAATACCTTTACCAAAAACGACTGGAAGCTTCATCACACCTTTCCAAAGAAGCTAATGTAAAAAAGATGACCACGTCAGAGATGCGTAAGGCAATTAATCTAGAGCCATTGGACGTTTTCCTCTTTATTATAACAAACGAAAGAGATTTTTTTGTTGATCAAATATCGACTAGTGACGGATTGGAACGGGTTATTTTATACTTGCGTATTTGGTGTAAAATATGTGAACTGGAACTTCCTGGATTTCAAAAAGAGCTTCTACAGTACTTTGTGAACAATGACATATTTTTAGAAAAGTTACGAGTTTTAAGCGCTAAACTTTTTCAAAAAAAATTTAAGACGATATGGAAAAATGTCGAAGAGGTAGAAGAGATCATATATGCAATGAGATTCCTAATAGTTCGTTTGCATAAGTGGCAACTAATAACAACTAAAGCGTCATATGTAATTGAGCATATAAAGAAACTAATTGAAGATAGCGATAATCCGGACATGGTTCAACGACAACTGAGCCAGCAGCTAAAATTTGAGTTGGATAGAGTGTTAAAAGAAGAATGTAAACAGCTAAACGAAAATGCTAACGTAATCTAATTAATATCCAACTAATAATTCATAAGATATAATCGATGTGTAAATTTTTTCAGATATATCCCACACTTAATGAACTCTTTGAAGGAAACGGGGAAGACTGCAATCAAATCATTAACGCTTTAAAAATTTCTGAAAAATTAGAAGTGCCAGAGTATATCGCAAAACAAAAACGTATTCTTCGTGAAGATTTTATGATTCCTCTACGTGATTATGTATGCAAATTGAAAGAATTTGGTACATCACCACATGGTCCGGAGATATATGAGGACGTTTGCATCGTTCTTAATGCAGATTTCATCAATGCTAAGCGCCATGAAATGCTTTTCGTTGATGTGTTCGGCAGAAAGCGCCAATTGAATGAAAAAAGGAAAAAAGGAGATAATGTGATCTCTTTGACTAAGGAAGAAAAAAAATTAGCACGAGACAAATTATCAGCAATTAAAACTGGTTCTTTACTGTTATTTTCAACAAGTAGGAGCTTTGAAAATCTCATCTTGGCAACAGTTACTTACACCGACAGAGAACTTATAAATTTGGGATACGTAAGTAAAATCGAAATATTGTCATAGGATTAGGATAATAAATTTCCGGTTAATACAGTTAGGTATTGAAATTGTGCGGCAATATAATATTGGAACCTTTTATGACAGATCTTTGTTGATGTTCGAAACACCAGCCTTCTTTGAACCTTATAATAACGTATATAATTATTTGAATACCTATGGCGAGGATAAGCTGCCTATGAAGCAATATATTATTGATGGTGAGGTAATGTTGCTTTATTATTCCAACTAATCGATGGCCGAAAATACATACGATACATTTTATTTTTAAATTTCATTTGCCTTTACAGAGCAACGTATCTCCACCTCGTTACCTACAAATAACTAAACCTTATTCATATGATAGAGAAAAATTATCATTGAACACAACGAATCCAATCAAGCCGAAAAGTTTTCCACTAAATGAATCACAGTGGAACGCATATTGTAAAGCATTAACACATGAATTTTGTTTAATACAGGGTCCACCAGGAACTGGTAAAACCCACCTGTCGGTACATTTGGTGCGTACTCTTATTTCGAACGCTAAAACACCCGTCGTCCTAATTACTTACACGAACGATTCGCTAGACAAATTCTTACTGAAGCTTTCCTCCTATACCAGTAACATTTTACGATTCGGTAGCCAAACGCGTCTTCGCGAAATTGCAAAATTTAATGTACAGTTACAAGACACTCAAAACGAAATGGTAAATCCCCGCCTGAAGCGTCTCTACTACGTTGTTAACGAAGAGTTTACGACTAAGTTCGCAATCGTCCAACAAATACAAACGAATTTCGATGGTAGTGAAGAGTCTTACCAGAGTTTGTTGGCAGCTCAGAAAGCTGTACGTGATGTTCAGGAAAAGTTAAAAACAATACGTATAATGTTTCAATTTTATGTAGCACGAAAAGCGGATATCATAGCAATGACGTCAACTTTCGCTGCTAGAAATAATTTCCTATTTCGCTTGCTGCAGTGTAAAATCGGTAACAATATTTACTATATACACGATTTAGTGAAATAATTCTCATTCTAAGTGTTTTATTTGCTTAAATATTTGTAGTGATTTTCGAGGAAGCTGCGGAAATTTTGGAATCACACGTTCTGGCTTGCTTAACAGAATATACCGAACATGTCATCATGATTGGTGATCACCTGCAGTTAAAGCCTTATACTTCGAACTATCGCAATAGCCTCACGTCTCAACTAAATATATCATTATTCGAACGACTATTTGTTAACAATTTAAAAGGGTATACGCTGAACGTACAATATCGTATGCGTCCTTGTATTGCGGATTTAATTCATCCCACTTTCTACACTGATCTTAAGAACGATGATACAGTAAACAGTTATCCAAAAATTCGAAATATGGATAAAAATCTATATTTTCATACGCACCGGAAGCATGAAATTTTCTCAGAGGTATGGCACTTTCTTAACATAATATTATC
Organism: Bactrocera dorsalis; assembly: GCF_023373825.1. Lineage (NCBI taxonomy): Eukaryota > Metazoa > Arthropoda > Insecta > Diptera > Tephritidae > Bactrocera > Bactrocera dorsalis. Next base: position 4,808,174 of record NC_064304.1, on the reverse strand, counting down.
AATTCCAATTACACGTGAAAAATTTATAGTAATCATTTGTTTTGTTTACTTTCAGGATGAATGTTCAATCTTTAACCTATATGAGGTGAAGGAAATCTTAAAATTGGCCAAATTTTTAATAGAAAAGGCTTCTTATACAGCAAATGATATTGTCATTCTAAGTCCTTATGCTAAGCAAGTGGAAAGCCTGAAATCCGAGGTAAGCATGGTTTTGATTCACAAAATATAAAGAAAGTATGTATGTAGTCATATTGGTATTTCAGGCACTTAAATCTTTTGAAAATACCGAATTGAATATTTCTACTGTGGATAGCTTTCAGGGATTAGAGGCTGACATAGTACTTTTGTCGTTGGTGCGAAGCAATGACAAAGAACAAATTGGATTTCTCAAAGAGAAGAATCGTATTTGTGTAGCTCTTTCGCGTGCCAAACACGGCCTGTATATCATTGGAAATCTACCGTTACTGGCTAGATGCAGCGAGTCGTGGCGATCCATCGAACAGATATTAAAGTCACAGGACGCTATCGGCAATGAGTTTCCATTATCAAGTGAAGAATAACAATAAAGACTGCTAATATTTATGCAAAAAGCATTGAAACGTTAAGTGAATTAAGTGTGGAATTTAATTTTGCATTGTTCACGATTTGTTTCCTTCGTACGCGCATTAATTCTATAAAATAAAAAGCAAATGTTTGACATTTTGCCTTGAGACTTTATTTATTTATTTACTGTCTGTTTTATTTATGAAAGTTCTTTTTATTATTTATTTATTAATTTTCTTGTTATTATTTATTTATGCTTTTATGCTTCTTCTATAACCATTTTTAAGCTACACTACAATGATAAAATTTTACTGAAATCATGTTGGCTTTCCCTTTGTTCCGTTGTTTTGCTTTTATGTATGTATGTATGTATGTATTAAGTAATTGATACGATTAGATAATGTTCTCACAGTTATAACTTTATGAATATATTTATGTGTATGCAATAAGTTTAATTAAATTTAAAAGAAAAGCTGCTATCCATATGTACGTATGTAGTATGTCATAGCCAACTGTGTGTAAAATTTGTAGATGTCCTCAACAATGTGTGCAATAAGGAGTCGCATAAACATATAATTAGCAGTATAATATGTAACATATAAAGCATTTTTGTTTTTGTTTTTTTTTCTCACCCAATTAGCTGCTTAAACTATTAATTCATATTATGGGTCTTCGACATTATAATGAAGATATACATATTTACCATACTTAAAGTTTCTTACCATATGAGCAATTGCAATTTTTTCAAAGGATTTATGGTAAATAATTCAAGCTGATTGAAGATTAGTAAGCAAAAGCGTATACCTTGTCGCACAAACTGTTTTTCTTTACTGCGCCTGCGCTCTGGCCTTACTTTTTCTAAAGCTTACATTATATATTTCCATACATACAAAAGTGCGCAAGTATATACTCGTATGTATGTATTTAATCATTCAACCAGACATAATTTGTTTCTCGTAATTTTTGGTTGCGTTTTCGGATATTTCTCAACTTAGTTTATTTACTAATTCGTCTGCAAAACTGATACAGATTTTTTAACTTTATGAATATTTAAATTAAAACTTAACAATATTCACAAACTTTTGAAAATTGTTTAACGAAATTATCACCGAATTCATCCCTAGAATCACCGCTTTTATTAATTTTAAAATTTAATTACAGCATTGCGTTTTTATTTAAATTAGTTTGAAAGCATTGAATTATGTCTGTAGTATTGTTGTTCTCCAGTACGTATTTTGAAGAGTATTTTACAATATTACAATAACAATGAAGTATTTTACAGTATTACAATAACAACGATGAATCCAATTTAATTCATCATTTCATCGTTCCCTTTATGAATTACTTTTGTACTGATTTGATGTTGTTTACTTTATATATGTACGTATTCCTGCATATTTTTTTTACTCTTTGAATACACCTTGTCGGCTGAAGGTAATAATGCAAAGTTTCGCTCGGCAGTTGCTATAGTTGTAAGAGAAATTTCAAATCCAATCGAAAAGGCTTTTAACTTTCCCGCAGTTAAAACAATCTACCGAAAAATATAGTTCTCTACAGCGATTACACTTATTCGAACTCGACAAATGAATTGTATTTGGTGTTCCGGTAGAAAATGTTTTCGAAATTCAAATTTCGAATTGAATCTTAGCTCCAATGAAATTCGTTGGAAAATGTGAATGACGAAATTAATATGTATATATTTATGTATACTTTTTATATGGGGTTTGATGTTTTTATATTAAACAAATTTTAAGTGCATAGTAGATGTGAAAGCTATAAATCACGCTAACGAAGGATATCATACTTATGTATGTAAATTAAGGGAGATAAACAATGCTTTTGATTGACGATGTCTAGATGAGGCATATTTGTAAATGCGCTTTTATTTATTTCTTTATATTAAATTGTCCAACTAAATCGTTAAATTTTTATTATTTTTTTCTAGCATTTATTTATTTTTAATTTTTATGTTTTCATTTTCAATCAACCACTCATAATCATGTTCTAATCATTCCAGTTACATTACAAGTTTGTCTATATAAAAATACATTATATATGTATGTATGTATGTAGTATGTGTGGTATACTTTTCGGCGAATATTTTTTTATCATTACGCTTTTTTTGTTGTTTTAATGGGTTTCCTTAGTTGTTTTACATGTTTTCTATTTTCATAAAAATTTCTTAGCACTTTTTTTGTATGTGTTTTTGCATTCCGTGAATAAAACCAATATCTTATTATGAATGTATATATGCATGTATGTACGCTTTACAAGCATTCTCGCTAAATTGATTTATTTTATTGGTGTTATTGCGGTTTATTTATTCACAATTTTGATTTTCAAATGCAAAAATACCTTTTGGATTTGATCTGTTATCATTGGTAGTTTATTTAATTTTCATTATGTGCCTTACCATTTGCATGTACATATGTAATTTTGTTAGATTGTAGCAATTAATTATTTTTAGCTTTAAAACTTGAAATAAAATTTTTACTTAGATACAGATTCACAATCAAAAGAATGGTAAATAGAAAATTCTATTTTAAGCATACGAAGAAGAAACCGAATTAGATGTGTTTGCTGTTAAATTAATTGGGATACTTTGTGTCACATAGTAAATAGTGTTGCATGGCAAATGACGACCTTTACTCTTAAATTAGGTTATGTTACAAAGTAAAGATATACAGTAAGTTCTTATTACAAAATAAAGCAATTTTACATACATACATATTTCTAAAAAAAAGAAAGTAACTTTTAGGGTAAGTAAACTTAGAAAATTCTATTGCAAAGCTTAAAATTAGGCTCAATTAAAAATATGTTTTTGCATAAACGATGAAGAGAATCGATCATAAGTCAAGTTTTTTAAATTTAAACCGTGGAGGCAGTAACAGAGAGGGGACAGTGTAACATACAAGGTGGAATTTGGAAAATCAACTCCCTTATTTGGAACTCAATAAAATATATTATGTTTTCTTTAGGTTCCAGAACTATTTCATTTGAGTATTGCAGGTGGTGAGCAATAAATAATTTCTCATTTTTTTCAAGTGATTTTCAAAGTTCCACGGCAGAATGATAGGACGGACTATTGAAGAGGAAGTTTATAGAGTCCAAACTGTATGCTATTAGCAGCAGGCAAGAGCGTTAAACCGTTCAAAAGCAGGAGGAGAAAGTTAGAATATGCTCATATGTACATATGTATACCGTTATGCCCACGAAAGACGTAGCTAAATAAGATAGCACCTTAAAGCGAAATATAAATGGAACTTTTGTTTAAATATACGACGATATTAAATTATATTTTCTGTTACAGAAGAAATTAAAAATATTTAACAAATAAGTTCAGAATGAATACTAATAATTAACCGGATTTGCATTAAAAACGCGCATTTACTTTGCACCCATCAAAATATAGTAATTTTTTAAAAACTTTTTGTTTAATTGAACGAAGCTAATTGATAACTGATAGAAGATATTCTATTAAATAGAATAAAAGTGTAATGAAGCACGCACATCGTATTTGATGGTAAAATGTGTCAAGCTTCTTAAGCTACTAAATTAAGTAACAAAAAAATGGGTATCCAACGGTTCAGCCAGCTGCTATAACACACACATACATACATATAATGAGCTTACATGCATTGCTGCAATTGAGAAAATGAAATATGCGAAAGGGAATATATCAGTCGGTGGTTGGAGGATGTGGAAAGACATAGCAATACTCCTTGGGGATAATAAGAGAATGGGTAGATGTGAGGAACATTTTAGTACTACATACATATTTACTAGCTTTACAAACTTAAAATGTATGCAACTTTTTTTGGTGTTTATTTTGTGGTTTTATAGATATATGGTTCATATATGATGTTGATATTCTCCTTGTTGTTGGTGGCCTCTTAACATTTTCTTTGCGGTTGTTGTTGTTGAACTTATTGATGTATTTAGTACAATTTTGTTGTTGTTTTGACATGGTGAATGAGTGGTGTATGTTTGTATGTATGTATGAGAAATCGTGAGTATGTATGTGTATGAACTACTGCCATTTCGGTCACTATGCATGTGTATGTAAGACGATTGGTTGCTTAATGTTTTTGTTGTTGTTTTTATCTACTTATTTATGTTTTGTTGTTTGTATATTTTGTTTGTTTGTTTGTGGTCTTTATGCGGCGATTAGCAGACGCTAAACTGTCCTGCTATTTTTACAACAGCTATATTACATTTATGTTTGTTGCTGTTGCTGCTGTTGTCTGATCTGGCTATCAACCTTTTATTGCTACCGTCGATTAATCAGTCCATTGGGCGGTGCTTGCTGTCCCGCCGTATGCATCAGTTCCAATTCGACCAACAGCGGAAAATGATCCGAGGGTATATGTGGATGTGGGCAGCCAACAACTTTATTCTCACGTAGCCATTCATTCGAAATGGGACCCAATAAACCGAGCGGCACCATACCTGTTTTAGTATAAAATATATAATCGATGATGCCCTTAAAGTCGAACGTGTAGTTCGTGTGCGGCATTATGTCTTCACTGTAGGCGGAGGCCAATTTGAAGGAGTGCGTAAACTCGCTGGTGTCATTCGAGAGTAAGCGTTGCAGGCATGATTTATAGCCCATGTCCTTGAAATCTTGATGGTCCATTGCTACACGTCCCTTGCCGAGAAATTCGATAACACCGGAATCGGGTAAGGAATTGAAATCACCGCACAACAATAATTGTACGCTATTCGAGTCATTCTTATGGCCGGGTCTAAAGCTGTGGCTCGCCTCGTCGATAATAGTCTTAAGCTCATTGCTCAACATCATCGTTTGGATAAGTTTGACATCGCAGAATTCGGGATCCCAGTGAATGTGTGCAGTGCAAACAAGTAAGGGCTGGGAGATTTGTGTCACCTCCGTCATTGGATCCCAGGCATTTTCCTTCACTTTCAGCAATGCTGCCAAACCGATATTGTCTTTCGGCATTACGCGATTCAACATATTGTCCGAGCCCTCAGCATTAGCCATTGCCAATTGATTGAATTCGATTAAATGTTCTTTAATCAATGTGAATCTGTAAGAGGTTAATAGGGCGACAAAAATCCACGATCAATATAGTACAAATAAAGTAAAATATAAATAAATTAAGTTCATAACCTTAAAACTAAAAATTTTATGAGTACCAGATTTAACAGTTACTACTGATGAGGATCCTACTCTATGTTTTTCTTATGTTTATATCTGTATACACTCACTTTGCAGCTCTAAAGAAAATAGCGCAGCCGTCCACAAATTTACGTTCCATCTCTGACATAGTCTTGGCACGGGATTTCGGCGAGAAAATACCCTCATAACCATCGGCCTTCAGTTCAGGCAGAAAGAAATTATAAAACTGTTCTGTTTCGATTTCTTGCAGACTAATTATATCCGCCGAATAGTGACGGATTTCGTCAAGTATCGCCTTTTTTCTGTACTCCCAACTCAAGGCCCATGATGGACAGTATCCGTACATCTGTCGTGTGGCATATTTGTCGCACAAAACATTATAACACATAACTGTAAAGATGCCTATAACAAATAAACATAAAATATTCCTTTATTATATGTGTTGTATCCACATACATACATATGTATTTACAATATATGTATGTTTTTTATGAGTATAAAAATTATGTAGGATGAGATACAAAGTCTACAAAAGAAGAAACTTACATGCTGGCCTCGATTTGTTCGGTTTGGCTAATGGTATCCATGGACGTTGGGGCGGAGGGGTTACTGAAACTAAAAGTAAAAAATATAAATAACATTTTATTACAAGCTGTATGCAAAGATAGTTTGGGTATCTAAAATAATATATACACAATATGAATAATATAAAATATACAATATACCCTTATGATGTTAGGTTAGGTATGTTGAAGATTCATTCAATATTTATGTAAATTGTTTCCGAATATTTGCAGTGCTTTTTACAAAAACTTATTTTGCTGTTTTAAAAATAAAGAAATTTCGGTGTTCTTATTGATATACAAGCCTGACCAATGGACATGTGACGAAGGTGTGAATCCAAACCAGATGAATAAGTTAAGTGATGAAACTTCAGAATAAGAAATGAGTTTGCCGAATCTTTTGCAGAATATTGTATGATGGCTTTTTCTTTTTTGAGGTCTGGCTGATCAATAAATTCAAATACACATATAATCAATATATGTAAGTCTTGAAACGATTTCGGTAGCAATATCTTTAATCTTCGCAAATAAGCAAGATTGTCTTCAAATTCGAACGAATTTTGCAAATCGAAGACCAAGTTAGGGCAAACCCTTCTGTAATAATATTACTCGTGAGAAACATAGTTGAGATTGGGTATACAAATACAAAGTCGCAACCGTCATATAATGCATTATATCCCACTTCGATTTGTAACATAAAACTAATTTGTATTTCTAAAAGGTATTTCCTTAAATGTGTGAGAAAAAAAACACAAAAACAGGTGCTAATATGTATGAATATTTGCCGATCACCTGCTACAAAGCTTATTAGATATGAAAATAATTGATAATTGCACATTTCTTTCTTTCTATTTCTACATCTTTGATATAATTAGGTAGCCCGGAATTGGAAAGGTGATAGCCAAGTGGATTCGCGTTACTTCCACTAGGCACGCAATGCTTTGCCCATGGAATATATAATGAGTATATACAAGCTATGAATGTACAATTGTATGCTATTTAATTTGCAGTCTTAACGCGATTTGCACGAAATCGTCGAGGGAATTAACTAAGCCGTTGGCGTCGTAAACGCCACAACAAACATCTTAGATTGCACTGGATTTATTATTTTGTTTGTTGTTATGGGTGTATGATTAACTGTATGTTGTATGTTTGTTGGTATTATGACGTTGGTGGTAGTCAATGAGCAATTGCAAGCGCGACGGTGAAAGTGACCCACAAATTACTTCCGTGTAACTAACAACAACAACAACAGTAGCAAAAAATTATATTCACATTATGAACGAGCGTACAATTTAAAAATTTTGGATTTGATATACGCTTTACACTTTACCAAGCCCTACTAATTAAAGTAGCTGATTTTGTTGCCTTTTACCAACAAAAAAATACACGTGTATTATTATTGTATTTTGCAAAAACACCTAAAATTCATTTGGATTAGGTTTGAGCACGTTCCTGCGATTGCCAAGTTTTGACATTCACTACCACTTGGTGAGTCCTAGGGCGCTGCATTTAACTAATGAATATGTAATTACTGGAAACATTAGCGTTGCTGAGGCCAGCTTTATATTTTCTAATACACTTCCGAATGAGAATACTGAAAGAATAAATCTTGTAAGATCCTTCTGAAAATATCTAGATTCAAAGGGGTTTCAAGTGTGTTGTGGTTCGCAAACTGCACCTAATCATTTATAAATGCGGTCAATAAACGTTACGTATTGGATTACAACATAATTACGAACGATTAATAAGAATCAACCTTATTCTCCTAAAAATACAGACGATATGTTGGAAAATCGGTTTAATTGAAACAATATGACACAATATGTTTTATTTTAAGAACTTGAGATGATTTACCATTTTACACGTCCGGACATTTCGTGGTTTCTCTGTCAAAATTCAACTAATAGCTAAATGGCCATATAATTTTAAAATAATGCGATAATAAAATCGATCAACAGACTTATTAACAGTTGCAATGTTTACAGATTGAAAATTCTAAACTTCAATCAGCTGTTAGTTTGCGATTGAAATTGTCACTTTTCAACATTGCCATCAATATTAATTGTTTGGAGCGTAAGAAGTTGCAGTCTATTAATTAAATTATAGTAGTAAATGTAAGAAACCAATTGATTGGTTCACTTTTACACACACACACATATTCATTGAATTAATTCAGCTCCATTTATTTAGTAAATGACTTCAAAAGACTTGCCTTCATTTTTTTGGTTGTCGTTATCGTTGCAGTTGCAGGTGAGGTAATTTGCGCTAGGGAAACCTCGAATTAAGGAAGCGGAAACCAAAGACAATAATTTTGGAAGTAAATGTTTATTATTTTTCGTAAAAAGATTACTTAAAAATTTTGTAAGAGTACATGTTTACGTTTATACATATTGATGGCTCAAAAGAAACGTTTGGAAATAAGGATATTTAGCATGTAATATGTTTTACATAAGTCTATTAAAGGTCTGTCAATTGGCGATTAAAAGTAAATATGTTTTTTGGTCAAAGTATTTTAGCGCTGGCATTTAAAAAAAAAATATCATAAGAAATTTTTGAAAAAAATCTCGAGATGGATACGTTTTTTTGCCACTTAAGCGGTTGAAGTTATTCTAAAGATATTGTTGGGATATGACATTGAACACATTGTAGGCGATCTCTTCCTTTGTACGTGAATATGAACTTTCATACTCAAAATCGTATAACCTTTATTTAACAGTAGTGGAAAAGACTCGAAAAGCTTAAAATATTATTAAGCTACTACCAACTTTCGTTACATGATTAAAATAATAATTTGATTCAATCGAATGTTTCGTAACAACCACAAAACTCACTGTCGGTTTTGCGAAATCAATGGAGATTTGTCTGTATGTACATATGTATGTATGTATATAATGTATAATTTTTTATAAGCTTGTAAAACTAAAATTTAATTACATCAATTTTCAGGGTTATTTAAAAGTCATTATTTTTTTTATAAAAACATAATTGAGCTCCAGCTTAAGCCAGAGCCACAACCAACTAACTCTACCACAGAAACAAAGGCAAAAAGCAAAAGCAAAAATCTGCAGCTAAATCCGTTACAACTGGCCAATAAAAAGTTGCTAGCAACAGTACAGATTAAATAAAACCCAAACACCAAATACATTAACAAAGGCAAAGATTGTGACTGCAAAAAATACCGACAATAAAGGCAACAAAGAGGGAGCTAAAATTAACCGAATCATAAAATCGTAAAAAGTGAAAGTTCTCCCCACTGCCCGGCACCAAGTAAACAGACACACGAGGAGCCAATGTAAACAGAAACGCACTGTTGCGTGGCGTCATCTTGAAATAAATAAACAAAAGAAAAGAAAACGAAAAAAAACCGCCAAACCCGAAAAGAAAATAAACATGAAAATTAAGATTGTTTAATGATTCTCTTGAAAATTGTAAAATAAGAAAATTGTGTTTTTTTTATTATTTTCTATAAATACGTGTTTTGTTCTTAATACTTTAAATAAAAAAAAGTACAAGTGGTTTCGATGGAGTATAAAAATGCAAGATTTTCAGCTTGTCTACAGTTAAAAAATAGATATAGATGAATAGACCCGAACATTAGTGAAAAGTTTAGATGAAATAGATGTTACCAATCTTGTGGTATTACAAAATTTAGACAGATCTATGTGGACTTCATGTATGTAAGCATACCTTATCATCCATCCCAAAGTGGTAAAATGTGTGTATGTATGTTAAATGTGCACTTACATATGTAAATGTACATTATTCTACAACAGCGAAATTTATTCAAATATTCGAAAAAACAACAACGAACCAAAGCAAATATTAGTGCAATTCGATCGTCACGATATTTACAAATCACACTTGCACCTTCAGTCCCCCAGCTAGCTTTGTACTTAGCGCCAACAAATAGAGCTTCAAAGTTGATATACAATACAGTAAAGGGGAGGTTATTAGCTCGATATCTATTAATTTAAGCTTAAAAAGACGACAAGTCTGATTAAGAAGATTTAGTGATCAAATTTTATAATTAAGTTTTTAGAGTCAACGCAAAATATCAGTTTAATCCATCCAAGTCATCAACCATTTTGAGGCCCATCAACTTCTGAGACCTAAATATGGAGCTTAGCAAGAAAAGAAAGTCCCTTAATCAGACCAAAGGGTTTTTGTCGGTAAATCCGTCTATCAAATTATTTTAGATACATATACATACATATAATACAACAAACTATTATGGAAAAAAAAATTGTAAGACTTTTTAATATAAATTTCGGCGAAACATATACATACGTCAAAATATATATTTTTTAGGTTGATATGTCTGTCAGTGGCATCTGTGCCAAATGTCACATCAAAATAATCATTAGTGTTTAGTAAATATTTGTCTTTCTGAAGTACATAAAGTGCATTCAACGATTGTTACTATGAGCGAAATTATTCAACAAAGTTGCACTCAATTTTTTGTGCAGAACCAAATTTCTGATGCTAAACCGTTTCGAATGTTGGAAAAGGTCTTCGTTGATAATTGGTTGGCATGAGAACGAGTGTTTTCGATTGGTGCAAATTATTCAAAGAGTGTCGATAGCGCGTTGACGACGAACGACGTCCAGGACGGCCGTCTACAGCAACTGATGATCAACTCGTCAATAAAATAAATGAATTGGTGCTTGACAACAGTCAGAGATCTTACTGGCGTCGTTGGAATATCGGAAGGATTAGTGAAAACCATTTTGAAAGATTATTTGGGCCTTAGAAAAGGGAAAGCACGATCGGTTCCAAAAAAACTCAATTTTTTTTAAACAGTCGCGTTAAGGTCTGAAAGTTTACCGACTACCAGGATGTCATGAAACGTATTATTACTGGCAATGAGTCTTAGATCTATGCTTACGACCCGGACACAGACGATCAATCGCCCGAATATCGTGGCAAAGGTGACCCGAACCCGATGAAACCACGTTAAAGCAGTTCAAAAGTCAAGGTTATGTTGACAGTTTTCTTCGTTTATCGAGGTGTGGTGCACTCCGAATTCCTTCCGACCATCCAAACTGTCAACAAGAAATACTATTTGAGTGTTATGCGTCGTTTGCGCGAAGCTATTCGTAAAAAGAGGCCGGAATTATGGGGGCGACAACTCCTGGTTTTTGCACTATGATAATCAAACGTGAATCGCTACGCGTATTGAAGGCTATTCCGGAAATTGACTTTAACTACTGTTTCGAGAATTGGAAAAAAACGTTGGCACAAGTATATAGGGGCCAAGGAGGATTACTTTGAGGGGGTTGACATATGCAAATTTTGAATAATAAAACAAGAATTTTTAAAGTATGAACAAAGTCTATTATTTCATAGTAATATGCACATAATTATTTTTTTTTTGATTAAAGTATTTTTGATTTATTGAATTAGCTGGTAAAACAAAACGATTATAATGTTGCCATATGCATATGCACGTCACTTGCACTCTCCCAAATAAAATGCTGACAAAGCAAACTAACATTTAAACATTTACATATGGATGAGCATACACAACGACGCGTTCGAAAGCCTCTAAAGGCTAAATCAGCTGTGGTTGGTGAGTATCTCCTAGTAGACTAGTCGGCTTGTATGGTTTTCGTGTGTTTGTTTTGTTTCAGCCACTTCAATTTCCACATCGTTAACTCCTGCTGCTCCATTGAGTTTTCGATCGGTTGTGTTGTTGTATTGCGTCGGACAATGTTCGATCGAAAAAGAAAGTGAATTTACTGCTTCACTGGCTTTTTTATATTGCGCAGATATTGACTTGTTGGCTCTACATTAGGGTAGTTCCAGAAGCGCTCGGAAGTTATTCGCTGAAGCTAATGACTACTGGCATTGCATCGGTATTCAGTCATATTACGGATTTGTAAGTGTTTCCTTAAATATTTTATCGACTTATCGAACGAAGGCAAATGTCGGTTGAACATCTCAAATAATCAGCTAATAAAACTTCTTCAAATAAATAACTGCATATTATTAGTACTTCTGCGCATCATGTCCGTGGCATTGTCGTGACGTGTTGTTACTTTTAACTTTTTTAAGTAAGTCCGCCACCGCTTGCATACAGCACAGCTTCTTTATCAGTGCAGGGGTGTAGGGATTCAATCTCGCTCGCTACTTGTGCCGCTATTGCACTGCTCTGCCACCATAAATAAAACCAGTTTAACTGCATTTTTATGCACACATTTTTATTACACGCGAAACCGTTCGCTGCCAAAAGTTGAACCATACTGTGCAGCACTTTGCGGAGTCATAGCGACATAAATATGTGTGTAACGGGTGATTTTTTTGAGGTTAGGATTTTCATGCATTAGTATTTGACAGATCACGTGGGATTTCAGACATGGTGTCAAAGAGAAAGATGCTCAGTATGCTTTGACATTTCATCATGAATAGACTTACTAACGAGCAACGCTTGCAAATCATTGAATTTTATTACCAAAATCAGTGTTCGGTTCGAAATGTGTTTATCGACAAATTTTGTTCAGCGATGAGGCTCATTTCTGGTTGAATGGCTACGTAAATAAGCAAAATTGCCGCATTTGGGGTGAAGAGCAACCAGAAGCCGTTCAAGAACTGCCCATGCATCCCGAAAAATGCACTGTTTGGTGTGGTTTGTACGCTGGTGGAATCATTGGACCGTATTTTTTCAAAGATGCTGTTGGACGCAACGTTACGGTGAATGGCGATCGCTATCGTTCGATGCTAACAAACTTTTTGTTGCCAAAAATGGAAGAACTGAACTTGGTTGACATGTGGTTTCAACAAGATGGCGCTACATGCCACACAGCTCGCGATTCTATGGCCATTTTGAGGGAAAACTTCGGACAACAATTCATCTCAAGAAATGGACCCGTAAGTTGGCCACCAAGATCATGCGATTTAACGCCTTTAGACTATTTTTTGTGGGGCTACGTCAAGTCTAAAGTCTACAGAAATAAGCCAGCAACTATTCCAGCTTTGGAAGACAACATTTCCGAAGAAATTCGGGCTATTCCGGCCGAAATGCTCGAAAAAGTTGCCCAAAATTGGACTTTCCGAATGGACCACCTAAGACGCAGCCGCGGTCAACATTTAAATGAAATTATCTTCAAAAAGTAAATGTCATGAACCAATCTAACGTTTCAAATAAAGAACCGATGAGATTTTGCAAATTTTATGCGTTTTTTTTTTTAAAAAAGTTATCAAGCTCTTAAAAAATCACCCTTTACTATGCGTGTGATAGCGGTGGCGACAACGAAAACGCCATTGCACCGGTTTTACTGGCGGGCAGAGAGGTTGTTAGTCGGGCGATGTTCGAACATTCGTGAGCAAAGATTGAAAACTGCACCACATCCACAATGCTATCGCCAGCTCGTTGACAGCGTCATCAGCATCAGCAATGCATATCAACCGGTGTTTCAACTATTGCGCCAAGAGTCAAGCTGGCAAAACAAGCAATAATCTGAATGCTGACAATTCACCCAGCGAGAATGAGTTTCAATAAAGTCCATATAAATCTAACTAAACAAACTAAATAACAAAAAAAGGAAAAATAAAGTAATCGGTGTGGGGAAAATTCGCTCATCTCATAAAAAAATTATGTCAAATAATTAACGTGACTGATTGAGGAGGAATTGATTTTCATTTTTAAATATTGAGGAACAAAATTTACTGACATTTTCATCACTTTTCTCCTACTTATGAGAGCTAACTGTGGCTTTAAATTAATTAGAGTTGTGTAAAATATACAATTACTTTTCCTGCAGGGTCTAGGTAGCGGTTTTATACATACTACCAGACATATTAAAAGAGTAGTGCAAGTGTTAACATTTGCATTGCGTCGAATTGTTGTTTTTGTTATTTACGAGTAAATAATTTTTTTATAAACACATTTTTGCTGCTTTGGTTTTACAATTTTTATTGATCGACAATTAAAATGACCAACAAACAGGTTTTGAGTTGCTTCTGCATATGTTATGCATAAATCTCATAATATACATACATACATACATATAAATGATAGCATTGCCGCTGACAGCGCGCATGCGCATTCGCTGTCACCCAGACAGTGGACTAGTCAAGCCGCAAGCATACAATATGTTGCAGAGCAACATTTCCGCCACTACACCAGCACGGTCACATATAACATACACACGTAGTTACCGCCCCCACTACCATCGCCATTATAATCTCACTCAGAGTCGCATTGCGCAGGTGTTGTAATCTTCTGTTCGCTAGTTAATTTTATTGCCTGCTTTATAGTTTTTCTCCGACAGCTATGTATGTTGCCAAACAAAGCAGGAAAGCTGAATATTTCACACACGTACAAATATACATATTGCATACGGGTGCATACGTAGATACCATACTTTTGGTTTGTGGAGCTTTTTGATTTTTTTCTTCCTCTTATTGCCATGATTGTCGTAGGCGACACTTTCGGATGATCCACTTTTAAGTACTTTCACTAAGTCACTACTCGTTTCGGTGGTGGCTCGGTGAATTGGCGTCGCTCCGTTTCACGACATGTTTGTTGTTGTTGCTACTACTCTTCAAATTGCTATTTTATGATGTTATTTTTGCATTTACAAGCAAATAGTTTGAACATTTACAACAACAAAGTGTATGGTTTTCAAGTAAAACAATAAAAACAAATTGTTGTGCGAATTGACGGAAGTATTTACCTTGAGATGCCTACTAAAGATAATTGAATAATGAATCAAATGATTTGTACTTTCATTTAAGGCATTGCCTTGAGTGTTTTTTGCAAGCGTTTAGTGTTTAAATATGTATGTACATGTTTGCTGCTATAGATTGTCACTTAATTGAGGCAACAAGTAAATTGAGAATAAAAAATCACTTTATTATGTTGAGCAAAATAAATGGAGTTCTGGATTCCGAATTCCAGGATGTACATTTACTAAGATATTGAAATACGAATCAACTTAAACTAAAAAGTTATTATTAATACAATGTGGCGAAAAAGTACCCGGAAATTGTAAATAGCACGCAAAATATTTAATTAGTTATCAATATTTATTTTGTCGCCTTCAAAGTAATCCTTACCAGATGTAATATTCTTATGCAAACAATTTTTCCAGTCCCCAATACTTTTCATAAGCACTTTTTGGGATGGCCTTCAGCTGCTTCAACGAATTTTGTTTTTGGCCGAGTGTAAATGGGTTCCATCGGTGTCTCATCGGCGGTTATAATATTCTCCATGAATGTGGGGTCGGAATTCGCAAGATCAAGCATGTCCAAAGAAGTCTTGTTTACGACACTCTTTTTGAAAACTTTAAATTCAGTTTTACAGTTTTATCGGGACGAGTCGGGCAAGAACGCGTTTCATACCCAAAATATCCACAAAAATTATTCGAACGGACTCTCGAGAGATGTCGAGCTCACTTGGTCGAAGGTCGTCCAGAACGAGGCATGTCTTCAACGATCCCTCGATCGTCTTGTGTTTTTGACAAAACTGAAAAGTGCGCTATTCGGCTGTGCATTTCCATACCAAATTTCGTGAATATACCATATCTTGTAAAACAAATAGGGTTTTAATACACGGACCATAAGCAAAGGCTAAGTTCGGGTGCACCCGCATATTTTATACTCCAGCAAATTGCAAGGATCACAGCCGGCAATATTGGAAAAGTAGCAAAAAAAAGGTTTCAACTTCGGATTCGTGAATGGATTACCTCATACTATTAACATGCCACATTCTAATTAAATTCTCTCTGGGTTTCATTAAGGTACCTTTCACACCATCACCAATCTATTTGGAGTAAAGTCAGCCCGATTTTATCAATTTTTAGCATAAAAATACTAGTCTAAATTTGATCGAGGTAACTCACATATTGGCCGGTACAAAGTCAACCGGAATTTTGCAAATCTTTATATAAGGCTAATGTGTACTAAAGGTAGTCTTGATACGATTCTATCAATTTTTGACATTTAGACATATTATTATCAAAAAGGATTATCTTCGAATTTCAATTGAATATCTTACCAATATTTTCGGTAAAAAATCACTAGAGTCCACATATTCGATACGTAGGAGCTTGGATAGTTTCCGTTCGATTTGGATTTAAGAAACCCGTTACATGGGGTGTGGACAGAATTATCATCCGATTTTATTTATTTTCACTCTTTCGTAAGAAAGGTTAGGTTAGAGAGCTGACCAAAGCTGCATGTGGAACGAAAATGATACGGTAATCCATCAATGCGAAAGCTGATGGCATAAACGAAGTCTAGTTTAGAAACACCACTTCGCATTCTTAACTGAGGCCCTCCACAGACTAGTTACAGTAGGTTAGAACAAAATCGGTACAGCGGAAAAGTTTAAATCAAAACTCGCCATATTATAATGTATACTTTAATTTTTTTTTAATTTCAAATTTGCAAATCAGCAGAAAATAAATCCGGAAAATCTAATGACATATAAAAATATTGAATTCAATTATCAGCTAATTCGCTGCACTATAACGGTTACACATAATGTGTGCATGGCACGAATAAATTTATGACCGTTTTCAATTCTTTTCGTCTGCCATGACACTGAATGAGAGGCGTGTAAAAAACTGTTTATTTGGTCATAAAATGAAATGTAGGCCAATTACGCGAATTGTCTAATAGTGAAGTCTTCTTCACACCACAAAATATAATAGTAATAACAAATATAAGCCGCGGAAAAGAAAAAAGTCAAAAACCAACACGATACGGCACTGGAAACGGAACCGAAAACGCGCCATCAAAACAAAAACAAAGAGCGCGAATAAAAAAGAAAACAACTTTAAGTAAAGTAAAACGGAAAAAAGTAACAGACAGACAGTTAAAGTGTTTCGTAACCGAAGTAACAGTTACCATTTATTGTTTGGACTGAAATGCGGGCACCAAAAAAGCAAAACTAACAAAAAAAATCTCAACGGAAATACACAGCACTTATGTATGGATGTATGTAATCGGCCATTTATAACAGATTTACCTAAATATCTGCACTTCACACATACACACATACATACATATGTATATACTTGTTTACATGTAAATGTGTGGAAGCTTGCAGCTTTATGGGTATGACTAATTATGAAGCCGTAGTGGAGTAGTGTACTTTGCCTATTAAGCAACAACACAGCAAACCACGAAGACCAAACTTATAATTAGGCAGACGAAGTGTTGGAAAGGTAACTGATCGTCTGTAAAACACATTTGGTCGAATTAATCAAAGATGATGTAAAATATTATTACATACATTTTGTTTTGCTTTTCGTTTATCCTTTTGTTGCTGCAAAGAGGTGTGTCGGATAGCTGTAGCTTGACATTTAGATATATATTATTAAATATTTTATTTTATATTAAATATACATAGGCATATACGGTATGTATGTGTTGGCACCAATATGTATCGATAGCATATGCTTTTATTACTTTATGAAGAAGTTTTAAATAAAAAATACTCAACAATACCTCTTTGGTTTTCTTCTTTCGGAAAGATAACTTTAGTAGCTTAAAACTTGTAACAGGGTTATCAATATGAGCGCTACAAAAGTTTTTTATATTTCTATAGTGCATTCGATGTATGGAACTCAATTTCGTTTGCATGGCAACCACAGGCACACTTGCAGAAGTCCAGATGCTGAACACAATATTTGACGGTTTTCAAGCATAAATCGGCCAACACTGCTGCAATTTCACGTTCGATATTCGTACGAAGTTCATAAACCGTCACTAGGTTGTTGGCATAGACTTGACGTAGTCCCAAAGGAAAAAGTCTAACGGCGTCAAATCGCATTACCGAGGCGGCCAATTGACTGGGGCATTTCGTGAGATAACACGTTCATCAAACCAAATTAATTGTGATAATCGTTGCGGCCAAATATATTCGGTTATCATTGAGCGGTAGCGATTCCTATTCACAGTAACATGCCGGTCTTGATCATCACGGAAAAAGTACGAACAATGAAGCCGCCGGCCTATAAACCGTACCAAACCGCAATTTTTCGGGAAGCAATGGTCACTCATGACGAAGCCATTTAACGAGAAATGAGCCGCATAGCTGAAGATGACTTTTCGATGAAAATCCGGAACATTTTTAATTCATTCCTCAGACCAATTTACGAATATACGAGGGTTCTCGTGGTCAAGCGGCTTCTGTTCTTGCGTTAATTTGATCTTGTGAGGATGTAGGCCAAGATCTTTTCGCAAAATTGAAAACGACATGTGAGAGACTGATTTGGTTGGGTCTTCTTCAATTGATGCGCTAGCGGCAGCAATATTCTCGACACGATTTTGTAATGTGCCTGTGGATTCAAATTTTTCCACTAGACTGTTGGTCTGACAGGACGATTATGACGACCATAAATATACTACGAATTTCGGTAGTTATTATTAAAAATTTGGGCTCGTTGTTGAATCGTATTTGATAAAATGGCAAACCTTACCGAAGAGAAATGTTAAAAGAGCGGGAAAAATATGACTTCGTTTGCTGTCCTTATCGGTCTACTTTTGTAGCGTCCCTATTGAAAAACCCGTTAGTTGGTAATGCTTTCGTTACTAAAAATTATTTATGGTAGAGTAAGGTCCTTTTTTCCGACTTTTTTTATTTTTGTTGCATATACTTGCAGTTAGAAATAGCAAAGCAACTGTAAAAATTTCCATTTTTCTATCACAAATCAATAGGTTTATCACAAATATTTTCCTGCAACTAGTCTTGAAGTTGTTTTTCAGTAAGTCAGAAATGCGTACATAAATATATCTTTATATGAGATATTTATGAGCAATTGGCAATTAACAAACGTCAAGTCAAAGGTTATTAACAATGTCAAAGCTCTCGAGAAAGAACTTCACAGCATATTGATGACGTTCAACTACAACATTGGGACTTGCGAAAAAGAGATGCTGTGTTCTAAGCTTGAAATAATAAGATTGACAAAGCTGGCTTCACTTGAAATGCGTAAACGTGCGTGAGAAAGTACAGCATGGAATTATCTCATAGTAAATATGTAATCCTTCAGGTGGAAAATTTAAAAGGATATCAAAAGCAACGTCGTTTTTTTCCAGACTTTCTAAAACATAAGACTGAACGGAAAACATACCAACAAATAAATCATCAAGTACGGAAATATCTTTCGATTACGATGATGAAAAATACAATCTTCACATAATTGAAAATTCAGAGCATTTTAGCGAGTGACCGCACGACCCAATAACCAAAATACTCATATGTAATTATGCTTAGTTGTAACATAATAAATAATAACAAAAAAAATCACGGATGAAATTTATATCCGCGGTAGTCGGCAGAGCTTTGACCGAGAAACCGAAGAAAAGCTGACAACTAAATAATAAAAAATCCACAATCAACAACAACACATACACAAGTAGGAATTAACGTGAAACGACGATGTTGTGTAACTAATAATACAAATCCATTAACTTAAAAGCAAATAAGTGATGAAAATTAAGGAAATACAAAAATAAATAAATACAACGGTAAAGACGTTGAAGCTTGTCGAATTAGTTAATTATGTAATATTTTTCGGTTGAACTGTTAAATACGAGCAAGTAGCGCATGAACTTTATCGTGAAATTTTATGGAGTCGTATATGTATGTCATTACTCCTGAACCTCGCTGCGCATAAAAAAGTACTAAACTGTAGAAATGCATATGTTTACTAAGTAAATTTATTATATGTATATGAACAATAAGCTATGTACATACTTCTAATATATTTCACATTTTTTCTTATTTAATTGCCATATACCACATACATATGTATATACTCCATATCAACAGGTGTGCATGTACAATATGTATGTATATAAAAGCGGCATATGAACATTTACGTACATACATATCTACATGCATATAACGGTAGCAATCAAAAATGATGACAGCCACTAAGAATACCACAATGATAAATTGAGGGTATAGAAGCTCCACATAATAACATTCAACACAATGAAACCTGGTCAAAAATTTATTGGTACTGAGCGGTATTCTGACCGTTAGTATCTTAACTGTTTGACATTTTACATAACCTTCTTCTTAATTGTCGCTGCTATTGTAGCGCTGCTCAGTAGTGACTCGTCGGTTTTTCTTTACACACATGGTACATATGCACATAGGTCGTATGCACGCACATATCTGCCTAGTCAGAATGTCATATTTCGGCCACAATTCTAAGACCCACTTTCGATGGCGAAACATGTGTGTTACTGTTGTGCGGCTTTTTGATGGGCTCTTAAGTTGGAACAGAATTTAAAAGTTTCCATTGTGTTGCAACAGAGCAGCTAGAATACAACAGCGGATACCTAGCAGTGTGTGTGTGCCAGCGACCCAACAACGGAAAAGTGTGAACCAGAGTTAATGTACGAGTGTGTATGTACATATGTATATACGTTTGTATGTAACTCTGCACCAAATATGAGCACTTGGAACATGGTACTGAAAATTTCAACACCGCGGAGTGATTTTGCCGACTCATCCAGCAACAATCTTGCACAAAAAGGCAAAACCTTGTGAGTGTATGTGTATATGTATGGACATACCGAATATACTTAGCGACATATGACATACTCATATGTGCGGATTTATGGTGTCTTCTAGCATGTGAGTTCAAAGTTAAGTTAAGCGGCCACTTAACCGGCACAACGGGAAGTTACAATAGGCACCATGTGGCACATAAAGGTATCAGAATTGGGTCATTTACCGCTATCACTATTTGTCTCAGACCGCTTACTGTTTTTTTGTATTTTTTTATAACAACAGATATATTTGAAGTCGTACGAAATTACGTACGAATAAATGATGCATTAAAAATGTATGACATACTTAAGTGACTAGGACCCGTTTAAATAAAATCTGGGCCAGTGCTAATTAACAAAGGCTTAGGCAAGAGCAATAAAATTTAAGAATTGCATTTGTAGACCTTTATATACTTGTTTTTCAAGAGCATCGTTAGTAGAACTTATAATGAGTCGAAGATACAATATATCGTAACTATGTGACCCAACTTAAGTCAGTTCCAATGATATGATTTTCGAACATTTTTATAGTTCATATTTGAACAGCTTCTCCGAATTTAATTTTTTTGGTTAAATGGAGCTGAAAATCTCATCTTTCCAATCACAATGTGATTGGTATCACTGGAGATATACGACTGCAACGACATCTATTAACAAAAGACTTTTTCGACTACCCAAAATAATAATTGCAAAAATACATATGGTTAACTTCATTATATCATATTACTCACTAACGGTGGCCATAAAACACAGAGTGTTATCAGAAAGGAAAGTGCGAACTCTTTTCTTCACCACATGGATCTAATATTTTACATATATAGTTAATTTTGAGTAGATGTATACATACATATGTATGTACATATGAAAATCTGTGTTTGGGTTTCTGGTCACGATATCGCTTGGAGCAATTTACACACTGCCAACGGTTAATAAAGCCAAATTTGAGAAAATTAACACATTTTCGAAAGTGCGTATATGTATGTATGTAAGTGCATGTGCTGACCAAGAGGTGGGTCTGCCTCTGCCAACGATTGCGTGCCAATAAAAGTGAAAGAGGAAAACTACATTTGAATGTTGGAGAATTTTTGAAAATTATATTTTAATTGTTTTGCTTTGGGCTTGGTACAAAAACACCCATATAGAAACACACACCACCTGTCCAAGTAAGGAGCACGCGTTCATTAAGAGAATGAGTAGAAAAACGCTCAAATGCCCATAATGGATACTCGAGTATGAGTAGGCATTCTTTGTTTTGTTAGAAATATGTCAAATGGAGGCAATTTTCTCAATTTCTTGAAGTAGCAGCCTCTTGTTTAATTCGTATTTAGCCCGAAGCTTTTACGCTATTGGTTAGGTATGGATAAGATTCTAATAGGTTTGAGTGAACAATTATTTCTAAAATTAATAGCATTCGATTTCAAAAAAACAACCGCTTCAAGCGTCTCAGAATTGTTTTGCATCTGCTTTTATTTGAGATTAATATTGCAGCACTTTAATATAACTTTTCTGTGCATTATAGTTCTTTAAGTGGCAGTAGACATCTACTTTATTCCAAAGCGGTTGGAACTATTAGCCTTTTAAGCTTTGTAATACAATTAAATATCTAATCACCTTTAAGCTTTGTTATTATTAATAAGCTAACTTATTATGAAGACGATAGTTAACAATTTTCAATAATTCAGACAAAAAAAGGAGAAGAAACAAGAAAGGAAGAGCTAAGTTCATGTATAATAGCTTGTTAGTTACATGGGGTCTAGGCGAGTTTTCAGCCGATTCTATTCGTCCTAAGCAAAATATGCTCAATTTTAACGGGTGATTTTTTTGAGGTTAGGATTTTCATGCATTAGTATTTGACAGATCACGTGGGATTTCAGACATGGTGTCAAAGAGAAAGATGCTCAGTATGCTTTGACATTTCATCATGAATAGACTTACTAACGAGCAACGCTTGCAAATCATTGAATTTTATTACCAAAATCAGTGTTCGGTTCGAAATGTGTTTATCGACAAATTTTGTTCAGCGATGAGGCTCATTTCTGGTTGAATGGCTACGTAAATAAGCAAAATTGCCGCATTTGGGGTGAAGAGCAACCAGAAGCCGTTCAAGAACTGCCCATGCATCCCGAAAAATGCACTGTTTGGTGTGGTTTGTACGCTGGTGGAATCATTGGACCGTATTTTTTCAAAGATGCTGTTGGACGCAACGTTACGGTGAATGGCGATCGCTATCGTTCGATGCTAACAAACTTTTTGTTGCCAAAAATGGAAGAACTGAACTTGGTTGACATGTGGTTTCAACAAGATGGCGCTACATGCCATCGGGCTACGTCAAGTCTAAAGTCTACAGAAATAAGCCAGCAACTATTCCAGCTTTGGAAGACAACATTTCCGAAGAAATTCGGGCTATTCCGGCCGAAATGCTCGAAAAAGTTGCCCAAAATTGGACTTTCCGAATGGACCACCTAAGACGCAGCCGCGGTCTTTATTAAGATCTCACATAAAGTTACCCGGAAGTAAGAATATCTTTATATTAGGTTAATGGGGGCTAAGGAAAGTATTGACCCGTTTCAACTGATTTTTGCCGCACAGATATACTACTATCAGGAAAAGATTATTTATAAATTTCAATTATAATTTTCACACATTAACCGAAATTTTCGATAAAAAGTCAAATATTAGCACTGGGTCTACATGCTCAGCGCCACGGGGCTTGAGAAGTTTTGGTTGGGTTATACGAACTTGTAATTTTTTTTTACTAAGGAACATTAGTTTTACTCAAGTTACAGATTGCACGGACGGACAGACAGACAGACCCGGATTTCAACTCGTCTCATACTCCTTACCTTTACATATGTATATATAATATAACCCTACATATTTATCGCTTCGTTTTAGGATCGATTTAAAAATATATTCAGCTCATCCCGATTATCATTATATAAATATACTTTATATAGTCTCCGACGTTTTGTTCTAAGTCTTATATATAAAACAACGAAAATAATTTCCGAAAATTTACAAAAAGTGAAAACGAACAGAGTAATCTGTTTACTCATACACACAACAACATGAACAAGCGGAGAACCAATCCTACTTTCATTTTCGCAGAGACTATATTTTAATCGGGAAATCTTCGCAAAAGCAGAAGTCGTTATAAATGAGACACATCCACACAAGCACACACTTAACATAACTGGGGAGCGTCTTGAACGCTTAGATGAACCGACAAGAACCGATAATTGCAAATGGTTGAAAAAATATATAAAAAAAAACGACAATGGATACACATGCAAAACGTGGTGGCTAAGACAAAAGAATAGAGCGAGCGTAATAAAAATGGATAAAGCAGCAAATAAAATAAAATTTATTACACGCAAATTTCTATTTCAATGGCCAAGTTGGGAAAAACTTCATTGTAATGCAACGCGCAACGCCGGCGGCACGTGAAGCCCGAGCAAAGTGAAGAAAACGAGTCAGCAAATCAGCAAAGCATTCAACAGCTTGTGAAGCCGCTCTAACGAGCGAAACTGCCGGCAAAACAAACAGTGGACCGGAAAATAAGCAAGCAGCGTCTGCGTTCCAAACATAGAATTGCACATTCTATTCAACCGTGATGATGAAAAGGAAATATGGAGAGCACATTGCTAAATGCGAAGTCGTAGTACACTCGTAATCGTTGCCGGCAGCTAGTTTATGAGCGGACACACTCTAACAAAATAGCAAAAACTGACTAATGAAATATGTATGTATGTAGCTAAGAGAATTGACTAAATGACGGACGCTACTTCGAAGTTGTATACTAGTCGCAACACATGCATGCCCAGGTATGCAGGGGCAAATGACCCAATTGTCTACTGACCCACTCTTCACTTCACTTACACAAGAGTGCAAAGCCCTAAGACGGGCGAAATAGAAACCGCTTTATAGAACTGTTGTAGTGTTTGTGAAATTGCTTAGTATATACAGGTATTTATATATATATGCGGCGTTTTATATCAAACCCAGTCGGAAAATTGGCGAGATAATGCTCCGTAATATATATTCCCATAAAAACAATTTTTTTCCTGCGAAAGTGGCCACAAAGTAATGGTCATCTTCTACTGAACGAAATCTGCGAATGTTCTTTGGAAAATGGAAAATAATAAATCTTTAGGATAGTAGAGCATTTAGTAAAAGGGATTTAATTATTCATTCCCAAAATAGATTTTTTTTTTTCAATTTTTGATTTTTTAAGCTGCTCTGACTGAAGTGTAATTTTTTTCACAAAAAATCGATTTCTTTTTTTTCCCCAAAAAAGTTTTTAAATTAGTGATAAAATAGAGTCCGCAAAACTTCAACTTCTCAAAGAGAGATTCTCTACGAAAATAATTCTAATTGGCCCGTTAATCTCAGCTATATCTGTAGATATATGCCATAGTCTAGCGGAATTTAAAAAATTTCGAGCGACAGACAACTAATTAGTTTCCACAGACGTTGTTTGATAGGACCATTCTAAGTTGCATGCCTAAATCGAAATCATCTGAAAGTTGTTCCTACTGGGTTCCGACTGCAGACCACTACTCGCTCTTTAGTAAGCGTATTGTGCTGCTACTAATTGCTAGCAATAAAGTGTTTTGAGTGTAAGACAAAGAAGGTGAAGCAAATCGTTGCTTCCATACATACTGTATGTTTGTAGCCAAGAGGTTGTCTGTTGTTGTTCGTCCATAAAAGGCCAAACGCAGCAGAGTGTTGAAAGCGCTAATAGACGTTTAGTCGGGTATTTAAATAACAATGGCTAATAATAAAATGATTTCGACTGTTAAACCGCAGCGAAAGAATACAAACGTGCTGAAGAACATAAATAGTGGCGAAGAGGAGGTGGCGTTAAGAAATTAGCTTGTTGATGACTACAAAATTAGCACAGAATTTTGGTGGAAAAAAATTATTTTTAAGATATTTTAAAATTAGGTACGACGCTCAAATAATGGCCAGCTTTGTATTAACTTAATCTGGCACCAAAAAACAATTAGACATGTAAGTATGTACATATGTATATAACAGCCAAATTTGCTAGATAATGAATATGTAGAAATACTATATGTATGAAGGTAATTATATTAATTAGTTTTGCGATCTCTCAATTAAATGGTGCTCTTCTCGCAAAGTGTGCTAAAAATTAATTGACAGTCATGGCAAATTACAGTTGCCGCAGTTGAGGTCACAGTTACCGTAACTTTTTCCTAACCTACTGCGCAGCCGCATGGGGTCGGCTGTAGAAAGTCTTAGAGACCATGAACAAAATAGTAGGAAAAGTAGCAAACACAAAAATTGACGGCATTTATAATTTAACATCTCGAAAAGCGAAAATCACGTTTTTTATTGATATTTCATTCGTTTAAACGATGTGAATGCTCTAGATCTCATGCATTTCAGACAAGATTACAGAATGAAAAGTAATTTATTTAGATATTTTATTTTTGTTCACAATTTTAATTAAGTTTTATTCTCCATTTCTTTATGAAGTGGAACGTTCTAATAGTTTGAAGAAAATTGTCACACTATTTTAAGGTAAATTATAATTTAAATTAATAAATGCTCCAAACCACATCCATAGAGACTAAAATTGGATCGCATACATGTTACATATATTTTTAACGTTCGATATTCTTTAAAGTATACATGCATACACACTTATGTGGGCAAAAAATAGTAAGAAAGTAAGAAAAGGGGGTCGAGAACGCGTTGACGACAAACCACATCAAGGACGGCGAACAACAGTCTCTGTTGATCAACAGGTCAATAAGAGAAAATAATTCGAGGATTAACAAGCAGAGCTCTTACCGGGATCGTTGGAATATCGGAAGGAATAGTGAAAACCATTTTAAAAGAATATTTGGGCCTAAGGAAAGTGAAAGCACGATTGGTTCCGAAATTACTAATTTTTTTACGAAAAAAACGTCGCGTTAACGTCTGTGAAACAATGCTTTCCGGTTACCAGGATGTCATGAATCGTATTATTACTGGCGATGAGTCTTGGATCTAAGCTTACGACCCGGAAACAGACGATCAATCGGCCGAATATCGTGGCGAAAGTGACTCGAAGCCGATGAAACCACGTTAAAGCAGGTCAAAAGTAAAGATTATGTTGACGGTTTTCTTCGATTATTGAGACGTGGTGCAATCCGAATTCCTTCCGTCATTTGCTCGAAGCTGTTCGTAAAAAGAGGCCGGAATAATGGGGCCGACTGCACCTGGTTTATGCAGCGAATTTTTTATGCTAAATTTTCAAGAAATATCGTACCGCAACCACCTTAATCGCCTAATTTAGCTCCGTGTGACTTCTGGCTATTCAGCAAACTCAAATGACCACTCCGGGGAAACCGTTTTAAGTCAATTGAAGACAATAGAAACGTGAATCACGCATTGAAGGCTTTTCCGAGCATTAAAATAAACATTGGCGCAAGGGTAATGAGGACAAGGGGGATTACTTTGATATTATGTCGTCCTCATAGATTTTGAAGAATAAATGAATATATAACTGTATATACGAAAACTAGTCAATTAGTTTAGTTGAGATATCGATCTGAAATTTTTGTATGAACCGCCGATATCGGAGCACTATGGAATATATCCGTACAAACTAATTGATATATTCAAGTTCTTGCGTGAAAAGTTCCTAATTTGACAAGTTATCTTATTGAAATTTGACATAGATTATTTCCCATGCAACGCTCCAATTTCCGTACAAAGCCTTCAAGTCGGTCTACTATAAGCTAAATACCTTACAAATTGCTTGCTCAAAACCAAGATAAATTATAAAAGAAATACTATATACATGCCGTATATAAGGGAAGAGGACCACTATAAATTTTCGACCTTTGTTAATGGTCCATGAACTTTCCACCACATAGGTAAACATAATTTATAAAATAAAAAGTTGGGATAAATATATTTGACAAACAAAACTATTGTTCAGTTCACAAGAGCTTTAACAAACTTTATTTATTTCTTTCACACGTTCACACTCCAGCGAGAACTCGGCCTGTCAAAACTGTGGAGATTTCTAAAAACAAAATTGGCAGAAAAAAGCTAACAACTTTCGGGGAAAATTAGCGAGCACGCATCATATACATAGTATATATGTATGTATGTATGTATATATGCACGTACGGGAGAACAAAGAGTAACTGCAAAGTGAGATATACAAAAATTAAAAATAAACGAGCACAACTATTTTGTTAGCAATAATTGTTTACAACAATGCATTTTATTTGTTTCAATAAATATCATATATCGTATAGGCTAAAACTAAAAATAGATTTAAGTTTACTTGTAACCAAATATGAGTTTGTACAATTGTCAATTTATGGTATATAACAAGAGCATTTATTCTTAATTAAAAAGAATCGGCTTGATTGCCCAACTAATATTTATTGGGTCTTTGAATAGTTGAACAATGGTCATAATTAATAAGAAAATAAATATGTTATTTTAATAAATACTTTGTATACTTGTTATTTGTGCACAAATTCACTGAAAATATCTTACAATTGTAATTATTAACCGCTATGGTTTATTTTTGGGCAAAGTAATTGGCAATAAAGACCACCTACTGGTACATATGTTGGTTTACAAAATAATTTTGCTATTATGAACACGCATACATACAAATATTTATATAAATAATATAATAATTGTGGAAATTTGACAAAACAACTGCTTTGAATCGAATCTAAGCAAAAATTCTGAAAAGTATAGATATTCTTTTGAGAGTACTCGATTTTTAATGATAGAAGTGTTAGGAATTTTGGCAGAGAACATTTAAAAACTAAAAGTAATGTATTAATTTAAGTGCTTGGCTGAGTCCAAGCTTGATTTTGGACAGATTATATTGAAATAGTAACCAATAAATACAAATTTTGTATATAGAATTAAATAATTATTCGAAGAAAACTTAGATAACCCTACGCCTTTTAACCCCGCTCTATACGACCATTATAATTTCATATTTAAATATTGCTTGTAAGAATGTATGTATGTATGTGTAAGATTTTACGTAAGAGATCAATCTAAATTAAAAATACTCTGACATATATTAATATTAAAAAACTAAAGATTTTTCAAGAATTATTTAGAATAACGAGAAGGGATTATTGAATTTTATAATAAAATAACAGTCTTTTTGAAGACATTTACATTTTCTATAACGCTAATTCTAATTCAAACAAAATTATTAAGTAAGCAAGTAAAAAGAATGGTTAACCTATCGTAAATAATCTAACTTAAACAAAACTTGCTTTGTAACCCA
This sequence comes from Bactrocera dorsalis, assembly GCF_023373825.1. NCBI lineage: Eukaryota > Metazoa > Arthropoda > Insecta > Diptera > Tephritidae > Bactrocera > Bactrocera dorsalis. The sequence continues at coordinate 4,779,124 of NC_064304.1, read as the reverse complement.
AAATCCGGAAAGTTTTATAATTTAAAGTGCGCAATTTTACTAATGAATACTAAAGGTTAGAGTATTTTTTTTTGGAACATTAACCACATCTTGAGAAATTTATTATTATTTTTTTTCCAAATTAAGCAGTAAATAAAAAATGTTTTTTTTTTGTTCAAAAAGTATTATAAAATATTCAATGTGGAAGTTGATAAATGCTTCCAGTATATATTTTAATTCGTCAAGTTAACGCTTAACATTATTATCCAACAAAGAAAGCAATCAGCATCTACAACTCACGCTGTGACATTTTTACCAATTTTTTGTTTGCATAGAAAATATCAAATGATTTGCACACACACACACGCATACACAAGCATATGCAAGCAGGAGCTCATAAGTCAGCAGTCGATTTCGCGGATCTTCACCCAAGTCTGAGTTGAGTTGCTGGCTGTTGCTTTGTTTAATTCACCAACTACCAACTAATAACTGTAAAAGTGGATGGCGCTGAGACAAAAGCGCGGATGCGTGCTGTATAGTCAGTCGGTCGGTTTCACTAATTCGCCGCATACTCTGCTGTTTTGGTCTATTGATATTGAATAAAATAGAAATCTCGGCTTTGTTTCAGCTGTTTTGTGTCGCAGTAACTGAAAGATGGGTGTATGTGTGTGTGTGTGTTCGTTTTTTTTTTTTTAATTCATAAAGACAATGACTGCGCTCGGTGATGGTGCAAATGCAGATTGGACCCGTTGATGGAGCGCGCGGCGCAATCAACACTACCACATACTTACATACATACACGCACGCGCACAACAAAAATAAGCAGAGCTGAAGTTGCTGCAATAAACAACATTCATTTTCACCAAAGCGGCGGATGCAGTGTTTAACTTGGAAAACTAGGCAGTTTCTCTAGCCAGCGCTCTTATTATTTATTATTAATAAGTACTCGGCAAGCAGCCATTGTGAAAGGAAGGGAAAATGTACGAAAAAATTATATTATTGCAAAGGCATGGTAGGAAAAAACAAATAAACATAAATTATGTGAGAAATTTTACTTAAATAAATTAAAAAGCGGAGATTGTATGAAGGTATGTAGTTTTTTTTAGCTACTCTCGGTGAAACGAAAAGTTGCGAAAAGATTAGGCTTGTTAAGTAGTGTGCTAACTAATAGCGTTAGTTTCTATTCCGCAATTTAGTTTTTTTATTTGATGCGGTTAGTTAGTGATTTGGTAGAACAGCCCATATTGATTTTCCAAAATTCTGAAGAGCACGCTTTAAGTCTTGATTTTAGTGTATTGAATCAACGCTGTTGCTTTAAAGGTTTAAATTTTAATGTCTTAGGTATGCATTAATGAGCTGACAGCAATATATATAAATTTAGTAACTTTATACGTAATGTCTTGTGGCCTAAATATATATGTATAAATATAATACATACAGTAATCCGAAATTATCATACAATTTTAAGGAAACTGGTAAATATGTGGTATTATAAGTTGAAGCTAATGAAGTTTTCATATGTTCATCCAAAAAGTAGAGAGAGTCCTGATATCATGACACCTAGTGTAAATTTTAGAGAAAAATATGGAAAACAATTGCGAACTTTTCATATGTTTTTAACGAAACTCCAGATATATAGACTGAAATGCTTTAGTACTATCTTACTAACTCACGCATAGCACTATAAGACCACATTGTAGTCATAAACCTAGTATACTTCTAAATTAAGCAATTATATGTTTAATTATTTCAAAAATTAGACCTAACCACTTAAGCTTATTTAGGCTAAGCACATAGTGGAAAGAAAAAAATGTAAAACGGCGTTAAGGGTAAACGACAAAGTAGTGAAAGTATAGATATGTATATTATGTAATACGACCACGCTTACTAACTAAAGCTTTGCAACTTTTTCTGCTTCTTGCTTTCACTAATACTTTTGTACGCTCCGCTAAGTTTAACCAAACAAATTTGCTACTAACCGCAATATTCGCTCCACTATGCGCATAGACTTAAGCTAAAATAGGAAATGTATCTATGCCCTTAGCAAAAATTGTAACTACATCAAATGTGATATACTTTTTAAGGCAGTGATTGGTAACTTTAAAAATACTTTCTTCGAAATATGTTTAGAATGCAATTATTCAATTAACCGTATGCATATAAACCCCTTATATGTAACTTAACTTTTTCTTATACTTTTTATACTTAAATCTAAACCATAACCAACGTCTCAAACTGCCGTGTGTGTGACGCTTTATGCACAAATAACAATACTGAAGAAATAACAGTTAAAATTTACTATTTCTAAAGATGCAATAAATACAAAAGTTAAAAATACAATAACAAATATGAATATATGAAACTTAATAGATATACATATATCTTTGTGTAAAAGTCGAAGCCTACGTTATAGAACCTTTTAAGGTTTGCATCAAATTTGAAGTCTCCTCAGTGTTTGGCCACCAAGCAAGTGTGCAGACGAATCGCTAATTCGCGATCACTGCAGCACACCCACTAGAAAGGTCCACAGCCACAGAGAGGCACCAACCAACAAAAACACAGAATCAAATGCACAATAAAACGAACACAATGTCTAATTACGCGACGTTCACCAGTCACTCGTGCCCATAGGCGTTTGCATGTCAAGCCATGGCATGCCATATAACTCCATTCAATTGCACGGAGCGCTCAAGTTGGTGCTGCACGTCGTCTAGCTTGAAGCTTGGTTCATAAATTTGCATGTCGTGACGCCACGGTGCAATGGCTGCTTGTTTGGGCGACGGACGGATGGACGGACAATCGTACGTTCGCCCGATAGTTTGTGCGCGCAGCTGATCTGTTGTGAGCTGTTGTGGTTTAGTGAGTGCAGAGAAAGTGAAAGTTTCAGCTTTGCTCTGCCTTTCTGTTACGGCCTACAGCCAAGTCAGTCTGGCTCGACTGTTTGGATTTCAATTGTTTGTTTTTATCTTTTTTGTTGTTTTGGTTTTTGGTTTTTACTTTTGCTATTGTTGGTGTTTGCAGTCGCGTTGTCGGGTTACGGTTGCGGCGTACTGTGGTGTCCGATCCCTCGGGTGCCTTATACACTTTTTAGCCGCAATTATATATATGTTTGTTTGTGCTTTGCTCTTTAGCAGTGGTTTTGCTATTGTTTTTATTTGAGTTATTACATACAATACGCGCTTTGTTAAGCTTTTAATATAGTTATTTTTGTAGCATTAGTTGCTTTGTAGTTTCGTTTTTATTTTTATATATGTGTAAATATTTTTTTATGTGTTATATTATCATTATTTCATTTGTTCGTTTTTCGTCTTCGCTGTTTCACTAATGCGCTGGACGCTTTTGTCGCGGCGGTGTTAAGCTTGTGGCCGCAGCCGCTTTTGCTGTTGGTGCTTTGGTTTTGTAACCAACATTGTTGTTGCTTTGTCTGTTCTTTTTTTGGTTTCTCTGATTCGACCAACAACACAAGCGGAAACAGGAAAAAGCGATGTCGCAATTGTAAGCAAAATATGCAAAGACGATACACCAAATCCAGCTCTGTAGTTTTTTTGCGGTTTGAGCTTATGCTTGTGTGTTGGTTTTTGTTAAGACAATTCGCTTTCATCACATTGTTATTTTTTCACAATGCTTTGTTTGTGTATCGCTTAGTTTTGTTGGTCGCTTGTTGCGTTGCCGACCTCTGACAGGCCCTTAAGCCACGCAATAGTTTTCACTCGGTCAATAATGATGTTGCGTAATCCACTGCCAATGGGCCGGGTCCGTTTGAAGCGAATTAAAACGAAATTGAAACGTTTGATTTGTCTTTAGCGCACGTTTGTGTTAGTGATAGACCGCATAATGAGGAAGGGAACGGCGTGATCGCTAGAAATGATTTTGAATAATTGGCAGGAACTTATAATCCCACTTATTGAGGAGAGCGTTATGAACTCTGGTAACATATCACTTTTGGCTGCCTTATTTAAACTTCTTATCTTATTATACGCTAAAAAATTATTAATTAATTAATCGATTTACACAGGTAAACTTCATCTAAGCGATCTCTGTGAATGATAATGCACCCAACTGCTTATTCACATCCAAATCTAGTATTTTTGTTGCCGTCTCTCGTATGCAGCGCTCAAATGTTGTCGGCCACACTAAATCAAAACAATTATTGATGAATTGTTGATGGTGTTGTTGTTGTTGTTTTTCGTTTAATGATTGTTGATTTTTGTATTGTTGTCGCTCGTTTTCGCTTTCAAACTCGAAGATGCTTTTATTATTGTTGTTATTATTAACATCGAAGAGGAGATTCATATTTGCTGCATTCAGAAGAAACCGTTCATCGTTGCTGGTTGCCGTGGTTGTTGTTGGTGCTGTTGTTACCATCACTGATCCAACGTTAGCTGCAATTGTATTGTTATTAACACTGCTAGTGTTGTTGTTGTCGTCATTTATGGAACATTTCGCAATTGGATCGATCATAAAATTCAAATTGTCAAACTTGAAGACCAACTCATCACAATTCACAATGGCAGCGCTATCGATGCCGCTATCCGTGGAGAAATCACTGCTGCAGCGTGAATAGGCGCTCGTTGAACGCGTCGCCGCATCCGCTGCTAGTTCGTTAGACAGCTCGCTGCCACAAGTTTCGATAAGTTTGCGTGAAATCTCGTTAATACTCTCCGTTAGCAAAGCATCGGCGGTTGCAGGCAGTAAGGGCGGTAGTGTGACGCTAGCAGCTTGGAGCGAACGATTAGGCGACGTTGGTCCTGCGTTCAAGCCCATGTTAGTGGCTTCAAAAAGAGGCGCTAGTACAGCAGATGTTTGTTGTATTGCACTCTGACTGAAGAAATCATCGGCAATATTGATGCCACTCAGTATGTCACCGTAACCCGAGTCATTCGAATCACTCAGGCAGCCATTCGTAGTAGTTCTGCTGCCGAATACGTCACATGACGTATCGGCGCGCTTCGTCGCATCCCGATTGTTATCGGGCACATTGCGATTGGAGCCAATAACGCCCACGCCATCCGCACGTGAAAGTGCGGCTGTAGGCGACATGGCGCCGTCTATCAACGGTGTCGACGAACAGCAAGACGATGACGCCTCCGCAGAGGAAACATGTGAAGGCGACGCCGATGTTGAGGAAGATGTGGATGACGAGGAATGTGTGCGTGCTGATGCGGTTGACGAGTCGGAGAGAGAGCGCCTTAGCGGATAGTCCCAAATCGAACGTAGCGGATCACAGGCGCTGCAGAAACAAATGCCATGCTCATCTGGTGTGTCGCCACATTTTGTAATCTTGACGTCGTTCAGATAATTGTTGGATTTTAAGCAAACAGATTGTAGCAGACTTCTTGGCTTGCAGTTCTGCTGTGACGTGTTTGCAGTAAAAGCGTGTGTGTCTATTGGTTGATTGTGACCAATGTAAAAGTTGATAAATTTAGGGTTGAAGGCGTTCTCATTGACGTCTTCAGGCGGATTTAAATATGCTTGTTGTTGTAATTGCTGGTGCTGCCTGGAAAGTATCTGTGCCATGCCTAATCCACTCATATGCGACGACTTACACTCCTTCTCCGTTGCGGTTGTAGCACTTGAAATCGCATCCAATTTCAGGAAAATACCGTTAGTTGCCGGTTTTCGATCCTTCTTTCGACGCTTGCGTGGTTTAATTATACGGGGTAGTGCAGTCTCTCCACTGTCGGTGTTTTCTTTGGGAGTTTCAGACGCAGTTGGTATCTCTTCCGTCGCCGGCGTTGTGGAATTCTCCTTGCCACGTGTACTGAGTGCGGCGGGTGCAGAGTGTTGGTAACGAAGAGTGCTGCGGGTGGGTTTGTCACCATTTGATTTTACGGTACCCGTAGACGTAGCGGAGGTAAAGGCATGGGATCCATTATTTGGCATAGACCATTTTTGTGCGGAATTTTGTTGCAATTGCTGTTGTTGTTTGTGAAGCAGCAAGGGCACACCTTGAGCATGCGCAGCAAGTTGAGAAATCTGCGAACAACTGGCAGCATTGGAGTTGCGAGTCATATACAATGTGGGATGGTGCAAATTGTACGTCTGTTCGATACCACCGACTGTTGCCAGCTTTTGATGAGGCACGGGTGAACGTGATAGTTTGCGCTGAACGCGTTGCCGTTGGTTCGCGTTGGAGATAAGCGGTATGCCGGCACATTCGTGAATACGCTGCGGATTTATCACCGACGTAGTGGATAGCTTGCTAAAGTTGTGTGGATGCGTTGATGGGGTTGGTGCAGTGTTAGAGTTCGATTGATCCGACGTTGGACCCGAGCGAGATTGACTCGCAGAACCATAACCATTAAAATGGTGTGGGGCATGTGTGGACTGCTGATGCAATGTCTGCAGGCTACCAAGGTACTGATGATATTGGTGCTGTGGATGTGAGTGTGGCCCCGTTGTTGGTGGCAACTGTAGTTGCTGTTGGTTCTGACTTTGGTTCAATGGCAGGGCTTGATGTCGTCCAATTCCAACATTCTTGTGTGCAATTGGGGGATGTGCGGTGGCATTGTAGAGGCTTTGTTGAGTCAACCAATGGTTGGGAGCTGGCGACTTGAAAGCTTGCTGCTGTTGTATGAGATGTGGCGGCGCGTGAAAGTGGTGTTGTTGCTGCTGCTGGTGATTGTGATGGTGGTGCTGCTGCTGTTGCTGGTGATGGAGATTTTGTTGTTGCTGTGCTTGTTGCTGATGCGGATGCGGAGGTAGATGTGAGTGCAAGTGGGCAGTCTGTGTCAAAGGATATGGTGGCAAGCTCCGTAGGGCCGCAGTGTTTGCAGCGTTTTCTAGCGTACAACAGCCGCTATTGGCATTGGGTCGCATAATCCTTTTTAGTTTTACAACTGTTGTTGTGAAGATTTACTCGCGGAAAACAAATAATTTTTTGGGGAGCCTAACAACAGCAAGGACATTACGCAGAGGTTACACTATTTTATTGTTTTATTTTGTTTTTTATTTTGATTTCTTGTTTTTTTTTTAATTAGTATAAAATTTCAAGGGCGTTATGGTTTTTCGTTCGCGTTTTTTAGTGCGTGTGCGCGTCAAGGTTTACTAAGTCCACTTGCCAGCAAATGGATAATTAGCCCAAATCGTAACCACAGAATACACATGCGTAATACGCACAAATTCACATTAACAATCCAAGCTGATTTTAGTTTTGTTTAACTAATTTTGTCTTTTTTTTTTGATATACAATTATTGCTGGTTCACACAAAAGTTATAATAATTTTCGCAAATTGCAAATTTATTTATGTGGAGAATTAAAAAAAAAATGAAAACTTTCGGAGCAAACACTGCGTAATCGCTTCAGTAGCAGCTATTTTACTTCGACAGCTAAAGCGCAAACGCGTACGAACCGTGGAAATCCACTGGCGGCCTCTTTTTCCAAGTTGAAGTTTTTCAAGAATTAAAAAAATGAATCACAACAATGCATGTGTATGTGGTTTTTGTGTGTGTGTTGCACATTTCACAATTTCCTTTAGCTTCCACGCAAATAGTAAACGCCCGAAAATGTTACGTACTTCTGCTAGAGTCTCTATAGTGTGCGTAATAAATTCCGATTGAGCCGCTAACAACAACCGTTTTCGAGCCAAACTCGTCGAAGACTAAGCTCAATGCTTCGGCGCTGTGTTGCGACAAGACTACCATTGCCACCGCTGCTCAGGTGGTACGCTTATTACCAAACTGTGGCGCAACTTGCAGCAGCAAGAGTCAGCCTTACGAAAACACGGTTAGACAGAAAAATCAAAGACTGGCACGGTACGTTGGCTTTCCAACCAAGGCTTGCATAAAGCTTCGCTTGCGATTTGTCAATGCTTAGAGCGCTAGCATTGCAAGAGCACTTCGGCATACACTACTTTATATGAATCTCTCTCCCTCTCGTACATTTTCTCTCTAATGTTGCCGTTCTCATTTTGCTCACCGCGCTCTTCACCTAAGCTGCAGTTTTTGTGGTGGTTTTGTTGTTATGGACAATGACTTCTTTTTCGAAAGCTCAGCACCAGCCTACTACATTGCCACTTACACACATATTCAAATGTATTTAAGTTTGGACCGACATATTTATGTATGTACATGAGCAGACGGGCGGATAATTACATATGTATGTCGTGGTAATCTCTTTGGCTTTATGCTAAAGTCCGTCAGAAGCTTTTCGTGTCGAGGTCATGTACAATAGTTATTTATGTGTTTCTTTTGTTTTTGGTTTTTCAAACCAGTCTTTTATCTCGAAGTTTAACAACTCAATAGTACACAAGAAGTGGAGTAGAGGTTCTTGTTGTAAACGCTTCATTGCACTGATCTCCACCGTGCCTCCGAGGCGGCAAACCATAGGCAATATCCATGCGTAAGTTTGGTTTGTAATCATTCGGTGCTATTAGAGTCATAATAAGAGGCATCGCTCTGCTATGTTTGCTCTTATAATTGAAGGTAGTGAACAGCCGCCATGAGGTGTTGTAGGCCTTGTGGCGATTAGATGATGATGACCTTATAAGACAAGCAGTGCGTGTGGTGTTAGAGATTCAGACTGCTTGAAAAATATAAACGTTTACCACTTCTAATATTCACATATTATATTTCATACTTCATTGGGATTATTATTGTGACACAACTTGGAAAAAGCGAAAAATATGTCTACTAAAAGCTTTGGACTTTCTTTTATTTAAAATATTTACTTTGTTTTATATAAAGAATATTCAAGTCGGGTTAAGGTTACTTAATAAGGAACGAAAATAATTTATGTAGATCTTGATTTTGTAGTGGATCGATCTATACAATTCGTTCGGAGATTGTAGCGTTGCTTTAAAAGATAAACGATGCCAAATTTCGTGAAGATATCTTGTCAAATAAAAAGTTTTTCACACAAGGACTTCAGTAGTTAGTTTGTATGGCAAATTGATATGTCTAAATCGACTCAGTTCGCCATGCTGACCTTTTATGTACATATGTATATAATTTATATTAGCTTCCGACGTTTGTTTTAGGATGTTATGGATTTTGAGAGAAACTTATATACCCTATTCGGGGTATAAAAAAGAAAAATTATAAAATTATTGAAGACCTTCATAAATACCCGAACACATGATTCTAAGGTTCACATGTCACATTATTTTCGTAGTTTTATTGACACAACGGATCATCTAAAAAGAGTCCTGTCATTGATCTTTGTTTTTATAACTTAGTGCAAAAGATCCCCATTAAATAGAATAACAAGTTTGAGATACAATGGATGAATCTTTAAAGTTTAGAAAAGAAAATGTTTTTCAGAAACTGGGATTGAACACAGGTTAATTAATCGCTAACCCCTTCACCAAGTGGTTGGCAATTTAAAGAAAAAAAGAGTGTTTATTTGGTTTTATACTTTTTTTTATCAAAAGTTTATTGAATACTTGAATACATTATAACTAACACTTTGCCTGTGTGTGTGCGTGTGCTAATGTAGGCAAATTTGTCTCAAGTTACAGCTGCTGGCGGTACACGAACTGTGATTGAAATGTTTTGCAAGGAAACTTTCTCTTTTCACTGTTCCTACGCAGTAGCCAGTAAGGCTAATGGACAAATCAACTGACTGAAAAATACGGGGGAAAAAGCGCGAGACAACAACAAACTGGTATCGCAGCAAGGCAACGGGTACTGACCAGCCGATCCGGCAACAAGTGCGTCACAGCATGTCTGTGCGTGTGTGTGTGCCGGTGAAGATTTTCCAACCGGCTGTAGCCTTTCTACGCTCATGACTCGAAAAGGCGTTTATGACTGCAACAACCATAGTGAATGTTGACAGTAATTGCACTATGCGATCGTTTTTGTTGTGATACTTATTAAAGAAAAGTGATCATGAAATAATGTTGCAGTTTGCAGCCAGTTTGTTATAGCGTACACACAAAGCGTCGATAACAGTAAAAGCGAGTACATGGCAGACAGAAAGGAGTTATGAAGAGCACCGATAAGCGATTTCGTTTTCATTTATTTTGGCAACATTAAGGATGCTCTGAACATTCTTAAACAATAATAAATTCGTACAAATTTTGTTCATGAGCTCAGCGGTTAGTTTCAAAAAATCTACATAAAAAAGTGTTTTATATTTTCAAATATAGATCAATTCTTGGCAATCGTTATAATTCTTAAACGAATTTGGTTCCCAATTCAATTAATAGTTCTAGTTCAATATGTAACTATAAGCTGGTTAGCAGCCACCTGTCAGTTAAGTTCTTAGTATAATGACTATTGAATATTGAAGAGAATATAGAACCGACTGTCTTATAATCTTATAATTAATAAATGCAGTACTCACCTGATAAATTGTCCAACATATATGTTAGCAGTTTTTGAGTGCCATTTGGTTCGTTATAAATGGATAGAAACTCTTTTTGTAATGGATTTCCCATTAATCCTAGGACGTGCAAATGAAAGAGTTTTCCAATTTCATAGGGCAGAACTCGCAAGTAATTGTTGTTCAACAGAAGTTCTCTGTAAGGGTATAGTTTTTTACACCGTAATATTTTTAATATAAGAAGTGATATTGGATAAATAATCTTAGCAAAATAAAAAATCTTGAAATATCGCATCAAAGTTAAAAAAAATATATTTCGGTAATCTTATAAGTTATTGCCAATGAGTTTTTGTATATTTTATCGGTTAATGTAAGTTTACCTCAACTGTATTAACTCGCCCAATTCTGCAGGTAAACTGCGCAACTTATTGCTTGATAGATCCAATGTGCGCAAATTGCTTAGCAAACCAATGTCGCCGGGCAAACGTAACAGCTGGTTGTCATTGAGATACAATGCTGTTAAATGTTCAAATTCCCACAATGAGGGACTAATATTGCGTACACAGCCTGTAAAGATGATAAAAGATAAATTACAGTGAAAAAATATATATACGTACATAATATGTATGTATGTACGTAATCGTAGTTATGCACACATTTTGCTGAAAGAAAAAATACCGAAATATATGGTTAATAAAATCGAAATCATTTTTAATCACAGTTTCTCTATGCATACACTTTCTCTAATACAGGGCACTCCGTTTTCTATGAAATTTTAAACATTTAACTAAGAACAATATTATTTTTAAGATACACACACATATTCAACAATAAAAAACAACAGCCACAATAAAATGTTGCATACCTGTTATCTCAATGCCAGTCCATGAGGATTTTTTACCAGCAGCCACATCTTCTGCTGACATAAAAATCTGTTGTCGTCTGTTTGTAGTCTCGTATTTCTCCTTATTACGAGACATTTTGTACAAGTTTCCTACACCAAACAGAACGACAGAAAATAATTAATTTGTTACCATCTATAAAATGTTAAGGATATAGTGAAATTAAAAGTAAAACTAAAACTAAATTGAATTACGAAAAAACAAATCAATTAGGCTCGCGAAGTTAAGTTTGTTGTATTAAACAAAATAATTTTTTTTAGTTAAATGCATAACAACATAATTTAATACATATGTACGTAGATAATTAGTAAGATAAACGATAAGTTGGCAAATAACTGTATTTATAACGATTGAAATCAATTTGAAAATTTACAAGTTATTTGTTGAATAAAAATAAATTTAATGATAATAATTAAATTTTTTAAATTTGTAAATGTTGAAGAAAATGATAACCTTTCATAATAACCGCCTGATGATAAGCGTCTCTGCAAAATATTAATAAAGTTTTGATTAATATTATTTCATTGTTATGTTTGATATGTGATAGTTGTTAGCAAATAAACAAGCATTAAATGCAAATTAAAAACAAACAATACAACAAATGTCAGGAAAGGAATTAAGGTTTTGAACTTATCACATGAGCATGCGCACCTGCAAAATGTCGCTACAATTGATGTTTTTATTTTAGTTTAGAGCGGTCTGAATTTTGCTCATACTTTTAATTTGTAAATTAAAAAAAAAATACATGTACAGATGTATATATTTTGACACATTTTATTAACCGTAAGTGCGAAACTGAAATTTATAAGAAGAAAGTAACTGTTCCTGATAGTATTAAAAATACTTTTATTGTTTAATCGAGAATGTGTCTATATGAAAAGATAGAAATAAATTAAGGCTTTGATAAATTCCAGGATTCTGTTGGGTAGTATTTAGTTGCTCTATTCAAATATATATAGATCTAACCCCTGATCCTGGATCTAGACAGCAGTAATGCCTAGAATTCGTGTTGGAAAAGACTATACTTCACACAATGATTGACGAAGACTCATATGCACTTCAATAAAAAACTTTCAAAAAATATATTCACTCAATTTAAATATTTAGTAGGTAATATGATATCTGTCAAATAATTTGTATATAATTTTTAGAACATTGTAGCGAATATCCTCCAAAAGTTAGGCAATGAAATATTCTAACCTAATTGGCATTTTAGTACCGTACCAGCACAGAAAGGAGTTTTAACTATCAGGAACCTGTTGTTTAGTAAAATGGAACACCTTTTAAAGAAATGTATGTATTTTATCTACAATTTAATTTTTATATTTATGAAGTGGGAATGGCATCTTGCCCGTTGAAGTGCAAAAAAATGACGTCGTTATAGCGCAGCAAAAAAGTAAAACATCCCAATTATGACAACGTCGACAAAACTCTCAATCGAAATTAATAGGGAAGGGAAACAAAATATCACATACACCTGCCTGCATTTACTTTTACCCAATGTTTCAGTACTTCCGCGCTAGCCACCGCGTCCTATCAAGACCTGATTGCAATCACTGCTGTTGTTGCCACTATTGATGATGTTGCTGCTGCAAAATCTTTCCGTATCCACTGCTGGTAATGTCAGGTAACCGATACAACTAATTTTGTATAGCAGTAATACTTCCGCTTTCTCGCTAACTACTTTTCCCAATGTTGTTGCAATTGAAATCCCGCTGAAGACTCTAGACGTTAAAGAAGCCAATAACTCAGCCTGAAGTCGGTGAAATTGGGGCGCCCTTTTTGTTGCGTTGAACTGTTTCTGTCCTCTTTTATTTTACCGTTTTTTGTATGCTCTTTATTGGTTTTATTTTCTTTGAATATTATCTTACTTTCCTTGCTAGGCGCGAACTTAAAATATGGTATAATTTTTTTGTTTAAGCGAAAATATTTGCGTTTAACTAAATAACCACACTTCTTCCTTACTTCTGTTCTTCGTTCTTCAACTTTCGTTCACGGCGTTTATGCATTCCATTAACATTCGTTGTTGTGTTGTTGAGAAAATTGTTTTGTATACATTGGTGAAAACCGTCGTTGAAAACTGCCAACAGTGCTGCCAGCTCGAATAGTTGAATTGTTTAATAATTTCAATCACACACTTGGAAAGTGAAATTGTTTCTCTAGAGATATTGTTTTTATAAAAATCGAGAAAATTTGCTTAATGTTTGCAGTCATTTTATAATGCTAGGCATTATTATGGTTGATTTCAATAGGAAAAATTATGTATAATTTTCTTTAAGCCGAGTTGGTTATGTTCGTAATATTCCATCTTTGGCGGAACCTTCCAAAAAGAGGGTTTAAATAACATAAAAATAAATAAAATTAAGATTGGGATTACACTTTCCTCGTTAGTATTTAAATTTATTTTTTTTCTAAATTCTGCTTGGCTTATATTACATTACAATATACTGGATATTTTGAATTTAAAATTCTAAACTTTTTTAATATATTATACATTATTTCTAATTTTACATATATTATAAAAATAAAAAAGAATAAACTGAATAAAAAAATGATATATCAGATATATTAAACTTGAAATTTCAGCTATATGTTAGTCAATATTTACACCTACGCTGCAAATAGAAGCTTAAATATATTCTTACAATTAACATCATATTTAAAAAAAAAGTAATACACCCACAAATAAAAAATATCGCTACGCTTTTCGGTGCAAGTTTAACTTATTTACATTCAAGTCGAAACCGTAATTAGAATTGATTAAATTCGAACTGTTCCATGAACAGTGCCTCCGTATGTTAGTTTGAATTATCACCAATTTCACTAACGGTAATTGTCATCTTCTCCTCGTCACCCGTACTATCAATATCATCGTCAAGCTCATCATCATCATCATCGATATCATCATCAACATAGCTTCCGCTAGTGCCATCTTCATCGTCATCTTCTGCCGATTGGGCAATTTGCATGGCAACGCCTGATCCATTCACTCCAGCATTACCACTAATAGTGCTCGTCACATTAGATACTGCAGAATTTGACAATTCAATTGTCAACATTCCATTGGCTGTTGTAATACTTTTTGGTGCATTTGAAGTTGCGCCGCTATTTTGAATGTCACTCCCATTTTCCGACATTCGTTGCGAATGCGATTTATCTTCTTGCTTCATATTAAGTTCCATAAGATCAAGCGGCGATCGCACCTTAAAGTGTGTTTTTATATGCTTGGAAAGATGGTCACTTCGCATGAATTTCTTATTGCATTCACGACATTGAAACCGCTTTTCTCCGGTATGGGTACGTCTATGGCGTTGCAATTCATCGGAGCGTGTAAAACGTTTGCCACAGAATAGCCATGAACATACAAAAGGTCGCTCGCCCGTGTGCCAACGCAAATGTGCACGCAAATGTGACGTCTTTCCGTATACCTTACTGCAACCTGGTATGTGGCATATGTGTTGGCGTTTTCGATCGGCGTGCTTTTCTCCCTCCGTGCAATTGGGACAAGTGCAAGCGACACGTTTCAGACGTGGCTTTATTTCCAGTCCTCCGACCATGTTTACACCCACACTGGAATTAATACCACTGATCGTACCTATGCCACTATTGGTGGTGCTGGTACTATTGCCCGCACTGACATCGTTAACATTTATGTTAACATTGACAGAGGTTGTTGCTGATGCAGGCACTGTTGTCGTTGTTGCTGCGTTTGCCGTATTTAATTGCGTTTGGAGAGCTTGCAATTGTGACTGCTGTTGCTGCTGCTGTTGTAATTGATGAGCTAATGCCGCTGGTGCAGTCGCTATTGTGATTTGGGTGCCGCCACCACTAGATGTTACCGTTGTGTTGGGCGTCATTATTGTATTATTTTGTGATGCCATGCCACTTACTGCTGTCATGGTTGTGGGAAGTGTCTTCAACATGGTGGTACGCGTTTGATTGGTAGGTGTGATAGTGAAGCTTGGCGTTTGAGGGACGGCTGTGATTTGTATAGATGTGGGCAGTGATGATGTAGTTGTTGCGCTCTCGTTAGATGAATGTTGTTGAGACTGATCAGTTTGCTGTTGTTGGGATTGCAGTGGTTGCATATTTACAGTCATGTTATGTGGCACAACCCATTTTATTTGTTGAGGAGTTTGACTCGGATCCGGTGGTTCTTGCTTTATGTTTGTGATAAGCGTGTGTTGCACCTGAGAGGGACTTTGGGGTTCTGTTTTTGGTTGCACCAAGTTTGTACTTGCCGTAGACGATGTTGTGCCGGTTTGTGGAAGAGATGATTGCGTTGCATTAGGCACGGTGCCTGTATTAGGTTGTAATTGCATCTGCTGCTGTTGTTGCAGTTGTTGTGGCAGAATGACGTGTTGAAAACTCCCTTGTAATTGGGGTGGCAGGTGATTCGCCTGAATTATTTGAACTTGCCCTATACCAGGAATATTTTGAATGGGTAGCGCTTGTATTCCTGGCAACTGCTGCAGCTGAATAAGATTTGGGGTTGTGCCGGGAGCAGTTGGCGCTGAGGCAGTACGAAGTTGTTGTAGTTGCTGGGCGGGTATCACTGTTACCTGCTGTCCTTGGGCATTAGTAATTGTAATTGACTGATTTGTTGGTAATTGTATACCAGATTCCGATGCTGCACTTAATGCATTTAAGAGCTGTTGCTGTTGTTGCTGTTGCTGAGCAACCTAGAATCAAAAAGTTAATACAATATGTTTTTTTTTTAATAAATTGGTATTGACATACCTGCTGTTGATGTTGTTGTTGATGTTGAGCACTGGCAGCAGCCTGAGCAGCAGCTGCGGCAGCGGCAGCTTGTTGTTGCTGATTAGTTGAAGTGGTTTGAGCTTGGGGTTGTTGAATGTGTATAATATTCGCATTTGGTGGCAGTTGAGAATATGACATTGCATTCAAAGGCGCCAACTGCACTTGCTGTATTTGTCCATTCGGCGTCACTATTTGGGCGATTTGGGCGAATTGTGGTATTATTTGCATTTGGGTAGGAGGTAACGCAGCAGACATTGGCAGAGCTTGTGCGGGCATCATATTAGGCAGTCCTGCTGCATTTAACTGATGTAAGGGGACATGCACTGTCTGGTATATTGTTTGGCCTCCACCAGTTTGAATTGGAACTTGTACGGCTACTGTTTGCTGTAGTGTTTGTGCTGCTGGTTGTTGCAGCGCATGCGGAAATTGTATGAATTGAGGTATACCCGCTTGATTAGAATTGGCCGTTGCTCCTGCAGGTCTTATTTGCACATTTTGCAAAGTCTGTCCATTTTCCAACTTGATTGTGTTGTTACCAAGCAAGTTACTTAAATTTCCTAACAAACCATTTGAAGCTGCTACAGAAGTTGGAATCTGTATGTTGGTACCGGGTATAGTAATGGTACTGGGCAATGTTGTAGTTTGAGTAGAACTTGTCGGAACTTGCGTAGCACTTGTGGGTGGTTGAGTGGAACATGTGTTGCCGCTGTTCGAAGTGTTTGTGTTACTGGTATTAGTTGTCGACTGAGTTTGGCTTTGCTGTTGCTGTTGTTGTTGTAATATATGTTGTTGCTGTACAGCAGCATTTACAACAGGTACTTGTATATTAGTGCCAGGAATAGTAAATAATGTTTGCTCCCCCGATCCCACACCTGGTGGCAGTTGCATAGCTTGTCCCAAGCCATGTATGAATTGGGGTCCAGGCTGTAGCTGCATTGCAGTTGGCGGAGGACCAGCGGTCGGTGCTCGTACTATTTGCCCATTAGGTGTTATAAATGCTTGCTGTCCATTAAAATTTATTGGCTGGGCAGCTGTTGCCAATTGTGCCGCATTTAAATTTGGGATAAATATAGCTTCTTGTCCATCAATGGTCACCGTTTGCATGGGCTGCACAATTTGAAACATGTTTTGGCCCGGAATAGCGTGGGCCTGCTGTTGTGCCGAGCCAGAAGTCTGCACAAACTGTTGAGGCAGTTGCTGCAAGTTAATGATTTGCTGTAAGGGCACATTGTTATTCCCATTTGCAGTTATTCCTTGAGCTGTAGGTGTAGCATTTACAAATGTGGCTTTTACTTGGGCATTGGGCGCCGCCGACGTTTGCTGTTGTAGACCTTGTGTGGGGGTGGATGTTGAGGACTGGCCTGCAGTGTTGTTTGCACTCGTATTTACGGTGGTACCGCCTAAAGCACTATTTTTATATTGAATCATTTGGAGAATTGACCCTAAATTTATGAAAATTAAAATTTCTCGTGTAGTCACTAATAGTTTCGAAAGTGCATTGCCTTTTCGTACCACCCAACTTCTTGCTTGACCACTTTTTCAAGTTACACTGTAGTCTTTTCACTTCATAACATGCCTTAATAAGAGATATGTTGCTTATAATTACTTATTCACATGTTGATAACAACCCAAATTCAACACATTCTTAAGAACTTTTAATAATATTTCATGAAAAATGAAAATTTTCAACCAATTTGTTTATTTTACTAAA
The DNA here is from genome assembly GCF_023373825.1 of Bactrocera dorsalis. Lineage (NCBI taxonomy): Eukaryota > Metazoa > Arthropoda > Insecta > Diptera > Tephritidae > Bactrocera > Bactrocera dorsalis. Next base: position 4,761,507 of record NC_064304.1, on the reverse strand, counting down.
CGTCTTCAAGCGGCCATTATGGAAAAATCATTTTTTCAGTGCTTCCATATTAGTAAACTGTCATTCGATAAGTGCTACCATTTTAACTACTAAGCATGGTCGTTTAACGAAATTAGTATTGTACATAAAGGTTTTTACGCATATAATAAAAGTTTTGGATGTGTGAAGTTATTACAAGTCCCTTGTACAATTGTGTCGTCCTGTGCACTAAGAACAAAAGAAATTTGTATAAAATGTAAAATCATTGTTACGAATTTGAGTGTTGGGTGTGGAGTCGATTTTCATAAAGATCTGGAATATGTTTTGGAGATTAGCAATTTAAGGTTCAATTAGAAGTGCAATTCCAAAAACCCATACCTACAACCAATTTGAAAATTGATAGGTGGATTTTGATTTCAGCCACAGCTTTATAGTAGAGCTCCGATAATTGGAAACAGTGGCGCCCGTAAAGTTGGGTCGATCATGGCACAAATAATTTAACCTTTACACTGATTCACTGTATTTGGTCTTTGGGACCAGTAGAGTAATTTAACTAATATATTTTAGTATCTTAGAAATTCTAAACACCCTGTGTTTATGATACATAGCGGAGAATGTCAAATATATGACAATGTCAATATTTAATATAAATAAAAAAGTACTTTGCTGCTGACGTCGAGTGCAAATATATTTTAATTTTTTCTGCAGAAAATGTGCTTAGAATGTGTTTGCGATTGTGGCTCAGCAGTATAAGTTATTGTCTAATGATTAGTCGTAATCTCGGATCGTTTTAAAGATAGCCCATAAAAGAATTGATTTAAGTAGATGCGCGATGTTGCGCTCACGACGCCGGATCACATTGATTTTATGCGGCGTTTGTTTAGGCCTATTGATAGTGGTTTATATATTATTAAACTTCGTGGCATTCTCAGAAGATAATGTGGTATTATTTCAATATAATAAACGAATACAAATAGTATAAATAATCCTTTGTACTAGGCTGATTTTGGGGCCATAGTGTCTAAACTACAATCCTTAGAGGATGGGCTCCATCGCCATGGTCAGGAAATGAAACATCTGAAAAATCGTTTAGATCACCAGTGGCAGCAAAAAGGGGAAGTACGGCGAGAACAAAGCCAACAGCAACGGCAACAGGAGCGTGACTTTTTGGAAAAGCCTGCGTTAGCAGAATTTGAGCAATGTAGTTTTGACTTCCAGCAGGTTCCCCAACCTGATGTACAGGTAAGAAATCAAACAAAAATATTCAAAAGTGAATTTCTTAATTAATTTGAATAATTTTTCTAGATGCTGGATATGTACAATGAGTGGTCGTTTGCGGACATAGATGGTGGAGTTTGGAAACAAGGTTGGAACATCAAGTATGATCCAAAGCGCTTCAATGAGCACAACAAATTGAAAGTATTTGTTATGCCCCACTCTCACAACGATCCTGGTAAATATTTACTAAAAACAATAATGCATTGTAAAATTTAATTTTTCTTATAATGTTTGAATATATTTTTAGGCTGGGTTAAAACCTTTGAGGACTACTATGAACATGACACCAAACATATTTTGTCGAATGCGTTGCGGCACTTACGAGAAAACCCTGATATGACATTTATCTGGGCGGAGATATCATATTTTTCGCGTTTCTATGAAGATCTTGGTCAGCACAACAAACTTGAAATGAAAAAGTGAGTGCATTTTTTTTACTAGTGTATCAAGAATTTATCTTCTTATTATCTTCTTATAGACTTGTGCAAAACCGCCAACTGGAATTTGTTTCGGGCGGTTGGGTCATGCCAGATGAAGCGAATTCTCATTGGTTAAGCATTTTATTGCAACTTACGGAAGGGCAAACATGGCTGAAGCAACATTTGAATGTTACACCGACATCTTCATGGTCGATAGATCCGTTCGGTCACAGCCCCACTCTACCTTATATATTAAAAAAGTCCGGTTTTCAGAACCATCTTATTCAACGCACGCATTACTCAGTTAAAAAAGAATTGGCTCTCAAAAAACAGTTGGAATTTCATTGGCGACAAATTTGGGGTAATTTATCCATTATAAATTATTTTAAATTTTACCATCTTGTTTTTTTTTCAAAATATTTCAGATACCACTGGCAGCACCAGTCTCTTTACACACATGATGCCATTTTATTCCTATGATATTCCCCATACTTGTGGTCCGGATCCAAAGATTTGTTGCCAATTTGATTTCAAGCGAATGCATGAATTTGGACTCTCCTGCCCTTGGCATGTGCCACCACAACCCATCACGGAACAAAATGTTGCGCAACGGTGAATTCCGATTATAATTATTATCGGACAAAAATTCATATTTATATACTTTTTTATACATCCTTATTAGCGCGGAGATGATTGTCGACCAATGGAAAAAGAAAGCCGAATTGTATCGCACGAATGTGCTTCTGATACCTTTAGGTGACGATTTCCGTTTTAGTCAAAGTACCGAATGGGATGTGCAGCGTGTCAACTACGAAGCTTTGTTCGATCACATCAACTCGGAGCATCGACATTTCGTGGAGGCCAAGTTTGGCACCTTACAACAATACTTCGATGCAGTTCACCAAGAACAGCGGGAGCTTAACCGTGAAATTCCCACATTAAGTGGAGACTTTTTCACCTACGCAGATCGTTCCGACAACTACTGGTCGGGTTACTACACTTCACGTCCGTACTACAAGCGTTTGGATCGTGTACTCTTGCACTATGTGCGCGCTGCTGAAATGTTGCACGCTTGGCACTCGTGGGACCCTGCCGCGAAGTTCGATGAAATGCTTCAGAATGCACGTCGGGAACTTTCACTATTTCAACACCACGACGGTATAACGGGGACAGCCAAGACACATGTGGTGAACGACTATGCTCGTCGCATGCTAAGCGCTGTAACGACATGCCAATTCGTGATGCAGCAGTCGGTCTATAGACTGCTTACCAAGCCGTCGGTATGTAATCAACATTATATTTATATACTTGTAAATATAATAAATCACTTTTACATTTTTAGATTTACATACCAGACTACAAATTCCATTATTTCTATTTGGATGACTCTCGTTGGCCCGGTCCTAATGACAGTCGCAGTACAATTATCCTGGGCGATGAATTGCCGATTAAACACATTGTCTTACACAATTCATTGGCGCGCTGGCGCGAAGAACTAGTCGATTTTTATGTTTCAAGTCCATACATGGGTGTGAAAGACTCGGACGATAATCCAGTGGAGGCACAAATTACGCCTGTGTGGACATGGCATCGGCACACACCCTCCAATAGCATCACACCGCAAGCGTCCACCACCAAGTATCGATTGCTCTTTAAAGCGAAGGTGCCGCCCCTAGGTCTGGCCACTTACATAATACAAGCGCAGACGAGCGCACAGAAGTACGCACACGCTACCCACAAATAAATATTTGTTACACTAAATATATCTTTTTATAGACATACCTCATATGCGACGAATCTTATCTTAACTACAAATCCAACCTCGATAAGTATAGGAAATTATCCACACGAGGTGAAGTTCGGTGAGCATCGCCCGATTTCGCTGCACGTGGCTGGCGGCCCAACTGTAGCTTTTAGCGGTGACGGCCTGCTGAAGTCCATACAAATCGATTCCCATGCACCACATACACCCATAAAGCTGAAGTTCTACAAATACAGTGGCGACCGGTCCGGTGCCTATTTATTTATGCCATATGGGCCGGCTACGCCGTTGGTCGACATGGGACCGCCCACCGTGCTGGTGAGTGAAGGATCATTAGAAGCTAGTGTGACCGTTGGTTTGCCGTTCGTGGTGCATCAGACCGTGCTGCGCGGCGGTCCGCCGGAAATACAAAACCTCGTAGATATCGGACACATGGACAATACTGAGATCGCCATGCGTCTTTCGACACGCATCGAGAATGGCGATGTATTCTACACAGATCTCAATGGACTACAGGTATGATAATGTCTGCTATACGCTTTCAAAATTTTCATCGTTTTTTTCGGGATTACAGCTGATTAAGCGTAGACGATTGTCGAAATTGCCGCTACAAGCAAATTATTACCCCATACCCTCAACTGCGTACATTGAAGACAGCACACAGCGCTTGACCTTGCTCACCGGCCAGCCTTTGGGCGGCTCATCCTTGAGCTCTGGCGAATTGGAAATTATGCAAGATCGTCGTTTGACGCACGACGACGAACGTGGCCTTGGACAAGGCGTGCTGGACAACCAGCCAGTGCTGCATATATTCCGCGTTGTATTGGAACGCATCGACACCTGCCTAAAGCTCTCGGAAACCCATCCGTCTGGCGCTCTAACACCAAACGCATACTTGGCTTCGCAAACGCTGCTGCATCCGTTGGATAAGTTTATTTTTATAGAAAACAATTGGTTGGGCGTGCTGCCGGCCTTTGGGAGTCAGCGCAGTGGCGTCAGTGAAGACACTAGCCTTGCGGTTATGAGGAACCTGCCACCAACTATAACCAAAATACCCGTAGCACGTGATCGCACAACCAAGGAGCCATTGATGAACACAGGCATCGTGGTGCATCGCACTTTACTTCTGCAGTGCCATGCCGCCGACCAGCAGACGGGCATTGTAAGTGCAAATTTGCAAAATTATCGTAATTACATTTCGATTCTTATCACGACGCTTATTCAAATTGCAGGTTAACTTGAGCAAACTCCTAATGCTAGACACTATTACCGGTGTTTACAATACAAGTCTCACATTCCTACAGTCGTCGCAAAAGTTAGATAGCGTGGAGTCAATCAATCTCTGTCCGCTGGATACGCAGGCCTACATCTTGCAACATCGCGGTTAATTTATTTTATTTTATTCGTAAAATCCATGGCACCACCTTAATATTGTTTAGTTTTAGTTATAGTTGTGTGATGAAACATTGAATCTCGAATCAAAGCAACAGTTGCCCGTCGGAATGTATTGTTTGTGACCGTTTATTGACTACAAACGCTAGTTTATTGTTTTGTTTTGATCTAGGTTACATTTTCTTTTATCATATTATGATAGTGCTTTAATTTTTAATTTATTCACGTTTTTGTGTTTACTTGTGATAACGGTAACATTTAGTTCTCCTAACAATTTATGACGTTCACAACAAAATCGAAGCATGTTATTACACCGTCTCATTGTGATTAACTTTGACGAGTTCTTACAAATCTAAAAATGTAATAACGAATTTTGAATAAATGACGAATGACTAAATCTACAACAATTTATGCGTATTAATTGCATGTCTTTAGACAAGTGTGCTTAAAGTAACTTTGATGAACGTTAATAGTCTCGTAGATTCTCGGGTCTGTTCCAGTTACTGTTGTGGGGGTGGATTGATTGGTTGCTTGATCATTTGTTGTTTATTTTCAGGTTTTTTGTTGCTTAAGCACATAAAATATTTTACAAATAATTACTTTAAGAGCAAGTTTGCAAGTTGTGCACATGTCTCTCCTCAAATTCCCACAAAAGCTGCTACTCCGATCGCACGACAATCGGGTCTACGTAACTGGAACGGACCTGGATTTTTTATCCAACCAAGGACCCAAATTTTTTATGCGACTGTCATAATAATGATGTTGGAAATGAACTCATTTCCGAACTTCGTGGTAAATATTTCGATTTTGGAGAATAACTTCGAAGAACGAAGAAAATAGTTTTTTACTTATGACACGAACTTTCGATAAAAATTGGTTCGGTCCGATACCCAGAATTCAAGGTGTTTTTGCTTTGTAGTGGTATGAGTTGACTCTGTTGTTGTTGTTGTAACGGGTACCTAACCCCCTTAGGTTGTCAACGGAAGGCCCAAGAAACGTGCTGTTTCGACGGGGTCGGACCAAAGGGGGAGAGATGTCAGATGAGTGCGGTTGGTGGGATATGCAAAGCAGTGCCTAGTGTCATGTGGAGACTCATTGCACACTGGATATATTGCATATGTCAGAGTGTATTCTGGATAAGTAGAAGCTTGTTATAGTATCCAGAACGAGGCAGAGCAAGGGTATCTCTCTCTCTCTCTCTCCTTTCTCGCGGCACCTCGAGCTCTTCGTCTGCAGTGGGTGGTAGTATCTTCAGTCCTGGAGGGAGCGTAGCTTTTTTGATATCCGGCAGTAACGTTGTGTGTCGATTCTCTTTGTTATCCTCTTGGCAGTATGATTTTTTAATTGGGAGAATTGGTTCCTGCTTTCAAACAATTTGAAGTTGAAGTTTCAGCCATTGACCGTGGGGGCTTCTTTATTATACTTATTGTAAATACAGATCTCGAAAAAATTATCTGTGATCTAAACCTGATTAGATCAGAAGTCGAATTTTGAAATAATAATTTTCCTTAATTTTTTGTTCCGTGTATTACTAGTAGAGAATTGGTGTAACGGAAAGTGATTCATTCACACACACGACGTAGCGTAATGAAATTGATGTCGGGTTAACGACTACAGTTGGAGTCTCACATGTGGCGGCGACACATATTTTCGGTTGCAAAGTGGTTGCCCCGCTCTTCAAGATATTCTACAATGACCGGTTATGAAAACTTTTAAAGTTTACACACACACACACACACACATGTGCTTCTTGGCATAGCAGATCGCTGAGCGTACGAAGTATGAGCATACAGAAAGGCTGCTGAGCGCCAGCACTCTTAGATTGAAGCCTACTCGTGTGCAATCGGTTGTGTATGTGCAAAGTTTCTTTATTATAGCTTTGGGCGAGAATGTAACAGCGGGATAGTGTGCATATTCCTGTGGGTACGAGGGCATTTGTGTGTAGTAAGAAGTCGGAGAAAACTTGGCACCAAACTTATTTGTTAGCTACCGTGCTGCTTGAGCTTTGGAAGAGCAACACAGCGTGAGATTACATGCGTTTAAAGAGCGAGAGCGCCGGAAGCTTTGCTATGTGTTGGCTGTGCTTTGAGTTTGTGGAAGTACACTCGCAAGCGGCTGCTTGTCGTTCCGTAGCTGACTCGCCATCACTTTCGATTTAATCGCATTCGTAAGCGTACGTTTTTGTCTGGTTGCTAGTATATATTATTTAAATCGTATTATTGTTCTTATTATTACTAGAATACACAATTTTCTTATAACGTGCATATGTATGTATGAGTGCACACACATACGTATGTATGCGTACAGATAGTTTGTATACAGTGTGTAGGAAAATATTTACAAAACATATTTTTGTTTCGAAAACAAAAACTGCGTGGCGATAATTTGTATTGGTATCGTGTATGCGACATGCGTTGAAGCTAACGGTTAACTATAAATAAAAGTAACTAAATAAAATATTAAAAAATAAAATAAAATTCGAAAAAAAGAGAAAGAAAGTGAAGTGCTGTCGAGAATTATAATTCAAAAATCGTTAGAAAGTAATGAAAAAAATTGAAAAATTATAAATAAGCACGAGAATAAGAATATTTTTAAAGAAATGTGTGATAAATAGTGCAATGATAACGGATTATGTACTTTTTTCGCTGCAAAATTAAACTTTTAATGGAAAATTTTGAGATAAACAGCTGCTGTGCTGCAAATATTTGTGAAATATTGGAGAATATATAATATTTAAGCATAAATATTTACTTTTATGAAAATTGCTATATGCATGCATACATACATATAACAACATAAAAGACAAAAACAGCGAACGCTGTAATCAAGAATATTACCGAAAACTTTACAAGCTCAATATTAAAATTATTTTTGTTTATTTTTCTATTACGAAAATGCGCTCAATTTGAATTGGTGTGCCTGCGAGCGCCGCTGAGGCAATTTATTTACTGTTTGTTAGGAAGCAAGTCATACAGTGGGCTGGCTGGTCGATTGAGCGATCAATGAATGATTTCTTGAATGCACCCATATGTACATAGCTACATACATACATATGTATGTATGAGGAACGCATGCAAGCCTTCAATTGTGCGAAAGCAGTTTAGGCCCTCAGTTGGATTAGTTGGGATTTACGCGTGTCTTCGACTGACTAAGCCATCAGCTTGGGCTAAATTAAGTGCACAACAGTTGATTGCTTGTAGGTCGCGCGGTTTATAGGTGCGCAGAGGTGAGGACAGGGGCGCCATGTCAAGCGTTTGACCAGTCAGTTAGCCAGTTGGTCCATACGCAAGACAATGTTCGCTCATATGCATATGTATGCCTTCGAATTTATAAACTCAAGAAAAAGTATTCAGGCCCGATTGACGCAGTGTTGTTGCTGGCTAGGCAGTGAAGCGCTAGCCGGTCGCTTGGGCACTGTAGGGCACACGCTGCCCCTGCAAGGTGGTGGGGAGTGGGCTGCGTTTGTTGGACAGCGCGAGCGAGAGAGCGCCAACACGCTGTGCTACATATACAAATACACTTCCTCACACATATGCACACAACTACACTCATACATACATAAGTATCTCTGCAGGTACGAATGGCAGCACAAACTTTCGTTTCAATGCCAATCGCTTAAATATGCCCACGAAAGCACATTTTATAATTAAGCGTGTATATAAAAATATGGACACACACACATCTACATATGCAAATATTGTATGTATGTGTCTGTTTGTATGTTCAAGTGTTGGCCAAGGCATACATGCCTGCACATTCGTACGCATTGTTGTTATTGACGTTTTGCTCTTTAAGATTGTTGTCCGCCAGTCATAGATACACACACACAGCCAAACGCATCAGTGGCTATATAATGTGAGCATATGTGTGTGGCTTGATAATTGTTGTTGCGTTATCAATATTGCCATGTTTGTTGCAGCTGAGCAAATCACTTGCGCAGCGCAGAGTTGGTTACATAAAGGCATATACATACATACATGTACGTATGTACATACTTACGTGTATACTCAAATCTACACAGTTTGACAAATATTTATCTATGACAATGCGCGTTTACAGATTTGCATATCGATGGGTATTTGAAAAATCGAAAACGTTGCGACCCAAAAATTTGGCGCAATACTTTATTAGCGAAGACAAGAAAAGCAACAAAACAAAAGAAATGCAAATACCTGCTATGAGACGCGTGTGTTGTTGCAATAGTTAAGCTCTCCAGTGGATCAGGCTGTAGTTCGAAGATTCAGAAAACGAAGTTTAGAAGAAATAAGAAAAAAACCCTTCTCAAATAAAAAAAAGTTTTCCATGCATGAATTTGATTCCGATCGATCAGTTTGTATGACAGCTATATGCTATAACGAACCGATATCAGCTGTTCGGTAAATGAACAACTTATGGGGCCAAAAAAAGTTTGCAAAATTTGAGAACAATATCTCAAAAACTGAGGGACTAGTACGCGTCTATACAGAAAGACGGAGACGTACATATGTACATATGTATGTATAGAGAAGGTAGACAGAGGAGGTGACTAAATCGACTCAGGTCGTCACGCTGATAATTTATATAAACATGTACATATCTATATACTTCTAACTCGGCTATAACCCCGTAAGCAGTGTCTACGCCAGTAAAGAAGAAGAAGATATACATACATTCTTGAGTCTCCGACGTATGCTTCTGGATGTTAAACACTTTATGGCAAATACCATTTTCCGGCTATAAATCATTGAAATAATTTGAAAACACGTTATTAAATGAAAAATCTAGGCTTTATTTACACAGCAGCAGCAAAATATCGGCGACAATATGCAATAAGCTCTATTAAGCACATAAAGTGCCTCATTTCATGCCTACCTTTAGCAACACCACGCTTCCACTGATAAAATAGAAGTGGCAAGTAGTAAATAGAAGTTGAGCAAAAACAAAAATGATAGACGCAAAAAATTGAAAATGACCGTTAATTGATCTAAAGCTGCAGCATGAAATCAATTTCCATCATTAAAGCGAGCAGAAATATTCAATGATGGCACAGTCTGCTTCTTTGGCTTCCCACAGATACGGGGGCACATACAAGTACACATGCCTAACGCTTCCTAAATGCCGCTACGCTACCACTAAAGCAAAAATTACAAGTGTGATGTAAACATACATTCTTATATACATCAATACATACACTCGTATGCACATGTCTATACATCATGTGGCTTGGCTAGGATGGTCCTTTCTAGTTGGGTCAATGGAAATCGGCTTGACAATAGGCGCTCTTTTGGTTTGGCGCGTGCGCGTTACCGCTTTGTAAATAATCAAATTCCAATGGTCAAATGTCACGCGAAGCGCTGAAAATATATGCATATGTACACATGTAATGTGAGCAAATATATAAGCAAGTGTTTATGTACTTGCAAGCGCATACTTACATACATATGTTACATATATTTATTAAAATAAGTTTTCAAGTGCAAGCTTTCGCACAGCTTTTCATCCTCGTTGGCAGACAAGAATGTTAAGAACTTCTTTGTTTTGAATTGTGCTACTTGAGGCAAATAATGACTTTTGATTAAGCCATTCGAAGGGTAATTGCTGATTTCTGAATCAAAATCCGATTTTTTAATCCATTGGAAGGTCAATTTTTGATTTTTGGATCAAAATACGTTTACTTAAGCTATTCAAGTTAAAGTACCTTGAGTTGTTAAATTATAAATAAATTTTGTTTCGAAAATTTTTACACAAACATTTTTTTTGCTTTGAGGCTTCAGTTACTTTTTATCTTTAAGCTGGTTCCAAACTCCTACTGGGTTTTCTAAGAAGCATAACTTCTCTTGGAGGTCTGCCATTGATTATCGTAGTAGAAGTAGGTTTAAGATAGCGCCTCTAACCACCGCTTCATGGCCATCCAGCAACTTTTATTCTAACCCGATGCGTTCTATCCACTTGAAAGAGAGAAAAATGGGTTGCCTCTATTTTGTTAGAAATAGAATATATACATATATATGAAATATAGAAATTTGTTGTTTTTTTAATTAAAAATAAAAATAACGATTGTAGAATTACAGGGTTTTATGGACTTTAATAAAGGTGATTTATTTTAAAACATTTTGTGTTGCCTTGATCCCGAAGCCGATTTACAGGAGAACGTCTAAAATAGCTGTCTGGCAGTGAGGTAGAATTTTATGCTTCAAAATTGTTCCATATTCAATATTCCAATTCCAATTTTTTTAATTAACACTTCAGAGTGGCTTAAAAAATTATTAACAACAATCTTACTCCTTCAATCGTTTTTTCATTGGCTCTGACTCCGCTTACGGGTAATAGACGCAAAGATGCCACTCGTTCTTCCGTTTCGCTGTTTGGCGCTAATTGGAGATCCCACGTGTAGCCAGGTCCTTCCCACCTGGTCTTTCAAATGAAGTGGATGTCTTTCTCTTCCTTTATATACATATATTAAGACAACCTTCAAGTTGATAGGTCCAGTCGATTTGTAGAAAATTCCATCTTAAGTAGAATTTGAAGGATTTTTCCATTTCTTTGTGGGATTGGCTTAGCCTCGCACATATCCAGATAAAGACAACATTATGTATGTTAGATTAAATTAGGTTTGAAAATGAAGAGGACATGGCAGAAAAGTAAATAATTTTTTTATACAATCGAATTTGAAAAATACTATTAATTAGCTATATTCAACAATTGAAACATTATACATATACAGTGTCAAGCTTTACAAAATATTTTTTCTATCGATTCTTATAATCCGATTTATCGATACCAAATATATTCACATATGTACATATTGCGCCAATTGCCATACTAACACGAACATACACACATAGCATACAAACATGAACAGTGGGAGCAAAAAGTGTAAACTTTTTTTTATGTAAATGTGTGTGTGTCCATTTGTGTGCAGCTAAGTACTGGAGTCTCGAACACGCATCGCCTTCACCCTGCCCCCACTGCCTCGTCGTGCGTAAAACCGAACAGCGATGCGCAACTACGTCATCGAAAAGTGTGTCAAAGCAGCGACTTGGTGCTCGGTGGTTGCAGCAGCAGCCAAACATAGCAACAATGTACATATTTGTATCCCATTGTGTCCACAAACATCCGTACATACATATGTACATACATACACATGTATGTCGGCGCATACCACATGTACACACGTAGCAGTGAACACATACGCAAGCCTGCATACATAAGTGCATAGAGTGATTTAGACAGTCTCGGAAAGCTGTTGGCGAGCGCAGGCCGCAGTGTGAGGCTTACATGCCTTGCCTCTTTGCTCTTTTGCGTTTCCCAACTGATTGCTCGCCACTGTATGTGTGCGGATGAATAGAGCTTAGCGCACAATACGTTCAATTTAGTGAGGCGTCGAGTGGGCAATTGGCGCTTATGAAGAAGTGAAATAATGTGGTTGTGCTTTAAAGAATTTGCTAGCGACTTTTCGGCATTCAAAGTTGCTGATTAGAAAAATTATAGTTGATTAAGTATTTCTGCAATAATAGCTTAAATGTGTTATCTTCCAGAAAAAAAGCTTCTACATTTACATACATTCATACATACATGTATGTATGTGTGCAGTCAAAAGAGTGCTTTTGCTCAAATATATGTATGTGAGATACGCAAGCATATTCACAAACATATACTTTTATACACACTCTACATTTCCATTGTGTGCTCTCAGCAATCGCTGCATATTAGATAGTGGCTCTCCTCAGAGCACTCAGCAAAGTTTTTAGTTTTTTTTATGGTTTTTTGCTTCAAACATTTTATTTTTGTTTGAGTTTTCATGTGCTCATTTAGGGAATACAAAGCTTTTGAACGCTGGAAATCAATATTTCGCGCAAATAACTCTTCTTATTACCGACACGCTCTCTGTTGCGCCTTTTCTTTGAGCTCTTCTCTTTATTTTCAAAAGTTCTAAGTTATTTGTGGTGGGCAGGGGGAGTTGGATTTTCCTGTCTAACGCGCTCGCTTTTCTTCAATTTTCTTCTCTTTTGACATTTGCATTTTTTCGCACTTACTTATCGTATATTTACTTACGCACATATGTACATATGTATGTACAATTCTCAAAGCTCTGCACAAACAATACCTGAAATTGCACACATTTACATTACTGCAAATGCACTAGTATGTGTGTATAATCTTTCAGGCGCGTAACAGAATCCCATTGTTGTTGCCTGAATTATGTCATATGTTCTCCGGCCATTATATGGCAAATTTGTAGCAATATACATAGGCACTCATATGCTTTAATGCTTGTGTGCATGTGTGCATGTGAGGTTATTCGTGCTTATTAAGAGCACATATGTATGTATGTATGTACCTTTGAGTGGATAAATTTCAGCTAAAGGCTAATTTTTCAAAAGACTTTCGGCTGCTTAGTTAAATCGGTATTTTGCTATTCCAAAAATAACTAATACACACACACATTTGTATATATGTATTATAGTTGAAAATAGCTTATAACACTTCTAATAACAGACGAGTTCATAGGCACTTAGTAAATTAAATTAACTTCATATACAAACATACATATGTATGTATGTATGTACATATGTACACAATTGCTTATACAAAAAGATTTGCATATCTGTTTATTTAATTAATTAAAGTTTCAAATTGTTTAAACTCGCTCTATTCAGCAATAAGCAAAAGAACATTAACTAGCATAGCTTTAAACAATCTCATAATCCTTCATTTTTTGTTTGTAATTAGTTTAATGATTGAAAGTAGTTTGTAATTGAAACATTTTTAAATTAATTATTATAATTGATTTTCGTATTAAAACACAAAGAATATTAAAAAAATTATTTTAAATTCAATATTTTGAACAAATTTAAATTTTTTGGTAAAATTTCAATTTTTTTTGTCCAATTTCAATATTTTGGTTAAATTTCATTTTTTTTAGTCAAATTTCAATTTTTGGACAAATTTAAATTTTTTGGTCAAATTTCAAAAATTTGACAAAATTTAAATATTTTGGTCAAATTGCAATTTTTTAGTCAAATTTCAATATTTTGGTAAAATTTCAATTTCTCTTTGTCAAATTTCAATATTTTGGTCAAATTCCACATTTTTGGTCAAATTTCAATTTTTTGCACAAATTTCAATATTTTGGACGAATTTCAATTTTTTTGTCAAATTTCAATATTTTGGTCAAATTTCAATTTTTTGCACAAAGTTCAATATTTTGGTCAAATTCCACATTTTTGGTCAAATGTTTTTTCAAATTTTTACCGCTGACGCAAATCTCTTAGGAGAAATAAATAATTAGATTTATTAGGTATTAGTTAATATTGTTATCAATATTTATTCGACATATCCATTAGCAAATTCCAAGGGGTTTGGGAACTTTGGCTAGTTAACCATTTAAAATTAATTCTTATCTGAGAGCAGTCAAGCCGTCAATAACTATGACATATTAATGTTGATTTCATAATTACAAACTACAGCATGTTTCTCGGTGACTTAGTGCGGACTCTGTTTGTACCCACATATTAGTATTTAGTCAGCATTGTCAGCTCTTACTTTTCCAATACAAAGGTTCCAATTTTTTATTTGCTGTGTACAAGTAGAAATCTTCTGTGTTTCTACATAGTCTATGGTGCGCCAGACTTCGAGTGCTACGAATCGAACAAGCAACAAGCTAAACCTTGAATAGCTTCACACTACCAATCCATAAAAAAGCATTCAGCTGGATAGCTTTGTCTTTGCGCTCAAATCGATTTTTCTTTCAGTTCAATGAGACTGGCTTTTTAAAGCGAAAAAATATGTAGAAGCTTATATGTTTTTTATTATTGTTTTTTAATATCTTCACTGTTTTTATACCAATTATATGATACTTGAAATGCATCGCAATTTACTTAAACATAAATCTAAATAAAAACTGAATCATCGCCCAGTTAATTAGGGTCATACACATACAATTGTAAAGTGCCAAGACGCAAGAAGTAAACTTGTCAAGCGCCCACGTTGTGTGTACTTACATTTGTCCGCCCACATGCGCTTTTATAATTTGTTTCCTCCTACTAATTATTATTATTCCTTTCATACTTTTTGTAGTGAGCATTTTTTGCTAAATTTTTTTAAGTACATATATTAACATTTATAAACACATACATACGTACTTGTGTAAACATTTTTACTTACCATATGCGCTTACATATATTATTATCTAAGCTAAATTTATTTACATACTTACATACATATACATATGTACATATATAGTAAACATGAACGCATTCATCTTACTCATTATATAACCTTCACCATTTCTATCTTCACCAGATTTCCAAGCTCAAATCGCATTTGCCTACCATCAACCAACATCAACCAAATCAGTTTTGAAAGCTTTTCATTTGTGCTCGCTTGGCATTAATCTACATTGATAGCTTGCGGAAACTTATGTATGTATTGCACATAAATATTTTTTTAGTAATAAAAAACACTATGATTTTTCTGCATATCTCTGATTGTATATTTTTGTATAAATGAAAACAGCAAAAGTCTAATGTCAAAGAAAGTTTGGCACAGGTTGAAAGTTGTATATAAATGTTTTAAATAATATATAATTATTTTGCTGTGACAAGCCTCTATTTTGTACAGAGGTTTGAGCGCACAAGGAATGCGCTTGAGGACATATTTTGAACGATGTTGTTCTCCGGTTCTTCGATTCAGTTACGCGGCAGGCACAGTACATTGATAGTCCAAAAAGCTCATCTTGAACAAAACAGATTTCTAAGTGTCTTGATATATTTTTCAGTGTTAATTAAACCATTAATTTTGTTGACTTTTGGATATAATTTTCTGTTGAACGATCATTTCAATGAGCAGTGAGCTGCTTGAGCCATATGTAAAAGAATTGTTTCTCAAGTGAGTTCCGCTTAGAGAACTTTTCTCACTTGTTCGAACTTCTACACATGACTCTATGCTCCCGGTGAATGGTTGACGTTTCGTTATACTCAGCAAGCGCAAGATCATTGAATACCGCAGATTTTATTTGCTAGGTTTTCTATAAAAACTCTATGTACCTCTTGTTCTCTGAGAACTAAGTAGTACAAACACAATAAATTTTACAAGATCGTATTATTATATTTATGGTATTCTAATTTACTAAACATTCACTTTTTTGTCGAAATGCGTTATTGTTTATTTCAATATTGATTTATTTTAAAATTAGTTCTGAAATAAGGTCTAACCTAATTACGAAACACTAATGAATAAACACGTGAGGAATTGCACTCATTTCAAACGAATTGCCAACTTTTTTCTCTAAAATTTACTTGACCCTCTTAAGTTGCAAGTTGCCCACTGCCAAAGCTTTGACTCTTACAGAAAGCACAATGCCAGCTCTTGCTCCTGTGCTCTTACCATTTACAATACTGCCGCAATGCAAGAACTTCCACGAAGTTCAATCTCTCAAAGTGTGTGTCGAACATAATAAAACACAAATGAGATGCAAACGATAAGTAAGAATTCAGGAAACCAGCGTCAATTGCGCTTTCTAGCGAGTGCAAGGGCTGCGTGCTGCCCGCAGCCTACACGGCGTATGCGGAACCGAAGAGCACTCAGCGCCTGGCGATGTGCAAGAGAGCAAGAGAGCTGCACTGTAATGGGAGACGCAGTGGGCTGCATGATGGTTTAGGGTCGCTTCGGCTGCACCTGCGTACATACATACGTGCATTCATATGTAAGAACCTACTGCCCTAATAAACAGCAGCAAAACAACAAAGTCAAGCCTTGCAAAGTAGGCAAACACAAACTGCGTTACATATTTACACGCACCATTACACACACACACAGACGCATGCATAGGGGTCCGCAAATGCACTCGCGAATGTACTAAGTTGTAAACAGTAATTTAAATATATGTAAAGGCGTGTGTGTTGCCATGTATATGTGCTTGCTTGTGGCCACATGTGTGAAGACTAAATGAATTGTGTTAATTTACAAGCGCTGCTGGGCCGTTCTGCAAGGGATAAAGCGCTTTTATTTATTTTTTCGAGATTAGTAAGCGAAAATGTGAAAAACGTGCGAAGCAAAAAGGTGAAAAAGCGCGGGGCAGCGGGGAAAATGTGTGTTAGGTGAAGGTGTAGGTGTGGGCAGGTGGGTGTGCGTGAGCACAAGTTGATGCAACTAAACGCTTGCAAATAAGTTCATAGGTTTATGTATATACATATATACATACATATATAATCTTGTATATAGTCAGTTCTTTGGTTTCTTCTGCATACCTCTGTGTGTGTGTGTGTGTTGTAGTGTATGAATATGGCACCTAGGAAACTCGATCGACTGTGTTGGTGTGCTGTCCATCGCAGCGCGTTGCTTTGGCACACGAGCGACTTTTCGTAACGCTGCAAAAATAAAATCAATGCTGGTTGTTATGTGTATATATGGATGTTTGTATGTAAGTGGAAATACGAAGATGAATTCTCGTTAAACGAAAGGAAAAACGGCTGATAGACGCGCTATGAAAATCGTACGGAGCATAGAAACGGGCATAACGGTGACAGCCACGAGCGACAAACGACGGTGATAACGGCGACAGCACTGGTGAAATTCTAATGCTACAACAATTGTGAAAAATCAGTTTTAATAAGAAAAAAATATTAATAAAAGAGAAATAAATAAATTTTGAGCCAAAATTAATAAACGAAATAAAACAAATAAATAATATAAGAGTGGGCTATATAATATTGGCGATAGGTAACGGTAAAAGAAAATTCGTTAACGAAAGTGAAACCAATGGAAGGTTGCTGTTTGTGTGCGTGTATTTGGCGAGCCCCTGAATTTTAGGCAAAGAACTACAAAAAAAAAAAAAAAGAAACTAATGAAAGTTTTGCAGAAATAATTAGCAAAGAATTTATGAAAAAAGAAAATTATATTACATTTGAAAAGGTGAAACTTGTTTATACTACGCAAGGAAAAAGTGTGTAGCGATTTCAAGTTTAGTAGTCACGTGACACTGCTTGCAGCGTTAAACTCCACCACAATTAAAGTTTAAGGATATTTTTCCGCCTAACGCGCGTGCTATGTAGCGAGAAAAAAAGGAAAATATATTAAATAAGTGCTATGCAATATGTAAAGCAACTACAGCAAAAAATATATATACATATGTTTTTAAAAATATAAATATGTACTTTATTTCTATAGCTTTGTTTTCTACATAATTAAATAAAGGTTTGCGACAACTTTAAATGAAAGCTCAATGTCATAGTTTGAAGTCAGTGTAATTGCAACAACAATAGAAAAGCTTATAAATAAATACTAGAAATCAGCAGCAGCAGCAACACACCGCCAATCAATTGCAACGAATTACAATATTTTAAAACTAGAAAAATTTTGAAAAAAAATACAAACGGAAATAACAAGTTTATTAGTCAACCACTATCAACTGACATAACAACGGCAACAATAACAACAATAAGAAATAAAAGCCATTTTTTTGAATCATACGTACAAAAAAAATTGTTTCTCTAAACCACAGCAAAAACACCAACCAACCAACAACAACAAGAAGAACATCAACAATAGATTTCTACAAAAAGCGCAGCTAGAACAACAAATAAATAGAGGAAAAAACAAGATTTATATGCACGTTTGTAAATAAGTATGTGTGTGTAACGGCAAGCGAAATAGTCAATTCACGATTACATATTCGTATACAAATGCCTTCAATTCTATATATACGTACTACGTTTTATATATAGAAGTCTTAAAGACACTAACAGCAAAGGTGAATATATTTATATATTGTATAAACATTTGCATACATACACATGCGCGCATATGCATATGCATTTGTGTGCTGGTGTATATGTAGTATGTATTTGTGCACTTGTATTTTATAAGTTTGTATGTATATGCATTTTTATTATAGTTAATTTAAATTCATTATGCAGCGACAAGTAGGCAACTGCTGATTCTCTATATGCTCCGATACACATATTTTCATGTGTATATGTATATATATACATATATTCATGTAAACTCTGAGCGAAATAGTTTAAATTGATATGAATAGAAGTTTGTTGCTTAATTGAATAGTTTGAAGGCAAAATGGACAAATTATAGTATACATGTATACACTTTATATATGTACATATGTATGTGTGACGTGTCTGATGACAGATTTTCGCGCCTTGACTAATAAATTTGCATAAACTCATAATAAATAGAGCAGATTTTATGACTAGTTCTTATATGAAAAATTTCTTGTGAATGACGGAAGCAAATAGGGCAATGAAGTGTTCTTGATTTAATGTTTTTTCTTCAAAATGTTTACATATACATATTTCACCTAAAATTGAAACAACGTTTCATCAAAAAAAAATTGAAAATCGTTGTCAGATATAATAACCAATATACATATAACCATTTTATAACCAAAACTCAAATTTTATTTCAATACTTTTGGTTTATATTGTTTATAAATTTGGTTATATATTGTTTTTCTTTCGCCTGCAAACTTATGAAAAGTGATGTTACGATATTTTGGATTTTAGGTGACGATATAGAGTTTTAGATATCATGTTTATAAAAAATTTGTGTATACTTCTTCAGTAAATTCTGTTGCTATTTGCCACATCCAACAAGAGAAAATTTTTATCAAAAAATGTCACCCTAAATGTAGGCAATCAAAAATAAAAAAAACATTGCCTACATTTAAGCATATTTGAATATTTAAATATTAAATATTTAAACATATTAAAAATATGTTGCCAAATATTGCTAAGTTTCTGTTCACTAAAATCTTCACTCGACTAAAAATTATTTGATTATAAATATCGTGACTTGAAATGCAAAATAACATAATAAGTTTATAGGTGAAGGAAAAACATATAAAGGAATCATCCATTCATATTGAAACAAAATTTGAGTTTTGGTTATAAAATTATATAAATATATTTTATATAATATGATGTAGTGAATCATGAGCAATAAAAAATTCAAATTCGAATTTTTTGATAATACGTTGTTTTGCAATACAGCAATCGTCAAAATTTAATTTATACAAATATCCAATTTATTACCAAGAAAACTTCAAACAATGAAGTCGTGAGGAAGCTGACAATTTCTGTATAAATACCAATGAAACAAGGAAACTTCAATCTACTCAAAGAAGCAGCAATAGGAAAGAACATATATTTATATAATCATGCTATGGCAACAAAGTAGAGATAGGTGAACTTCAAAAGGTGGGGGTTAGATTCGATATATGTATATTAGTTGTGTTGTGAAATCCCACACAACAATAACCACTGCTTCCAGAACAATAAAAAGTAGTTCTTCATTTCTGTAGATATATAAAAAAAACAAATTCATATAAAAGCAAAGCGCATATCTACTTATGTATCATACATATTTACCTATTTAGTTTACTTAAATATGTATAAAATTATTTACTTGTTAACAAGTACTTGTGCTGGAAAACGCGTGACTCGTTACATGATTCTGAATCTTCATTAGCCAACCCACTTGCATGAAGTGTACTTGGCCTTACATATGTGCGAGTATACATATTTACGCGCAATAGTATTTACAGATATACATATGTATATCGTGCGTTTGTAAAAAAGGTAGGCTATCAATATGGTAGGTGCAGTAGTTAGGAGTAGCTCAATAGCAGCTATTAGTTTTAATGACTTTGTGTTTGTATAGCAACATTTATATATTATGTACATGCATACAAATATATGGCATATATAATATGTGTATGTATATATATGTATTCTATACACATTCATGTAATAGGTATATGTTTTCATATAATTCAACGCGAAAAATCGCTTTATTGTAAAATGGAGGCGATTATTATAGTTAACTGTAGTACACGAACTCTTTCTAGATTTCTGGATAAAACTAAGTGACAGAGAAATGTTTAAAAACGTCAGGAAATAATGAAATATACATGGATATTGTTTGGCAGATAAAAACCTAAGCACCCGAAGGCTTTTCAAATAAAAAACCACTCAAACAAATATTTTTTCAACAAAGGTTAAAAGTTTTAGTAAAATTTTTGCTTTTTAAAAGCCTATTCAAATACAAATATTTATAATATTATTGGCAGCGTAAAAGGTAAATTTTCGCCTGCTTTTTATGGCAGTGATAAGTCGCTCTTTATATCTCTCATAGCATATTACGACCTAAAATTAAGTATAAGAGAGATTTATATTTAAGTCGTCTTCGATTCGTCACCTCAACAAATTTAGATAGCTGAATACAATAAAAAACAATGCCATGCTAGGACATTAAAGTGTCATAAACTCTAGTTTCTGTTACTCTCTTTGGCTTAAGCCAGCTGCCTGTTCGATTTGTCACACTGATATTTTTAGCGAGTTATTATTTCACAGTTTAATTAAGATTACTTGACTTTGTTGGTGTTTTAGAAATATTTTTTTGGTCTCAAATAAGTTTTCGAAGGCTAAAATATTCCTGCTGGCATGCGTTAGTACATACATACACATGCATAAATTTTCGCGCTGTTTCAGGTATTACACAAGTCTTGACTTAGCTAGTATTCTATTTAGTACCCGCACAAACATGTATATACTTAGCATATTCTAATCCCTTTTTAAGGCCTGTCCGTGTGGGTGCACTTCACCCGCTTGCCTGCTGCTCGCCAGGTTTACAAGTTGTTCTATTGGAGACCCGCTGCGAGCTAGCTGTGCAAAGCTAATTTGCGTGCAATGTCATTTTAGTTACAAATGCACACACATGTGCTTACATATGCACAAATGTACGTATATATATATATATATATATATATATATATATATATTTATAAGTACATATGTACCTATTGCACAATCAACTCTTTCCGATTGCTCGCGGAATTCCGTGCACTTGCGGTGTAGCTGTGGGATATTCATACGTGTGTAAAGAAATTTGAAAAACCCAAAAACAACAAAACTTGTACAGTACAAAATGTTAGCGAATATTTTCGCCGACTTTGCGGTACTATTGTCTACTTTCGCAGATGAATTTCAAACTTTAGCAGATAACAAGTGCATTCGCTTACATGCAATCATACGCACGCATACACACACAGGCACACATGTACGCGGCAGCGAGTATCAATAACTGCGCACTGACTGCGTTTTTATGCAGCTACAAGCTAGAAGCCCGCCAGCTTGTTGTTGTTCGGCGTTTTGTTTTTAGCATTCGCTGGCGTTTTGTTGCCTCAACTTAGCTGATTATATTGTAAAATAGTTTCGCTTTGCTTTATTGGCATGCATTGTTGTTGCTTTGTATGCATACAGCGTAGTCGTATGCGCTTTCATGCTCGCGGGCATACAGCAAACT
Source organism: Bactrocera dorsalis (assembly GCF_023373825.1). NCBI lineage: Eukaryota > Metazoa > Arthropoda > Insecta > Diptera > Tephritidae > Bactrocera > Bactrocera dorsalis. The sequence goes on along the minus strand of NC_064304.1, from coordinate 4,739,376 downwards.
TTTAATTATTTGCCATGGTTTTGCGTTGACTCGTGCACTTTTCATATGATTCCCTTGGAATTGAAAAAAATAAATACAAGTAAATAAAAATAAAAAATAAATAAATGCAATAGTGTTGGCCATGACCCAGTTAATGGTGTCGCACTAACTCAAGATGACCTTAACTTTGTGCTTTATTGGCTTTCTTTAATTTGAAAAGTGCTTAACACGAAATATCTTTGATTGTAAGACAACAGCGGCAGTTTTGAAAATTGTTTGCGGTAATTTAGCTGATATGAACTTGAGTAAGTTGGGAATTCACAGTTGACAAAAATTGTGTTGCCTAATTGGATGCATTTGAGCTTAACCATTTACGACAAAAAATATTTTTGCACAACAAAATTGTAAAATATATATATGTTATTACAGCTGTACAAAAAAAGATTTTTGGACCATAATCCCATCTAGAAACTCAGTTTTATTATTATCAATTATAAGAATCGGGTTTTAATAGTTTTGCTTTGAAATCTGATTGACATATAATGCATTGATTTATAACATCCAAATGGAAATATTATAAATTATAATCCATATCGAGGTTTCCTACTTTTTTTTTTAAGGAAAAATACAGAAAATTCAAATTTAATGGAGAATGTTTATTATTATTCGAAAGAACATTTTTGGCATTTACTTTTGAAGATTATTTCTTTCAAAAGTTGGCCGTGACTACGTCTCAGATGGTTCACCCAATTTTCGCTGACTCGTTCCAGCATTTCGACTGGTAACGAGCGAATGATACGCGTCATGATTTGCTCTAAGACCTGAATCGAAGCGGGATTGTTCGCATAGACTTAAATTTTTCATATCCCCACAGGAAAAAGTGTGACGGTGTTATTTTCATAAATGGAAATGGACATTTTGTTGAAAGCAAATGTCCCCGAGTTCAGAAGCTACAATTTCAGGCATCAAATGGCGCGATAACGGTCGCCATTGACGATTACGTTCTCACCGACATAATTTTTGAAAAACCATCCACGCCGTTTTTTTCTGGATGCAATGGCAGCTCTTGAATCTATTCAGGTTACTCTTTGACCCTAATGCGACAATTTTGCTTGTGTACATACCTATTGAGCCAGAAATAAATGTCATCGCTGAACAAAATTTGGCTCGAAAACGTCGGATCTTCTTGGAACTTTTCAAGGGTCAATAGAGCGAAGCGAAGTCGCTTGGGAAGGTCGAGCGGCTTCAGTTTTTGCATAAGCTTTATTTTCTTCGTTTTCAATGTAAGATCTCGACGTAAAATGCCTCAGTCATTCCATACGTCAGGCCGAGGTGCTGCGACGGAACCCAAATCGATTCTCCACAGTCTTTGTGTACACTCTAAGCTCCGGGTCACTGCGTGCTGGATGTGGTCTATTAGGTCGAATATTATCCAATGATAAATACTGGATCTCAATATGGGTGAGGGTATTGCGAATAGTACGTTGACCACAAGTTGAATGAAGCGCGCGAAATACATTCTTTACAAAATAAAATTTATAGTTGACTAACGTCGGTAGTTTTACCGAAAAGAGCTTAAAACTAATTGATCGGATTATTGAACGAACATAACTTTCTAATACGAATTAGGTTAGGTTAGCTCGAATGTGGTAACATGGTTAGATTGGATTTAGGAGCGATGTGTAGCCAGGTCCTTCTTTACCTGGTGTTTCCTCTGCTTCACACGGCGGGGACTGCGTCGGATACTGTAAAGCTGGAGTGTTTTCATCCATTCGGAAGACATGACGTAGCCAGCGTAGCCAGATGTAGCCTGGACTATGACAATGTCGTCGCATATCTCATACAGATCATCTTTCCATCGAATTCGATATTCGCCGTGGCCAACCCGCAAAAGACTAACCATATTTCGCAGAACCTTTCTTTCGAAAACTCGTAACACTGCATCATCAGATGTTGTCATCGTCTATGCCTCTGCACTATAAAGCAGGACAGGGATGATGAATGACTTGTAGAATTTGGTCTTTGTTCGTCGAGAGAGGATTTTACTTCTCAATTGGATTTCGATGCTGACGTAATTGGCGGCGTTAATGCTGGTTACAAGTTAGACGAAATTATCTAAGACTTCGCAGTTATGACTGCAGGCTTGATGATGAGATATGTATTTCGGAAAGCAAAAGCAACTTGCGCGCTGCCGTAAATTCGGCTATAATCGCGTAAGCGGTGAATACGCCTATAAAGTAGAGAAGAAGAATAAGTAGTGGCCGACTAAATTGCTGTCATGGTTTTTAACCAATGACAGTCTAATAGATTTTAATTCTGAAATACTTTGAATTTTTAATTTCCGAAATAACTTTTTATAGAAATGTCAACAAATTTTCCAATAATCAGTACGAAGATGTCTAACTGTGGGATCGACTGTATACATGTACATACAAGTATGTTCTATCAAAATCTAATAAAACTACAAATTGGGTAAAAGAATTTCGCAGGTCTTCAGCAGTGTGTGCCAGTTAGATGAAGGTGTGCTGGCAAGAGGAAACGGGGGGGACTATGGGATTGAAAATGTGAACGTTTGCAGTAAATGCAATGCCAACAATTTGCGTGCTTCAGCGATTTTTATTTTTCGTATTCTGCTTTTGTTTTTGTGTTTTGCTTTCGAATTTAATTTTAACATTTATTTTTCTATGCAAATCGAGCAGATGAATTGCAGTGGCCAAGTAGAGAAGCCAAATGAAGGATGGGAAGCAAAAGCAAAAGCAAAGGGTGCCATCAAGCGAATGGTGATAAAAAAAGCACCGTTACAATTATAGAAAATGCAGGCGTTTTGTAGGGCTCTGTTCGAGGGGCGGCACAGGGGACGCGAGAAATGAAATAATGTCACAAGGTTCTCCACTTGACCAAGTTTATGCATTTATGTATAAGTATATTTGTGTGTGAGAGTTTTGGTGTTGTTGCTGCTTTTGAGCGGCATTGTTGGGCGCTTCAAGTGCTTCGAGCGCTGCATTGCCTTGTTGCTGTTGTTGTGCGCTTTTCAGCAGCGCTTTTAAATGCCTCACAACATGGTGTTGCACTACATGTGCGAACGCCTGTGTATTTATTGCTGTTGCATTTGTGCTGTGCGTTGCAATGTGTTGCATAATATATTGATGACGTTGCGTGACAGCGAGAAAACCCAACGCTGTCATTTGGTTTCGTTGGTTGCTGTTGTTGCGGTGGCTTTATGTGCCACGCTGTCAATGTTGTTGATGTTGTTGCAGCTGCTGTGGGAACTATATGCGCGCGTGCTAAACTCGTTGCAGCAATAAATGTCAAGAGATGCCATCACATGCGGGCTGAGAAAATTATGAGCTGAAAGGATTTCGGTTGCAAAGAATTCTCTGAAACAAAAAAAAAACGTTTGACGTTGTTATAGTCATTTGTTATTTCTTAAAGAAGAAATGTAGACCAGAGAGCTTCTAAGATGTCAACAGGGAAGCTATAATGTTTTGTAATTATGGCGGAGATCTGTACATTTTTGTATATCAATAATTTTTCAAATCTAAAAAAACTTGACTTTGACCCGGACGAACAAAAAATCGTTACAACGTATGACTTTTACCGGCTTTAGGGTTCTCATGGCGCGTTCCACGTGGAGGATTTTTCAGTTTCGAAATCAGAAAACATTTACAGTTCCCCAAATATGACAAATACGGTAGATGAGCGATGAGCCTCGTTTCATATTTGGTCAAAAGTTCGGTTATAATCATCCAAGAATGACGGCACTTTAGCGTGGTGAAAAGTTCAGGCATTTCTTCTCCAGAAATTCGCCCACTTTCAACGAATTGGTTCACATAGATGACTCGAAACGGACAATTAGTATTTCTTACTGACCGCTGAGATTGAGAACCGGACTTCTTTCCACTCTATTTTTATATCAAAATTCCCTTCTTTCTATTCAAAATTCCCTTCAAATTTATTCTTGACAGCTACTTGCTCCATTTGCCACTCTTCAAGTTTTTATGAATCAAAGAAAGCTTTAATTTGATCCCTTTTTCGTATTACCTATTTTACCTACAGGGTAGCACTTGCACTATGACTACTCTCCACTATCGCCCTTCGCACTTGCCCTCACATACCCATTCACTCTCTTTGACTTGTGCTAGCGCGCAGACAGACAAGCGACGCGACACAATTGCCAACCGCGAACCACCTTGTGCGGAATGCCAATTGCAAACACTTTGCCTCGACATAGCCCCCGAATTGGGTCACTTGTCCATTGATATGTGTAGATTTGCTGCTGTTGGGGCTTTGCCGCTTCAATGATTGTGCCCGTAGCTGCTAAAGTGCGCAAAAAAGAATGTAAATAAATAAACTTCAATTGCAACAATGTGCACTAAAGAGCTTACACGCACACACAAGTATTTTGTATATGCATATGTGTGCCTATGTATATATGTATATGCATTCGTAATGGCAGTAAAGTCTATATTAAGTGCAAACGCCAACGCAGTGCAGCATTCGGTGAGCAGCTATGTAAGCGCTCAAAAGCCAACACCAACAACAACAAGTGGAGCGAAATTGCACGCAACTCGTTTTTCTGCGACAAGCCGAGTGGAAATGCGTGGTCGCGCGCTGCCAGAAGTTGGTGCTCCAGTTGCAGTTCGCTTTTGCTTCTTTTGCGCAGCTTTGATTGGCTGCCTTTGTGCTGTGCGACCTCGGAAGAGCTTCAATAAAAAACTGCAGTTGTATACATATACATACATATGTAGATGCGACCTCGGAAGAGTCCATTTATGCGACTTAGTGGGTGATTTGTGTAGTTTTCCGAAAAGGGTAGTTGATTTCTTTCTAACTCATTCAAAATTTTTGTTATTAAAAGTTTGGCAGGGATTAAAATTTATTATGCAACGAAAATATAAATCTATCACCAATATCGGTTATACTCGTATGTATATTTTCAAGCTTACTGGGATTTTCATGTGAAATGTAATTCTAATGTCTTATTTTAGGGGTAACATGAGTTTCCTCGCGTAAAAACAGCCTTTAAAAAAAAAATATTTTATCTTATTTTTATTAAAAAAAATTTAATATTTTATTCGAGTTTTTTATCGTTACAAACATACACTATTAACAAAGATTCTAAAAATTTTGAAAAAAAAAATTTTAAACTCGGCCATTGCGACGCCATTTCCGGTGACCCCTCGGTCACCCGCGTTGGCAGGATAACTACCTACAGAATCGAAAATTGAATTTTTTAGTAGACATTTTTACAAAAAAGTTAAAATTTCAGTGTACTAGAATTGTATCTTAAAGTCCTGTGTAAAATTTCATGAAGATCGATTAAGCAGTTATTGAGAAATCTTCCCAACTGACTTCAAGCACACAGCTTCGAGAGAAACGCGTTTAGAGACGACGCTTTTAGCCCAGCATCCTCGAGCGCACAAGTTCCCAAGGCTGCATCTCCGAAACTATTACTCGGATCAACTTAGTTTAGGACAATTTTCTGAAGGTGTTGTGGAATTTAATGAGACAATAAAAAATTCGATTTATTTTAACTAGTAAACTTATGTAACCCCTTAAAATATATATATTTTATATACATAATTTTATTCGCAATTTTTTTCTGAAGCGTGGGTCTCGAACTCAACGGTATGCAACATATTATCATAATTTAGCACTACGAAGACAAGGAGATTGATGACGTAATTTGTAAAATATGTAATTTTTATATTTTATTACAAAAAATGCTTCAAATTTGTTCAATAGCACGCTGAATGTCTTCTCTTGGCATTCATTAAAGGAAAAAGTGTCCTTTGATCTCAAAATTGCCTATGACACTTTTATACAACTGCAGGTTTTAAAGTAAAATGACTTATTTGCTAGCAAACATACATACAAATATGTCTAAAGGTGTTTTTTCAATAAGGTAAACGCTTGTTTACTTGCGCATATGCCACTTGTCTCCACTTTGGCTCCGCTGCGACACTACGACGTGATAAATGACGAGTATTTTTATACATGCCTGCGTATGTATTGATGTGTGTGCGTAGAAACGCTCGTAGTGGGCACCTAAGCAGCCCTCAGTTTCGTCACAACCAACGCAACGTCTTCATCGCGTTCGTCGTCACCTCCAGCTCAGCTGGGTTCTCCGCTTCCTCGCCGCTTGCGCTTGTCTACCGATTGAGAGTTTGGCCTAATTAGCCAACTTTGTTGGTTTCTAGGCCGCATGCTGCAGCTCCGACTATTTGTGTACACTTTGTTTACATGCCACAATGCAATACACAGTTGCACAGTGCCAGTCTTTAGCAGTGCATTCGCCACCCCACCGCATGCACCTGACTGCCGCCGAGGGTGCTGGCCGTTTTATGCCATCTACAAAACGTCTGCGTGTGTGTGTGCTGTGCATGCTGCATACACGCCGCATAACAGTGCTTTTCAATATCCTCTTGTCACATATTTCTATGCCACGGCATAAGCACTCTCACTTGACACGGATTTTCCATTTTTAATTTCCTTCCTCGTCTTCAAAGGATTGCTGGCGTCAAAGTTATGCGCTGCTCTTTTGTTGTAGTTGGTGGCATTTAACGTACATTTCTCATTTTAGCGTTTAGTTTTTGCCTTGTTGTGGAAGTGACTAAGTAATTTGCAGTTTTGTCAGCAGCAGTTTGTAATTAATTTGTCGAAGGGAAGAAATAAACGGGAATTAGGTTTATGCGCTGCAGTTGAGCGCCATTTAGCTGCATGCTACGCCTTATGTGTGTGTATGAGTATGTGTTTAGAACTAATTGCTTTTGCTTTGAAACATGTGTTCGCTGACAATCTTATTAGCAGAATTATGATAACAGATTTGCCCGGTCTGCGCGCGCTAGAAAAATAAAGGAAATTGGCTCACGGTTTTCTTCACTGAGATTTTTTAATACAAAGCATTTTTTTCAATTCAAATTGTTAATAAAGCTTTTCATTGCTACATTTGCGATTACTTTTTTTTTCAAAATTGATATGTTTTACATTCAAATTTTCATTACAGTATTGCTAAACAAATTGTCACATCAACGTTTTTCAACTATTTATTATACAAAGTCTTTACTTAAACTCTCCACTCGGTTTTGTAGAGACTGTTTCATTGAAAATCGGAAAACAAATCATGATACCCTAAAATGTAATGACTATTTTTAAAAATATAGAAGGATCTTCAGCCTAAGGCTTTTAATTTAACCTTAAAGTGTTTCAGGCGCAAGAGTATCCATTTAGAAAACCATTAACCGATAGATAAGATAATTGTGTATGTGAAATTGTTCGAAGAGTACCTGGGTTGTGCCTCTTTATAAAATAACACCCTGTCATCATTATATATTTCGAAAGCTTGGAATAATTTAAAAATAACAACTTTTAAGATTAAGCTCTTTTAATTGTTTATTTACACCTTGAAGTCACGAAGTTTGTGACCCCAGGAAACAACGGAAACACTATAAATAAAATACATAAAATATCAGCGTGACATAATGAGTTGATTTGGCAATATCTGCCTGTCCCTCTGTTCTTAGATAGGCGAAGTATAGTAAACCTTCTGTTGTTGAGATATCGTCCTGAAATTTTGCACATGTATTTTCTTTCGAAGAAACTATGACTATGTATTGGCATGGAGAACTTCTCTTTGAGAGATGTCTTCAACAAATGTTGCACGAAGTATTTTCCAAAGCTTTCTGAAGAAATTGTTTGTGTCGAACCGACCGAGCCGATAGATGCGGTCATATGTTTTATGGTCCTTAACTACTGCATACCAATACAGTGGCCTGGATGTAGCCGACCCTGTTTTCGTCCCTGCAATCGCTTGCTTGAATCGAAACCGCCTCCTAGGAACATCAAGACGTAACAAACATATGTGCTGACCGCCTTTCAAAATGGACCATAAAAACCTTCACAGTGAATGGAGTTAAACCTCCACCCATTGCTGATGACTAGCTCGACTTGCCGCGTGAATCGAGAGTGACCCTTATGTAACTTAGTTCTGGATACTGTAGCAGGTTAAACTCCAACTTAGCCAGAATATACCCCGACTTACCAAATATACGTATGTCCAGGAACCAACGGGCATGACTTGAAACACCTCTTTGCATGCTCTATGGTCCGACTTCGTCGAAAGAGCATATTTGCTGAGTCTACCATTGGATGATCTCGATGTCTCGCGGGAGAAAAAATATTTCTTTCAATTTAGCCGAACTTTATTACCCTAACGGGACTAGAACCGTTACAAGCAACAACATGACAGATCAAAATCAGGATAAAGATCTTTATAAAAGATTTTTGCCCGTACTAAGTAACGTTATTTTGGCTTGAAGGTTGTTTACATGTATCAAAAACGTGGCTAGGAAAAACTGGCAAAACTTTTGAAGACTTTGGATGTTGGTTTTCAGATTTAGTTATATATAAATGTGCATAGTTGCTGTAACAAATGCAACTGTGCACAGTATAAAAGCTATGGTGATTTCAAAGTGGACGTTTTTTCCCATTTTGTAACTAGATTTACCAATATATGTCGTTATCATTTATATTTATATCAAAAAATTAAAAAGTAAATACGCCTAAATACACACTATAACAGTAGGTCCATCATAGTATTTGCACACATGTAAGAATCACTTGAATATTTTGGTTTTGCATAACAAATTATTCTCCAAAATGTAATATTTTCAAATGTTTCTACAAGCAGTCGCAAATTTAGTGTGATAACATTGTCAAACACTCTTTAGTACACGCGTATGCCCTCGTACATATGTATAGTAGTATATACAACCATATTTATACACATGTGCCATCAACCAAAATTTCAAAACCCTTGCTAACTTGCTTGTAACCGCGTAAGCGGTGTCTATGCTAATAAAGAAGAAGAAGAGTTAGCACTCTAGCACTTCAGCATTAAACTAAAGTGTATAGCCACCCAATTTGGCTGCTAAGTAACCACCACAGAGCAGCCACCAAATGCTCGTCAGTGTGTCAACGCGTCCAAGTTCCTCTTCGAATTCGCTGTCTGGCAACTTTCCAGCGCTGCTCGTTGCTTTTCCTTCTTTACTTACTTTTTATACATATGTATATGGTATATCCATACTTACATATGTACGTGCTGTGACTAGTATATGAAGCAACTCAGCACAACGAGGATTATCCATCGGCGCTAAGTAACAAAGCAGATCCATGTGACTTTTGCACGTTCCGCCACTCGTACACTGGCATGACACGTGTGCTGCAACATCGCGAGCCAAGTGTGGGTATTATGAAATCAAAGCGCTCACGTGAGTCGAAAACAAAGGAAAACACAGAAGCAGCAGCACAAAGCGGAAGAAATTTCGGTTATTGGAAAATTCGTGGATATATTTTCGGCAGATGAAAGTCGAAGCTTTTGGTGAGAGTGCGATTAGCAGGGCATTAGAGAGCGTATAATGTGCGATTACTCGCTCTTAAAGCGCTTAAAAAGCTTTGCACGCGGGAGAAAAAATATTTCTTTAAAGAGATAGCAATATGTGCAAAAAGGAGCGGTGAGTAATTCAAGGATATGCGTACTCATCTGCTTATTCGTCAGTGAGTCCTACTCAGTTACTCAATATACGTACAAATACACGTGCAAGTCCACACGCTCGTTTTTAACTTCCGCTTTGACATCTCTTCCGTTTCCTCTTCTGTGTATTATTCGTGGCAGTGCGCATGAAAATGAAAATGCCAAATACATGCAAAGAAAGCTTTTTTGCATGTATTCAGCCACAGACACGTGGTTACATACTTGTGGCAACTCTCAAAGAAGAGAGCTCTCTGTAACGAGCATATATAGGTTACGGCGCATCTTCATCATAACCTATTTATATATCTACATACTCGTATATACTAAAAATATAAACAACACTCAGCTGGCTACTGTCGGGTTTCATTACCAAGTCCTACTTGTTGTTGTTGTTAATATTTTTTTTTGCTTGCCTGCAGGCAGTTCCTGCAAGTGTGCTTATTACGCTCGAGCAACATTGGCGGCAACGAGTGCTGAAGTGGCCTGTGACTGAAACTGATTGCTTACTTCGTTTTGAGGTTAACTTGGGCATAATAACGATTGGGCACTTTTCGCACACTTTCTGAGGCACAAGCCATTTGCGTCTAATGCCCGCTTTGCGTGGTCCCCAAAGGTGCAAGGGAAGCATGTCATTTGTTTCATGGCTTGTAGTTGTTAACCCATTTAGGCATTCCGGTCGCAATTTCATTGAATGCGCCGCCCCAGAAGTTAACCTGATAAAATAATACAGATAAAGTATAATTTTTATAAAAATTGGGGATCAAAAAAGAGTACGCTCACGTAAATAGTGCGTTGTATTTGACGTTTTATCTTCTTAAAGTAGTAAAACTAGCGAAAGTTCAAACTTTTGAGGATTCTCTGTAGAAATAAAAAAGATTTAGTGTGCTTTAAAATAGCAATCGAACCTAAATATCACGTTTATGCGTGCCTTAGTTCTATTTTCTTCATATTTCCATTTATGTACTTTTAAACTCATAGTCTGATACCCCAAAAATTCACTTTCTTAATTAGCTTTCGATTTCATTTCCATAAACTTATGTCGCTGTCTTACGAAATCATTCCACTTCTTCGCAACTTTGAAACGCAAATAGGCTAGAATTGCGTTCTGAATTTTAATTTTAGTTTGTTTTTTATAAATTAATTAGCACAAAACTGGCTCAGCTCCACCAAGACACATATTTATAGCGACACAGTGTGTGTTACAAGCTTACCATATATGTATACTCGTACAAATGCATGCATGATTGAAGGTATGTACATATGGATGTAGGTCCAGTTGTGAAGGTCAGGCAGGTGACTGCTTAAATGCCTCCAGCCGGTTTAACATATTCTCTGAATTGATTTAGAAAACTAATATACATATTTATGGGCACTTATGTACGTCCATACATACATATGTATGAGCTATAGAATACGTAGATGGAAAACGAGTTCCGTTAGGCGCGTAAGATATTAGTATTTAGAACGCATAAAAAAGTGTGTTGAATGATAGACTTTGTGATAAAAAAGTTGTCGTCTAATATACATACATTCATTATACATATTCATGAATATGTCTGAGAAGACGCCTTAGACATCATAAGCAAATTTACCTTTAGCGAGTTCTAGCTTAGCTGTCTGATATAAACAACCTAGGGTTACTTAATAAAAGAATAATATCTTTAATAAAGATCTCGATTGTGATTTTGCTCGATTAGTTTCTATTTTAGCGATAAGTGGTCTGAACGGAGAGATTGTACCGCTGTCTTGGATGATTATCTATGCAAAATTTCTTTAAGATATCTTGTTAAGTGTAAAATCTGAAAATCGATTATTCGAATATTTGGTTTGTAACCGTCCGTACGAGTATGAATATTAACCAATATTAAATATTACAATGTTACGACTTTTGAATAGTTGTTTTACTGCGTTCGAAAGCGGCTATTCGAATACTTGTTCTACTGATAGTATTTGAATAAATGAAAATTGTTTGAAATTCAAGCAGCCTTTTTGTTAGTTTTAATTTGTGAAAATGCCTTTCTGTGCGTATATACTGCAATGTTTCTATAAATTTATGTATGTACATAGAAAAAATGTGTAGATTTGAACGTTTACTTTTCAGCTGGATAGTCAAAAATGAGCGGCTAATCGAATAGTCGGCGAATTACGTCTATCCGGATACTGCGAACCGAATATTATTAAAAACGGATTATCTCGATTTACGGCAAAACTACGAGTCCTATAGAAAAAAGCAGTTTTATAGGTAATTTAGGGATCTATAACTTTTGCATATGGACATATGTATATACTTTTTCACGTAACCTCAAAATTTATTTCAAAAATTCAAATGACCAATTTTTGATATTTTTTTTACAAACACTTCTTTTATTACGAAATTTGGTGTAAACTTACTTCCATGTCCCAAATATAAATATTTTTTTCTTTCAAAATTTTTTTTTTTTAATATTTATATTTATATATATATTTTTTTTAATATTTATATCCTTACATTATCCTAATAAAAAATCCTAATTTTCCATCAAAAATATTCAGAGAAAATTTCAGATTTTTTTATGTCAGGCGGCTTTATGATTGCTGAATTCTCATCTTTCTAATGGTTCTTGGACCACTACTTTATATTCGAGGTTCCTTACTGTTTTAAAGAAAAATCACAGAAACTTCATATTTATTGTTGAATGTTTATTATCATTCGAAAGACCATTCTTTAGTACCTTTTTTTAATGGTTGATCCATCTGTTGAGTCTAATTTTCGATGACTCGTTCGAGCATTTTAACTGGTAACTGGCGAATGACACTCGTGATGTTCTACTCCAAGGCCTGAATCGAAGCTGAATTGTCCGCATAAGCTAAAGATTTTACTCCACAGGAAAAAGTCTAACGGTGTTGTATCGCACGATATTGGTGGGCAATCTACCGCCCCGGCTATAGTATATAGCTGCCCTACAAACTGAATGATCAGAATCAAGTTCTTTAAAAAAAACTTCTTTATTTGTGAAGGGTGTTCTAGCTTCCAACTACCGAAGTTAAGGTTTTTTCTCGTTCTTAACAACCGTAGGTGAGTTGGTAAGTGGAAGTTTTTTCATTTCAACTAAAGTTAAGGTCACATCCATTGCCGAGTTTAGCGCACTCGAATAACTCACTAAGAATTAAATATAATTTTCGGAAATTTCTGTGTGTATATGTGTGTAAATATATTCAAGATTTCATGAGATTTCTTTAAAAAATTCCAAAAAATTTTTTTGGCGATGGCTTATAAATGACAATTTTTGTTGCTAGCGTGATTAAAATTCACAATAGGTTTTCATAAAACTGTTCTTCAACGAAACATCGCAAGCAGCTTCGAACACACTTAAATGAGAATATAATGAGAAATTGTTATTTTTGTAAATTTATATATATTAACCAATTGATCAAATAAAGCGGGAAGGTTGAGTAAAATGAATATTTGAATTTCTAAAAATTTATTTTGTGACACAATTAATTTACTTTTGTAAACAGTGTTTTATGGAGCGTCTACTGTCTTTCATAAATCTTTCGCATTAATCAGCCACTACTTTCCGCACGACTGTGTCATTTCTAAGCGCTGATGAATTGTTGCATATTTTTCAAAACGCAAAACAATAGATAATACCAAGCAAGGAAGTAGAGTACACACACACACACATACATATGCATACCTACGTAATAGATTGGCTGTTGTCAACAAGTTGCGTCAATGTGTTGAAAGTATTTATCTCCTATTGTTGGTCAACAGTTAGGTGACTGAAGCGATTGACAAGCGCGAGGCGATACAGAAGATAAAGAAAATTTTGAAAAATCAGGCGACAACAACTACAGCGGTAACAAAGTAACTTATTGTTGTTGTTGTGTGCGCCTAAGCGAGTTGAGTTGCAGCGGCATAAAGGTCATTAAACGACTTTCGGGAATGACTAGGGAGACTTGTTTTTTATGCTTTTATTTTCTCCTTTATTTCGCTTTAAGATTCTTATTTATTTGACGTCGTTTCTCTTTTATTTTTTAAATGAGCGGACAAAGTGCACAAACAAACGGTTTATGCTAGATGAGTTTGTTGTTATATTTGCTTTTATAGCATACTAAATTGCATTTGAACGTGATTAAAGGCCAGCTATGTACACATGTATGGTTTGTGTGTGTGTGTGTGTGCGAAGGCTTGCGTGCAGCGGTAGGCGCAGGCGCAGCTAGCCGATATGGATATGTGAAATATGCTGCTCAACGCTGTAGATACTGTAGCGGAATGCCTTACATGTAAACACAAGCACACATACATACATATTAATAGAAGTGAGCATGTGTGTGGCTGTTTGAGCAGTTGGTCGGGTCGCTGCCTGGTTGTGAGTTTGACCGATTCGTCAGCTACTTCACACAGCTGTGTCAATGCTCACGTGTAATTTTTCCACAATGATTTACTTACGAATATGTGTGTGTGTTTGCGTGTGCTTGTATGTGAGGATATAAGTGTGATATATAATTCACTCGTTATCAGCATGAAGTACTGTTGTATTTCACTAACGGAGTACTCTACAAAGATTCGATTGAAGTGACATGAAATCAACAAGTACCACTACATACACATCAACGTAACCAACGAAATGTATATTCAGGAGTGTGTGCGGTTTTGTGCATGTGTTTTTGCTGACTTTCCGCCTCTACATTGCTACCACGCCTCTGTCTTCCTTCCGCAATTTCATATATTTCCATGCATTTCATTTATGTGTCGCTTATCAGTTGTACGACAACAACAACTACAAACGACCACAAAGTCATAAGCAACCACACAAAGGCAACAAAACACATAGCTGTAAAAACTGTTGGGTAGTTTCAGCAAGCAAGCAAGAACAACAGCCATAAAAGCAAACTATCAAACTGATAAGAAATGTACAAAAATAGGAACACAGGCACGTCCGTGTGGAGAAACCCACAAGCGAGCGTTGGGTGGTATTGGAGCGAACGGGTATTGCTGGAGCGAACAGAAAGAGAGTAGGAGAGATCACGTAAATAAATAAAGAGCACTGGCGAAGAGCGGCGGCATGAATTTTGGGGGCGAACACTGCAAGTTGTGAGTGAGTGCGCTGCTGTTGAAACATTATTCAGCGAAGTGGCAGCAGGCGCGTTAACACCAAAAAGCCATAACGAAAACATTTCGGCTGTGCAAATAGCAAACACAACAGCCACCACGAGTGCGGTATGTGTGTCGAAGTGAATATGCTTTATTTTTAGTGTGTTTGTTATTGTTTGTTTGAGTGCCTCTCACGTTGTGAGCACGCTGCTGACACTTGTTTGGCTCCACCAGTGAATGTCATAAGCTCTGGGGTATGCTTTTGGTGATGCACACATATATATACAAACAAATATACATATATACAAAATATATTCATATGTATGTACATATGCTTATACATATTTATCTGCTTATTCATTTATGAGTCAAGATAAGCGCTAAAAGTGTCTTCTCTTTTCTCGTATCCGCATATACATTCTGTACAGCATATGTACATATGTATGTATGTATCAGTAAATGTGAATAATTTGAACACACATACCATGCATATGACTATTTAATTTTGCTCGTAGAAATTTTCTTTGACAGCCACGTTAAAGCACTAGTTACAAACTAGTTACTAATGAACAATTTGCTTGAATTTTGGTATTGTAGCGTTGTCTTGGATAAAAATTCTTCATCCAAGTCTTTATCTCAAAAGACCTGGGTAATATTTCATGAAGATCGGTTGAGTAGTTCTCGAGAAAACTTGTCAATTGATTTCAAAAAACAGTTTGGAGAAAAACGCGTTTAAAGACGGCGCTCTTAGCCCAGCTAGTCTCGAGCGCACAAGCATCTCCGAAACTATTTCTCGGATCAACTTGAATTTAGTACAATATTCTAGAGATGTTGTAAAATTTAATAAGAAAATCGATTTTTTTTAAACCCGTAAGCCCATGTAATCCCTTTATATATCCTCTTCAGGGCACAAAAAGTATCATACATACACATATTAGTGCTTAAAATCTTCCACTTACTGGTTGGTATTTTAAATAAAGGGAATCGGTAGTGAACCTTTAAAATACAATATGAAAATGTAAAGTACATTTTTAATAGGAAAAGAAAAATAAAAACATGTATTTATAAAGCGCATTTTTAATAGAAAAAAATGTATTTCTTATAAAATAGAGGTTTAAATAATTTTCAATAGCCGTAGAATTTAAAGGGGGCCTCCCTAAGTCAGCGGTTATCTTTACTTCATACCTCATTAAATACGTAGCAACATGTTGCGCTGTAAAATATTATTAAATTCACAACTCTCTAACAATCAAATCAATTTCTTTAAATAATTTGTGCATAAATAATAACAAATTGAACTGCTTAAATTACTTCTCAACCGCATGTTACTAGTTCAGGAACTACTTTCTTCTATTCTCAGTGCTCCTATTTACACTCAATTGCTTACCCATACACCTACAGCTACATATATGAGTGTATTGCCGCTACACACACACACTCGCGTACACATGCGCGCTCTTACCACACCAATAGTGCAGCGCTGGGAGAGCGCTTGTGAGAGCAGCGCTCAACATTTCCACTTTATTTTCGAGCGTTATTTGTTTAATGCTTTCTGCCTCACCATTTTCGTTTAATTTAATTTCATTCCATTGCAATTCATTTTGTAAGTCAGACATTTCACGTTTTCCTCTACATTTTTGTTTAACGTCACGTCACGATACGAGTGTGTACGATTTGCTGTGTGTTTGTCAAAAAAAATTAACGAAATTTAGTTGCCCAATAAAAATGTGTGTTTAAAGCGCCTAATTTATTTCATAGCTCATTATATAAAAATATTTAAAAAATCTTAAAAAAATAATATAATAATAGGTACAATTATAGAAAATTTTTGAAAAAAAATATGTGCATATGATTTTAAAAACTGTTAACTGTCGCATTTATTGGATTTAGTGGAAGCTCGGAGTGTGCGTTGTGGGTGTAAGCTACATAAGTAATTCGTCGTGTGTTCATTTGCTTGCATGTAAATATATGAATTTTATGCGATTATTGTTATTGTTGTTATAATGACGTTAATGGCGTCGTAAATTAATTTAAGAGTTATTCTAAACGGATAAAATTGCTTAAGCAATTTCTAGTTGTGTGTTTCGAGTACTTAATACATTGTTTAGTTATGTAAACATGCCATATACTTATGTGTGTATGTATGTATGTATGTCAGTACAAGCAAGTGGGTGTAATGAGCAAGGCATTGCTGCTACTGAGATGGTGTTGAATATGTGTTTGTTTAAATGTATTAAAAAACTTGTGAAATCACAATTTTTAATGAAGAAAATAATGTCTTAATTACTCACAGAAATTTTATACTTCTGAAATTGCACTGAATCACTTTTGGCGTCTTACCTAAATTACAACGCCTAAAACCATGCTACAAATACTTAGCGCAAAGTTTTTATATGAAAATAAGTAGAAAAATTACAAAAACATATAATAATCATTTTTATAAAAATTATCAAAGTTTGCCAATACTCAACTGACTACCTTCCATAGCTAAAAATAAAATATTTAAACAGCTAAACGCCTAAAGCAGTCCTAAACGTGTTTTGTTCTACAACGTGTGCGCTAAAAATTATGCTACACAGAAAAATTAACAAAATTTTGTTTTTCAGTTTTTTAATAAACTAAATGAAGTTTTTGTTTCAAAATCGCCCTTTACTTAACTGCCGAACTTCTTGTCTATTATTAATTAATTTGCGCCCATTCACAAGCAGACACAAAGCCGCCGTTTTTCTCAATTTCTTCAAACTCCACTGCTTTCTTCTTTAGTTTTTCTTTTAATCGCCACTTCTGTCAATTGAAAATATTTTATTTCGTTTAACATTCAATACTTCAAATACAAAATACAACAAATACAATAACTTGAAGAGCAATTCCTCTAAACAGACGATCCACCCCTATTTGCAACGCCCCTCCCCGCGCTGTACTTATGCATTTAACAGTTAATTAAAAGAAATTGAAAGATAATAACTAAAAAAGGGGGAAATCACTGTGTGACTTCAATGCGACACACTCCATTTTTATTACCGCAAAACTGCGAAATAACAACAAACACAATCAGTAACAACAAATACATAACATAGAACTAAATGTGGCAAAGTTATCAATGTCTATCGAAATGCTCGAAACTTGCAGCGGTTTGAGTTCAGTATTTTTTTTTCTTAATTGACGACTGCATATGTATGTATGTGTTAAGTATAAATGCTATCTAAAATATAAAATATGTTCGTATGTATGTGCATGCAAGTATCACGCATATCTACTTATGTACGTTACGAGGTAGCGTTGATAGCGCGACTTCAGCGAAGTCAAAAAAAAAAAATTGGTGTAAGAATGTGTATAAATATATATGGGTTACATACTTTATATGTATGTAAGTATGTATGTACCTTATTACGGCAAGCATATTGACAACATTTAATATTATAATTAAAATTAGGTTAAATTCGTTAAGTGCAGCAGCTCGGGAAGTTCCATGTTTTCAAAAGTATTCCCTAATACACTTATATGTGTATATACGCACATACATATGTATATACTATGTATTAGGGCTTTTGGTTTTCAACTAGTTGACTAACCTGATTAATCGCATAGTGTATTATTCGAATAATAATATTCGGTTTGTAGTATCCGGATAGTCGTACGTCGTCGACTATTCGAATATTGTATTAGGCATTCATTTTTTATTTTTATTGAAAAAAGTGAAACAACCTCTACATATACATACATATAACTTTATAAAAACTCTGGCTTTATTGACATTTTTTACATTTAAAATAAGCAAAAATCAAAGTGTGCTCGGATTTCATACAATTTTCAATTATTCAAATACTGGTAGAAGAGCAACTACTCGAATAATAACAGTAGAACGAGTAACAGTTTTAACACGCAATGTTGCGACTTTTCCAATAGTATTAATTGGTTAATTTTCATACTAACGGTTACAAACCGGTTATTCGAAAAATCGGTTCTCAGGTTATTCGAATAATTTTCAAAGTATTAGTATGTATATTATAAAGATGCAGTTATTAAGGTATTACATGGGTTTCATGATTCCAAAATTTGTTTTTAAAAATTAAAAAGAAATAATTATTATTTTTAACGTCTTATTTAACTCCATACCGCAAGGTGAGACAGTTTTTTTCGATGGACTGCCAGAAGTGATGTCGTAATGACCGCGATTTGAGTATTTTTCATTACGAATTTCACAAAATTTTTTGTAATATTTATGTATGTGTCTTTGGATTATTAAAAAATTTTGAATAAAATATTTCACTTTTTATAAGACAAAACAAGAAACACTCTTGAAAATAAGACGTTTTTTTCTGTAGGAAACTCATTTAACGCCCTAATAGGAAGCCATAGAAACACAACATTTTTATTCAGATAACATCAAAAAATCAACCACTTTATCTCTCCATCGAAAAATTTATTGTTGAAATTATCTTTGAATAAAGGAATAAAATTAATTTCGCAATTTTATTAAACATCTAAAAATAACTAATGCGAAAAATGTGCTTTGAAACAAAATTTTAACATATAAAAAGTACGTGTCACGTTGTTTGTCCGCGATGAACTCCTAAACTACTAAACCGATTTTAGTAAAATTTATGCCACTGTGTCCAGTTCGAACCAACTTAGAAGATAGAATGGTAGGAACAAATCAACTGTAACAAAACAACTTTATTGAAAAGTTTGTTATGTGAAAAAAATAGTATGAAAAGTATACCCCAGCAACGCGTGGCCGGATCCACTAGTAAAGTTTTATAAACAAAAAAAAAACTGTATTAAACATTTTTTACATACATAAAACATTCACGAAAACAGCAAAATGTTCATATATTCTCTTAAGAACCTTTTGCGACAAGGTTTATCACAATGTCATAAATTGTATCAAATTCCCTCTAAGACTTCAGAGAAAAAGCTTAAATATTGTTAAAATATGAAGGCATATGTACTACTTTTATCAAAGTATACATACTTATATTAATATCTTTTTATGTGGTACATAAGTACTTAAATATAACAAGCTGTGTCTACAGAATGATCGTACAAAACATTATAGTAAATATGGAGCACACAATATTTAATATTTAAATGGAGAATAAACTTCCTTGCTTGTGTTTGTTAATAAAGTATAAGGTGTTGCATAGGTTGCGTGCTCTGGCTATTCCAGACGTTATTTACCATGCTGAATAAATACTTTTGGGGAAGTACCTTGTATTTATGTCTATTGAAGTGCCCTGCATACCACAGCACATTATATTTCAAATTTTAATTCACCGCACTCTCGAAAAGATAAAATTTTTAAGCATATAAGTTTGATTAGACAATAAAAAAGTACAATATTCAAGCAATTGAGCTTTGTAGGTTATCTGAAGTGAAGCGGAGTAAAGAAGAAAGACAAATAGTGGAAATAAATAACTAAACATTTCCTTATATAAGCTCTAGAAACATTTCCTTTCATATGAAAATTTGGTTTGCGCTTCGATTCACTATACATATACACAGGCTAAAGAGAGTTGCGAGCGTTTAGTTGCCACATTTTTGTTTCGTTTGATTGGCATTGTAATGATTTAAAAACTGGAAAATTAATTTGGATTTTTTCAGATCTGATACTGTTGAGGATGTCATATTTATTATTATATTTTCTTAGCCTGACGAGCTTTTTTCATGCAGTTACTTAAATATAACTCAAAGCTATCAAATATTCATAAATCTCGTTCAAGTAAGAGTTTATAGGCGGCAAGTTGATTCTCAATATTTTTACATCTTTGAAAGTTGAGTGCTTTTTCTTGCAATTCGGAAATGTTACTGTCAAAAGTTATAGGGCTAAAGAGGCTCATAACGCTGGCGATTTTCGTTATAAAAAGAAACAATAAAATAGCATTTACTGACAGTTTGTGAACCACAATAAAAATCATATATGCAGATTTCGCATTTCAGTTGCTAGGCCCTTTGTTAGTGCCATTTGCTTGTGATTATGCAAATTTTTTGCCATTTTGACTTCAAAAATGAGAGCGCTGAAATTGAAAGTTATATTTATCCCAAGCAAACACATTCAAATACTCTCTAATTATTATGTAATGCACGGTTGTAATGTGACGAAAAATCTTAATAATTTACAAATTCATTTGTAAGAAAGATTGTTGCGCTGTGACAGCCGCTGAAAATTAGCCAAATCATAACGCAAAGCAGACGAACACAATGCGCGGGCATTGAAAAAACGAAAGCAAAAGCGATAATTTGGGCAATGCCGTCGTCAGGTGGATAAGTTGGCGCTTCTGTGCTAATCAATTTCGCCATCTGCCGACAGCAGACACACACACGCACACAAACTCACTCGTTATCCAATATGCATGTGTGTGTGTGTATGTGTTTTCGTTTAATAAAGCGCGAACTTTTTGTTTTTTTTGTTCAGTTTGAATTGTGACTTTTAGAAATTTTCTGCATCGCATATTTTGAAAATGGGAAAATATTTGCAATAATTTTTTGGCTGTGACAGCCGCAGAGCAGCGAAAAATATTTATTTGGCAGAGTTTTGGCTTCAAGGACACAGCTTGTTGTAGCAGCCGCAGCGTTGGGCGCCAACACCCAGCGTTGCAACTTTCGAACTTTTATTGTTGTAATAAGAGTATGAAAAATGTGCCACGAACACACGCACACACGTAGCCACCACACGTGTGTATGTGTTGCTGTGTGCGTGTATAGGTGTGCTTATTATTTGCCGCTGCGGAAGCTTGGCGGCTGTGGTGCCCATGGAATTTCTTGGCTGGCTGCTTGTGCCGCTGCATTCTGGTGCAATGTGTTGTCAACAGCATGCCACAGCAACCATTTCACTGTTTTTGTTCAATATGCATTTGCTAAAAGGTATATTGTTGCCTTTTTTATTTTTATCAATTTTACTTTGCTTACTGCTGGCTCTTTTTGTCAACTTGCCAAAGCGATGAGTGTCAAGTGGTGTGGACTTTATTATTATTATTATTTTTTTTATCATTTGTGGTTATATATGTGCTTACAAGTGTTCTTATATAACATTTACATGTATCTAAGTATGTAAATTAGCGTTTATTAATTGAAAAGATTTTTTCACCGCTCAACTGGTTTAAATTTAAATATTTACTTGTTATCGTCTTTGCAAAGCCAATTACTAAGCTTACACGGTTCCTAAGCATACTTTGATGGCGTTTAGTTAAACACCTCTGAGCTCATCTTCGTTTGTTATGGCATTTGCTTGGCAGCGCATTCAAGTTTTACCGCTATAACCTCACAGGTTCTACTTCTGCAGTATTCAACAATTCACGTATTGCTTTTATTTCAAATCTTCGTGTTGTTTTTGAAAAGCTTGAAATGTTAATCGGTTGTTTAGTGATTTTTGAGCAAGTGCGCAGCTTGGCGTTGCTTTTCTTTGTTGTTGGTTTTCGTTTTCAATTCATAAAAGCAGTTTGAATACTTGAAACTGGTTGCCATTTTGATGTATAAATTAATGATCGTCCGCTTTAATGATCGCATGTTGAATTGCGACTTTGAAAACGAAGATTACGGTGCAGAAAATTTAGTGGCATCATTAGTGAGGGGCATATATGAAAATTTATTACTAACCAGGGGCTGAAGTTCCGGTGCCTGTCGTAAATGCGGCTATAAATATTCGTTGTAATTGAAATAGCGCTGATTAGCGCGTCGTACATTTTAGGGAACGCAAATGTAACAATTCGAGTGATGAAAAAAAAATTTTAAATATTATTTATTATGTTAAAAACGCTAACGTCAAATAAAATTGTATTGAATTGTATAATTTTAATTTCTTGATCAAATTAAATCGTTCATGTCAGTAATTTGAGGCGATCAACTATAGTCGATATCGTTATATAACCCAATTTGTCGCAATAAAATTTTAACAGTAGCTTAGAAAAGCTTTTTTGAGTAAAGCTCTTGCAGAAAAAAATTAAATCTACGATGGCGCTAAACAAAGGTCCTCTACTGCTGCAGCGATTCCGGTCTTCTACATGAAAAAATTAAAAAAAAAAATTATAAAATTTTACTAGTAGATATAGCCCATACAATGAGCATCTCTCAAAACGGAAATCAATTATTGCGCTGATTGAGTTTTGTGGCCATACTTTAGAAAGCTGTAACTTTGAAACTAACTCAGGTGTCAATATAAAATTTTAGTATCTAACTTTCAAAAGTATAATGTATCAAAATTTAAAATAAAACTTGCAAATCTAAAATAACTATAATTTTTTATCGAAAAAAAATCGATATAAAGTTAAATGTAAAATTAGATTAAGCTTTCCATATACATATATACCGTTTGCATATCATTTAATTCTTTTATCTTTACTACAAAGTTAACGATAATTTTATCGAAATCGATAACAAAATTATTGACACGTTAACGAAATACATGATATAACACCGTTATATAATTTACGAAAATATTCCGTGTGCATATCTTTAATTCTGTTATCGCTATACAGTGTTATCGAGAATTTTATCGAAATCGATAACACAATATATTCCGTCTCCATATCTTTTAATTATTTGATCACTATTACAAAGTCATCGATAATTTTTATCGAAACCGATAACACAATTATTATCACAGTAACGAAATACATGATATAACGCCGTTATATAATTTACGAAAATATTCCGTGTGCATATCTTTAATTCTGTTATCGCTATACAGTGTTATCGAAAATTTTATCGAAATCGATAACACAATTTATTCGAGAATTTTATCGAAATCGATAACACAATTATTAACACGTTAACGAAATACATACATGTTATCGGGGTTATATATTTAAAGAAAACTTTCAGTAACTTCATTGTTTGCCAAATACTCTGATGACTAGCAGAGCGAATCTATCTAACTGACATCTAGAGCATTTCGATTGTAAAACCATTTGAAAAAAGTCATTAAGTTAAAAGCTTTATTGTTACTTCGATGGCATTTTCTTGTGCTAGTTTTTACTTTGTAGCGAGTACTTTTCCTCATTTCTTAAATTTTAATATGACCGCAAAGCTTTTATCGCAGTTTGAAAGCAGTTTTTCTTATGGTTCAAGCGTAATTTGTTTTCGTTTTCTTTGCCGAAGTCACAATCTTCAAATTTCTTTTTCGTGCAAACGCAATTTTTCTCTACAAGTTCAACGCTGCTTTTGCTATTGTTGTTATGCATTGTCGTTTGCAATGGTCAAGGCCATTTCAAAGCTATAGATGAACACAGCGCAGCGGCAAGCGAGCAGAATGCGAGAAATATTTTAACAAATCAAGCAAGCAACGAGCGCACAGCAGTAACAAATGAAAAAAGTTATGAAATTAATTACAATAAAAAATGAAGTATAAATATATGAGAGACCGGTTTAAACCTTCGAATAAGAATTCAACAAAATTATTTTATTTTTTTTTTAATATAAAAGTTGATTTCAAAATGCTTGTCTCATCGCCCTCCAATTTTGAATACCCGCTACTGATGGGGCTTTGTTACCGAATTGTTGTAATTTTGTTTACTATTACAAGTAGATAACTCAAAATCAATTGACAGCTGGGTATTTATTTCGGAGAAAAACCAGTTCTTATGACTAGGTGTGTGAGTAATTTGCATACGAGCTTTTAAGCTGAAAAAATAACCACACATAATTTGAAAAAAAAAAAACAAGAAATAATAGCAATTAAATCACCGCTCGTGTAATTCTACAGCGTTAGCTCACTCGAAATTTGTTAAAAAATACTCGTGTACGCCAAAAGTTTGGAAAACGCCCACTGGCATTTGCTCCGACACTTGTAATGTGCCCTCGAAGTTAGATGTTGTTGTTTTCGGCGCACGATTGTTTTTTTTTCTGAGCCGGAAATATTGTGTTTTAGCAGCAGCAGTTGCAAGGTTAAGTCATCCTCTAAAAATTTGTCTAAAAAATTGAAAAAAAAATTGAAAAAAAAATTGAAAAAAACTTGTAATGGTAAAGTTTGAAAAAGAGTTTTTTTTTTAATTGCTGGAACCACTTAGATATATAATTAAATTTTTTACATTCGCTATATTGAGAATATTTGTAAATTTTTTATCGATATTTTTAATCGATTTCCATATATCGTGTATAAGTTATGGATACTTTTTAGATCGGAAATTATTTTTCATCTAAGCATACTATGTTAAGCCCCTGAAGTACTTTAATTTTACGCACTAGTGTATTACGGAAAGTTCTAAACAGCTTTCGAAAACGCTCAAAAACAAATGGTTCGAAACTGCATTAACAATACACGCTCATAACTGGACTGGTGATCCATTCATTGGCATGAAACATTTTCAAAATTTAAAATTGGGTTTTCAGCTTTTTGTGTTTGCTTGTTGTTGTAAATACATACATACATACGTATAACTCAAAATAACTCTCATTCCAAAACATTTAGAATAAATCGGAAAGTTGTGGCTTAAATATGTATATATAATATTGAGCATTTATGCGAGAATGTTATAAGTGTTTCAGACAATTTTTCAACTCAGACATTAGCAAGTTGCTTAAAAATGAACGAATTGTTTGAAACGCCTAGTTAGATAATATTCTTAAGTAAACAATAATTGTACAGAAATAAACAAAAATAAATTACTTTTGAGGTGGTTTTAAATCGTTAGTCGAAAATGTTAGAGAGAATATTTTTTTAAATTTATTTGCGAGTTATAAATAAAAATTGTTAAATACGGTTGAACTATTAGGAGATTCATAAATTTTTAGAAAACGTTAAGACTTCGAATCAAGAACTTAAAAAAAAAACAAAATACTTAATAAGAGAGAAAACAAATTTTTAATTTTCATTTTATTAAAATGTAAGACAGAAATTGAGCAACGCTTGCTTTTTTGTGCCACGGATCTCTAATTGAATAAAACTTTTTATATTTTAGGGACTTGTTCCAAGACAATAAAATATAGAAACATTAAAAATAAAACATGAATCGAAAAAGCTTTCGATAAATATAAATGGTATATTCTAATGTCTTTCGCTCGATCGAAAGTCGAACAAATTTGCAGTTTTTCATGACAAAATCTTCTTCGCTACTCTTTTTCCCTCTCTCTCTACATGTATCTATCTCTATTACTATTTGTCTGTGCATAAGAATGTAAATTTTTTTAAGTCAGCTTTGTCCATCCAGTCATCTAATCGATAAATCAATCGACTTGCTGTTTAGTGTTCGGCTTGTTTTTTTTGTTTACTTGCTGCCTCTTTTCAGCTCATTGTAAAAATTTATTCGATTATCGAATGTGTTTACCATTAATCGTATTATATTACATAAATTACATACTTACTTATATGAATAATTGTGCGGAAAAATATTGATAAATCGCCAGCGATTTATTACTATTAAATGTTGTCTTGTATTTAATTGTTATTCTTATTATTGTTATTATTATTATGCTGCATTTATTCATAAATATTTTTTTCTTTTTTTCTTTTTTCATACAAACAAAAATCAAATAATCGATTCGCACATTCAATTCCACCACAAAACCACCACTACCACAACCACCACCACCACTACCACTACTACTACTACTACTACTACTACTACTACTATATACTACTATAACTACTACTACCACCAACTACCACTACCATCCAAAATAAAGGACCAAATAAAAGCATCCCATAAACGTTTGCGTGTTGCATTTGCTTTGAGCGACGAACTCATCACAAGATCACAAGATCAAAAGTAGTAAAAAGACCTCAGTGAACGTCACAGCCACCAAACAAATCAGCCATCACAACAAAGTCATCAGACCAGGCAAAATTACCAGTTACCCAAGTCCAAGTCAATCGTGTATACAGTGCATCCAAAAACCATAGCGCTGACAGTAAACAAAAGCATAATAAAAACGCACTCAGATCGGAATAACGGTGCGAGATACGAAGCCAATGCGTTACAGTCCAAACAATTGACAGTAAGCCACAGTGCGAAACAGCGCAAAGTAAATCAAGAAAATAGAAAAGACGAAAAGCTCGGTATTTAAGCTGTAACGCTTGAAAACAAGAGTATCCGAAGCCGATCTGATCGATCTGTGCGATAGTTAAACGCATCGACTGCATTGCATCGTCTCGCATCGATTTGTAATCGAAAACAAAACAAAGCAAAAATCACTCGTCAAATCGTCTCGCATTTGCATTTCTCTGCATCCACAAAATTGCTTCAAGTAGCAAACAATCATCATTGCGACACCACATTGGGCAGGCCAAGGGGGCGATTAATTAGAAAATTCGAAAACAAAAAACCCTCACTCACAAGCAGCTCATATGCGCTTACGAAGCAAAAGCGAGTTTTGAACACACATCTTTAGGAGCGTGAGAGAGCGTGCTGTACAATAATAATAAAAATAAGAAAAACAAAACAGTCAAGCAGTCAAAGCAGAGATCGAGCGTGTAAGGAGCGTGTAGAAGTAAAGTCAAAGTCAGTCAGAGCAGATCGTTCCATAGCAAGATTGTACGCAGTTTCGAAATCGTATATTCGAACGGTGAATAGAAAAGTTGGAAAAGACCAAAATAAATAAAAGAAAGAAAACAGCAATCACAACAAACACCTCAGTTCAATCATTAGCAATCAACCAAATCCAAGAAAAGTTAATAACAAAAGCAAAAATTTGCACGTGCTAAACAATTATTAAGCAAAAATAGGCGCACGTCAAAGCAAAAAGCATTAAGACAAAAGCTAACAGTTAAAATAAGCAGTAACGAAACCAAACCAAAAACCACCACACTCACATACCAAATCATTCAAGAGCAGTTAGTAGTGCGAGTAGTAAAAATTCAGGTTAAAATGGCCGAAGACGCAGCTATGGAAACATGCCCAAGCCCCGAAATCGGCGATTCTAGAAAAAGGCCACTAGATTCCGATCCGGAAAATGAACAAACCAAACGCTCACATTTCAGTTCCGGTAAGTCTCTTATAAAATTGCCTCTATCATTTACAAAATCACCAAAAATAAAGCAAATCAAGTTAAACTAGAAAAAAGTAACAAATCAGAACGTTAAAATTAGGAAATCCCATAAACGATTATATCTCTTTCTCTCTCTCTCTTTTTTTCGCTGTTTGTCACATCAGGTTTACTTCAACATTTGTTTCTCAGAACTCTTCCTCTCTTGTCTGCTCCTTGTTTTCACATGTAAACTCATCTACTTTCTCGCTTTTATTATCTATCCTTTACTCTCAACATTTCAATATGTTTTGTCAACAAAAATATCCGCTCCATTTTAACGCAATTAAACTGTTTCGAGGAGTTGGGCGCAGATCAGCTATATGTAGATAATGTTTTTAACGTCTCAACATACATACTGCCGCCATATTTGTATGTATGTACATAAGTATGTGATGCCTTCACACGCCTCATTGTAGTGCACTCATAAAAGCGCGCTCTCCTACAAACATTCATAGCATTGCATATAAACAATACGAAGTGTGACGAAAGAGGGACTCTCTTGGAAGAGACCTGGTGTTCTCTAGCATGTTAACGCAGGGCTAAAAGAATTACGAAAATTAACGGTGTATTTGGGCACAAATTTATTTAAAATTTAAATTTTCAACTCTCGCGTAGTCCCGTCTACTACATATATGTATAGTGCTCAGGAATCATTCGTTAAAATACATAACGTGAGGTTCTTGTCTTTTATAAAATGTTGTGAGTTATAAGTAATTGATGTTCTCACGCCTAAAACTTGCTTCAATTCAAAAAGTGAGCTTAATTTTCTGACAAAAACCTTAACATCATTTTGTGTGTATAACTCGAATGAAATAACTCATTTTAATATAATCTAAGAAATATATATAATTAATTATATAATTTAACGCTTCATCAAGCATAAATTACGTAAATTATATACATGATTTATGACTATAACGGCATTGTGAAAATAAATGCCTCCAAACATTAAAATACACTCGAGTTTATAACTCGTCGTATATACAGTTGAGCAGACAACAGAGAACCCTATCTCTGCTAAATAGGAATTAAATTTTATTAACCTGTAATATATGTGTGTATACTTAAAGTTATATAAAACATAAAAAGCTTGCTTTGTTTAAACTTCTACTGCTTTGTAAATAAGATTTATGCAACACGAAGATACTCGTGGAACATATGTAAATTGCCTTGTTTAGTTTGTGATTAGTATATAAGTCAGTAGGTGATTCGATGGCTTACTCTTAATCAAGTACTACAAAATAGTGCTGGTTCAAAGTGCTCATTCCATATCACTGTCCAATTAGTTGTGATTGCCTCACATGCTGTCGTTAAAAATACTGTCCCGTTGCTCTAAATGTTTTCCTAACTTTTTCTCTGTGATTTAAAGCAGCAATAAAAGCTTCTCCTCATTTCTCTGGTTGGAAACAAATACAACGCTGCGCTTGTCCAAATGTCGTACGCAATAAGGGTTAAGAATGAATTTCTGCAGTCTTCTTCTACTTGCATTTGGGTGACCAATGCTGACATACTTAGGTTGCCAAATTTAATGCTAATTATGCGGAACTTTATGCAATGTGTATATTTTTAATTTATGTTGTTTGAGGAATGGGGGTAACGCAGTGCGCATTTATGTAGAGTTGCTGCACTTTTCCGAAGGTAAAATAATTGGAT
This sequence comes from Bactrocera dorsalis, assembly GCF_023373825.1. Classification (NCBI taxonomy): domain Eukaryota; kingdom Metazoa; phylum Arthropoda; class Insecta; order Diptera; family Tephritidae; genus Bactrocera; species Bactrocera dorsalis. Next base: position 4,710,175 of record NC_064304.1, on the reverse strand, counting down.
TATATGTACTTAAATGGGAGCGTCGCGGTTTGCTTTTCAATTTTAAAAACTTCAATCCATGAGGCGCTGTTAATTTGGAAGCAGGGTTTTCTAGGCTTTCTTGTTATATAACTGCTCTTCATTATCATGGCAAGGGTTATTTTGGCATGGTTTTTTTGACAGTCCTTTGTCAATGCGCCTTTAACAATTTTCTCTTAAAAAATGCAAAGTCCAAAGTGTCTAGTATCGACTTAACATAAACCAAATGAGAAAAACTAATTTCGTTGGCACTTAAAACATGCTTGATATCACCAGAGGCTACTCATTGATAGCGACTAGCACTACACCGAAATATACCAGTTAATGTACTAGTTAGTTTTATCTCGCTCGCTGTTGTTTCTAGAGTATGAAGTGTCAATATATGTAAGAATATGTATATGCATACAATAAAATACATTTTTTACTAACTGACTGACGTTCGGTGTTCTTCAAAGTCAACGAGAACACGCTCGTCAACAATGCTCTTCACATGTTGCCATGTATTTAACAACTAGTAGTGAGCAATTAAAAACAATAAATATTTGAAGGCATCACATAAGCAATTGAAAATGAAGGCAACAGAATAATTAAGTGTCAGTGCAATGTGGAAAGGGCGAGTTATTGTGAAGCACAGCAAAAAGGGGAGGCTGCTATATAAATCAGTTGCTGTTTTGTTGCAAGAAAATCTTATTGTAAGCAAATAAAAAGTATAGTTTGTAGCAACGAAAAAAATATTTTCTATTCAAAGAGAAGGCAAGTGTTAAAAACTTGGTGAATAATTTGTGATAATTGAAAGTACTCCAAACCTAGAATAAAGACGCATAAAAGGGCACTAATTAGTTATTAAAAATTTTGTTATTGACAAACTTTGCTTCATATGGTATAATTAAAAGCTCAAAAGTTTATTTAAAATTTATATTATTTTCTGGGTCAGTCAGTTGCATGTTAAGTTATTTAAAATTCCACGCATTTACATTCGTGACATGATTTAGCGCTATTGGTGCTGCCACATATTTATACATTTATGGTAAAAAATGTCAAATATGTCATGTGATGCTTATTGCTTTCATATGTACACCCTGCAGACACACTAGTATAGAACTACATTTTCCAGTTGTTGTGTGACCCAAACACCTGTCACCCTCCATATCACGTGTTGCCGTCAAATTTTTTTCATTCTGCTATTGTTGTCACGAAAAGTGCTTGCATATCTTCGCAGGCACTTAACATATTCCATTCTATTCTACTTTTGTTTAGGCTTTGTTTTTTTTTTCACCTTATAGCTGTGCCACGAAAGCTTACGTTGCTCTGGTGCCATAGAAAAGTGAATGAAGTGGACACTCTTCGCTGTGGTTAAGGCTTTTCAGCTATTTTTGGGTGAAGATGAATGGTTGAAGTGTTGAAAGTGAGATTTCTATAGTGTGTGATGCTTAAAGAATAGGAGAATGTAAATTTAGATTTGGATTTGAGTAACTAAAAGCTGCACGGTAAAAATTTGAAAATCCTATTTGCTACCTTATGCTGGTTTAATTCTGTAAAGATAGTGGAATGAGTAAAAGGATTGAAAACTAATATTATATAAAAGTGAAAACTGAAACCAGCTTCACTCAAAATTCTCTAATATATTTGGAAATATTCATTCTCAGCATCGCATATATTTTGACAGTTAATGTGTTAGCATTGTTATTAAATGGCTTTGGGGGAATTTTTTTCTAAACAGTTTTTCCTTCAGACTGGTGGATGAAGACAAACTTGATTGCAAAAACAAAATTTTGTTGCCCGATTCAACATAAATCACGATTGAGTAATCTCTGTATAAGTTTAGGTTATCTTTCTGGTAACTGAAAAATGTGCAACGTGATTTCGCACCGGATCAGAGTTTGGAGACTATTTATCTGAGCCACATATATATTTATATATATACATATATCAATCTGAGTCATATATACATATATATTTTATATATAATTATGCATATAATGTTCATTACTTTTATTTATTTTCTAAGAACATGAATGAATACAATTAAATAAGTAACTACGTGCTCAATGCCGGTTAAGATTTTTTAATTATCGATAATAAAACAATAATGAGTAATTAAATCGAGACTCTAACAAGGCAAACGAGACTTCAACTTGTATTTTTTCACGGTTTCGTTGCATGAGGATTATTTCATTTTAAATAAGCTTTAGTAATGAAGTTGTAGCACAAACGTCTGTAAAAAAAAGTACACTCATACAAGCACACATTACACCTGACATGCATTTATTGACAACTTAGCAAACGCGTGATTGAGTGACCCACTGACTGCTTGACTAACTGACTGATCGGCTGACTGACTGACCGAATGACTGACTGGTGCACGAAGCACTGCGCTGTCACGCTAACTTTTTGCTCTTGCTCATTTAAATAAATTTTGTTACAATAATCGCATTTATTGTCTGCCTCCAAAGACGCCATTGCGAAGCGATTAGCTGTTTTACCCTGGATTATCAGCGCTTCGTGGCTATTTTTAAGCCAGTTGCATATATATTTATTTATATGAGTATTTATATGTGCTTAATGAGCTAATTTTTATGTGTATTGGCGATTAGTAGTCCGCTGATGCTACTGCAAACATTTGGACTATAAGCTACACTGCAGGAAAAAGTAGTCACTACAGGCTCTTTTGTATTTCTTATGGGTTATGTGTTGTAAATAAATTATTTGTGGTTATTATTGATGTTGGAACTGTTGGAACTATAGGCCAACTAGTCAAAATATGTGAGAAAATGTATTCATAAAATTTCTGTTACATATTTATTAAATAACCAAATTTTTTTATAGCCAAATTTTTTTACATTTTTAATATGTGGCTTTTTTCACGTTAATAATTAAGAAAAATTAAAATAAAAAATAATTAATTATTATCAAAAAATTTATTAAGTCGATAATTTAATAAAAATAAATGAATTGCTTAAGAAATTTTTACAATTATTTATTACATGTTCATATTTATTAAAGTAGCAAACTTATTTAAAACAAAATTAAAATAAAAAATAAATAAAAAAATTATATTATCAGCAAAAACATTAACTAAGTTAATAAATTATTAAAAAAAATTAAATTAATAATATAAATTTAGTAAAAGATTTATAAAAAAAAATATTTATCGGCAAAAAATTTACATTCGAGTTTAGCACGCTCAGAATTTAGAACGAACTTATGACAAAAATTTTTATGAATGTTTAAGTAATACCATAAAAAATAAATTAAAAACATTGTTAAAAATTAAATATTATAAAAAAGTTTTAAAAACATAACAGTAAATTTGTAATTATTTATTACTAAAAAAACATTTTTTTAATTTTTTTAAATAATCATCAAATAATATATTTATGTATTCTTGGATGATAAATAATTTTTATTTTCATACCGATTAATTAAATTTTTTTAAGAAATTTTGAGTTATAAAAAATATAAATATGTGAAAGCACACAAGAAGTCCAATTACAAGAGAAAAAATTTCAAAAAAATGTTTACAGTTTTCCCCACATTTTATAAAAAAGTAAATTTTCCTGCTGGGCATCGTGCTGATGGCTACTTTCAACATCGTTTGCAGCGCTTCAATAATGATGTCATTTTCTCAATACTGTCGTTCAGTTGTTGCTTTTGCACAGCATTTCTTACGTTGTTGTTATTTGAGATTTTTTTCAGATTCTATTTCATTAGAGTTTCGCTAATTTCAGTAGTTATTGCGTTTTAGAATGTCCGCCTGGCAGCCAGTTTAACGGGTACATCTTCACTCATTACGAGTATTGCACATTACGAACGAATATGAATATAAATAAACTAATACTAATATAATTTATGAAAAAAAAAAAAAATGTTTAATCCGACACAACTTGTTTTACTGCGTTTTTAATTTCGCCAACAGCGAAACAAATGATGCAACAACGATATTGCTATGCATGACTGTGCACCCATACATACTCGTATATACGTGTGTGCATGTTTGTGGCTATAAAAAACCTGCTCGCGCACGGCATTTCACGCCCGTCGTGTTTTATTCATTTGAACAACCGTCGATTAATTTTGTCAAACATTTTCTTAAAAAAAATTTAGTTGAAATCGAAATTAATTTTTTTGTTTCTTTTTTGATCTTGCTGTGATTTGTTTTTAATTTTTCTTCAGCATGATTTTTTAATAATTTTTATAAAATTTAAAAATAATAAAAAAGTCACTGCATACAAAGTTTGAAATTAAATAAAGGCATTCCTAATGCATATTGCACACTCAATATTTCTTTGTCTATTTATAAATATGTACATACTATATATACATATATGTACTATGTCTATATGTCAGCGAGTAAGAACCTATAAATATTTATACGCCTAATCACTTGCTTTGATTCGCCAATCATTTGCACTTTGTACGCGAATTATCGCTCGAATTAATACTTACACATACATACATACACATACGAACATACATACGAGCGAGTGCTCTTGAAAATGCTTTGTGGCAAACTCAATAAAAACCTCAACTTCAAGCCACTAATTTATTTATTAGGTATTTTTTTGTTGTTTTTGCTCTTTTGCTGTGCTGACATTCCTGATGCAAAGTGTTTGCAATTTCTTTGCTTTTTAACAATTGTTGTTGTTGTTGTTGTTGCTGTTATTTTCTGCTCATATGACTGCACATTTTACAAAGTTCAAGTTTATCGAGTTTTGCTACTGGAGGCCTTGCACTTTACTTCGCACACACACACATGCGCAGGTATTCGTGTAGATGTACACACATGCATACAGCTGCTTATTAGCGACTTGTATGCAAATACGCGGATTTAAATATACATAATTATATATAGTATGTATGTGAGTGGCAAGTTGTACTATAAAGATATCGTGTTTGGGGGTCAAGTTCAGACTCTTGATGTGGCGGGCAAAAACTAGGCGATATTGGCCGGTGAATGTTTAGCGAAGTTTGTATGCGTGTGCCTCTCTATTGTCATGGTATGCATAAAATTAGCGTTGCTTAGACATTCAATGCCTAATAAATGATGTCAATATGATATATAAATACGTCTATTTGGGTTTCATCGATTTTGGTTGGAGACATAATATTGTTGGCGGTATTCAGAAAGTTTTCAGATACAATCTTTTTGTAGTCGGAATTTTTATAGCTTATTAAAGTACGAAGACTATATCTGATTCTTAAAATATTTTTTATTTCTTATATAGAGTTAGGGGACTCACAATTTGTCATAACTCAAAGTGAAATCATAAAATCACAAATTTTTACACTTGTTTAAAAAAGTTGTTGTTAGATTATGTACAAAAATGAGTTTACGCAATCACAATTCTCAACGCTATGCTTTGGGTTCGTGATAACTATAACTTTACTAGGGGACTCGGCAATGCGTTGCTGTGGTACACTATTATTCATATAATAAAGTATTCAATACAGTGAAAATTTTAATTAAATCCAAGGGATTGTACTTGAGGTTTAATTTTGAATATGTTCATACAAATACTTTCAGTGGAAAAAATAACGAATTTAAAGTTGCTTTCTCAATGTCTAGTGACCAGCCTTTCTGTCCCGTTAATAGAGATATCCGCTAATAGAGTGTCCATTTAATAGAGTATTCACTGCATATTTTAATTATGAATCTTCTAAGTTGGTCTAAGGAGTCCATCGCGGACAAACAATGTAACACTATATGAAACCACAGGTATGTACTTTTCTTCGCCAAAGTCAGAGTAATATCTTCAAAAAATACTGTCTCGACTTTGAATCCCCATTACATCTGACGTATAAGCTTGACTGAAAAAAGTTTGACACCACTGAAATGAGAAGAAAGCAATTATGGTGTACATATTTGTAATATTTTAAGAACTCAATTTCGAAATTCACATATTTCGACTTTGGAGGCTAACAGCCAAAAACAGAGAAATTTCTTTTTTGGTTTTGTGCAATTCCCAGTCGAATGTTGCACAGTGTAATGATTATTTATTATTTATTACCAAATAACCTTTATGGGGATTTTCAGTTTACAGTTTAGGTCTTCTGCTTTATCGGCACCGAATATCACATGACTTTTCAATAACACTTATGTGTAAGTGACGAAATTCACCTTAAAATTGGATGTGACTATTTCGTACTAAAAAAATTCTAAATATTTTGAATGGCAAAAAGGAATTTTGATTCATAAGCCAATATTTAATATTGATTTATTTACGACCACCTTAGCAAAGAATTGCCATTAGCCCATTACTGAGAACCCACTTTCGATTAGCATTCTCAAATATTATATTGAAACAATACGCTCCGCTTTCGCTCATATAGAAGCTTTTCAAATTTACAAATACTGCTTTCGACCGTTAAAATTGAGAAAAGCGCGACCATAAAAAGTTGCAAACACATTTTGTCACATTGTTTACGGAATAAAAAAAAATTATAATAAAATCACTTTTTACTTCAGACACCAAAGCTCGACAACAACTCATTAAAAGCCCTTCTCCTTTATCCAACCATGAGTGCCAGCTATTAAAACGGTATTTAGCGTGTTCTCTCTCTTCCGCTTTACTGTTTATCAAACAAAGTGTATTTGCAAGCTCACGGTGATAAATAGAAAAAGATCGAGATATAACGCGATTGACCTCAAAGTTTGATAAGACCCATTACCCAGACCACACAGCGTATATATACATATGTACATATGTGTATGTATTTTTTAATAACGCTTCTGCTTGTGGGCTCTGAATCGTTTGTCAAGTGGGACACCAAGGAGATATGACTTGCAAGTATGGGACGAATTTTAGTTGAGGCACTTAAACCGAACTAGCACAAGTAGTCGGAGATAATGTCAGGAATTAAATACGGCATATATACTAAAGGTATGTACTACATATATGTATGTGTGTGCTTAATGCGAGATTTTTTTGACATGACGAGATAATAGGCCGGTGTAGTTGAAATTAACCGAGTGTGTGTGTGTGAAAATTTTGCTGATAAGATAGAAACACCAATTCAGAAATGTTGTTGCAATATTAGGCAACAAGATTGGAAAAATACAAAAATAAATAAGAAGAAAACATAATGGAAATAACAAAATAAAGAAATAAAATAATATAAAATAAAATAAAAAAATATAAAATTAAATTAAATTAAAATAATTAAATAAAATAAAATAAAATAAAATAAAATTGAATAAAACAAAATAAAATAAAAGAAAATAAAAGAAAATAAAAGAAAAAAAAAATAAAATAAAATAAAAAAAAAGAATAAAAAAAATAAAATAAACTAAAATAAAATAAAAGCTAATAAAATTAAACTAAATTAAATTACCTAAAATTAAATTAAATTTAATAAAAAATAAAATGAAATAAAAGTCGAATTAAAAATTAAAAAGAATTTCTATATAAAATAGTACTCCTCAAAATAGATGAAAATCAGCAAAGAAAGTAAAAAATATTATTCGATAATTTTTTGTCAAAAAGTATTGATATATCAAGTTCACAGAAAATATTAGAAAATGTGAAAATAATTATTAACCAAAGTATGTACAAACAACAATTTAATAAAAATTTGAACACTTTTAATAACAACACTTTGCATTTGATTAAGTAATTTGTAAATACAAAAATGCAGTTATTTTCCAGACACTCCGGAAGATGATTACATAAAAATATTTTTGCCGAAGACTTGAAGATAACAGTTACACAACACAGTAACAGTAGATTATTTTCGAGCAAACTTTTTCAAGTAGTTCCATTTCTAGCTATTATTTATTTTATTTTTTATGAATTTTCTTTGTATGTATATTTAAGTTGCATTGTTGCAGACGCGCTAGAAGCTAGAAACAACAACAATTGTAAATACACAATACGCGGTTTAGAATAGTATGCAAATGTGAAGTGAAAGAATGATTGTAAATATATATGTACATACAAACACATGTATATATGTATGTATATTATATACTTATGTATATATGCATATATTTGGCATACAAACAAATTTGCTGATTTTATATACAAGTAGATATGTAGGTACATAGCAAGTTATTTTCATTGTTCTCTTCTTCTTCTTCTGCACTTTATTTCAGTGCGGCCACTTGTTCCACATACTTGAATGCATATGTGCAATTGTGTGTGTGCTGCAAAAATGCATAAAAGGTTTTTGTTTCACAAGTTCTCCTCTAGTTTCTACTTTCATCGCAAAAATAGTGAAAATCGTTGCGCTAAAGAGCATATATGAACGTTCTAAGTTCGACAAAAGCAATGCGAATAATAAAACGCCTCACTAGAACTTTAAAATTCATATGAAATGAAAGTATTTTGTATTGCATTGGCTTTGTTTGACGCTGAAAGCACAATATGAAATCGTTTATGTGTGCTGCTAAGTCGCATAGCGGTAACCGAGGTCAAATCTATATATGTATTATATATTTGAATATTAGAATCTGCTGCGTTCGGAACAAAATCTGGTGCTCGTTAAAGAATTGTCTTATACACCTGGTGGATTTGTGCTAATCTTAGCATGGTGGATGTCACACGTGACTTTTAATGGTTCGATCATAGATTCGAATTCTTTCCAAAATCAAAGCAATGATGTTGTGGAATTTCTTTTATTCAATTAATGACAAAAGAGATTGAAAACTTTTACCTTTCGAAATGGAAACGATTTTTCAAATTCTACGAGAGGAGAAGAAATAAGTTTGCGATCTCGTGTAAAGCGCTTTCATGATTCAAGGAGGCTACTGTTAAAGAAGATAGTAGAGCTAAACAGAAGCGTGATTTAGATATACTGCTTATAACAATTTTACTAGGCTATAAATCCTTTTTTAAGCGAAGGAGGGAGTATATACTGAACCAAACCTCTGAAAGTTCTCCTTTCGCTGCTGCGATGTTTTACGTACTATTTATACTGAGCCCTGCTATATTTTCTAGTATTTCGGTTGTACCAATTTATGTATCTACTCAAAACCTCAAATTTATATTTACGAGTATATACATATGAATGTATGGTATACTTTAAAAGTAACATCGAAATTTACATTACTTTTAAGCTGAAAAAAATTAAAACTTAAAATGGAAATTTGTTCTTTTTGAAAATCCATTAAAAAACAACAAGCAGCTGTATCGAGTGCACGCTCACATATTAACACTCATAAATAATTAAATATTTTTACGCCTTTCAGCCGTTGGGCTAACGGTCAGCAGAGAGCTGGCATAATGCCCGATATTCATATGTTGGCCACAGGAACGTGGCAAGGCCTGTCGCATGCCACTCACAGCTTACTGTTAACATTTGTATGCGTGACCAAAGCTATTTGGGCTTTGCAACATTTCTGCAGCGCTGCCAGCTCCCCCAGCTCCCCCAGCTGCCCTTCCTACCAAGTTTTATTATATATATGTATGTGTTTTGTATATGTTGTTATTTTTTACTGCTTCACCGATTTATTTTCCATTAGCGAGTAAGAGCATGTTATATGCGAAGCGCCGACGGGCTGTTAGAGCCTGCGGAGGGGGCGGCAGCGTGTGCTCAAGGACGTTTACAAAGTGGTTGCTTTGGTGTGCAAGGCAGAGCAACGTTGGTTATAGCTGCAGCAAAGCAATCGGCTGCGCAACACGCAACATTGCACAGGAACTGACATACAAACAGACATGTATACATATATACTTATATATGTATATCTTCTATATAGAAAAGTGCGGGGTCTCTTTTAATTGCAATGCGCGTTGCTATGCATTGCCACAACCACCCATGTTTATTTACATGCCTCTATGTGTGCTAGTTCGTCCGCTGTAAGCCCTTAGATATATGTAGGTATGTATGTCTGTTGATTGTTGCTTTTGTTGCAATTCTATTTTCGTCGCTGCTATTTGACATTGCGACTACAATTCTATTGCCATTGCCAAAGCGACCGAACAAGCGAGACAGAACAAGACGGCTACAACTCATGTGAAATATTTTGCACACACTCTCTCTTTTCCTCTCGCTTTTGCTTTGGCGCTTTTCGCTCACTTCTGTTTGCTTTGTGCATTTTCTTATGCGCAGGACGCGAATGCTGCAAAAAGGAGACCCGGAAAATGCCACGTGTGCAGCTGGTTGCAGCCACCAACGGCGTGCTGCATTGCATAGAACATGCGCTCCACCTCACCCCTTGTCCAGCAACACTTGGCGCCTGCAGCCGAGCATAAGTAGGTCACATGGTTGCAAAACGAGCAAAACTGCAAGCGCCCAATGCGAATGTGGTGACAAGTGTAATGCGACAAAATGTGTCTATGAAAAATGTCCAACGAAGTGAGTATACGCATGTGTGTGTGTATATGGGTGCCACCAAATGTGCCACTGATTGCAGTTACACACATCGCATCGCGTTTTGAATACGAGTACTCGCCTGCTGGTCAACCTAAATTTTGACAATACTGCTTCGATATCTTTGGGCTTTGTTGTTGTAGTTGCGTGTTGCATGAATTGCGACCTCTATACACTGCATGTTGCCATGTTTGAAGCTTCCGCTTGACCACAGAGCAGCAACATATCTCAGTTACGCATAGCTCTCACTGTGTATGGGGCGCTCCTCTCTTCCTCTGAAGGCGAATTTTTGGCATTCTGCTTTCTCTGCGTCTACGCTTTAGCTGCAGTGTTGCACACATGTCCGCTGGGGCACTTACCACGTTCCATTTGCAGCACTTCACATGTGCTTATGTACACATTCGCACGCATATGTAAGTATGTATGTAGACGTATGCCGAGACATGTGCGCGCTAGCCGTGGTTTTGCGCAGTGCGGATTTTGATCCTTGAAAACTGCAACGCGCACGCACACACACATACACACCTGCTCATAAAGCATAAATTACCGCTCTGAAGGTCTTCACTGCTTACTTTCGCATGTTCGTAGTTGTGTATTGTGCGTTTGTGTGCTCATTGCAGCTTCTTTTCGTTTGCCAGGCCATAATTTAAGCGCTTGCTTGTGATTTTGAAAACGACAGTGTTGCTCCGCCAGCGTGTGGTACGTGGGTGGGAAGAAGAAGAAGTCGAAGCTGACAAGGTGAAGTGGATTTGAGGCGCTATTGATGATATACTTTACCCTATTGTAACACACATACAAGGATATCAATGCCCTGCTATTTTGTGCGCATTGTCGAAAATCACTCATACGCCACGTCGGCACAAAGGAAAAGCAATGATACGTATACGTCCTGTTGGCCTAAATACCGCCTTTTTCAGTATTTGAACACAAAAGTTTCGCAGTTAATGCAAGTAGCGTATGTGCCTGTTAGATCGGGCGGATGATTTATTATTTAAATTGTAGGTCATAGAAGGTTGTATAATAGATATAATTTTATGCATCGGCGGATGGTGAGTTTTGACTTATTGCCAGATAATAAAGTTTTATTTGTCAGTATCGCTCTTCTTTCGAGTAAATATAGACTTTGTGCTACATTTCCACTATTTATTTCGTTTTATCTTCATTGCGCTCCACCTAGCATATAAAAATATTCAACATTGCGTTATATAATACCAGTTAATTAAGCTATTTCCCCACAATTGCATTATCTGTTTACTTCAAAATGCAAACTCCACTTTTCCATTGAAAGTAATTATAGGTTTATATAATATTAATGCGCTTTAAGTTGCAATTTGCGTGATAAAGTTATTTAATTGCACTAAAAATTAACCTTTGTAGCTGGAGCCAAGTCTAATGTGCACATCGACGTATAATTACTGCACGTAGCTGTAGAGTTTCATAATTATTTGATATCGTTATTGCAGCGAAACCACTTTTCTAAATTAGTTTTCAGCAAGCGTGAAGCCATATAAAATTACAATTTTTTTTTAATATAAAATTAAAAGGCAATTATACAAATCATTCTTTTAATGAAATATATGAAGCAGTTTTGTTATTTGTTTGTTTGCTGTTTTTATTTTTCTATTTGTTGCGTATGCAAATTTTAGTCTGTCAGAAAATTACTTTTTCTCTCTTTCTACAAAGCTGCAATTTCGTTTAAAAATAAAAGTAGGAAATTACACTCCTTTCGTATTGAAATTTATTATAAATATTTGCCAGTATTAGTCCATTTTGACCGATTTGTATAGCTTTATACTTGCTAATCTTTAGTTGTATAAAATTTTTGATAATCAGGTCTCTGAACTCAGAAATCACTTGGGCTTACACAAAAAAGTCTTAATTATTACTTTAATTTTTTTTTTAATTTTTTGCTTTTTATAAAAGTTTTAGATTTTATTTCAATTTTAAACTTAATTTGCTTAAAAAAATGCTTTCTTATTTCTTTTTTTAATTTAATTTTTATTCAAATTTTTAGTTTTAAGTCAATTTAATTTTTAATTTATTTTTAATTTCAGTTTTAAATTTAATTTGCTTTAAAAAAATGTTTTAATTCTTATTTTAATTTTATTTTTGGCAACAAAAAGTTTGTTAGCATCGAACGATAGCGATCGCCATTCACCGTAACGTTGCGTCCAACAGCATCTTTTAATACAAATCTTAGTTTTTTGTCATATTTAATTTCATTTTGAAATTTTTTTAATATAAGTTTTAATTTGCTTTACATAAAAAAAATGTTTTAATTATAATTTTAATTCCAGTTTTAATTTTATTTTTTATTTTAATCCAAATTGTAATTGTTAATTTCTTATTTTAACTCTAGATTTAATTTTAGTTTTTTTTAAATCAAATTTAATTTTTTTTTTACTTAATTTTTAAATTAAATTTTAATTTTAGTTTTAACTCAAATTGTATTTTTTTTAATTAATATTTTTTTTTATTTTTAATTTTAATTTTTATTTTAATTTTAAATTAAATTTTAATTTCAATTTCAATTTTAATTTTATAGCTATAACAAGCTTATCTTTAGTTGTATCATATTTTTAATATTCAGACCTCTGAAGCTAGCAATGACTATGAACAACTCTTAAAGAGATATGTAAATTGCTTCCACTCTATCTTCAAAATAATAACTTAAATATTTATTTCTATTTCTTAAAGCCAACCTCGACTATACACATACAAAACGGCTTCTAAGCAAGTTTGCCAAATAAATAAAGTCTTTGTATGATTTCAAATTGACTTCCTACCATTTTGCTTTGTTGTTTTTGTGCTATTTTCAAGCTCAATTAATAAAGCTGTTTAGATGCGTTTATTACTCTTTAGTTAGTAGCGTTTTGGCTAAGACGCCTTTAAGAGTCTCAAATGATTAGCTACAAAGGTTTCTACATATTAACTTAAAAGTGAGCGGCTGTCAGGTTGTTTTTTTTTATAGCGCTAAGTTATACGCAAACAACTCACACAAAATTTTAATACAAAATTAAGTCTCTGTGCTCACACACACACTCACACACAAATAGCTGTAGCACACTAGCTGAGAATTACGTTTAAAATTCATAAAAATAAGCTGTTTGCGTACATAATAAATACACAGTTTTTAAGAGTATGAATATTATCTCTACACACATACATACTTTTGTACAAGTTGGGCTGGCAAAAGCAACAGCAAAAGCCTCAGCAAATCGTTCTTAGCTTACGTCATACACACGGCTATGCTGTGCTTCGCTGCCATGTATTTGGATGGATGGATGTGGAGTAATATGCAATAGGCGAATAGCGCAAAGTGGAAGTTAGAGATGGAGCAGTAGCGCGGAAGAATTTCTAAGTCGACGAAGCAGCGTGAAAAAGGCGCGCACGAAATACAAAGTAAACAGATAATGAAACGAGAAAAAAGCGCGCGTTGGTAGGAGAGTAGTGGCGCCCGCGGGAAGGAAGCTTACAAAATGTGGAGGTCGGAGTTGTGTTGCCTTAGGCATATTTGAATACGCCATATAAGCGTGTGTGTGTATGTTTATGCGTTGTGTGATTTAGTGCCGTTGGTGTGTACTTTTTGACTGCGTGTCACAATCTTGTCAAAATCGTAAAAGCGCACAACCACAACACGGTAAACTTGATACGCGTTAATGCTGGTCATACACACACACATATACACTTACATACATATATAAAGTGTGTACATTTGAATGTGGAAAAATATTGTAGATAAGAGTGTCGGAATCGGAGGCAAAATATTGATTGCTTGGAAGATGTTGAATATTTAGTTTTGAATTTAAATTGTGCTAGTGCTAATGCTATGTACCTCATTTATGTAACACTTTTTTATTATGTAATTATTTATTTTAATTTTCTTATTGTATATAACAGCTGCATTTAATTTAATTTGATTAAGTATTTTGTAATATAAAAATATAGTTTTTTGTAGTTTTAATTTTTTTTCTACTTCTCTAATTTACTTTGAAGTTATATTGAATTTGAAAATTAATATTAATTCCAGTTTTTTTTTTAGTTTCAAATTATAATTTTAATATTACTTTTGATATTAATTTTCATATTAATTTTAAATTTAAATTAGTATTAAATAATAATTTAATTTTTAGTTTACTTAACTTTTAATTTCAAAATTAAATTTAATATATATATTAATTTAATTTTAATTCTTATAATAACTTTAACTTTAAATTAAATTTTAAAATAATTTTTTTTAAATTAAATAAAATCAAATTATAAATTGATTTTAATTTAATTTTAGTTTTAATTAATTTTTAATTTCAAATTCTAATTATTTTTATATTAAATTTTAAATTAATTTTTTTAATTAATTAAAATCAAATTATAAATTGATATTAATTTAATTTTTGTTTTAATTAATTTTTAATTTCAAATTCTAATTCTCAGACTAATTATTTTTATATTAAATTTTAAATTAATTTTTTTTAATTAATTAAAATTAAATTTTAAGATTAATATGAATTTCATTTTTATTTTACTTAATTTTAAATTTCAAATTTAATTGTGATATTAATATTAATTTTGTTTTAAATTTTCTTACCAAATTTAATTTTTGCTTACGCTTGAATATTTATTTTTACCACCGCGCTGCCAGCAGCATAACTTCTATTTTGTTGACGATTGTTTTTATTACCTTTTCTACCTGTTTCCCACTGTTTATCTCCCGTTTTTGCAAACTATATTCGACATTCTCTCAGAATTCTTCAACGTGGCGCTTTTACACCGTCCCTTACCTTATTCACATGTATGTATTGTTGTTCTGGAGGCAGTCACGCTTTTTTTTTGTTTTTGTTTGGCCACAAAAACATTACGTGCGCACATATGTAACAAAATATTTCCCAATTAAAATTCTATTACTGCTTGCACTTATTAACTTGTTGTTGCTTTGTTAGTTCTGCCGTCAGGCATCCACTACGCAGCAGTAGCGTGTAGCAGTAACTCTACAAAGTGTACGTACACAGTGACAACAATTTGCATATATTGGCGCATACAACAACAAAGCACATACATACATACACTTAAATATATATATGTATGTGCGAGTGTTGATTGTGGCTTCATCGGCAATCGGCGCTGGCCAGCCGACCTGGCTCGCTGACTGATTGCTTGCATGCTTAGCTGGCTGCTTCGCTGGCTAGTTAGCTAGTCAGCTACATCACTATGTACAACTGTATGAATATATATGTGTTTGTGCATGTGTACTCATACGTTTAAAGAGGTATGTGTGCGTGTAGCTATGTGGCTGGCTGACTGACTCTCCAACTCTTTTGGCCTTTTCGGCAGTTCGGCGTTTTTAGTGCGATTCCAACGTTTCACATCGCTTGTTGTTCATAATCGTTGTCGTCGTCGTCGTCTTCTTCGTCGTCGTATCCGTCACTGTTGTCGTCGCTTGCGTTTTGCGTCCGCATCCGGTTCACGTTATCATCAAACAGTAAAACAGAAAAAACACCACAACAACTCGAGAAGAAACGAAATGTATGCCAAAGTGTTGGAAAAAATAGATTCAAGTGTATTTTGAAATTTCATAAAAGTGCTGAATTGTGTCATACTAAATGAAATCGCTTATGTTATGCGTAATTTAAATGAAGTGACAATGGATTTGTTGAGGCCATAATAGCGATTTTGATTTTTAGCAAAGTTAGCGTGAATTTCAGTAACCTTAATTAAATTATACTAATGACTGCAGATATTTGCAGTAAAAAGGATGAAATCAAATCTAAAAATAATATTCCAGTTAATAATAACGCAACTGAAATGAAATCAATTAAAATGTTGTATTAAATAATAAATGCCATGAAGGCTAACTGAAACATAAAAAGTTATAAAATAAATAACCTGAAATCGCACTCATCTCACAAATTGTTGGTAAAATCAAAATCAACTTTTAAACTCTCTTGCTTCTTGCTCTTCGTTTGCGCTTTGGCAGAATGTCTTAAAAATTTGCTTTGATTTCGGCACAAACACCAAAATGTGCTCGTCAAAATTGCTACACATTTCATTTTTTGTTTCGAATTTATTCAACAAGACTTTTCTTCAATTTGCCGCTGCTCACCCCACTTGCCTTTATGGTTCCTACGTCGCGCTGCTTTTTACGCTTTTCATTCGTGCGCTGCCGTCGCCGTCGTCGTTTCGCTTTCGTTTTCACTTTTGTCTGCTGTTTCTGAAAATCACATTTCTGCACTCGTTTTATTTTCGTGCCCATTTTCGTATTCCTAGCTATCTAGGTTTAGCACTTGTCTCATGGCGAAACTTTTGGCAGCCAACGCTAAAACTGCACACACTATATAAAAGTATATATATATACATACATATATATGTATATCCGTGTGTGGATACATCTGAGGGTACATCTCCCTACTTGACGCCCACTTGCCGCCCTTAAAGGCTGGCTGCTCGCCATACGCTGCATAGTTTCGTGTCTCCCTCGTCCAACTATTTTAAAATAATTCGTGCTTTTTGCTGCTCAAATATCGCATGCGATTTAACCTTGAAAGCTGTCGCACAGTGGGCACAAAGCACGTGAGTTTTCCTTGTTTTTCTCTTTTCTCTTGTTCGCTTCCCTTGTTTGTTTCGCATTTGTATGCGCTAATTTCGTGTGGCTTGTGCGTCCACCGCATGAATAATTCATGCAATCGCCACTTTTATGGTGTGTATATAGTCGCGAGCGTTTGCTAAGTTGCTATATAATTCGATTTCGAATTATTCTCGAAAAATATATAAATTTTCTTCAATTTGTTGTTTGGCGTTCGAATTTGAGTTATTAACACATATGCGCCATTTACATGTTGGTCGTACAAGCGCCTAGATTTTTTTCTTATGTCTACATTCTTGTAGTGCCTCTTTCGACACCCTCGCCAACTCGCTTGCTACAACAACACACCTAGAGACGTGCACATATTTCACGCTGTTAAATATTTATGGATTTTCCTTTATCAAATGCCTCGTAGCGCTCTGCTGATATGCGCCCAAGCACACTTGTTTGCAACCTGTCTAATTGCATAGATTTGTAGGGAAATGTGTAGTCTGCTTTTCAGCGCCGCACGCTCGTGCACTAATGATGAGCGCTTTGTTGGCTGCAGGTGTCAAGGTTAGATGTTGATAGTTCGCTTCTGACTTAAGGGCTGCAATCACTATATACTTCTCAGTGCACATGTGTGTGTATGTGTATGCGATTGCATGGCTGGGCTATAATTACACAATCTCAAGCGCTAATTGCTTGCATGTGCTGAACGGGGGCGCGGTGCGTTGTGGCTTATATTATGCATAATATTTTTCTGACATAAAAATTGCAAAAATAAAGTGCTTGTCGCTGCTGTTTTGTGTGTGTGTAGTTGACTAAGGTTTGGTTAGTTTCCAATTGGCTTTGTGTGTAGGTTTAGCTTTCGGGAATTTGTTGAGTGTTCTAATCAACTGAGTAAGCCATAAGAAATGCAATTGAATTTGCTTTGTTATGAAATATTTTGTAGTTTTGGTGTGCAAAATTATATTTTTCCTTAAATAATATTTTAATTGAAGCTAAATTTTTGTAGTTTTGGTAGTTTTGAGCTCTTGTTGTGTATTTTTCAATAATTCTTCACATCTCTAGAGTCCTAAAATTGAAAAGTTATTCTAAAACATCTTTCCTAATCCATAAAAAGTTCAATTGCTTAGAATTTTTTTCATATACTCAGATTGCGAATGTTTTATGAATGTTTTATTAAAATTTTTTAAATCTTTGCTAAAAGTTTTTTAATTTTTGCTAAAAATTTTTAAATTTTAAATTTTTTTCAAATTTTGTTAAACATTTTTAAATTTTTCAAAATTTTCCAATTTTTGTATTCTTTTTCAACTTTGAATCCCAAATATTTTGAGTTAAATATTAGAAATCGAAAAAACATAATCCGTTTGAATGTGTAAGTGATATAAATGTGCGTTTGAAGACTCTGTGTGAGCTCTAATTCCGAATTGATTTTTATTAAACATTTTCATGATTAAGTTTTTAACGCAACCCTGCTGTCTTCTACTATATTTCTGGGCTTTTTACAAATGCAGCTGCACTCCTTAAGATCTTTGAGCCATAAAAATATTGAAATCTTCCGCCCTGCAGGCCTTACGAACACCTAATATAGATCAAGTCACTTGAGATGCTTTCTAAATTTTGCACTTTTTGTATAATGAGGAACGAAATATGACTTATAACTAACTCATTGAAATTCAAATATTGAACTAAAAGTAAAACAATTTTTTTTAAATGGAGTTTCAAAACGTTCTAGAATACCCCTAAGTATAAACGTACGCAAATATTTATATATTATATTGTTCACGAGCGTTTCTGTATATCTGTAAGCATATAACTGTGCACTGACTCACACACACACCTGTGTCAGCGCTAATCAAAAGCACAAATAATGCTTATGTATGTCAAAATACTTGAAAATTTGCCACAACTTCAACGGAAAACGATAAGTGAGCATTTAAAACTCATCAATGTGGGGATTAAACTAAGTTGCGTTTGCAAAAAAGTTATCTTGTAGACGGAAATACCTTGTGAGCAAATAATTAGCACAGAAAATCGATTTAAAAAAAAAACACCAAAAAAAAACTTTTTTTTATAGATAAGCAGACCAGCGATTTGCTGAAGCACTACTAGTGTCGTAATGCCGTTATAGCGTAATAACGCTACCTGCGATGGTCAAATTAATGATTTTTCAATTTTTTTACTATACCGTTTGAACATAAAAGTATTCACGACTATTGGCTTATAAGCATTATGTATATACACAGAGTTGCATTTGGCATGTAGATAAGCGCCGTAACCAAAAATATATAAGCATATGTATGTTTGTTTGCTTGTGTGGTAGAAGATGCTAATCAGAGCGCACTAATTCACTGCTCACATGTTTGATTATTTATTCGGTTATTCGGTTATTGTTGTCAAGCCACGGGCGCTGCGCTCTATGACGATACGCTAACTATAAATATTTTTTTTAATTTTTTTTTTTTATAAATGCGCGCCAACGTACAGCGTGAGTGTTTGTTTCTCGGCGCTATTTGAGTTATTATAATTTTGTAATTTTATTTTTCCATTCTGATTTGGCAAGAAATCTCTAATTAATTAAAGAAAAATATATAAAAAAAATTCTTTTATTAGAGCTTCACAAATAAAAGAATCTGTTAAACGACTAACGCCATGCAATTGACAAGTGACATTGGTCAAATGATGCGTATCGTTAAAAAGAGCGCAGGTGCATTCATATATTTTACATGCTATATGAAAAGTGTGAGAGTGTGTGTGTAGCATCATGCAAATTGACTTAAAATATATATACTTTACATACACACATATGTACATATATTTATATGCACACTTCCTTGCTAATATCGCAGCAAGCCATGCTATTTTAGTTGCCGTTATATTCTGCGGATTTCTCTTCACTTGCATTCATTTTCCATTCAATTCATTCATTTATTTTAATATTTTTTTTTGTCTTTTACCGCTGTTGCAATATAAGAAATAATTTAAAATGATTTGTTTGTGCGCTTTTCAAAATGAATTTAGTTCAATGTCAGCGGTGCCGCACAGCATATCGCATACTCACACATACATATTTACTAAGCATACGTACATACATATAGGTTTGTTGTGTGTAGGTGAAACGCCATCCCAGTGTCACAAACTGCCTTTGAATTATGAGTTTGCATTTGTTTGGGTCAGTCGAAGCAGCAAAGGAAAAACATGAAAATAAAATCGCATTAAATGTCAGAGGTGTGACTTTGAATGAATTTCACATGCAGTGCCACACATATTCCTATACGTATCTCACAAATATGAAAAACATATATTTAAATATAAGCCAAAAATGAAAAGAAAACTCAGTCATTCAGGTACAAGTATTTTGGGCAGTCGGTCTAATAAATTGGGTCAACTAAACCGAGTGCAGCACATAACTAACTCGTGCGTATATACATATATGTATGTATCTACAAGTATATATTGTATATAGCATATACTGACGCCATACAGTGCTAAAAGTGCTAGGTTGAGGTATATTTCCTTGGATAAGCTTTTGAAGTAGGTGTACATACTCATACATTTTGGGATATTTGGTCGTACTTTGCCTTGAAAATGGAGCTATAAATAAGACAATAAAATACTTAAAAAAAAATCTGGTATATAAGGTTAATGAATTTGAAAGTTGAATAAAAATTGTTGAACCGAAACTTTGTGATCCAGGCAGTACTTTTATTTATTTTTAATACTTTCATTATGTGCAGAAACGATAGTAATTCATGGTAGATATTTTATATTTACCATTTATTTAGAAAATGCAAAGTGAAATATAAAACTGTGTGAATTTAGGGTCACTAATAACCAATGTCAATGTCAGTGGGTTGAGTTCTTTTTTAAAACAGGCTTTAACGTTGGCTGTATCGATGGTATAGTACCCTTCTAAGGTACATTTTTTATAGCAGAAAAGAGTATAAAATCATATCCCATAGTTCATTTCGTTCCAAGTTTCGTGAAGATAATTTCTCAAATCATCTTTACATATAAACACTTCATTGTAATCGGTCAGTTTGTTGACAGCAATATGCTACAGTGATCATAGTACTCATGAGGAGAAAATGGTGTATCAAAATTTTCACACCGATACCTCAAAAACTGAGAAGCAAACAGACGGAGATTGCTAAATTGGCTCAGCTCGCCTCGTTCCTAGGGTCTATATATTGTCATCAAACATGCAAAACAACGTATCATCAAAAAAAAAAAATCAAAAATTGCTATCAGATATACATAATAACCAATATAAAACCATTTTATAACCAAAAATATATTTTTTTTAATATGAGTATGTGGCAACCAATATATAACTAATACATAACCACTTTATAACCAAAACTCAATTGGAGTGGTTTCTATTATAAAGTTTTCTCTTCGCCTGTAAACTTATGAAAAGTGATGTTATGTTATTTTAAATTTTAGGTGACGATATATAGTCTATAGGGTTGTCCACATTTTCTTCTGTGTGACAAACTTAATATACGCTGTTCAGGGTATAATAAAAGAAAAAGGTGTGAGTTTTACTTTTCAGTTCAATCCTATATTTAAAGTTTAATAAAAATATAAGAGCTGAGACTCGTACTTTTGACAATTTAATTGTCACAACTCAGCATGATTTCGTTATCCTACAGTGTTGAAATTTATGCTAACCTAAATCTAACTCCACGAAGCCTACGACTTTCATTTAGTTTACAGTGGATACTGAAGAGTGAGATAATTTCGAGCACAATTTCCGACACATTTGTGGCAAACGCTCTGTTGCGCTTGTTACAGTTCCAAATGCCTGACCATTTCACAACAACAACAAATGCACAACACCTTTCACGCCCATAACGCACAACTCAATCCAATTAATGTGTGTCAACCGCAGACATTTGCGCACTGCCATTGCGTGTTTGACGAAATTTTGCGTCTCTTTGCGTGGACGGACACACGAGTCAGCCTCAACGTCAACGTCATGGCATTTGTGCAGTTAGCCAGTGCGTCGCTCTCTCAGCTGTCGACGCCGTGCGTCTGCCTTAACCTGCTTTTGTGGTGACGCTGTCAACTCTTCTTCGTCTTTGCTTGAATTTATTATTAATATATGCCTTTCTTTTTGTTCTTCAAATGTATTTATTTATTTATGCAAAAAATTAAGTTTTACGCTGCGTCACTTTGTTGTTGTCGACTATTTATAGCCGTTTATGTGAACGCGTCTCGCTTTAGTAGCGTGCGTATGTGTGAATGTGTTCACGCGTGCGTGTTATTGTTTTTGCTTTTTCAATGAGCCTGTGTTCATCATGATTAGTTGCTAGATTAGTTGATTGCATAATCACAAGATGAAAGGCGCAAAAGCGCAGAGTTGCACCCAATTATAAATTTTTACAGACGCACACACACAGTAATATGCACGCAGCTATAAAAATTTATGAATTGCCATAAATCAGCGCACGATGAAGAGGAGGCGATTGTATCACGCAATTATGTGTCAGTTGTACGCTGATTTACTGTAAGCGATATGCAGTTGCAAATTGCAAATAATTTTGAAAAAAACTTAGTTTATTATAAGCGTGGCTTATAATTTTTTAATTTTTTCTTAATAATTAATAATTTCGAAATTTTTTCTGTTATTGCAAAATTTTTTTGGTTCACCAAAATGAAAAATAGTCGAAGCCTTTTCGTATTTCTAAGCAAACTTCAACTTATTATTTTTTTATAATATAGTATAACCAGGCTGGATCAGCTCATAGCTCCGTTCCAATTCCACCAAACACCTTTCAAGGCGTCAATCCTGGCTTTTTGACCATTTGTTGAGCTTCACCACGCTTGAACCATGATCTTTTGCGCACATTATTGTCGTATTTGATTCACTTTTCGTCTCCTATTACCATACGCTTCAGAAATGTTTCGAGTTATTTTCGTTTCAGCAAAAAATCGCAGATGTTAATTTGGTCCATTAAATTTTTCATAGACAATTCATAAATGGTTCAAAACCGTTTGATGATGAATATTAAGCTCCTTAGCGATATCATGGCTGCTTATGTTACGTTCCTGATCAGTCTTTTCCAGAATTTCGTCGACTTTTTCAATGATAGGTCGACCAGAGCGAGGTGCATCATTCACATTGAAATTTCCAGAACGGAAGCGAGCGAACCATTGTTGTGCTACACGCACTGATAAGTACAGCATCGTCTCCGTAAACTTCACAAATTTCATTGGTGCCTTGGTGACATTATTCTTTTTTAATACAAAAGTTTCAAAATATAGCGGCTTTCTTAATTGTTTTCAGTCATTTTTGAACAGCTGTAACTTTTTTTCTACTTTCCCGAATTAAATTTTTTTTGTTTAAATGAAGTATGATAAAAAGCGATTTGTAGCACTGGAGATATACGACTGCAACGACATCTGTTAACAAAATACGAAAAGACTTTTTCGACTACTGTTCAAATGTCGGAACTGTCGATATCGGACCACAATACGGTAAAGCTACAATACAAATCAATCAAAATCAGGACTTAGTACGGCAAACTTTTTTATGTGACAAGACTGTACCGAACAAAATGTCAAGATCAGACCACTATGCATCCAAATTGAGCAATCGGTATAAAGTTCTTGTACGAAAAATCTTCTTTTTATGTTTGTATAGCTTTGTTGCAACCGAAATTCACGTTTTTTCTTGTTATTTTATTTTTTTTTTGTTTTTCAACTCTTTGTTAAATTCCGTTCTGCACCACAGTGCACAGCATAGTGCACATTTTTACAACCGTATCAAATAGCCAGCTAATTTACTTGGCAGCGCAACTCGCAGCGCACCGTTTCCGTATAAATATGTACATATGCACATGTACGTATGTGTTTTCTAATTGTTTAAATTTTAGTTTTTTTCGACTGCTACGCCGCAGACTGCGGCCTGAGTTCACTTGTTTCTTTTGTTACTGCCTAATTGTGTACCAAGGCAATTATCAAGGTTTCATTTGCGTTCAGCTTGTAATTACGCTACCGTTGTGCTTATACATACAGACATGTGTGTGATATTGTTTATGTACACAAGTATAAAAATTATATATAGAAGCATTTAGACTGACCACTTTGTTTATGTTACATGCCGTGTTGTTGTTTTGGGCCTAAATTTTTGTAATAACAAAACTGGCCGACATTTTGGCTATTAAAGCGCCATATACATAAAAATTAAAAGTCATAATAAACGCTTCACAATTTACAGACTAATACATGAACAAAAGCGCAAGCAAGTGAAAAAATATTAAATTTTATAACAAGAAAAAAATTTATAAAATTGTTAAATGAACTCAAATAATTAGAATATTACGCTAAAATGTGCAAATAAACAAACAAATAACTCTATTAGCTGCCATTTAGTTCAATTTGAGCTTTCCGCGTAGTAAAAAAACCAGTTTATTTCACTTTCATTGCACGCTAATTCGCTGCGACCTAAAAACTGGGAACAAAGGGCGCTAACTGTACTTTAAATAGATAATTAACTGTAAAGTACTGTAATTAACAGTTGCGTGCACTCAAGCGCACTAAATATTTGATGCTTTTGGACTACGTACTCAGCGCTCGCTGCAGCAATGCAACACGCCGCGTCCTCAGTCAGTGCACACTGCGTATGAGTAACATTTATCCCACTACATTTTCGTTTTCGTGTGCTGCTTAGTGGAAATTGCCGCTTTGGCGTCGTAAACTGCTTCGATTTATGCTTTCGTGTCACCTGTACACCCACGCACAATGCGCCGAAGATCTGTAAGCGTGTGATTCAAATTTGAATTTTATTAACTGAAACAAAAAAAAATCATAAATTCACAATTCAATGGCGTCGTCATTAATGAGCTCATGTTAAACATATATTTGTATATTGTGTATTCAAGGCGAAGATGCTGTTGGCGGCCACTGAAATGAATTTCATAGTGTCACAAATATTTCTAGTTGTTGTTAATAAATTACCTAATCGCTGAATATCAATTTCAAGCATAAAACATAAAAGCAGACAAACATATATACCTACTATATGCGTGTATTCATGTAGCTAGCTGATCTGCTGATCTCACACAACGCGCTCTTGACACTGACCAAAGCGCTGTCGCTGCCTTTACTGTCATAGAAATGCACACACAAACGCAGATGTTTGCCATGAGTTTTCTATGCGCATAGCTTTATTTTTATTAGTTTTTGCTACGCAAGTTGGCAGGTCTAGGTATTGGAAGGTAGCGACAACTTGGTGCGTCAATGGCACTTTCAAGCGGGTGTGAGTCTGTGCTGAAGTTACTGATCAACTTGTTTTCAGATTTTGTTGTAACATATCTATAGGCAATAAAGGAGGTGTTAAAAAGTTATTCAATGAATTTATAGTAAAAACAAACAATGGTGTGAATGTTAAGGAAAACATTAAAAATGACAACTGAACAGAAAATATTATAACAAAATGTGTATGGCATGCTGTGTGCGATTTTTCAAATAAATTTTTATAAATGATAAACTCACGCTAGGAGATCATCTGCTTTCAAGTTTTGCAATGCTTATTAAATTTGTATAAATATGGAACATACATTGTTTTTATTGATTAATAGAGCTTATAGAAAACAGTGCTTAGAAATCGCTGTTTTTTAAACAAATCAGTTCTACAATTTTGACCCTCTGAACAAAAAATCTGTCATAGATATGCCGGAAAAGCTTTAATGCCTAAAAAGCTTATAGAAATTTTGTATGGTGATAATGGTTTGAAAAATGGTGCCTACATTTTGGTGCGCAGCTAAAAATTTTGTTTAATTTTTTTGTAGAAAAACTCAAATTTTGCCCCTCTCAAGAGCAAATCTGTCATAGATATGTCGGAACAAGGTTAATGCCGAAAATATTCGTAGTTGTGATATTACGTCAAGCCAATGTAATAATGGTTTGAGAAATGTTGCCTACATTTTGGCGCGCAGCTAAAAATTTTGTTTAATTTTTCTGTGGAAAACCCAAACTACAATAAATGCAATAGAATACCATTTTAAGCCACAAAAAACCATTTTATAAAATAAAAGTAATCGCTTAAATGATCTTATTCTTTTACTCTTTCGAAAAATCAACTCAATGAATATTCAAAAGTGTGGAAAAACGAATATAATTAAGCGAAATGCTTGCTACTCACTTTCAACTAACTTTGGTGTTCCTCTACTAAACTTTTTAATAGGTTCAGAACTTAAAATTTTTCTGAAGACTTCTGATTTATACAAAAATAATACGAAAAGTTATTTTAGCGACCTTTGACCCACTGTGCAAACGTGCAAACTTTATTTCCATTTCAATGTTTCGTGAGGATTTCAATTATTTTATAAATATTCTCAATACGTATTCATATCGGCGTATATATGTATGTGCATACATGTATCTTTACGTTACGTTTTTGTCATTTTGGTATTTCAATTAACTGTTGTGTTATTATATCTGTACATTGCTTTTACTGTTTTTACTTTTTTTCCCCCGCTTTATTTATTATTCAACACTATTGTGTCTGACTGTGTACTCGTACTTGTCAAATAAGTTTACGTGCGGCACTGTGGTTAGATAAATTAAAAACGTAAAACGCAAAGCAGAGAACCAGCAAAAAATAGAATTGCTGGCGCGCAAATATAGCGGACTGGCGCGTTGGCACACTAATTGACTGGCTGACTAACTGGCTGACAGGCAGACAAGCGCGTTTGAATGGCTTTACGTTGATCGTGACTCGCTTGATCGGCTGCCTGTAACGCAATATATGTTGTTGCTGTTAATGTTGTTCTTATTGTTGTTGCCCGACTAACTGGTTGGATGTTTTGCATATTCTGTGCTTTTATTACCAAATATTTCACTCATTCCGTTTTGATTTTATTTCCATTTTGTTTTTCTTTTTTTCGCCGCTTTGTTGCCGTTGAGCGGCAGCTGAGCGCCGACAGGTAGATTATTGGTGCGCGGCTCAAGTCGATGGGCGCTGTCTGCGCGCTGCTGACTGGTGAGGTAATACCGACGAGCAGCGCTTGGAAAAACAAGTGCGAGTGCGTAGCGCAGCGCTTGCGTGGCGCCTTTTTGTTGTTTTGTACATATGCGCAAAACATGTGTGTCGTTTTTTGGCATTTTGTTCATGTGCGCGCTTTGTGTGAGCGTTTACATGAATTGCTTAGGCGAGTATCAGCGCCGAACGAAATACCAATTTAATTATCGAACATTCTTTGTGGTGCGCGCGAGCCGATATTAGTGTGTGTGTGCGCCTGCAAGTTCTGTGGTATTTAGCCCTCTTTCTGTTTCAGTCTCATTATATGTATATGTGTGTGTGTGTGAAGTCTCCTTCTTTATTGCTACTCTCCACTGGCTGCTCCGCGCGCTTTCGCGTGCTACTCAACTTGAGCTTTTCACATTATCGCCAGCGTAGCCGACCAACTCGATTTGGTGAGACACGCTGCTCATTTTAATCGTTTCAAAGCTGTGAGCTGAGCGCGGTACTTGTCGGCGTGGCGCAGCGTGGCTTAGCATTTGTCAGTCAACAATTGAAGTGGTTGTGGCGCGAAGTGGAGCTCAAGTGACAATTTCATGTGCGCATTTGGAGCTTAAGCAACACAACAACACTACAGGCGTATATTTAGTTACGAGCAAGCGCAGTTGCTTGAGTGTGCGCGGCATTGAAGTAAGGCGACCTTGACTTTAAAGTGATTACTCGCCATCAAAAGAGCGCGCGGAAAAAAGTCACACATTTTATTATTTTTATTACAAAATTCATCGCATCGGAATTAGTGATTGGTGCGCTGCTTTATTGTTTTTCTTTATTGATTGTGTTGTGTGGAAAATCAATATTCTGATTTTATAATTTGCTTATACTTTCAAAACGGCTGTAAGACATAAGCGCCTGCACTCAAACATCATCAAATGCTTCATTATCGTCTTTAAAGTGCCTCCGAAATGATTTCCGTGCGGAAGTGAAGCAATTTGACATTCAAAAAGCAAAAATCCTCGTTTATTTAACATTGAAAATATATAATGAAGACATACATACACACATACAGCTACGCACATCCATATAATTATTGTATAATTAAGCGCTATTGAAAGTTAATTATACATATACATACAAACTCAAGTGTAATATACATATATTTGGTTCTCTTTATTTAAAACTCCAAAATGCGAAAACGAAAGACATACTACAAATTCATTCTGTACAAAATTTCATGCATTCAACTAAATGCGCACAAAGTACATACATATTTTGGATTTTCGTGAAATATTTGTTAATTTTCCGCTGGCCGCGTATTTTAATTATACCTATGCATATGTATGTATGTATATGTGTGTGCTTTTTTCTAACTCACTTCGCATTCGATTTATAATTAGCGTGCACTGAGTGGAAACAAATTGAAGCAATAATAATAATTTCTTTTAATTGCAACATACACACACACAAACATGCGCAGAAGCTGTAAATATGATATTATTTAAATACTGGACAGCGGCTATTTATAAGCTGTGACATTCATGCTACAGTAAATCGCAAGAGAAAAAATATGAATATTATAATAATTGCAATGAAAGCTATAATCACATAGTACATATGTATGTATATATGTATGTATATGCCAGCATACAGCAAGTTATCAAGTTATCATTAACTAACACGATATGAAACAGCCGTGCACACACTGGCGCAATTTAGAATTCAATATAAACAATTTTGCATTAAATATTTGAAAAATATATTGCGCTTTATCAGCATAGTGTTTGGAAAAAATCTGTGTAGTTGGCGCAAAAAAACTTAATACAAAATTTAATAACAATGTACATAGCTTGAGTGAAAACGTTGATATTGTGAAAAAAATAATAATAAAATAAAATAAAATAAATAAATAAAAAAAATAAAATAAAGTAAAATAAAATTAGAATAAAATAAAATAAAATAAAATAAAATAAAATAAAATAAAATAAAATAAAATAAAATAAAATAAAATAAAATAAAATAAAATAAAATAAAATAAAATAAAATAAAATAAAATAAAATAAAATAAAATAAAGTAAAAAAAAATAAAATTAAGTAAAATAAAATGAAAAAAATAAAATAAAATTAAATTAAATAAAAAAATGAAAATAAAATTTAGATTTAAAAGTTTTTAATTTTTTGTGTATTTGTAGTACATTCTACTGAAATTAAAAAAAAATAATATGTTATTATGTTTGCTTATGAGCTTTTGATTTGTCAGAAAAAAATGCTACATAAAGCTTAGAGTTGCCAGAGTTATCAGTTATTGCGGTTGTATGCGTTTTTTAAAAATAATTAATAATATTTTTATCAAATACAAATACAAAAAGAAAACATCAAAGTTGTTTCTAGGCAAAAAACTGGCAAAGAAAAATATAAGCGCACGAATAATACGAAATTCAATTAAGTGTTTCTAAAAGAAAAAACATAAGAGCGATGATTAAATAACTATAGCGAAATAAAATAAAGTATTGTTTAAATAAAAAAAATATGAAAATATTAAACAAATTTAATTCATTAATTTTGAAAAAAAAAAAATATCAACGTAAAAAAGTGAAATTAAAAAAAAAAAAATAATTAAATCAATAAATAAAAACCCAAAAAATTGATACGATAAAACGTAATAAATAGATGAAACGATAAATAATATATACAATATATTTTATTTTTATTTACCTCATAAAAATTAATAAATAAAAATATGTAAAAATATTATCATATATTTTTTAACTTTTTTTGGAAATAAATAAAAATTATATAAATTTAATTACATATAAAAAATATCAAATAAATGCATACATAAGCGAAACAGATAAAATATTTTAATATATGCATATAAGGAAAATAAATATTAAATAAAATGGATGTACAAAAATCTGCACTTTCAGCCAAAGAAATAACCAGAATATGTGCTAACTAAATTAGAATTTTTAAACTCATATACATATGTACAACAGCACATGCGCTTCTGTACATATGTATAAACTCGAGAATTTACGCAAAATTCTGTCTTATTTTAACAAGCAGCTCATACAAAAACATTCCCAGTGTAAAAAACCAACAACAAATACCAATGCATTGAAATCTCCGCACGAGGAACAAAAGACATACGCAAATAACAAACACATCAAATTCATGAATTCACATCAAATGAAAAACAAAACGAATGTGATATTTATAAATAATTTCAAAAATTTACGCTTAATGTGATTGAAAGTGCATCAGAACTCGTGAAAAACACGAAAAATCAAAAACTCATCGCTCAGAAAAAATATATTCATCAGCAAACAGAAAACGCGATAAACTCATCAGTTTTACAAAAGCAAAAAAAATATTCATAAATAAAAAAACTCAAACATATGTGTATCTATGTAACCGAAACGCTCGAAGCATTCGCGAATAAATCCATAACTCTCAGCGTGTGTGTACAATCATAAATAACTGCACGCACACACACATGTACATTTTGCGCATAACAGTGTGTTTTACAAATATTCGCCAACACCAGTTTCATTCAATGTATAACAACTGTATCCGCACCTCCCGCGCAGCAAGCACAAGCCAACACAACGCGCATCTATTTATTTAGTACAACAACAACATACAGCGATTACAACTATTTAAGCATTCTCATCGAACTCACCAAATCGCAACTGACATTTGACATTTAATACAGCGATCGAGGCATTCAGCAACAAGAAAAAACAAAGAGCAGCAACATCTCCATCGGCAACTGCGTTCAACGTCACCCACATATCGATACATACAGACATCACGGCAAGTGTGCGAATTGACACCTACTTGCCAAGGCGCGCACCCCAGACCAGCCGAGTCATTTAGTTGGCAGCCCAATAACAGTTACGTCACTGCATCTGTCATCGCTCGCTAATTGCGGCGTCTGAGCAAACGCATCGCATTGACTAGCGCTAAGTCAGTTAGTAAGTCAGTCAGTCAGTTGGCGTCAGCCTCAGTTCTCTGCAAAGACAGCAAGAAAGAACAGAGTAAAACAAAGAACACGGTCACATCGTTGGAGTGCAGCCGAGCGAACTTTTGAGCGGTTAGCTAATAAAGACGGAGAGCAAAAGCTGCAGACAACGAAAAGTGAACAAAAGTGTTGTTTTTAACGGTAAATGGATGTTTTGTGCTCCAAAATGGAACTTTTACTACAAATTCATGCGGTTTTTGTTTGAAACAAAATCACTATTTAAAAAAAAAATGTTGTTTAAAATATATTTTTTTCGATTCAAAATTAAAAGATAAAATGAAAAAAATTAAATTACTTAACTAATTTAATTTAAAAATAAAAAAAAAAATAAATTAATAAACTTATTAAATTATTTAATTGAAAAAATTAATTTTTTTTTTAATTTTCTTTTTAATTTAAATTATAGTTAAATATTTTTTTTGTTATTTTAAAACATTATTCTGCCAACATTGTAAATCTATTGGTAATTTTTTTCTGGCTTGAAAATAAAAATGTGTAAAAATAGTCATTCTAAATTTAGGCTTTAAAAATGTGTCAAATAAATACATTATTTAAAAACCCAAAAATCACTTTAACTTCTCAAATTTTGATTTGGTGGTATATTCAAAGTTACAAAATTTTTTAGTAAATAATGTAAATATACATTTTTTTATTTTTTATTATTTAATTTAAAAAAATTGAAACTAATTAAAGAAAGGAATATATATTTACGATCTTTTAAATGACAATATATTAAAAAATAAAATATAAATCATAAAAATCATTTGCTTATCCACATGTAATGAGCAAGCCGCTGAAATGTAGTAAAATTTCCTGCCAAAAGAAATTTATGTGTGTCAAAATGACATAACCATTACCATCAAACGTCATGCAAACCAAAACATGCCTAAATACATACACATGCACATGATAAACTATCGCCCATAAATCACGCATAACTTCGCATAACAGATAACGGGAGTCAATAAAAATAATTGAAAGAAAGCTGTTGCACCGCGCTTAAAAAAGAATACAAGTTAACAGTTAACACATTATAATAACACACAGAAACATAACAGAAACAGACTTAACATATCTCTAAAATCAGCTGTTAAAGAAACAGCGCTGTAGTACCTGCAGTGCTATGTAATATTCTGTGCCAAAAAAATCTCTTTAATCAAAAGGTGTTTATATGAATTTAAGACGGATTTATAAATGTTTAAATTTTTTATAAATATTTTTTATAAATATTTACCATGAATTTTAGCTAAAAACATTTAATAGTGTTTATTTTATACATAAGCATATACGTATATATTTGAATGTAACTGTACATATGCTCATCATACACTACTCTTCTAACTACTCGCAAATATCGAACTTATTGAACACTTACGCCATTAACATCGGGTTAATTTTGACGTAACTACTCACCAACTAGTTACGTACATATTCGCACATAAAAATCGCCTCGCACCAAAAATCAATGGAAGTCCATTTCGCTGCTGCTGTGTAAAGAAAAAAATCAAAACAAAAAAAAAACATAAGAATTAAAATATTTACATATCGTTGTTGTTGTTGTTGTCGTTGTCGCTTATACTCAAACTAAAAATATCTATCTATATATATATACATATATTTGAATAATATAATTAAAAAAAAATGACTAGATAAAAATACACGCCAACATAAACTCATCAAAGGAAAGGAAGAGCATTAACCAACTCGAAGGCCTTACATAAGTTATAGGTTTTACGAAAAAATAAGACTAATAATAACAACTCGCTTTCAAAGTGGAATGTCTAGCACGAACAGAATTTATTTCTAGAAAGCATCAAACTCATTAAATGTACCTAATCGCCACTTTGATCATCAATAAATCATCGCCACTCTCGCAATGTGCTCTCTCTCACACACTATTTTCTATGCATCAAATAATCATGGGCATCTGCAAACAACAGTAAATAACTAATCTCGTTTGCCACCACCAACAAAAACATCTATGTATGTATCTATGTACAACAGTCAGTCAGTCAGTCAAATTCATTGTGCGTGTAACGAAATCGCAAAACTCAAATAAGCAATGAAAAATCAACAATAAAGTAATTTTTTATTTTTGTTTTTCTATTTCTTTTCCCTCTCTTTCTCTCTCGCTTGCGTACTCGATCGATTGACGATTTAACAAAACAAAAAAGTTTAAGAGAAAAGTATAAAACAACCAGAATAGGTTTACGCATACTCATCTAAAGCGTAATTGTTAGTGCAACAACCAACAACAACAACTACGTATATTGTTACACAACTAACTAACAACAAGTAGTGAAATACGACAACAGCGCATAAGAGTCTAGCGAAGACACAAACCATTGCGGTGAAAAGTAAGTGAAAATTGACAACAGAGCAAGCGTCTAAGACACAGAAACGCTCTAAAGAACACTGACTCCTATTGAAAAGGAAATAAGAGAAAAAGTGATTACATTTAAAACAAACAATTTGAAGTATTGCAACGGAGAAATCTTCACAAGTGAGCCACGTGGCAGAGAAGCACAAAAATACTGAAATATAATAAAAGCTATCAACATAATTCCGGCCATTAGCAGCAACACTACGCCCATTAGAAAAAGAAAACTTTACATATATTTAATTGAAAGACTGAAAGCTCAGAGAAGCCACGGTATTAGTACCTTTTAAACGCACACATTCGCATACGCATAGAGCAAGCAAAACGGCACACTTGTTGCTGCCACAGCACGCGCACAACATGACCCAACCCAACTCACCTGCAACGCTACAGCAACAGTTGCAAGTGCAGGCGAACTGCAACGGCTCGGCAGAGAGCCTCATGAGCAACGCCTTCGACTTGATTGGCGGCGCGAGTGCCGCGCAGCAGTTCTTGAATCACATGGACTTATATGCGCAACAACAGCGCCAGCAACAGCAACAGTTGAACTATCTGCAACAGCAGCAACAACAGTTGCACTCACAATCGCTGATGGCCAAGTCACCGTCCACGTCGCCGACCAACTTCGGCAGTGGCGGCAGCAGCAACAGCAGCAGCCACAGCAACATCACAATCACCACCAATAATTTACATACAAACTATAATCAACAACATCACCAACAACAGCAACAGCAACAACATGTCGCCGCAGCAGCAGCGGCAGCGGTGCAACAGCATTTAGGCAATAAGCATTCCATATCGTTGACATCATCGCCAATCACATCACCAACCAAATCGATACTCACACAAGTGGCTGCGGCGGCCAGCAGTGTCGGTGCTGGTGCCGTTAGCGCCACCAGTACAGCAACCACGTCGCCGCCGTCATCGTCGCCGCCAACCATCCTAAATAATTTCAATTCACAACACCATTTTAATCTGCATCACAATAATCACCAGATGGATTTACAACAACAACAACAACAGCAGCAGCAACAACTGCAGCAGCAGCTACGTGAGCGCGAAGCGGCCAACGGTGGCCTCAATAGCAACAACAACCAAACAAACAACAACAACAGTCCAAATGGCGAACGCCTCTCGAACGCCACCGCCATGGGCACAATCACGCCCACCGGCGGTCACAGCCCCAACGGTGGCGCACACCATCAGCTCCAACAGCAACAGCAGCAGCAGCACAACCATGCCTTGGCGCAACACCAGCATCATCATCATCAACACGGCAACAGCACATCGCCGTTCAAGCCGCCCAGCTCAGCTTCCTGTTGGTGTTATGGTGAGTTCCGTTACCAAATGCTCTTTTGCTTAAATACTCAAAAACAAAAAAAAAAAGAAAAGAAAAACAATCAGAAAATCAGTAAAATGATACATTTAAAGCATCATCTAAGCATCAAAGCATAATATACACCACCAGCAGCAGCACCATCAGTGCCTGTTGCCGCAACATCATCGCTTTGCTCGTGTTGCTCGTGTATTTCGCAACATTTGCTCTGGCCTCATCTCATCAACGCACTGACTAGCTTTCGCTCCATTGTTTAGGCTTTGCCAATAAACAGGGTTTCCTTTCTTGTTTTTTGTTTTGATTAAGAAGTGGGAAGTGCGAAATTGCAATTTTTACTCTAATTTGTATATTACAATTAGCGAAAGGCGTACGGAAATTATAACTTTGTTAAAAACAAATTAAGTGCCTTGAAAAACACGAACAATAATTCTAATTTAGTTAATGAAATAAACAAATATTTTGAGATTTCCACAGCATCACATATACTTCAATGTATATACGTACTCATGTGTGTATGTACTTGTATGTATTGCATTGTGTTGTGTAGGTGCGCTTTGGTTAAACTCCTTGCAGACAAATTCAGACTTCTGTAGACATTTGGTCTCACAGGAGCACTCATATACTTATAAGAATATAAGTATATATACTGACATATATCGTAAAAATATATATCTACAAATGTGCGTGTGTTTGTTTACACTCTGCGTCTGCATTGCATAACAGCAGTCTCACTGGAAGGCTTGTTAAGCTGTTCAAATTTTCCCCAAAGCACCTTCGTTGCCTTGGCGTATCTTAAGTTGTCAATATGTATTCGCCTTGTGTTTGAGCGCGCGCAGTGTTTGTTGCTATGTTCACTTTGAGTGAGTGTGTGTTTGCTTACAAGAATTTATGAGCAGGTGGCGATAACATTCAAGTTATTTTTGAAATGCTTACAACACCACCAGATATGTGGTCATAAATGTTGACAATATATATAACATACAAATATATATGCTTATATGTATATATGCACTCATGTATTGAATTTAACTGAAGTCATTCAATTTTGACTACTTTCGGACACTTTAGAGCGCATGTTTATTATCTGCCATATATTAATTGATATATGATTCCGATCAAATATAGTGTGATATCTTATTTTATATTTCCAAGCTGTTAGATATACTTTTAGCGGCAGGTTTTTTACACATTAGTAGAACTGGTTATGCTTAATTTATGGCGAATAAGCCTGCTTGGTTGGTTTTTAATATTGATAATGATTTTCGACTTCGAAAATTGAAAATTCCACCAACATAGCACACAAATTACACAGGCAGCCTTCAACATGGTTCTTAAAAAAGTATATTTATACAAATGTATGCATAAATTATATTATTAAATACATAAATATTTACATTAATTAAGCGTCTGCAACAAGAATATTGAATAATAATTACTTCCAAGTGTTTGTTTAATGTTTCTTACGAAAGCAAACATTATTTCTAAAACTATTTTCCTCCACTTAAATATTTTCTTTATTTATTTCGTACAAACATTTTTTGATATTGCTGCATTCGTATTTCTTTCAATTTGGCGCATTTACCATATTTATATGCCAACCTTTTCAAGGTTGCGTATACGCCATGTATTACACCATATACAATTTGGGTCGAGTGCCGCCGGTAAACCTATTTATTTGGATAAAAAACGTGGGTGCTTGCGGAATTATTTGAGAAAGCGGTGACTGGTAAATTTTGGCGCTGAACTTTTGTCAAAAAAGGAAATAAAGTTGCGTCAGGTTAAATAAAAATAGAAGTGTGTTTAAAGATATTCATAACCCCACTTAAATAATAATTGTATTTGTATTTCCTAATGAATTATTTATAGCGCTAGTAAACATGAACAAGTTAAATAGCGATAAAACTGAAAACTTGTCTCAATATTTGTTGGCTGTAATGGTTTGTTTTCTCTCTGCTGACATTGGCTCAGGCACAGCTTTCAATAAGACAGTTTGCATTTAGAAATTACTTGCGTTCGCCATAAAGAAAATATCTAGGCAATGAGAAATGAATCTTTAAATAAATTAAGAGCAAATCAAATTAATATATACTCTTATATATATATATATATTTTTATTAAAAAAAGGAATACAAATTTGAGCATTTCACAAGTATGTACCATTTTGGTCGACCCTTTTTTGCCATTTTTCCGCCAGAGACATTATTCCATCAGTGTAAAACTTTCACAGTGTAAATCGTAATTACAAAATACGAAAAGATTTTTTCGACTACCCAATATTCGTATTTTGTAGACAGTGAGATTAAGTTCTATCTATATATATACTATCTATATATATACTATCTATATATATGTATACTATATTATTTCCCAATTATCAACAAAGTTTTTTTTTGACAAATTTTTACACAAAATTGTATGTTAACCCAAATGCTTTGGCTGTGTTAAACAGTACATATTGAAACTTGCGAATAAAGAATTTGTTTAAATTTCGCAAATAACTCAGCATGTCGTTGAAGCTCATAAATCACAGCAACAACATGCATTTGGACTGGCTGGCATAGAAACAAACAAATAACCAAAGTCTATTAAATATATTTATACCCAAGCAAATGTGCTTTTCGAACAAATAAACAAAAATCGTTGGGCGCTTGATAAACATACTACACACACACATAAGCACAACTGAATAGAAACCAATACATGTGAACCTGTATGAGTGAGTGTGCGTGTTTGTCCGTGGCGACTTAGTTCATTGTCTTTGGCAGCACGCCATTGCGACATTCTCTGTTGCGGTAGCCGGGATATAGATTAATAGTCTCGCAAAATGAAGCACATGCCAGATAATTATGCAAATAAATATGATTCTTATAAAATATGTGGCAGGCGAAACTGAATTAAATATAATATATATATGTATATATTTTAATAATTTGAGAACACGTGAAACAGGCGTGACTATAAGTATTTGTTTGGGATCTCATTTAATTGGAACCTCAGCACCTACACAGCAGCATTTAATTTAACGTTTCGTCGCTTATGCCAACAAATATTAACATATTTAGTTTGGACTGCGTTTTTTTCCAACAAAACTGTCGATTGCTATTTTTTCTAGAATTTCTTTCGAATATGTAAATATTTGCTTTACTTATGACTTTGCCGCGCACTCTCTGGCGGCAAGCTTGTTGCTTCACAATTTGCCGCGCATTCTTTTCGCACAATTTATTTTGATTATCCGCTCGCTGGTGTTCCAATTTCCATTCAAACTTTTTACCTGCACCATTTGCGTGCGCCATAACGATTAGTCAAAAAGTAAAAATGTACTCCAACATGCGTGCGTTTGTATATAGTTTTGAGTACATTTGGAAAAAACACATTTTTGAATATTTATAAACTCTGAAGTGCAGGCGAATTCGTGACGACCTAGACAAGTCACATAAATTTGTAAACTTATTTCCCAAGAAACCATAAATAATGCAACGTTTCATCGATTTACATACGGTATTCAATTAATGTTTCATTGTTTTTCGGGACTATTTATGATTTCGTTATAGAAGAATGTCATCTTTTTCATTTTAATGAAGTCTTAAACTTTGTAAGCAATGCTCAATTCAAAATAATGATGACTTGAGCTCAATCATTTGATTAGTTATCTTCTTCTTTATTGGCGTAGACTGAGGTTACAACAGCGCGCCAGCCGTTCTTTCTTTGCGCTGTTTGGCGCCAATTGCAGATACTCTCTGAGCTGGGGTGTTTTCATCCATTCGGACAACATGACCTAGACAGCGTAGATTCTGTCTCTGAACTACGTCTATGTCATCGTAGATTTCGTACAATTCATCATTTCATCGACTGCGCTATTCGCCGAATCCAATGTGCAAATGACCATAAATCTTTTGCAGAACATTATTCTCGAAAACTTGTAACGCGGACTCGTCAGATGTTGCCATCGACATCGTCTATGTAGTTATGTTAAGGGGCTATACCAGCGTAAAAATTAGGCGATTTTCGTGAATTTTTTTAAAAGAAAGTAATTAATCGAATGTTTCAAAGTTGTTTGGACATAATAAGGTATATTTTCAGCTATATTTTAAGATTTTTTTTTTACAAAAGTATTGAATAATAGCGGAGTTATGTGCTGTCTACGGAGGTGTCAGAAGAAAAGTTCCCCAACTGCTGACATTATTTAAGCCGAATGAGTAGCTGAAACAAAAAAATTCAAAAAGGTTATTAAAGTTGAAGGTATTTCCTATACAATGACCGATTTTGGAAAAATATCAAAAATTAACAAAATAAATGGCTTGGTTCTGAAGAAAGTGTCGTTTTTTATGTAAAAAATTTTCGTTTTTTAATACCAAAATTTACAATTTTCAACCTATCAAATAGATCGCAAGTCATTGTATAGTCCATATATTCAATACTCAGTTTCAATTTAAAGTCGATCGGTCAATTTCCTGTAGTTATGCTGTTAGCAAAATATGTCGTTTCGAGAAAAATGCGTTTCAAGTTTCAACTATCTGCGAAATAACTACGAGCGGTCTCTTTTTACAACGCCGCCACTCAAAAACTATTTAAGATATAACCTTTCCGATTTCACAGGATATTTTTGAGAATATAAACTATCGAAAAAGCAAAAAAAAAATCGAGTTTTTGAAAGTGCCACACCTGTATAGCTCTATAAGGGATAAATTCAGTTCAATTTTAGGAATGAAAAGCTATAAATCTCCAGTTTCTGTTTGAGCAAATTTCCAAGTTTATTATAATGTTCCAAATATATTCGCTTATGATATTATATATATATATGTATGTTTCTTAATATTTTTTGAGAATTTCGAACTCTCTTCTAACAAACTTTTAAAATATCAAATCGAGGAAGTACCCTTTTCTCAATCTTTATTTCACAAAAAAGAATTCTTGAAATTAAATTTCTGGCGCCATAATACATATGTATTAACCATTCTTTAAATGTGTGTATTTGCATTCGTTAAAATTTATTAAAAAATATATGTTGAGTGCCTTAGACGTTTCTATTTCGGATTTAAGCTTTGCGTGAATGAAGAATATATTTTTGGAACAACTGTGTCATCGTGCACGTGCCTGCTTAGGTCGCTATATATATATATATATATATTTAGGTATATATGTTTTTGTGATTTTTTAATGAAAGCATTTTAAAAAGAAGTGAGGCATATCAATACAACACTAACAAAAGATCTTGAACATTTATTTATACACAGAAAAATTATGAAATACATCAGCAATTATTTATGTCCCGGATTAAAACTATCTGAAACTATAATAAAATTAGTTTTAAAGCTAATTAATCGGACCAAATTGAATTTATATATATAATATATTCACAATTATTTCAATATTTTCGCTTAATACGTTTTTCAATGTCAATGAGTTAGGGTTGTGCGGAGAAGTCTCATTTATACGAATTTGTAATAAACTTGCGAGTATGTTATGAGTCAGTCCTTTGTCTTGCCTTATTATATATATATAGAGAGAGAGAGATAGGTAGAGTGGCTATCTACCGACGCACTAGACCTCAAACTCTCAATTTATACTCAATTTTGCAAGATTCATAATAAGCATTGATATTGTGGATCTTGCAAAATTGCGTAGATGAAGAAGTTAATCCAATAATTTTGCCAAAGATCGTGAATTACGTGCTTATAATTATTTTCAACAAAATATATGCTAGAAATAAATTTTTCCATTGCTGAATTTGTGCATACAAGTTGCATTCGTTAGAAAAATAATTACTTTTAACCCAAAAATATTGTTTTTGAATATGCATTTCACATATTTATCACCTTTATATCGCTCATAAGCCCTTCTGTTGATTAAAGCGACTAAAAATAGTCAAGCCAGACAGCTGTCAGCCGTCAAGTAAGATCAACTAAAATGTCAACTGTCAGAGCGTGTCAAAATCGCAAATCCAAGGTGCATATTTCGTCTCTCTGATTATTATAATTTACTGAAAATTTTGAAAAAAAAAAATTGCAATGCTCGTGCTAATTGGCATGCCACAAATTCTTACAAGAACATCAGACAAACGTCTGCTTATTTCATAGCCAAAATGTTTCGCACAAAATTTATGTTTTCCTGCTTAGTTCAAAAACTTTAAGTTTTTAAACAAACATTTTGTGAGAAACTGCTTTACTCTAATTGAATTACAATTCACGAATTCGGGCTGTAACTGTATACCTTATACTACTTTTTTAGTATATAGGTATGTACATATTTATATATAAACTCATATGTGCATATATATGTATCTGAATTATTGCTGTCTGCGTTAGTAATTTTTATTCGCACTTTTCTGCGGGTTAATAGGCTTTTCTCGCATTTTTTTGCATAATCATTTACATATTTACAAATCTCTATATATATATATATATATATATATATATATATGTAGATATGTAATCGTGATTACAATTCTTAGGCCTGCTCCTACATTTATTTGGAGCACACTCGACACTTCTGCTATTTGGGTATTTGGGTATCTGTGCAATGTCATTTTGTCCTCGCTCGGCTCCGTCGCATTTGAACACGAATGTATGAGTGTGTATGTGGAAATGGTTTCAGTTCGCAACTTGTATCTAATTAAAAACTAACGATATAGCGCAAGTAAACAACAACAAAAGCAAAAGGAAAACGAAAATGAAAAAGTAAAAGTAAAAAGAGAATATAGAGGTGTACTTAGACACAAATATAAAATTCTGAAGGGCACGAAAGCACATATGCAAAGGCACGTACGAAATGCAGAAGCCGAAAGAGCACGGGATGGCGACTAAATTAGAAATGCATTGTGAAAAATGAGAAATGAAACAAAAATGGAAATGCCGCAAGGCAGCAAGGCCGAGAGGGAAATAGAAAGAAAAGTTTCGAAATGTTATTGCGCAGGCAAAATACAAAAAAAAAAGTACAAAGTAAGCAAATAGACACGCATTGGCGTTAAGAAATAGTAATGATAGCTGCAGGAAAGGCGACGTATATAGAAAAATATGAAAGCAATAAAAGTAAAACAGGAAAAGTAATGTAAACTTTTTTTCTTTACTATCAATTTTCCTCCCAATTTATAAAATTTAAAACTTTTCTTACGTGAGACTTAGGAAGTATATGGCATTTTTAACATAATTACTGACACCTTTGAACCCAGCGACAAATCTCAAAATTTCGGTGTCACACTGTCTCATTACTCTATCACCTTTACGATCCGCTGACCTAAACGCTGTGCATGAGTCGTGACCTAAATATGGTACACACATCTATTTAAATGATAAACGCTGGCTAGTTTGGGCTGCTAGCGTTAACTTTGTGTGTGTTGCTTGTATGATTGTGTGTATGTTAAAAAAACTGTAGAAAATTGTGATTTTGAGGTCATCAAAAAGGTTGTCCTTTGTAAATATAAAGTGCTTTCCAAAATTTTCTTTCCGGCAGAAAACAATTTTTGAAATTGTGAATGCCTCTGATATTCAGCTAAAGAAACGTATAAGCATGCGTGTTGTAGTTGCATAAGCTTACATTCAAACACACATATTTTTGAAAGCGTTGCAAGTTTGATTTGCAAGTGAAAGTGAAAGTGAGCGGGTAAAGCATCTGACTTTTCCACTTTTCTTACACTAATTTTCTTTTATACTGGAAAATAAACGCCAACAGTTTATTAATTTAATATCTATTGCCGTAAATATTGCAGCAAACTCATTTTTATTTGAAAACCATACAGGTGTAAAGAGATATGCGCCTAAAATTGTGCTTTATTTTTCGAAAAAGTCTAAACATTTGTGTCTGAGTTAGTTATATCAGTAGACATTTCTATAAAAGTGTTTGCATGATTTTCAAAAATCTTTAAAAAACAAAATTTTATTAGGTAGTGAGCTAAATTTGTTCAAAACTGACTTCATGTCAATAGTAAAGACGCAAACCACCACCGACATACCCACTCAAGCTTTGTGAAAATAAATTTACTGTAGAGTTTAACTCTTAAAAATTATAAAATTATTTATTTATTGTTTAATATTTAATTATTAAAAATTTACAATCAATAATTTTTTTTTTTAATTTCTTCTCGTTACAGGTGAGTCAGTTTGTTCGGGAATTGAGGTTGAAATTGAAAATAATAACAATTTCTCTCATGGTAAGCTTTTTCATTATTCATTAACTACCATTACAACCGACTTTCATCTGCCTACAAAATTTTGAATTTGAAATTGAAAAACCAAAAACAAAAACAATTAATGCTTTGATTTTGATTTAACACGAACCGTTTTTAATATGCCGTTTATTGGAGCTTTCCCTTTTTTACCTACAAACATTTTTTACACTTTTCTTTTGCTTTTTATACTCTTATTTACCCAAATTAATCTTGTATTATTTTTTTGTATAAATACTCCTTTCACGATCTCGATCCTTCTGCGTTGCGTAATTCATCATTGTAATGCGCAATCAAACTGCAATAGGAATTAAATAGTTGTAAATAAATAATAATAAAAGTATACTAAAAAGTGTGTATTTAACAGTTCTAAAAATTTCCACAAGTTCATAACTGTTTTTTAAGGTTAGGGCGCATTTCTCTTGAATATGCCTAGCAGAGCCACTAGTTCTTCGAAATGAACTGAACCTAGCGAATTGTTGTCTTATTGCTGTAAAGGAATTTAATAATTTCACATATTCTCTAAAACATTGCTCCGTCCATTAAAGCTTAGCTCCATTCTTGGTGGCACCAATTTCCATATAAATAACGAGTTTAGATTCCACTTGGAGCCTCTCTTATAGCTCAGTATTTCTGTCCAATATTTTAAATATGACCTTTATCATCAGCTCTGACAATACCTCCCCGAGTCTTCAATAAAATCGTGGAATAAATAATTTTTATTGCGGCACTAATAACAGCTTTCCTTATATTTACCACTACAACAATAACAAATTAATAACAATTGGTGAAAATCATTCATTCTCACATCATTTGTCAAGCATCTCATTCTCATTGCGCATTCTCAGCGTTTCTCGTCGATGCTCGTTTGCTCATTTGCTCATTCGCTCGCCATTTCATTTCGATTCTCCTCATGCCATATTGATGCAGCACAAAGACCATAAACTGCGTGCAGCCACCAACTCATTTGTCGCCCCATTTCAGCGCAGCATGGCAAATAAGCAAAAACTGCAAGCAAAAACAAAAACAAATCATCTAATAATTACTCATTTGAAGTGAAAGAGAGCGCAACTGTTATTATTTTTAATTTTAAATCCTCTTCTGTGTATGTAACGATTTATTAATTAAATATAATTATATATAACTATATATCTATATATATATATATACAATATATAGATAATTATGTGTTTCAA
Organism: Bactrocera dorsalis; assembly: GCF_023373825.1. NCBI lineage: Eukaryota > Metazoa > Arthropoda > Insecta > Diptera > Tephritidae > Bactrocera > Bactrocera dorsalis. Next base: position 4,666,226 of record NC_064304.1, on the reverse strand, counting down.
AAGTAAACTGCTTATATGTACTTATGTATGTAATGCCTGCAACCAAAGCCGAAGTACACGCGTTAAGTGTATTTCGTTGCGGTTATGTAAAAACAGATATTAATCATTTTGTAAAAGGCAAATTACACAACCAACACTGTCTGCTCAAATACTTTATTAATGCACCACGGTGCTTTTCGTTTTTTTCCTTCTCTTCCTATGTAACGCTTTGTCTCATTTCACGCTCACGTTCGCGCGCGCAGGCGACTCTTCTTACCACATGAAGATCCTAGTGCCTGCCGTGGCCTCCGGTGCCATCATAGGCAAGGGTGGCGAGACAATCGCCTCTTTGCAGAAAGACTCCGGTGCTAGAGTTAAAATGTCCAAGTCGCACGACTTCTATCCAGGTAATAAGCTTGTCTCTCAATTGCACTTGAACACAATACAAACGCTTTCTTTCTTTCTGTGCGTGTAGGTACTACGGAGCGCGTTTGCCTCATCACCGGCTCCGTGGATGGCATTATGTCGGTTATGGACTTTATTATGGATAAAATACGTGAGAAGCCCGATCTTACCACTAAGATAATAGACACTGACTCCAAACAGAATCAGGATCGTGATAAGCAGGTGAAAATTTTGGTGCCCAATTCAACGGCTGGTATGATCATCGGCAAGGGTGGTGCTTTCATTAAGCAGATCAAGGAGGAGAGCGGCTCGTATGTGCAGATTTCACAGAAACCTAAGGATATATCGTTGCAGGAACGTTGCATTACCATCATTGGCGATAAGGAAAACAATAAGGCCGCCTGCAAGATGATACTGTCCAAGATTGTTGAGGATCCGCAATCCGGTACATGCCTTAATGTCTCATATGCCGATATTAGTGGCCCAGTTGCCAATTTCAACCCAACTGGCTCACCTTATGCCACCAACCAGAATGCCATAAATACGAGTACCGCTTCGTTGAACTCGACTTTGGGTCAGAATATTGGCGGTGCAGCTACAGCTGCGGGTCTTTTAATAAACGGCACCGGTATCAATCTATCGCTGAACCTGAGCTCACCCAACCCAGCTCCGAACTTGGCGGTGGCCACACAATTGCTTGAACACATCAAGGTACTAGCCTGCTAACGCTTGCTTTTAACTGAACCGTTTAATTTATATATTTGTCTTTTAGGTTGCTCTACGCGGCTCCGGCTACTCAGAAACCGCCACCAACGAAGTGTGCGCCGCACTTGGCGTACTCGCCAAATATGGCGTTTTGGGCATGGGTGTCGGTGTACCGCATGCCAATGGCACCACCACACTCGGCAGTTTTCTGGGTGTTACGACGTTGGATCAGCAGACAGCTGCCGCCGCTTCAGCAGCTACTGCCAGTAATGTTTTCGGTGCTGTGGGTCAAGTTAATTTGGAACAGTATACAGCGGCAGCGGCTGCTGCTGCTGCAGCAGCTGCCAGCCGTCCGACACAGTCGCACCTGGAAGCGGCCGCCGCCGCGCAATTCGACCCGTTCCGTCATTTGAGCACATCAGCCACAGCGGCACAGGCCACCACACCGGTATCGCTGAACAACAATAGTTTCGGCTTGACTGCTGCGACCGGTACTACGTGCACAACAGCGCAGAGCCTCAGCGCCGCAACGCATACGCTTAGCGGCTTGAGCAAGAGTCCCACACCGGGCGATCTGGGTGCTAAGGATACCAAAAATGTTGAAATCCCAGAAGTGATTGTTGGCGCTATCTTAGGTGGGCCACGCTTTTATTATCCCTACTAAAAAAAACAACCCCAAAACCAAAACATAGTCGGTGAAATCACGCGAAATCCATACGAAGCCTAAATGCTACTCACAGACACAGTTAAAATGTTTAATGTTCCCACACTTATAATTTGTGCGAGCGCCAAAAACCGTTTGCCTAATTAATGTTGCGCCTAAAACTATGCTGCTCAAATATCAAGCGCATTGGAGTAAATTTCAAAAATAGCTTAACACATCTGCTAACAGTTGAAACTTTGTATTATTTCAATTATTTATTGTTGCATATATGTTGCGTAACTATGTATGTATATCCTAACCAACACAAGCATACGTAGTTTGCCGCGTGCGCCGGAGCTTACACATTTTTTAGCTGAAAATCACACCTTTAAGTTTGATATGTACTTTTTGGTTAATACGTGTTGCGGTACAATTATACTCCACCTAATTTTCGAAAGCAAAACATTGGAAGGTTTTATGATATTTTAGTTTTATACTTTTATTGCCATAGAAACAGTGTTAGAAAAAGTCATCTGCAGTGGATTTAGTATGGCAAGGGCGCTGTAAACATAATTGAAATAGAAATCCAAAAAATTAAACGTTGATTTTTTGAGTGATCATACCCTTATCTACATATATATTTTACATTAGATAATATATATTTTTCCAAATTTTTTTTTTTTTAATTTCCACTTCATTACTCCGAACCTTTCAGTTTTATGTGATTTAGTGAAAGTTTGAGCGCCACTGCAGCAAATGTACGAAGTCCACTGCGTACTTTATTCATCGTGGATCATATAAGCAATAAATTAGAATCATTTCTATTTAATACTAATCATCACATGCTATTAAAGAGCAATTCTTCAAAAATTTCAAACACCCAATTTTGCCGCTATGTACATACATACATACATTATATTTCTTTCCAAATTCCATTCTCCATAAATGTCAATATGAGCGTGCTGTTATACATTCCAACACCTTTAGATTTTAAAAATACATACATACATATTTTTTAATAGAAGAACATTTGATTTTTGGTTTTGAGATACTCTATGTTTTGTTTGTATTATCTAGTCAAGTTCTTGCCGCAAACATTTGCTTTCCTTCGCTTATCACAAACTGAAAATTCTCAAAGCAAAAAATCTCAAGCAAACCACATACCCAATACATAAGCAGACAAGCGCACCCAACGAGAATCTTAAGTAAACATGTGCACCCACGGGCTGACTCAAAGATGCACGAAAGTACATACATATAAATACATATGTTAAACGATGTAACTGTGATTTCGTTTACGCCAGCACCCCGCGCACCTCTTACACGAATCATACAATACAAGCACGCTTATAAATTGCACGCACATAAAGTCAGCCAAAAGATAAATAGATGTGGATCGCACCGCGACCTTAGGTAAACTGGGCCCTCAGCCATACAGTTGAGCCTTGCATGCATTATCTTCATAACGGTAAACAGTTTTGTGCAGCTTTATGCCTAAATCATCAAAAATAAGTCCACAAAGGTTTTCCTCACCTCTCTAGAAGACGATGGTAACCACAGCTGATAACAAGTTATATATAGCTTATAACAGAGCGTTCCAGTTTTCTGCTCATAATAAAGCTTTTAAGCTGCAATCTTTACACTTTCATTAATTTTCGCGTCAAAAACAATAAAATCACCGTTATTTCACTCCAGCTGGGGTACCATCCCACTACAGGATAAACTTTTTGTCTAGAGCTTTCACAAGACTCTCTTACACCGACCCACACACACACATACATATCAATCTGCACACATTATAAAGGCATTCCTTGCATTGACCAGCGTAGTTTTACGCCTTTGTTAGTCCTATTTTGTTAATCACCTGCACCTCGACATTCCCGGCTTACTAGCACTAGCGCAGACATTCTAGCATAAATGACAGAGTGCGTCACATTGGCTGTGCAATCAATTATCCTTGTATCGTACATGTACGGGACTTTATCTAGTGATTAGTGCCACAAAACGCACGCACTCCATGTGTACATACACCCAACTGCAACTACACAAGCATACTCATACATAACGTGTATGCACATATCTTATTTACATATGTATATGGTATATTATATTATAATTGACATAGAAAGACATAAGTTAAAAGTCGTTTTTTTTCTTTTTTTAACTTTTTTTAAACACAAACAAAAATTAATGTTTTATAGAAGCTTATAAAGGCGTAGGTATATTTGTTGTTATAAAGGGTTTGGCTTTTTGTTATGCATACATACAAACATTTATTTACATATAACACATACATATATAGTTGTAGGTATTAATATTAAGTAAAGTGCCTTACAAATGCACCAACCGTGCAGCGCTCACGCTACTAAACTGAATGGTGTAATCACACACAAATTTGTTATATGCTCATATATACCATATCTATTTTGTGTGATTATTTGTTCGTAAAGCAGCTTTGATCGCCGCGGTTACATGTGCTAAATTTATTTTTTTTTGTAAACCTTGGTTATGTACCTATTGTTGGTAAGGTTAGATATTTTAGATTAGTTTTAGTTTCTTCATGCAAAACTCCACGTTTGAACTCAAGACAGCTGCAAAAATTATAACGCTGAAAGTATGTGAAAGCTTTTCTCGGAGAGAAAAAAGTTGTCATTAAAGTTTATGGAAAAAAATTAAAAAATACCGATTATAACAATTCTCTGACAGAAATATTCTATTCAAAATATGCTTAAAATTGGGGAGTAATTAAAGCTATAGAAAATATAATATTCATATTTTCTATGCGAAAAAATAAAAATACCGATCATACCATTTCTCTAAGAGAAACATACTCTCCAAAGTATTGAAAAAGAAATATTGACATTTATACTGTCCTAAACTCAACTAAACATAAAAATGCATTCTATAGTTTCCTATTTAATTGATGTAAAGAAGCTTTTAAAGAGCTTTCACTTTCAGCAACGATTGAAAAAAGCTTTTGCTTTTTTTCTTTGCTACGACAATTACTTTTGCTTTCATAAGTGTAAGCCGAGTTGGCTAAATTGTAAGCTTTTAAAGAGCTTTCATTTTCGGCATCAATTGCAAAAAAGCTTTTCCTTCTATTTTATTTGCTATGACAATTACTTATGCTTTCATAAGTGTAAGCCGAGTTGGCTAAATTGTTAAGCTTTCACAGCCGAAATTCTAAACGCCCAAAGCTACAGCATAAGCAGCATAGATACCTCATAATATACAATTTCTTAATTTGTCAGTTAATTTTCTTTCATTTGCCTTGTACATAGACAAGTACATACATATAATAATTAATCTATATAATTACAAGTATATAAAAAAGGCACAAGCTAATTTTAGCAAACAGCAACATTTATAAGCAGCTAAATATGCCTATAATAGTTTAATAGTTCTAAGCTAATTATTTTGGCTAACATGAAAAGAATTTCTTACTTAAAATTATGCCTTACTAATATGTAAATTTATTCTAGCTTAGCATATTGTTATGGAAACCACACTGTTTGAATTTATGCTAGTTGTAGACTTCTTAGTAGTTGCCTAACCTCAAAAATTTCGTTTTTATTTTAAATCTTTATTTTTATACAAACGTACATATATTGTCTTATTTTATTAACAGTTACTTAGTGCCGTTTAGTTGCAAATCACTTTTAACCACACTTTAACATAACAGTTATGTTTTTGAGTTGAGCAACTGTACCTTATATGTATGTAATTATCCCCCTCTTATGTATACTACTCCAACAACAAAACATACATATATATCTATGTATCTATACTATATAGTGAAAATGTACTTGTATATGCCAATGTGTATAAAAATCAATTATAATGGAACATTAAAATTACAGGTCCAAATGGTCGTAGTTTAGTTGAAATCCAACATGTTTCTGGCGCAAATGTGCAAATTTCAAAAAAGGGCATATTCGCACCGGGCACTAGAAATCGAATTGTAACAATAACTGGTCAGCCGAATGCCATTGCCAAAGCGCAATATTTAATTGAACAGAAAATCACCGACGAGGAGACGAAGAGAGCGCGACAAATTCCATTAACCACTGTTGTGAATTAAAGCGAAAAACCATTTACACAAAATAAAAATTACAAAAAAAAAAAACAAAAAACATAATAATAAAAATAACTGAAAAAACAACAACATAAAATATAACCGAAAGAACATATTTTAAGAGACATTAAAAAGAAAAACAAAAAACCTATAATAATAATGCATACAGAAGAGAGAAAAACAACAACAACCATAACCTTAAAATTAAAACGAAAAGTTATAAAATAAATTATAAAATTTGTAAATAGAAATTATTAATTAAAATGCTGAAGACGAAAAGAGCAGAGGCGAAAAATAGTTAAATTTGAAAAGTTGAAAATTCATAAAGTTTAAAATTTCACATCACAAATTTAGATGAAAGTTTTGAAAACACACAAAAAAAATTGCCGTCAAAACCACTAATGATGGCAGCGTGCAAAAGCAACAAAACGCAAACAAATTTTAAAGTAAATAGCAAAATACAAAAAGAGAGCATTGTAAATGAGAAGCGTAGAGAGAAGCGGCGCGCTGCGTACATTGTAATATATGAAAGTAGAGATTTTAAAAGCAAGAAATTTAGGAACAATTTATATACCACATACGAAACCAAGCGCGCGCTCAGCACGCAGAGAACAATAACAAACAAAACAAAAACAGAAAGAACAACTGAAGTAATTACATAAAGCAGCCAGAGCGAGACAAACAGACATACATATATATAGTGTAGCAAATAATTAGGCTGAGTTTTATTATAATTTTTAATAGCGAAAATTTAACTAATTAAAAACAAAAACGAAAGTAACAACAAACAAAACCAAAAGCAAACATACACTGTTAAGTAATGTTAACTTCGTTAATTGTAGTTGGAAAAGTGCGAAATAGTTAAGCTAAAAGCAATTATGTTAGCGCAAGTGAGAAGCAAAGTGCAGGCAAGCCAAACACCTGAGCAGACACATACAAATACAAATATAAATACGTTTTTCACTTACTTAGCTAAATTGTAAAAAGTTAGAGAAATAAAAGACACAAATTGTTTCCGCTGAAAATATATTGAAATTTAAATTTAAACGAAAATCCGCTCCTGTAGTTAAAAGCGAAGTTTTTTCAGAATTAATTGCGTTAGCTGCGTTTGGTAAAATTGAAATATAAAGAAAATAAGTAAATAAATTTTACACGCCTTACTAGTTGAGCGCTGCAGTAAAAAACACGCCAGAAAAAGTATTAAGAAAGACATTTTTGGGCACACACTAACACATACACACGCACCTAAGCGGATTTGTGCTTTTGAAAAGTATTAACGAAACTTTTAAGATAATTTTATTGTTTGCTGTCTAAGCCAGAAGTTAACTGAGAAGCGTATGAGCCTAAAAAAATAATGAATTAAATTAATTTAAAAAAAATTTCTTTTAATCTTGTTAAATTAATTAAAAAAAAAACGATTTTTTTTAATTTAATTTAAAATTATTTTTTTTTTAATTTAATTTAAAATTAATTAAAAAAAAAAACGATTTTTTTTAATTTAATTTAAAATTAATTTTTAATTTAAAAAAATTTTGAGTTTGTTTTAGAGAAGCAAAAACTATTTTTTTTTGTTTAAAAAAGAATTAAAATTAAAATTAAAAATTTAAAATTATAATTAATTTTTTTTTAATTAAAATTTTTTTTTATTTAAGTTAGTTTTAGAGAAACCAAAAACTGATCTTTTTTAATTTGGTTTCACTAAAACTACCTTAAATAAAAACTTTTTTTAATCAAAAAAAATTATTATAATTTTAATTGTTTAAATAAAAATTTGATTTCAATTTTTTTTTAATTTAAAAGCAATTAGTTCTTGTTTTCTCTAAAACTAATTTTAAAATTATTTTTTAAATTAAAAATTAAATTTTAATTAATTTCAAATTAAATTAAAAAAATTTTAGTTTGTGGTTTCTCTAACATTTTGAGCGCTTTTAATGCCGAAAAATACACCTAATGGCAAAAATAAATCTCCAATGCTTGGTTCTAGTAATATGTACTAGAACTGCAATAAGTTATGGTGCTCAAAATGTTAGCAACTTAAAGTCCGTTATATTTTGTGTGTCTAATTTTTTACACCTTCAATGCTAACTTTTTCGACTTTTGAGGGCTTCAGTTTTTGTTTTGTTACGTACGTTTTTGTTATTGGAAGCTATATTGAAAAGCAGTTCAAACTTAACTGAATTTGATAACGGCTTTTTGTATATAATTGCCGCAAACTTATAAGGCGGTATGTTATCTAAATATGCAATTAAGTTAAAAGAGTTGTTAAAATAATAATTATAATATTACATTTGCGGTTAGTTTTGATTGCTTTCAATTATAGCGCTTGTTATTGTGTCTTAAGCTTTCTTGCAATTTTAACAAATTTTTAATTTGTTTTGATATTTTTATAGAAACAATTATATTTTGTTGCTTTTGAAACGCCTGTTGAGCATTTTCAGTGATCTAAAAGAATTTTCGTTTACATGCGTTGCAAATAATTACACTGTTTAACATACAATTGTATACAGCATTGTTTTAAGCACTTGTGGTTTGAGTTTGATACGAACAAGCGTTAAAAAAGACAACCTGCAGAAAGAAAAGCTAAAAAGCAAAAAATTTTTATATATGTATACAGTACTGAAAACCACGTCAGAAAAATCCCACGCCTGCGCCCTTCATACAGCATACCCATATTCTAGAAGGTAAATATTTAGCTTTAACAGTTACTTAGTATTTTACGTGGTTGCTTTAAAATAATTTGCATTATTCTCTAATTTTTATTGATCTCCCTGTTGTTTTTTTTTTATTATTTGCAAGCCCATAACAACGTTTCGTTACTAATAGAAGGCGACCATGAACGTATAATGTGAAGCTTTAAGATAAAAAGCGAAAGCTTGCTGTGAAAGCTCTTTGCGTCAAATGCGAATTCGGCGCTCGAATTTGTGATTTTCGCTTACTCCCCTATATAGCCTATACGCTAGCCTTTTTACTACTTATTTCTCTACGTTTTGCCTTCCTCTTCCCAATTTTTGTTGCTGACAAACTATTTGCATATACATTTTGGTTTATTGTTTATGTTTTTTTTTTTAATTACTGTGACTACACTCGGCGTCATTGGCGTTTTGATTTGTGATATATGGCAACAACAAAACAACAAAAAATGCGCGGATGTACATATTGTTGTTGTCGTTGTGGCGGATGATACGGTGGTTGTTTGGCCGCCTTGTTGATGGAAAGTGGTAAAAATGTGTGGCGCGCATTCTGAGTCTCCTTACAATTTGATTTTTTCGCGTTACACATACAAATTTTTACTTTTGCAATTTTAAGACTATTTATGTTATTTGTTTATATTCGATTTGTACACATTGTTTTTGAGTTTTAAATTTTCGTACCGGAAAATATTCCCTTTTTTGAAACATTGCCCTTGTACACACCTAGTTTACATAAAGTGTAAGTTACATATTTACTAAGAATGCTTTCATGTCTATTAAATTAATTGAATTATATATATATATATACATTCGTATACTTACTACATACATACATACTATTTATGTTTTTAAGTTATGCTACTTTTTAATTTAAAAAATGAGGTCAAACTAGTTAAAAACAAAAAAAAAACGTTAATTACATCACAAGTTGCTGTTAGCACATTAATTTAATTGAATTGTTGCTCACGCTTAGCTGAGTGCACTGTGCACTTGGCCACCATTCAATGGGTCGTGAGTTCGCAGCACACACAACGAAGTCAGATCATGAGCAAGGCATTACTCAGGCGTATGAAAATTTGATAATTACGTGAGCTTTTCATGAGAGTTGATTTAACCGCGCGGAGGACGCTGTAGCTTTTAAGTTCGGTGATTTGTCAGCTTTCATCGTGTGCGAAAGCGCAAACTGGCGCAGCAGCTCGGCTCGGTGTAACGCCATATTTTTATTATGCTGTTTACCGTTATAGTTGTGACACTTAAATTAATTATACACTCACATACAAATAAACACATATGTAGATTATATTGTTTTCATAGCGTTCGTTACTTTTATATGTGTCATTTATTGATTTTATTGTTTTAGTTAAAAAGTAATTAATTTTATCGAAGAAAAAAAAAAGAAGAAAATGTGCAATTCAGGTTTACTCTTACGTTTAGAATTGTGTTTGTAATTTTAATTTCAATAAGTTCCAATCAAATCTATTTAGTCCAATCATATTAGTGATCAAATATGCGTAAAAAAGACAATAAATCATATGAAAATGCATTTTCCACACTAAAAAAAACATTTCGAAACGACTTTATGTATTGAATTTGACTTTCGAAGCGTTGCCAATTTCAAACATACGAAAAGTAAACATTTTACGCATATTCGCACATTATTTCTTCAATAACTCAATATTATATAAAATGTCAAGATCATTAAACTTAAGTCCTGAAAAACTGCGATTTTTTGTTACCTCTCTATGTAAACACTTCGAGTCCCCCCACTTGTATCACACGCAATTCATAAGTTTTTATATAATTTTTCATAGCAATTCATGCAAAATTCTAGTTTAGTTTCCGTTTTCCTTAAATGTCTTTGTATTTTTTTCTACAAAAGAAAGCAAAAAACACCAATATTTTCATACAAAATGTAACTGTTTAGTTTTTGTTAAAACACCTAATTTTTAAGTACTCTTCATTTTTGTATAAATTGTAATTCTTTAAGTGCATACTATAAAAAATATTAACAAAATTATAAGCGTATACATACATTTACATTTATACTTTAAATGCCTTTTTCTTTAAATTATGTTAAATAAAATAATCAAAAATAAATATTTACATAAATGAAAAATCGAAAAAATACCTTTGCGCTTTTATTTTAATATTTACTGTTTTTTTTTTCTGATTGTACAAAATATCATCAACGAAAAATCCTCAAATCACGGGTATCAATCGACAAATCAGTTTTGCGCCATCACATTTCCACCACTTAAAGTCACCATGCGCAATACCACACACCACCCACCACCACCACCAATCACAATTCACCACCGACACCTAAGCTCAAGTATCAAGTATCACCATCACCAACACCCTCCTCAAAAAATGTCAGTCGACATCCGTTAGGTATAAAGCAATGAGAACTTACCACAAATTTCCGCATAAAACCGCCCGAAGTACACCACCATGAATATAAATTTATGGTTTTTTGTAATTTCTTCATTTTTTGTATTTTTTTTACGTAAAATATGTGCCTTTTGTGCACTTTACATTCACCACTCGTAGGAAAATTATCATTAAATAATATAAAATATAAAATTTGAATCAGTTTTACATATTTTTTTGTTTCGTTTGCGCCGACTTTAATTATTTTTGCAATTTTTTCGTTTTTTTGGTAATCGGATCAACGTACTTTTAAAACGCATTAAATTCACCACTAGTAAGAAAATTGGATATAAATATATACATACATATATTTATATACATATATTCCTTTGAATCAGTATATTCATATTTAGTATGCATTGTTTTTTTGTTGCGGTTGCTCTGACATCACAAAGAATCATAAATAACAAACAAAATTTATTTCTCACTGAAAATGCTCATAAGTAAAAAGAAGAAATACATATATTTATGACACATTTCTTTAAATATAAGCATAAACATATATACATTTGTAGCGTTAAATAGGAGCTCCATTCATTCACTTGAGTACATAAAGACATTTGTCATTTCAAAGAACCGTTAAAAGTGAGGAATAAACGCGAGTATGCCTACTGGGTACATGCTCTACACCGTACTACTACACACATATGTACATGCATACATACATACATGATTTCTATTAACATATTGTAAAAGTTGCATAATCTATAAATACAAAAACAAAAAACATATATATGTACAAGTGTAATTATGTTGTTATTGCTGTCAAAATACATACATACAAAGCTACCTACGTATTATTTTGAAGTAGAATTCGTGTATGCGAGTCATTGAGTCAGTCAGTTTGTTGTTTAATGATGTAGTAGATAGTGCCGTTAGGGACGCAAAGCGCAGAAGTGATCCACAATTGTTTGTTAAACTTAAATAAATATTAAACAAAAATGAAAGGAATAGAAAACACATCACAAATGGGCAATATGAAGCGTACGCTGGTGAGTGAAGATATTGCAGGTAACAAAAATGCTTGCAAAGCGGCATTTTGTGGTTGAAAAATGTTGATTTTTGTGTTGACTTGATGCAAATATGAGCGAAATTACAGACGAAGTGTCGTTAAAGATTATTGAGAGAGAGTACTGTATACCAGGTAAAAGTAGGAAAAAATATTTGCAATTATTCTATAATGGAATAGATGGCTACTAAATGTAGGCAATAAAAGTTATTATACGGTAGTATTTCAACTGAAATTGCAAAAGCGTTGTGCGCCTGGAAGTATGCAATGATTTTTGTATACATTGAGTATTTTATTTTAATAAGCCTTAAAGTGTGTAAACTTAAAAAAATTAAGCTTTTAGGAGCATTGTGGTTCACTAAAGAATTCCCAATGACTTCGGAAAAAGCCTGTAGAAAATCAAATAAAGTCGGATTTCATAGTATCCGAATTTTCGAACTCATTGCAGCAGCAAATAAAATCGGATTTTATGACTAGAAAAATAAATTGAAAAAAAAATTAATACGCATTACCTGATTTCCACAGCGATAAATACGTGTACAAATTGGAAATTTTGCAAATTTGCTGAAAAACAATGAGGCACTTTATTTGGCGCCAAAAAGCACGCCACAGTTACTGCATCCAGTTGCAGGTAGACATCTTGATATATTGAACTCAAACGAGAGCGTTCGGAATATTTGACAGAAAATCGTGCAAATTTCGTAAAGCTCCTAAAAATACGACAAAAGCGCTCACAAAACTTCAACACACGATCCACAAACTGCTGCCGCAGCAATACGGTACGGTTTTCAATAAAAAAAAAAACAAAAACATGAAATATGAAATATGAAAACCAACTACAACAATAATGAAAAATATTCAATAAAACCAGAAAGTTACGCAGCGTCGTGTTGCAGAGCATAGTTATTGTTTAGAAGCAGTCATTGTTACATACATACATACATACGTACATATACCCTTTAAATATATATTTTAACATTAACAATAACAACGCGTTGTCATATGAGAATCTGTGCAATATAAAAACACACATACACTTATAAAATAATAATTTAAAATAAGTAAACTATTTGTTAAATATCAATACTTTATTATTATTTTTTGTTTTCGATTTGCCTTTGCACGTTATTTTCACTTGTTTCAAACTTTTTGCAAAGGAAACACATGTAAATTAGAAAGTAGTTGCTGAGAAGTGCTTTCACTAGGTAACAACAACAACACAATGTTACAATTAACATTAGTATATGGTGATTTTATTGCTAGTGCGCCTGAAAGTAGGCTAGAAAAGTTTGAAATGCAAGTTTTATTTGAGACAAAAATAAAAATGAAAAAACTTAAAAATAATTTATTGAATAAGACAACTCAATAATGCATCACTTGATTGTGATTTACTTTTTAGCATTCACATAAAAATAAATGTAGTAATTTTTTCTGCAGCATTGGTGCGTTTCGAAATTTTTTCATTGTTTACGACAAGATCATCTTTGCTAGGCCTTAAAATGTATTAAATTCATAATATTTAATATTGAAAACGATTAGTAATTATAAAAAGTATGTTTCATGATTAATTAAGTTGTTGTTGAGTAAAGCACACACACAATAACACAGCCTTATACATATATTTATATATAAATACACTTGTTAATTGCCTGTAGAAATGTGCGAGTTTTTGCAATACACAAACAACAACACACATTGAAAAATAGCAAGAAATCCGTTAAAGAAAGAAAGCAAGTAAAAAAGTAAAAGAACCAATGCAATATTCAGCGAAATTCAAATTTAATTATTACCTAATAGAAATAGCAATAGAAATAGAAAAAAAAAAACTAAAGTATCGTTGACAAATGTAAAATACTGTTATGTAAATTCAATTCAACTTATCAAATACAATTCAATTAACTCAATAATAATGTAATGTAACAAGTAATTAAATCAATACATACCTATATATATAAGTAATAAGTTGTAAAAGCGAAAATATATATACATACATACAAACATACATAATTCAATGTGAAAGTACTAATTTTAGTAGGCAAATTAATTAAAATGGTAGTTAAAAAGATTTATTAAATAAAGTTTAAAATAATTGAAAATTATAAAAAAAAGATAATTATAAATAAAAATTTAAACGAAATTCCCGCATTTCCCAGCATTCCCATTTTTGGCACACGTAGAACTACTCGCAACCTTCCAATTCTCTCCGTTAAGCATACCACATAAGTACATACATACATACATAGTCAAACATATATCCATACATGTTTGTATACATAGAGGAACACCGAATTGGATCAACAAATGACGCATGCGCAACCAAATTCAATTCCATTTCGCAAACAACCACGAACACATTACTTAGACTCGTAAAGACACGAGCGTAATAAGCAAAGTCAAAAGAGGCAAGAAAATATTTGGTAGAAGTAAGTCTATAGATGAAGAAGAAGAAGTCTATAAGCTATATGTGAGTGAGTCAGAAATTATGCTTAGCGCGGAAACCAGCGGAAAATAGAAATGGCTGAAGAATATGGTTCGGAACTGTCGGAACATAAAAATCATTTTATATTTTCCAAAAATCGCAAACATATTTGTTTAACACGTTTTTGAAGTAGGCTTGGCTTTTGGAATGAACCATTAAGAGAGACGACGATCCATTGGCCAAATGTTTAACATTAATTTTTAACTCATCAAATGATAGTTGGTGTTGATATTTTCGGCTGATGGTACTATGAACTTAGCAGTATACAAATTAAATCATAGTTTTCAGAAATTTGTAACGTAACATGCTCTTTTGCTCTTGAAATTAGAGATAGAGGGTTTGTGGTGGAAGTAGAACGCATTGTTAAATTTAATTTCTGCAGTTACACAAACTTGTTTGAAGAATATTTAGGTTAGATTCAGTTTAAGGGTATCTGAGGCAAACTTAAAGATATTCGGTAGAAGAATCCATCACTGAGTCTGTTAATCCATTCATAACAGAAACGATTCCATAGGGACTTCTCGCATAACATCGATTTTTATAAAATAATTGCTCTTTCGTCTGATTTGAAAATTTAAAATACATGTAAATGCTCGAAGGATTCAATCGCTTCTCTTGTATTCCGATTTAGATGCCAAAGATACGACTCGTCTTTAGATCGGTTAGGTTTCGTGTATGTTGAAAAATATTAGCCTCTTCGCGAAAATATCATTCAGTGTTAAATAAAAATATATTTCACCACAATCGTTTGTTAGCATATCCTTCAAACACGTTCACACATTCACACACACACACTCAACACACGCGCCCATCTGCACTCGTATATCGGAACTCCAAAATGCAAAGTCACAAGACAATTCCACATATACACACATTCACACAAAAATTGCAAAAATTATTTCATAAACAAGTGATTTTATTATATACATATACACATATACATATACATATGTATGTGTGTGCGTTTTCACAGTCAACAAGAACAAGATCAGTTACAAGTAACTACAACAACCATACATACTTCGCATTCTCATTCGCATCTTTACAGAATCAGCTTAAATCAAAACAGTTCGGAACAAAGTGCATCGGATAAGTACAAGTGCAGGTACGAGTACGAGTATGAGTACCAGAGTTTAACGTAAGTCATGTCACATTCGCTCATAATACATCAAATATACCAATTATTACAGACAGATAACGGCAATGTTGTCCACGTGCCGTTATAATGCCTTAACAATTCAGAGAAAAAAAAAACAAAAACAAATTGTAACACAGTAAAAACAGTCGTACATCGCCGAATCCAGCAACGCCTCTGCAATCACAACAAAACCACCATCAACAAACACCACAATCACCAAACGCCACCTTCACCAACCGTCAACTTCCAACCACCTTCATAACCACAAACACCACCACCACCATCAGCACCACTGTATTCACCACTGTCACCATCCGTAATCAGAGATCATCCTCATTTGCATCCGAATGAACATCAAAATTATAAATCACATCCGAACCACTTCAACTGAGCGAGAAATATCCATAATATGTGAAGCTCCATCTTCATCTAACTTGAAGTCATAGACAAAACGAAGCAAATAAATTTTAAGAAGCAAAGCTAAGCTTAATGAAAAAGATATATAAGCGAAAATGCGAAACAAATACAAAGTTAAAGTACTGGATCTGTGATATGTAATTAATATATTTAAAAGAAATATAAATATATATATATATATGAAAATTATTTAAAGACGTTGATGAAAACGAAGCAAGAAAAGTGATAGAAATGAGCACGAACTCATAAAGAAAGCCAGTAAAAGCGAAATATTTATGTCGAGTGGAAGGGGTGGAGGAGTAAAGAAAAACGTGGAAGAACGGGGAGAAGGAGAGGGCGCTGAAGGTGAAGTTGTTAAAGTTGATTACAATAAGTATGCGAATGAGTATGCGAATGTTAATTAATATGCATCAAATGCAGACGATATGCGATATTATTTAAAAAATCCATATATGTAGTTAATAAAATATGAAACGAAAATACAAAATAAAATTATCTTGCGAATAAAACCAAAAGAGAAAATTAAATGCAAAAATCGTTAAAACAATGATACTAACACACAAACAACACACCGACAAGGTAGAACCTTTGTGAAAAGCAGCGCAAAACTAAGGTGCAATAAAAAGCAAAAACGAAAAACACAACAAACATTAGATTTTTGAGCGCAAAACGTGAGAGAAATTTTAAACACAACAAATACAAAATTTTAATGCTGTGAAAAGGTTCATCTGCTATGCGATTCATACACACACATATAACGTTGTAGAGTGCTGTAGCCAGCGTGATTGAGCGGTTTGGTGGCCTGCAAGGAAAAAGCGTGGTAAAAGGTTTTAGGTTACAATTACTAACTTTTGGCCAAACTTTCTGTTAGACCAAATACCGCTAGCATTACGACCATTGCAAGACTAATAAGAGCGGATATTTCAGTGCCACTGTTATTAGCAGTAATCCACGTCTTTTCCTGCAGGCTGCGCGTTTGACTTCAGCTACATTTGAATAGGAGCAACTGAATTAACAACCAAAATGTGAAATACTTAAAGTACCTTAGCGTTTTTTGGCATACAACACATTACACACTACTGTACGTACTATGCACGTGCATACGAATCGTGACGAAGCATATTTCAGTCACCGCACTACATGGAAATTACGAAGAAAGCAAAACAAAAAAAAAAAAAAAACATTTACATCATATATGTTTTTTTATAGTAATGGATATGAGTATTAAGTCAGTTCAATAATTCATTGCTAGCCAGCGCCAAGCTTCAAAATGGTTTTGAAACCTGTCTAAATTTCTGATTTTTGTTAGAGCAGTGTATAAGATTCTCTGCTTTAATATTGAAAGGCTGCAAGTGACTTAGGAAGCCAAGTAAAGAAACCTTTTCAAAAGTGCTGAAAAACGCTCAATGCTCAAAAAACCTCAACGCTTGCCACTTTCGCAAGCAAAGGTTCGGTTAGGTTAATCTGGTAGATCAATAAGCCACGCAAAGTACATATACTATGCTCATGAGGAGGAGTCATCCTTCATGATGCCCGCGTTTGACGCGAGTTTTAACAGACTCTGTGGCCTTCCTATTGATACCTCCTAAAGTGTATCATCCCACAGGGATTCCAGATGCTTACAGCGTAGTCTTGCCATTGCGGGACAAGTGCACAAGAGATGTTTCCCTGGTGCCTTGCTGTAGACATTTCATGCAGGCTTTCAGATCTGTCAGCCCCATTCCCCGGACGTATATCGCCACCAGTGACAGTGACCAGTTACTATTCTGATCATGTTCCTGCAGACTCTTCTATCGAGTGCTATTAAAAATTTAGGACTTTATCAACATGTATCTAATTTAATAATCAAGGGCATAATTGTAATGCAAAGTATTTGTATTTACGTACATATATATAAGTATAAAGTGTATAAAGTTTAAGAATAAATAGTAAAACTTTTGAAGAAACCAACTAAATATTATTTGAGGGGTTATATCCACTTGTAAGTTCGAAAAAATGTGTTTTTGTTATTTTTTTTTTTTTTTTGGAGAGGCTTTTTATTGTATATATAATATATGAACTTTTAGCGAATTTAACATATTCTAAGAATTCATATTTTTCTAATACAAATATTGGATTCATTCCTATAAAAGATCTCCTATCTGAAATAAAAAACCAAAAGGATTACTTTTAGGACAGATAAATACAGGTAATGATCGAAGAAATCTTTTTTGTACGAAAATTTACACTTTAAAGTGGCTTAAAAATCGAAATTTTTATTAGAAACTTTATTCCTTCGATCATCGATCAAGCTGTTTCGGAGAAATATTCCTCACCGACTTTGAAAACATCGGAGACGACTTTACAAATTCCCTCACTACTCCGAAACTATTTACCGGATTACTTCGAAATTTACAGATAATATTCTGAATTTAACCCCTTGAGCTAAATGAGATCATCACGATTCCAAAAAACAGGTTGTTCACTGTTGAAATGATTACGTTCTCATCTGATACCAAAAAAACTCTTATTGTAAATTTTGTTAGGTCGAAAAATATCAAAAATTGACACACGTTAATTTTTTTTTTTTGAATTTCGACCAAAATCGCGGTTGTTTTTAACCTCAATGTTAAAATTAAATTTTTTATTAGATACAGAGAATTTCTTACAGAATATGCAGTGAAAGTTTGATACCTATCGAATCACTTGTCTCTGAGTAATCACTGCAGCAGATTTAAATAAATAAATTATGGAGCAAATTGATCTGAGCGCCTGCACTTTGGAAACATGTAACTCAAAAACAGTTTGAAATATCGATTTAAGTCTGTAATATGCTCTTTTTTCAAAAAAAAAAAAATCAGTAGAGAAAGTTCATCCATTGCGATAAATATATCTCTAATTTTCTTACTAGTCGGAAGTATATTTTATTGTATTTCTCTTTGTGTCAATAATTTTATATTCTTCTTGGCTTGCTTCGTCACCGAGTAGAAATACCTAATGAAGGGAGTGGCTTTGTTGAAGAAATTTTAAAGCTCAATTCCTCCAAAAATATATAAAGCATTAAAAACTTCTTGAATCTCACAGTGCGTATTAATAGGTTCAATGTTCTTGAGAGGCAAATTTATAGCAAAGCTTAGTGGGACAATTGAAGATTTTAACGAAAGATTTTTGCGATCCATTTCACGTTTTTAAAAGATCTTTTAAAACAAAAAGAGGCATATAGATATGCCTATATACCCAAATTTATTCGAAATTTTTTGAGCTGACGACACTAGGTATATTCGACAATATCTAAAGCGGGGACGATTGCTGTTCGTTCCCACGACAGTCGGGTCTACGTAACCGGAACGGACCCGGACAACAACTACTATTTATGGAATAAAGCGTAGATTCGCTTTTTCATTTTCGCTCACAAACACATACATACTTACACATAGTACATATAGACACGCATACGACTTAGCAGCAGAGCGGGGTATAAATTAAACAATTTAAGCGTGAAAAACGAAATTTGTCCAAAATATTACAATAATTGCACAGAAGTTTCTATTTTTCTCTTCACACTAATTAACGCGCGCATCAGTCATTGGAGAAACATGCAAATATTTAACATAATGTCACGTTATTGCTATAATTTGGCTAAAATTATTAACAAAAATTGTAAAAAAATAATAATAGTAATTTTTTAGAAGGAAAAATATATATAAGAAAAACTGAAAACAATTGAAAACTAACTGTAAACAGCATGTTGCATAATTTAACTTAAATATACATACACACGTGCATTAACAAAAAGCTACATACAAACAAATATAATTAATATAAATATAGAGGAAGATATATATATTGAAGCAAACCTAAAAAATAGAATATAAAATAAATGAAATTAAAATAAAAAAATTAAAATTAATAAAAGCAAACAAATATATACGTACATATAGGAAAAATTGTTTTCTTCACATTTTATTTACATTTGTTAGCGTAATTTTTAAAATTTAACAAATTATATACATACAAACATATATATATGTAGGAAAATATCAGAATAATTGATTTAACTAGTAAAAAACTAAACGAGCATAACTGTAAGCGCGAAGCCGTGAAAACGACAGTTAATATTTTAATAGAAGAAAACCAAACTAAGAAAACTTTTCTTAAAATTCAATAGCAGAGTCTTTTAGCATAATAGTACTATATATACATACATATATAATATATATACATATGTATGTATATACATATATATATATACATATATATTGTATATTCAGTGGTTAGTTATTAAACAACAAAAAGTTACAAAAGACAAATTCAGAATAAACTATTTAGCGTAACACGAAAACAAATGCTGAAATTCTACATACTAAACTACAGTAGAACCTCAATAAGCGAGACTAAGCGCGCGCATACAAAGCAAAATGGTGGCAATAAGTTGAGGAAAGCAGGCGAAGAAAAGCGAACAAGTAATCAAGTAATAATTCATGTATTGCCTAGTTTAATTTGCAAGAGACCAAGTGTGGTAGGTGAAGAAACAAAGTATATGCTGGCTAATTCACCACAGTTGAAAGCAGTGGCGAGGTGTGCGATGAGCTGTTAAATAGTTGTTAAGTTAAATTGTCGATAAAAGAAGCTGTAGTAGATTTAAGGCAAATGAGAAATGTAATGATAAACCAAAATGCAACAACAAGTACGCTGATAATGACACTAATTGAAAAGTAATTACAAAAACGAGCAACATTGAAGCAAACCAGCAAACCAGCAAAGGGCAATTGCAATGAAAGAATGTTGAAACAAAAAAAAAAAACACTCAAGTAATTTTTATTTATTACAAGGCTCACTGTTATTAGAACAAATTTACAATTTTTAAACTTAATTACAATCTATTCATTTAGTGCATACAGATTTCCACTCCAAAGTAATGAAATCGAATTATTAACATTAACAACAACAACTACAATTAGCAACAGTAACAAATTTCGAAAATTCACTGAAATGCATATGATAAATATGAAATACGTCAAACCCATGCATATTTATATATATTTAAGTGCATAAATCTATATACATACATATATATATACAGTATATACCTAGCGAATTGTTGTAAGCGCAGTTGACCTGCGTTACTCTGACAAACCTTCGAATGAAACCACAAATATTTTAAAATCAGCTGTTGAAACTTCAAACAACACAACAAACATGCAAGCATACATATATTTCAAGCAAAAACAAAAATAAACACAAAAACCAAAACAAAAGACAACTTGAAAATCTAATAGATCCAAAATGTTAAGAAGAAAAAACACAAAAACCAAATGGCGATTCCAAATCCAAGTGATTATTTAAAATCTTTAATCCCAAATTAAAATACCAAACTTCAATATTTACAAAAACAAAACCAAAAACCAAATAGAAAGAGATAATTGTATTGAATTAGTAGTAAATGAAACAAAATCAGTAAATGTAAATGCCATAAAGAGAAACTGTGATTGCGATGAAATTCCCTCGGAGTAAAAAATAAATAAAATTCAAACTAATAAAACATACATAAATAAATAAAAATAAACAACAACAACAACAATTAACTAAACTACAACTGTTTTAAGGAGCTGTGGAGGCGAAAAACTTCATCGAGATTGGCGTTGCACCGAGTGTGGCAGATGTGTGTACGAGGAACGAGTACTTTGTTAGTAGCGGATTGCTGATAGCGAATTGCAACCCTGCGTATTGCCCATAAACGCATTCATCGTTATCAATTTTAAAGAAAATTAGTTCTTAGCGTGATATACATACATACATAATTGCATACATACATTAATTACATAATGGGCATGAAATCAATAAAAACAATTTAACATTACAAAAAAAAATAAAAAATTATAACACAATTGTTTATATTTGTGGCGTGCGAGTTTCGCTGTTTAAGAGAGGTAAGTAAGTAAGTAATTTTTTAGTGCAAGTTAGGTTAGTCTGGTAGGCCAATGAGCCACGCATAGATCAGTTTTGGTCCTTCGCGATACCAGATGGAGTTCCGTTACTAGGTTCAAGAGGAGTAGTCATCGTTTAAGATGTCTGCGCGTGACGCGATTTTTAACAACTCTTTGGATACAGTAGATGCACAAGAGATGCTCCATTGTTTTGCTGTTGTCTTGCTCTAGACATTTTCTGCAGTCTTCTCGACCTCGGTCATGTTCCTGCAGTCTCTTATATCGTGCGCCTATAGGAATTGTGTATGTACTTCCGATCTACCGCCTTGCACTTGACTTTTGCAGTTTTGCACCCAGGTAGCTCGTATTTGGTTTTGAATTTCTTAACAGTGCTTCTAACTAGATCGTATGGATAATAGGTATGGATAATTAATATGTTTCCCAACGTTTTCGGGTGTTAATGGTACACCGTTATTGGCAATCTTGGCCACTATTTCATTGTCTTCGATGGCTTTGTGACCTGATACCCAGTAAAAGTGAAGCTTTTGGCAACACTTCCCACTGCTGCCCTACTTCCCAAGGCACTTCTGGCTGATATGCGATCCAAGGTTACTGCTTTGATTTCTGCTTGGCTGTTTACGTAGATGTTGGCTCTGGAATTGTCTGCAGGTGCATTAGAAGCCAGCTCCAGCCTTACCTTTACGCCAACCATTTTTTTCTTTTTTATTTTTGAATTTTCTTTCCCAGTAAAAGTAGGATCATGTAGTGGGTGTTTGTCTAACCGTCATTACCCACCCAACTAGAAGTCGTCCCACCGATTTTGTTGCGCAGTTTTTAACAAAGTGGTCTAAGGTGGTTTAGTACCAGTTCAAGAGCCGACGTTGGAGTTGTTCTTAAAGCTCCCGTTATACACAGCGCAGCGAGTCGCTGAACTCTATCCTTTGGCTTCCGGTACGTGGATTTATGTACGCCTGTCCATATAGAATTCGTCTTGTCTGTGTAGCACCAGTGCATGAGGGAAAGAGCCCCCAGGCTGTACCGAACATCTGCCTACACCCATATAAAGCATTGCTAGCCTTTCTCCCTCGTTCTTTCACATTCTGCTTCCACAGCAGTTTGATGTCCAAAACTACTCCAATTACTAGGTGCGGTATTTAAGAGAGATTTGTGTCCCATTTATCGATGGTACATATATAACGGTAAAGTGGTTAAGTGTGAAGTTGGCTGCGAAAAAATTCAATAAGATCAGCTGTTGTCACCAAATGAAATTATTTAATGAACAAACAAAGAATTCCTTAAATACCACAAATAAACCGATATTTTCAGTATAAAGCCAGCCAAAGCTGCTGGGGTTCATACATTCAGAATCTGGTGTCTTGAAAAGTTATGGTTCGATATTGGCCGTTTTTAAATAGTGTTAATAAATATAAATAGTAAATGCACTTTTTCATTAATTTTTTTCGATATCTTTTAGGATATTTAAGGAGTTTTAGGGAAAGAATGTATGTATTTGAAAATATTATCCGAAATAGTTTCAGTGATTTGAGCGTATTTGTAAAAAAAATTTCACTTGGGTAATCGGATTCCAAGAATTTAAACGCGTTTTTCTCGAAACACTTTTTAAAATTTTTGACGAAAATGTCCCTTCAGCACCTAGATCTTCTTATCTTCATATTTTTCAAGTAATGATCAGAGGGATAAAATTTTTGATAAATATTGGGATGGATCCAAGATCAACTCTGAAGTGCAAATATTTCTTTTGTAAGCCGCCATTTGTCTAAAAATATGAATTTTCAATAGACCTTAAATCATTACCTGTAATTATCTATTCGGCTGTAACCACGTAAGCGGTGTCTTCGCCAATAAAGAAGAAGTATTCATCCATTATAATATTTTTAAGCAGAAAATTCTTCCTCACATACATACTTGTGTACCTCACCACCTTTTTTCAGAGCTACTCCTGCAGTTCGGCTATGGGACCAAGAGAACTAAAATTTTTTTTAAAATGAATTTGCTGATTATTAAAATTCCCTCGATTCTGCGAATGCGTATTATTTTATTAACTTTAAAAACATTTAATTCATCGTTCTGGTTGTAGTTTTTTGTAAAGTATTTTTATCTTTGACTTTATAAAAGTTTATTTCCCAGATAATTCCGTTGGACAGTCCGGCTGATTGTGTGGATGAGCAGCTATAAAGGCGGTTATCATTTTCAATTCACTTTCGATACGTGAAATAATCGGATATTGTCGCATATCAACCTGAGAGCTACAAATGAAATGAGAGTTATTTAGTACATCTTTTTCTGTCTTCTCATTACTCACTTTCTGGCATTAAAAACTTGGGGCAGCAGACAGCAATCAGCCATTGAAACCTCATCACCCACACAATATTTGCCCGCCGTGGTGGAGAGCTTTTCTTCCAGAGCGCGAAAACCGCTATTGACCCAATGTTGAACCCACTCCAGTCGTTTATCGTGCTCAACACGCTTCTGCACTTTCCGATTTTGTAACGGCTGTATGCCTGAGGCTATGATTTCCACAATCTCACGGACCTTAGCACGTTCGTATGCATCTTGCGGCAACAGTGCTGGCAGCGGACGCGTCTCCTCCAAATAATGTAAAATGGCAATGGACTCAATGAGGTTCTTTCCATCTCATTAAAAAAAAAACATATTGAAATAAAATTTTTATTTTACATAAAGCACTCACCTATAAATAGTGTTGGCACATGTGCCGTAGGATTAATCGCAAGATACTCGGCAGAATGTTGTCCGCTTTCCGGCTTAAGTAAGTTGACAGCTCGCGTCTCATATGGAATATTTTTCCAGTGGAGTACTGTGCGGACCCGCCACGAGCAGGAACTGTGCCAGTACGAATAAAGTATTGGCTTCATGCCTTCACTGGTTTCTACTGGCTTGTGGAGCGACGCTGAGGCGGAAATTTGCTGTGCGCTCATCTTCAAAGCGCGATGAGTTTGCCAAATGCTTTGAAAAAGCTGTCGGCTACTCAGTGCTGTATTCATGTCGTGGCGCTGTTATATATTCCAGACAATTGTGAAATTATTAAAACACTAACAACTGCCGGCTTAAAAGCATCAACGACCCCTTACTTCGCTTTATCGGCTTATTCCTTATCACTTAAACCAGAGAATTATATACAAATCTCCATTTTCTGCTTAGACATCTGTTTGCTAACTTTTCGCACATTATGCTTTGTTATTTACTTTATTGCAAGGTTTTGTTCTCGTTTGTTTAACCAGAGATGTTTTATGTTCTCTGATCAAGTAGCCTAAAATTATGCAAAATTTCGCTGCGATCTTATAAAATACCGAAAACTAATAATCAACCGAAAACAGAAAGGGAAGAACAGAAACAGAAAATCATCAAAATCTAAATAGAATTCATTCAATTCAATTGATGCGATGTGTGGGAAGTAACGCCGTCTGTTTGAAGTCAAATGTCGCCAAGATCACGACCTTCAATCTCGGGAATTAATTAGTCGGTTATCATGGCGCGATAACGGTCGCTATTGACGGTTAAGTTCTCATAATTTTGAAGAAATATCGACCGTGGCTTTTTGTGGATGAAATGGCAGGTCTTGAATCTTTTTATGTTGCCCGTCATACCAAATGAGGCAATGTAGCTGCTTTTTACATACCCATTGAGCCAGAAATGAGCACCATCGGTGAATAAAATTTGGATCGAAAACGTCAGATCTTCTAGGAACTTTGAAAGCAACCATTTCTGTGATTTCTTTATATGTATGTCTTGCCCTGATCTCTTAACTTAACTATATAAACTCTCGCTTTTCGATTGAGCAATGCTTTTTTTCAACCCACTAAACAAGAAATAAAGAGCGATTTCAATAAATTTATATCACACAATCATTACATTATTTTATTACATAGTTAAAATAAAATTATAATTTTTTTTTTTTAATTTTTTTCAACTATTCCCGTCAAGCACTACTATTTTAATGAACAAAAGACTTTTGGTGCAAATATTGAAATATATCATAAATAAAGCAAGGCATAATAAAAATAACGGCATTTCGGTGTTTTTTTATTAACAATATTCTGTTCTACGAAAGTATTGTAGAAGTGTTCATTTTGCAAGATAGAACATATCAGCAATAAGTTTGGAGTGTTTGTGCTGTCGCACTACTATTTTCGTGAACACAACTGTATATACAAGTATTAAAGAACAAGCACTACAGAGTCACACTGAGTATGCCAATGATGTTCTTTCTACTTCTATGTAAGTAGGTACACATATTGTTAAGTAGTCACATATAAATATGTACATGAGTCTATGGTAAAAAATGCCAGTCCCGCTGATTTGGCAAAAATTGCCTCTACATACATACATATACATATATTTACAAACACCTATTTAGTAGCACATACATACATATGTATGTATATGCAATGCTTGTGATCAGAAAAAAGCTTTATTTGAGAACCGTTGAATTAAGAGCATTGTTGTGAAAAGCTTGCTACATATATATAAATGTTAGTTCTCGCAACTAGTAGTATTGGGAATCGCTGAGTGTTCTTTAGGAATCGCTGAATACTTCAATTTTGCACACAAATATACATACATATATACGAGTACAGTTAAATATGTATGTACATATAGTATATCCATTTGTTTAATCAACTTGTAATTAACTATTTGCACCGATTTTAATTATTATTTTCGCAAACATTTTTATACCCTTTCAACATATTACTACAAAGTATAATTGTTTTGTTAATCTAATGGTTGTACTTACGTATCACTTAAAACTAAGCGAGATAGATATAGGCTTATATACGTATAATTGATCAGGATCAAAACAAGTTAAAATCCGCATGACTCTCTGTTTCTCTGTCCGTCCGTCCATGCAAGTTGTAACTTGAGTAAAAATTGAGATATCTTGAGAAACTTCGAATGCGTGTTCATTGAGTACGCGGATGGGGGTTTCGGACCACTGCCACGCCTTTGACCGAAAAGTTATAAAGTGGTATGGCTGCGCTTTAATAGAGCAAGGGTCAAAATGGGCGACGGGCGTGGCACCGTCGAATTTTAAGTGAAAACACATACATATCTCGAGGCCCTTCAGACCGATTTCAACCAAATTTGATATGTAATCAGATTACAGTAATTTTAGTAAAAAATATACTTTCTTATTTTAAATACAACACAGTATAGGAGATATAATGATGATCAATAAATACTTTGAAATCACATTATTAATATACGAATATCAACTGCTCTCCGTTCACATACATAGGTATATATCTTTATATAAATAAATACATATGCATTCATTTAGCATATATTTCAGTTCATTAATTCCGCAGATTCTATACAGCCCCTCCAGTTTTCTTCCCAGCCGGGTGCAGTCTTCTTCAAATTCTCGTACCATCTGGCTACATTGGCATAATTACTGAAATCGTATTTGACAACATCATAAGATGACACTGTGGCTAACAAAGAGAGATCAGCGAGCGTCAAAGTATCTCCGGCAGCATAAGTATGTCCTTCCAGGAAAGTGTTCAAGAACTCAAAAGCTGTATCAATTTTATTGATCTTTTCGCCATCTATAGGCGTTTTAAACATATATTTTGCTATATAAGCATTAACGAAGGCCTGGTATAATGTGTCGGCGTCAAAGGAGAGACGTTGGTTGATGAGAGTGCGCTTCTTCGGGCATTTCGGATATAACGAATCATTTTTACCGTATATTTCGACCAAATAGACAATTATGGCACGTGAT
Source organism: Bactrocera dorsalis (assembly GCF_023373825.1). Lineage (NCBI taxonomy): Eukaryota > Metazoa > Arthropoda > Insecta > Diptera > Tephritidae > Bactrocera > Bactrocera dorsalis. The sequence continues at coordinate 4,638,589 of NC_064304.1, read as the reverse complement.
TTCGAAATTGCGTAACCGTTATCCACCAATGTGGGAATTGTATGTTGAGGGTTGAGTTTAAGAAACTCCGGTTTGAGATGAGCTCCTGCAAACAAATCTAACTTTATTTTATTTAATTTAACGCCGAGCGCTTCGGCGGTCATGGTGACGGTACGACAAGGAGCCGATATAGGAAGATAATAGAAGTCCATTTTGCGTCTGAAAAGTAAAAATGAGGACTTTTGAGATATATATTCACATATATACATACTATATACATATGTATATGTATATACACATAACATGTTAAAAGAAACAAATTTCTGTATCTGTATCTAAGGTTAGAAACTGGACCTTAAAATTTTATCATACTATCCAGAGTAGTTACATAAAATATTATTAAATTTATTACTTACCAATATCGAAAGGTGTGTATTTATACTCCCTCGAATGTGTTAATTTCACCAGAAGAATTTTGAAACTGAATGACTACGAGTAATGTCTCCATACTTGCTTCTGTACGAGTATACATGGGAAAGCATTATAAAAGTAAAAGCAAGTAGAGAAATGAGTATGCGAGAGCGTAACGTATAAGTGTAATAAACTGTAGAGTATAGGAATATATAATGCGTGCAGGCACAACTGTTACTAGAATCTCAACGAAGCCCAAATATTGTTTTATATTGAGAAGAGTGTTCTCGGATTACTCTGCTATGTAATTTTCCAACCGAATGTAAACGAAAACTGGTTGATTTGAAATTTTAAAATTTACTTTACTTGTACCCAAAATAGTACGGGCTGGACAAAAGAAAGAAAGATTTTACGATTAATAGGTGTAACGTATTCGCTCTCTATATTCTTTTTATTTTTTGCTTGAAAAATGCAAAGCACCCGAGTTATTTTGTAGAATGGTTTGTAACAAAATATTATTAGTTATACTTTCTCTCTAATTTCCAGCCTGATAGCCCGTTTAAGGGGCTAGTATATTTTGGTTTTTCATTCTCTCAGCTACTCTCCAGAACCGAAGTTACATACTGCTATTGTAGATCCGTTTTAAATTACTTTCAAAACATTTTTAAATAACTTTGAGAATAAATGGCTGATAAAAGGAATACAACTAGTTCCGGTGAAAGAGTAATAATCGTTAAATTATGGAAAGAAGCAAAACTTTGCGTGAAATCTGCGCAACTGTAGGTAGAACTCACTCTTCTATTCAAAGAGTGATTTGTAATTATAAATCAAGAGGTTCCACAGTTCCTAAGCATCGTTTTCGCTTAGTTACCGAGAAGAGCGGTACATTATTAAAGAAGTACAGCGAAACATTCAACTTAAAGCTTCCCAAATAGCGAAAGATGTCAAAGAAAGGTTTAATAAATCTATCTGCAGCGATACTTTATGTAAAATTCTCAAAAAAAGGGGATATCGTAGTCGAGTTGCACGAAATAAGCTTTACATATCGCTTGTAAACAGACAAAAGCGAATCGCCTTTGCCAATGAACACATTAATAAGCCACCTGATCTTTGGGAAAACGTGATATTTTCTGATCAAAGCAAATTTTGCATATTTGGAGTAAAAGGGAGTAGATTGGTGTGGATAAATCAAGGTACAAGCTTAAATAAAGAAAACTTAGTGCCTACAGTGAAGCACGTCGGTGGTGGTGTTATGGTGTGGGGGTGTATGGCCAGTGGTGGTGTAGATAACATAGATTTTATTGATACTATTATGGATAAGAGGTTGTACCTTGATACTTTGAAGGCAAATTTAAAGCAAAGTGCACAAAACCTTGTGTTTTACTTTCAACATGATAATGATCCGAAACACATAGCAGACATAATCAAATTATGGCTGTTATATAATGCGCCGAAACAATTGCTACACCTCCACAATCTTCAGATCACAATCCTATTGAGCACTTGCGGGACTTATTGGAGCGCAGGATTCGGAAATACAGTATTTAATCCGAACCCGACTTGAGAAAGATCATTCTCGAAGAATGGAATAAAATTTCTTCAGAAGAGACGGCAAAATTGGTAAAATCAATGCCAAAGCAGTTATCAGAAGTATTAAAACGTAAATGATACCCCACAAGTTATTAAGTATTAGTTTACTTAATTTTGTGATTTAAAAAAAATTGTTCCTTACTTTTGTACGCAAACTTTTTCTGAAGTGTTTTTTATTAGTCATGGCTTTTTCGTTTAATTTTGCTTTTGTTTTGATATTTTTCGACTTGAAACATTTTTTTATAGTAAAACCGAATTTCAATATAGAAATAAAAACTGAATTTAAATTCGAAATACTGAATTTTATATCCGTTTTTCAAATAGTTTATGACCTGGTCTATCTGTACGCAAGCTTTTTCTGACTAGTGTATAACTTAATATGCATATGAACCTTTATGTAAAAACTTGATTTTATAAATATACACATATGTACATATATCAAATAAAATTATTTCAGTATAAATTTTAAATGAAAATTAGTTTTGTAAAAAGTTAGGGAAATTTCACATTTATTAGAAATCTTTAGGAAATCCCTTCCACTTATGCTGAACTCATAACCAAACGATGTCGAGTTCATTTCACAAAACACTGCATTTTTCAAAAATAGTACTCGTATTATTCAGCTTCAGGGTTCTTGGCTGGGCACTAAGAAGAAGCGTTTTATGATCCAAAAGTGTAACGTGTTCATATGTAACATACATATACCATATTTGAAGTAGTTGACCAAATTAGACAAAGAAGAAAAATGTTACATTTTCTATTATATTTTCTAGAAACAATTCAGATGTCACTTTAAATGGAATTTTCTGGATCAACAATTGATTGGGCTTCGGTTTATTGAACCAAACGATTTAAAGGTCTTACTATTAAGTGGCTGAAACAGGAATATGATCTATTTAGTATCGCTAGCTAAATAATGTTAAGAATTTCTGGCACACAACCACTAAATGCTAAAATACTATCAAATACTAAACATTTTTGATAAGATAAAACTTTTTTCTTAAGAGCATACTTGGGCTTGCCATAATTACAGGGTTTTAAGTCAGTACATAAATACTCAACAACTTTGAAAGAAACAATTGCCAGATATCCGGGCGGCAAAGGAAGCGGTCATACTTGTAATCGATCTCTATTCTTTTTCTTTTTCTTTTTCTTTTTCAAAATTCTATGCTGTTATTTTGCACTTCTTGGGCAACCTCAGATCATGGGTCAGAAACACAACAGGAATAAATCTTTAGTGGTAGTGCGAATAGTATGCTCAGTATGGCGATTATGTCGACCATAAGTTTCGCAAAGTTCGCGAAACACATTCTTTACAAAACATGAATTTTCGTAATAAAGTTTGTAAACATTGTTCAGGCATAAGTCTTTCCAAGATGACATGCCAAACATTACTGAACAAAAAAACATTACAGCTTGACTCGACTCACGCGATTTTTGCCAAAAAAAAGACTATTGAAAAAAGTACCTCTACTTGGTTCATCCGTTACAATCAAATTTCTCTTGAGACAGTCAAGCCATTTGCATACTAAGTACTTCTCAGATCACCTCGTACACTCCCTGTAATGAAACACTCTCTGCATTCAAGTTTTGAAGGATTAAGACAATGTATTCATTTACTTTATTATTCATTAAAATTTTGTATGACAATTATGTAATCGTTTGCAGAAAGTTTACTTATGAAATAAGTTTAATCTTTTTCGTTTTATATTATTTACTCTTTAGTTTGAGTCACTAAAGCACATACAGCAATACATAAAATTTCATGTAATTTCATTAGCATAAATATCTATTTGCATTGAGTTAAAAAACTATTTTCATGTGCATGAGTATTGAAATTTGTTATAAACCGTTTTTTTTTAGCTATACAGATTAATCTGAAGTACATACATACATAGAGGACATTTGAGATATTACATGTATACTATATTATATTATTGATTGAATTTTAATCACCAGCGCTTGAAAAGTAAAGTCACAATTCGAGTAATCCATCACAAAAGTATTTCAGCATTCCGAATTGAGTTGTTCAATTTGTAGAGAATGGAAAAAAGTGATATCAACAAATTTCAGGGTAGTTGACAAGTTACATTTAGGGGTTTCATAGAGTTTCGTGAAGTTGTAAGTAATAACGAACCGAAAACGTAGAAACCGATAATTGTAATTGCGGAAATTCAAATTGTATGTAATCCAACAATGATTTTTTTTTTTAAGTGTCAAAATTTTTGATTTTATTTTTATTTTTGACAAGCTGGAGTCCTCTAATTGACTCAATGGTTGAAGGCTTGGATTAGTTTGCTTGAAATATGTGTGAACAAATTTCGTTTAATTTGTTGATTTTTTTCAATTTATTGTAAAACGCATTTGAAATTAACACAAATACAATAATTCTGAGCCAAAAATGAAAAAGGAGAAGGCTAAAAGATGGACATCAAACAAATTCTTACAACAAAAGAAATCAGTTAAATTTGAAATTGAACATTTGGAGAATTTGTCACACTTGGGTTGGCAGAATGAATTTCGCAGCCGAAGTGTGACAAAACGGGAAGTTTTAGTGATAAATTTAGCAAAATATCGTAGTAAATGAAATGCCGCATTCAAAATGTGATCTCGGAATAAATACAAAAAATTATCGATGCGTTTAGTTTATATAGCACAGTCCGAGTCAAATTCGAACAGCTGGTATACGTGTCTTTTTTTGACGTTACGCGGTAAATTTTGTATACAATTTGTTCATTCAATATAATTTGCTCTCTAAAAATCATTATTGGTATTATTTAAAAATAAATAGAAAATCATTTTTGTAGCTGTTTTGATCAGTGAAAAATCGAAATTAAAAAAAAATAAAAAAATTCTTGCAAGTTTCAATAATGAACTCTGCGTCTGAAATATGCGCTTTAATTATGTTTTTAATATTAATAGTTATTTTTTTTTTTTTGTGAAATCTTAATGCTTGTCCAACTATTAAAATACATTTTGTTTTTGTTGTTCCCTTAATGTAATGCTTAATTTTCACGTTCACTTTAGGAAGCTAATAGTTTTTTATTTTCTTTTTCACTTATGCTTTTATGTACTTTTTGGTTTCAATGAATTAATTTGCTGCATTTTGTACTCTTTTATTTGCGTGTTTTGTATTTTGTTACAAGTTCTTTGTGTTTGCACCGTTATTGTTTGGTGTTTCGGTCAGTGGCTTGCTCAAGTGTCTTATTCTTCTTGTGTTGTTTGTGTGGGTGTGTGTGTATGTTCATTTTTTGCGAATTTCACTTATTCCCTTCTAGTTGCTTAAAAATCCCTGAATTTAATTTTGCTTTTCGTACATAATTTCACAAGTTTTTAATTTTTAATTGTTTGTTTTCGAATTTATTTTCAATTTATTTTCGAAATCTCAATTTTCTTCCTCTAACATTTTATAGTTTTACATACTTTTTTAAGTAATGCTTATAATATAGATGTTTGTGTGTGTGTATTTGTGTTTGGGTTTAAGTGTAATCTATAAAATACGTATTCATATCTTTTAGATAGTTTTCACAATTGTTGCCAAATATTTTTTAAATCAAATTTTCATGCTTTCTCACATTCCAAATGTTCGATTAGCTCTCACATTTTCTACCCTCTTTGAGTTTGCATTTCACAATTTCTTCATACATTTATTATATGCTTATTTTGTTTAATTGTAGAGCGGTTCAGCGTGGGCCACTTTGTGGACTCTTTATCCTACTACTGATCGCCATTCAACGGTTTTGCAGAATTTTGCAAGTTTCAAGAATTTTTAAATATCTGTATAGATATACATACGTATATACATATATATGTCTCAATGTCTTTGCCAATTCGTCTTTCAAAATTTTGTCTTGTGGTTTTTGTTATTTTCACTTTATTAAATTTGCAACTTTGCGTTGCTTCGTTTGGTAAGATTTGTTTCAACTGCTTGAAGGTGCCACATTTTGTCGTTTGTTTTCAATTTGTGCGCCATTGCATGGATTCGGTGACTTCCAGGTGTTTCGGTTATGCTTGATGATGCTGCTGCTACTTTTGTTCTTGTTGTTGTTATTGTGTTGTTTGCGATCATTTTTTGGTTTTGCGGCGCTTCGCAGTTGTTGACGGGAAATTCTATTTGTTTGGCAACTCCGGTGGACAGTCTGGTTGGTTGGAGGGATGTGCGGCGCGGAAGGCGGGATTGGCCTCCAATTCACGATCGATGCGCAAGATGATCGGGTATGGACGTAAATCAACATGGAATCTGTTAAATGACAGTAGATATAGTTGACTTTCGTAATATTTTGTTTAATTAATACTACCCGTACCACATTAGAAATTACTGCTGTTAAATTAAGGAGTTACATAGGTTTATGAGTTTCCAAAAATTTAATTTCTTTTATTGTCTTATTAAAAAACGTTGTCTTATTATTGAAAAAAAAACGCACGAGGAAACCCATATAACCCCTTTATACTATTCCTACTACATTAGATCTCACGGTTTAATATTATAAGCACGCTATTTTACCTTCTTGCATTGAAGACCTGTGGCACCAAACAGCAATCGGCCATGGAAATCTCATCGCCCACACAGTACTTGCCAGCCGAGGTGGAGAGCGCTTTTTCAACAGCGCGAAAACCGCGTGTAATCCAATGCTGTGCCCATTCCTTCTTCTTCTCCTCGCCGACATGGATGAGTACAATCAGATTCTGCAGTGGCTGTATACCCGAACAGATGATTTCCACAATCTCACGCACTTTAGCGCGTTTGTGCACATCCTGTGGAAGCAATGGACGTTGGGGACGCGTCTCCTCCAAGTAGTGCATAATGGCGACTGACTCGATCAGCGTGTGGCCATCTGCATGTAATAAGAGAAATATATTAAATTAACTTTTTTTTCAATATTTTATGCTGCAGTAAGTATAGATTCTACCGATTTGCAACGCTGGCACCTGCTCCATCGGATTGACCTCACGATACTCATTGCAATGCTGTTCACCGCCCGACTTGATTAGGCTGATGGGTTTGATGTCGTAGGGTATTTCCTTCAAGTTGAGAGCGATGCGCACCCGCCACGAACAGGAACTACGCCAATACGAGTAGAGTATAGGCTTCAATGTCGAGTCGCGTTTTACGGCGTCGTTTTGTAAAGTAGAGCAAGTGGGAGATTTAGACATTGTTAAGATTTTATTTTAACAGTTAAAACATATAATAAAGCAAAATATATTTTGAACAATATTATTTATGAGAAATATGTGAGGAGAGACTGTGAAAGCTTCGACCTCTCGCCAAGCACTGCAGAAACACGCGATCGCGCTTAGTTAGTTAGGCTAAGGAATTAAGGGCTTGTAAACTTCAATTTAATTTGGTTAGAATTGATATATTTTAATCAATTAGAACTCTCAACCGCGATGCCCCAGTGTTGAGCCCATCGATTCATAAATATTGATATTCTTTTATGTGCTTATCCACAAAAGTGTTGGAGTAAATGAATATTAACTTCTCACATAACAGTGTATCAAGAAAACGTGTATCAAAGTGAATATACATATATAAGTATGTATTTACAAATATTAATAAATTAAAATGACCTGGCCCAACTGGTTTATTTATTTTGCTGTTTAAGTCCACATTCTGAGTTGTTTTTATTGTTTTTGTTTTGTTTTCTTTATAGCTTTGTTTGCCGTTTATGCAAATTCCAAAGAGAACCGGTAAATATTAATTTTATTTACTTCGTATTTATTGCTTATTCTTAAATATAGACAAACAAGCCTTCTTATCACATCGACCAGCTGTGTTCTCGTGTGACTTAATTTGCCGAATTTAAACGAAATCTGATGTGAATAATTAAGAATTAAGAGCAAACGTTTTTATGTTTTAGTTTTTAAGTAATTTTGGATATGTTGCAATATACTACAGCTTTATTTATTCAGTTTACTTTCTTGTTCTGTTGGATTCTCCGAAGATTATATACAAGTATGAACAACCAATATTATCTGGTTGTTATAAATATTATAACATTATAATTTTTGGAATTCTCTCCAGCGTTGTAGGTATTATTGAGAGAAAAAGGCAAACAGTTGTGATTAGAAAAAACAGTCAAAAAAAAGACGACTTTCAAATTACACCAATAGCAAAACATAAATGGGGAATAACATCGATCTTATTTATTAAGGGATTATGCCTATGCTATTAAACAATTACAGCGTACATATTGGGACAAAAATGCACCCGAAAATTTAAAAGAACACGCAAAATATTTAATTATTCATCGTTATATATATTATCGCCTTCAAAGTAATCCCTACCAGATGTATCACTTTTATGCCATCGACTTTTCCAGCCCTTGAAACACTTTTCATAAGCACTTTTTGGCGAATTTTGTTTTTTGTCACAGTTTGTTATGACAATATATTTAAAGTGTTCGGTACAATGTTCATATAATATATTAACCAAAGTTCCGACCGTCACTATCGGTGTTATCCGCATACGAGCGGATTTTCGCAAACTTTGAAATGCAAGTGAGTGTTTAGGTATTTAAATCTAAAACTGCTCAGTTGAAAAAATGCTTACATACATGAACTCGAAAGATACTTAAACAAGTAAGGAAAGGCTAAGGTCCAGCTGAAATCGAACATTTCTTATTCTTGCAACTTGCCAGGAAAAAATCCAGGGAAATAAATTCGGGTGCAAATAGTATATATTTCCCCGTAGTTTCTATGTGGAACATAGGGCCACAATAAACAAATTATAATTAATTTTATTTAAAGCTATGAATTTAATTACTCTCCAAGAATAAACACTTCTCTGTGCTTCTGCTTCGACTTCCCATCTCTAGGTGTTGGCTGGTCTCCCGCGACTTCGGTTTCCTTGCCGGATCCAATCTAGCGCTGTTCTCTCTCTGGGCTTTCACAGAGTGTTCCCGATTCATCGGTATCTGGGTGCTAAGACTTGTAAATTATATGAGGTTCCAGGCAAATTTTCACCCGATTTTTGCCAATAAAGTCAACTGAATATGTTTCCTATTTGGTATATGAGTGCTAAAGAAATGATTTATCCGATTTTAACCATTTTTGACGTACAGGCATATTATTATCAGAAACGGAATCCCTCCGGAGATCCATAATATATCTGACAAATTGACCGATATTTTCGATAAAAGAATTCACAATTAGAACTTTGATCCATTTATTCGGTATCTGGAGGCTTGAATAGTTTTGGTCCGATATGGATTTGGTCATAAGCTGTCCTACTTTAAGCACACTATTCGAGGTAAGTTTTTTTCCGATACATTCATTGGTGCTTGGACTGCATATTGGAAAGTGAAAGAATCAAATAGAGTTTAAAATTGGTTTATATGGGAAGTAGACGTGGTTGTACTTAGTCCGATTTCGTTTGTTTTCACACAGGAAAATAGAAATATCAGGGTAAGTAACAACATATACCAAGTTTGGTCGAAATCGGACGAGTAGGTCCTGAGAGGGTAGGCTTTTCACCAAAATGTCCGCGGCGTCACGCCCATCGTGCAATTTATACTCCGGATCCTATAAAGTGTATCAATGGTTCGTTTACACTCATCTACGAACTCGTCCTCGATTTTATATCTCATTAAATGCAAAAGTTTTACATACAACGACTTCATCATTCAGTTGATATGGCAGCTATACATATATTATATTAGTCCGGTATCGGCGATTCCGAAAAATAAATACCTTTTTAGGGACAACATGACATGTGCAAATTTGTGTCAGTTTGATACCTCAAAAATTAAGGGTTTAGGGTTAAGTTTGCTCGGGTCAGCGTCTCACTTTTCCTTCGGAATGTTACAAGCCTCGAGGCAAACTTAATATACCCTATTCAGGATATAATTAGCACATAAGCGATGAAATGGTTCGTTTAGTTCCAAATTTGTTCTTCCTGATTTTAGTAGTAGGAACTGCCTGGGCAAGAGAACAAGAGCAAATTTTTTTTTCTTGATATAATAATCTATAATTCGTTGTCACCAAAATACCATATATTATAACTCGTTCCCATTCACTCGAATCCAGAATCTTTTGTAGTTTATAAAAAGTTTGGCATTTCCTTCCGAACACTAAACTATTTTTAAAGATTTATGATTAGGTATAATTCATACATACGAGTATATGTATACATACATATACATATATCTTCATTTATATTACAAAGGATGAACAAACAAAAATTTGTAAATTCGGAAACTTCCGTTTCCTCTGTAAACTATCGCTGAAGATATGGAGCAACCGAAAAATATTCACCGCCGAAATACATATAAACGAGGTCAATGAACTCGCCTTAACAATCGTATACTTCCTACTACCAGCACGTACATATATGTACATTTGTATTTGGCAGAGGCACACACCCACACTTGCTAATGACCATTACGTCGCAAATACTATATACAATAATGGCCTACCATACACATAACTACGTCATAATGATGAAGCTATTGATGCCACGAGTTGCCCAACTGTGTCGCACCCCAAGGTCGGGTGAATGACCTTTTTCAACGTGAGCATCACGAACATTATGCTTCACATGAATCGGGAGCGCTTTGCTATGTATGCCATGTAACAGCGCCTGTTGTTGGCATTTCAGGACATTCACCTCTCGCTGGCAGGCGCTACATTCAAACATTGTAGGCCATAAGTAGGCTTAGATTAATTTTGAGTGAAACTCGCTGGCGGCCTTGCATTATGTGCCCGCTGCCACTTTGTTCGCTGATTTGTTTGCTTGCCGAGTTGCTCCAGCTGGTTTTGTGTTTAAATACCGGTTGAATATTTTACTCCTAAAGCGCTAAAAGCGAACGCAATGAAATGAGAGGGAGAGTGAAAACAAGGAATAAGAGTAATTTGAGGTGCCTGCATTTGTTTGGAGTGTGAGTGACGTACACGTGCCAAGCTACGAGCGCCTATCACCAACGGCGTTGGTAGGATTTCGTTGCTCATGTGTTGGAGTGAGAGTGTGGTGAATGTCACTGTTGGAGAACGGTAACAGTGGCATGCAGATAAAGTGAAATCCCGAAGCGCCTAGAGATCTGCTAGTTAAGCTTTCGGGAAGGCAGTGTTGCCATGGTTAACAGCATGTGCTGGTTTAGCAAAGAAGAGGTTATTAAATTTATATACATTCTAGTATGACATTCTAACTATATCATTAAGTAGAAGCCACATTTAAAGTAACACGAGTGAGGGCATACAATCATTTTTGAGAATCAACAAGCTAAATAAAAGCTGCTTTTTATAGCTTTCACTTAACTGTCTGCAGAACAGCACAAAGTCTTATCAATAATTGCTCCAGCTTATGGCTCCCGAAAACCAATTTCATATTTTTTCTATGTTTATTTTATTTTTAATACCCGAGGCAGCTTTTCTCTTTATTTTATTGAGTATTAGTTGTTATCTTCAATTAATTTCTTTCTTTAAAGATTTAATTTCATTCTACTTTTCTAATAATTACTTTAATTTTTTGAGCTTTAAAGAACCCGTTTTTGCAGTTGGCAATCATATTCGGTCGCAATGGCCACAAGGGTTGCTTTGTGAATAGGAAATTCGCAAACTTTTACAACACTCACACTCGTGAAAGTTTCTTTTATCGCAAAATAGCGGTGTGAGAGCAACATAACTGTGGTTTGAGAAAACATTAGCTGCCACAAAAAATGTTGCGAGAGGTTTGAGTGGCCCGGCACATGCGCATAAAGGAAGAAATATAGAGGAAGCATACAATTGGAAAGCGTGTTAAATGCGAAAGCAAACGAATAAGGTAGTGTTGCCAGATGGGTAAATATTTTTAAAATATTTTTGTTATAGATATTAACTTATCTTAAAAGTTTTATTTATTATTTTACGAGAGCAGGGCACTAGGGAAGCAATGGAGGCCTAGCCTAAGCTAATTTTAAGAACTTTATACATAATTTATTTTTTCTGAATTATAAGAAACAATTTCACCTTACACTTTGGCTTCCTTATACCAGGAACAGGGTATATTAAGTGTGTCATGAAATTTGAAGCACCCTTACGATTCGTCAGAGACCCAATAAAATGAAAATATAAATTATCACAATTAAGTTCTTGTATTGAGTACTCTTTTATTTGACAAGATATCTTTTCCCTTATAAAGTAACTTTAAATCGACTTGAAGGTTGTTTATATAAAAAAGTGGCTGCCAAGAACTACAAAATGTTATCCTTTCCGTCTATTTGCCGTTTACATTTTCAGATTTAGTTATACGAACTTATGGTTGCATTTGTGAAGGGTATAACAACTTCGGTGTTTTTATAATTATGAGATAAATTTAAAATATGAAATTATTTTATTTATGAAATGATAGAGATATCCGCAAACTATTCGAAAATTCCCGAAATATATTACTTTGTAGAAAAACTAACAAAAACCACCATCTGGCCACACTTTTTGCCGAAAATTACTCATTGATGGGAAGAGAACTTAAGAGCGTGGTATGAGTGAAATTTGCAAATTGACTAATTCTAAGAGAAAAATGCAAAAAACCGTAAAAAAAAACTCATACCGAACAAAATGGGTAATTAAAATGCAGCGCCAAAAGACTGAGCGAAGTTGCATTCATTCTGCAGTGCTTCTTCCTCTTTTAATTCTCCTATAACGGCCATTGAAAATTTAAAGCCACACGCACATAGTTTTGTGTATGTATGTGTTCGATATATGCAATTACTATAGGACTTACCTTTGCTATGGCCGACAAGGACATAGCGTTGTGATGGTACTTTGAATAATTAATTTTGAAGCCTTTCTTCTATACACACACACTAACAAAAGTGACTCGCACACAAAAGTGCCGTAATGCTCCTTTCGATGTGGACTCTGACGCGCTTCTATCTATTTCTATCCCAAAAGGATATGCGGCCACCTCTTTCAAATATCACTTTGAATGGGGTTATAGTAAAATATGGCCGACAGCGTTAACGCATCGATGTGTCTGCAAGAACACAGAAAACAACAAACAACTACAACGAAACTCTATTCTTTAAACTTTTCACAAGCACTGAAAGTTCACTTTCAATATCCGCAATACATTAGGGGTAGCACGGGTGCTGAGGATGCGTGTGGCAAGCGCGTCGAGCTGAGACACCAAAGCCACGCAGCTGCCCGTAATGCATTAATTGGTGTGGCAGGCACGCGGTGCAAACGGCACTGACGAAGGCGTCAATCACTTAAGCACAGTTCTTCTACTAAGTTACGGTTTCAGCGGATTCAAAACTCTTTTTGAAAATCGTTTTTCGAATTCTTTAATATTTTAACTTTGCATTGCAATTGATTTTCCCAAAATTCACTTTGGCTTTGCCTCCGCACACGCCGCCCCACACAATAAGTCCTTTCCCAACACTTCAAATGCTAGGCAAGTACAATGCCATACTTTTGTTGTAAATAGCTGTGAGTTGCCGCAAGCGAAACCGCCACAAACTTTCTACTCGAATGGTTGACAACACACTGACAGCGCCAACGCCATACAACACCTCTGTAGAGTTACCGGCTGAGCCAAAGCCAATAGCCAAGCACACACACACACACACATTGAAACGCTCACGCACACACTCACAACCTTGCTGTGTTGAAACGTCCTTTATTGTTGGCTATTCGCTGAGCTGCACTGAAGGACAATTAGCACATTGCCGGTGTTCTCGTTGTTTATAAGCTTTGCTCAAAGAGCGCAGGCAGCTGTGTGTGTGTGTGTGGTAAGTAGCGAAAAGCTTACGATTTGGGCTTTAAATTTCACAACTTTAACTAAACTTTTATGGTAAAGTGTTTGGCTCTGTACTAAGCAAAAGTTGAGCGCCACTGGACACATTTCGCGCTGGTTCAAGAATTCGCTAGTCAGATCATGGAATGCAGGGCTTTTACGGCATTTCGTTTACAAAATTTAATTCTTGAAAAATTTTGGTGCTAAAATATTCATAATATTTCCTCTTTATATTAAAATGAACATTTGAAGTATCTGCAAGAATAAATTTAACGTCTAAAAATGTATGAAGATTGCCTTAAATTGCAGGCTTTATAAAGCATGTATAGAATTTAGATTTAGGTCAAATTTGAACCGCTTTGATATATAACTTATTGCCATTTCGAAAGCATAACTTATATTCTCAGAGAAACTATCGATTCTACTGACTCAAGCTTCTCTTGAAACAAATTTTCACCAACAAAATGAATTATTATAGACAAGAACAAGTAGAAATCACTTCATGTCAAATAGAGAACATAAGATGGATGCATAAGAACTTCCCAGCCTCCGCAGCTTCTAGTTGCTCACTAAGGATATGTGTGTCTTGGCGGACGGAAGACAAATTCGCTCCCCAAAGCCAAAACTGGCTACTTCTATGCGATTGCTTTCCTAACACGGTTTTAATGTTGACAATGCAGTTGCAAATTGAGAGTTTTAAGTTGTTCAAAAGATTACATGACGGTCGAACTCGACTCTATTCATTATTTTATCGATATTTATTTTCGAGAATTGGCTCAGTCTACATCAAAATTAGAGCAACAGAATCCATGAAACCAAAATCACGCATGATCGCCTGTTGAGGTATCAGAACCTTATACAGAAATATCACTTTCAGCGGACTGGCTTACATTTTCCCCTTTATCGCAGAAAACCTATAAAATTTGAAGTATTTTCTCTGAAATCATTTTCCAAAATGTTGTAAAGAACTTTAAACAAAACGCTAATCAAAAAATATAATTCGAATTTTACCTGAAAGGATTTTATGCGAACAATGAAATAATTCTTTGAATGAAAATATTGTTTTGTTCTTTGACATAATCCCCATTTAGGGATATGCATTTATCTAACATTTCAATACTGATCCGATGATTTGTCGCTTCGTTTACCTAGACCTTCATTTGAGTAAAGTCTTTTTCAAGCGTGTCACTTGTTCAGTCCGAGAAAAAGGAAATAAGCGTTACTTCACAGTGCAATTCATTTAGTCGTATCACAAGCCAAAGTGTTTGCCGAAGTTCAATAAACGTGGCGTGGACACGATGGGATGTTAAAGTGACATAAAACACCCATATTTGGGCAAAATTGTTCTGTTTTCTGTCATTTATATATATCCACTCGTGTTTCCCCATTTTCGATGAACTACTGCAGCGTCTGGGCTGGAATTTCGGCTATGGTGTGCTGAATGTCGTAACATACCCTCAGATAAAATAACCTAGAGGCGTTAAATCGCATGATTTTGACGGTCATTTGACAGGATCATTTCTTTAATTATGTTCATGTTTAGACGTGAAACCGTCTTTCTGGGAATAGAAATCTTCTACATCAATTTCATCTATTCCGGGAAAAAAAATCATGCAATAAAAAAAAAAATGAGACACGATAATGCTGCCATACCACAGACCACACTTTTGGGGATGCAATTGCGTTTCCTAATCTACACGAGCATTTGACTTGCCCCAAAACCGACAATTTTGTTTGTTGACGAAGCCAGAAATGATGATCATCTAAAAAATGATTTTTTAATGAAAATCGAAAAAACAGTAGCCAAAGGTTAATATGAGCAATAAACTTGGACTATTTCCCAGTGTTGTACCAAAGTCACTATAATCATGCCACGACGAAATGGCTTACTGAACAAACTGATAAGACTTAACACGCTAACCATATAGTGCGTAATTTTCGAAAAATTGTCTGATGGTATACTACACTGTAATAAACATTCCCTTCAATTTTGAAATCGAAGTTTGAATTATTACGATCGCTGCAGTGTTTCTTGTAGAAAGTCAACAGACTGGCTATAACTTCAATCTTTAAACGTTTTTCTGAAAATGGTGCTTTTCAAAACAGTTACCATCCTCAAAGGAAGAGTTTTGAAGATATCTAGTTTCAATTTGGAGAAAACATTTTTAAAGTCATTCTCTTTCGCGCTATAGAGGTTTTTTTTTTAATCTTTTTTTTTCTCAACAAAAATGTCGAGAAAAGTGCCACATTCGATACTTTTTATTGAAACTGCCGCCATTTTGTCAAATTGCAAAAAAAAAACTTTCCATAGCGCGAAAATCAGTCATTTTTCGGAGGATCCCTTAAGTTTAGTCTTCTTACAACTTTTCGGTTTGTGTATGACGCGATACCTTGGTGAATGGTGTAATGAAAACAACAGCGTTTAATTTCTTTGTTTTGTTTCTCATTTCACTTTTATTTTCATATTATTTGAAAAGAATTTACATGATGGAATAATTTGAATTTGCTTTTTGTTCATCTTAAATCTGATAATAATTGTCTGTTTTACACATCAGTGTACATTTGCTTTCACACTTTTAAAATTTCACATAATTTTACTTGTGGTTCATTTAAATATTATGTCTGAGTGTGTGTGCGTGTCTTAGTGAAAGGGGAAAAAAGAAAATGATTTTAAAAATATATATACATATATTTTAATAATTTTTACTAAAAAGTTTTATTTATAAAATTTGTTTGAACTAAAAGACCTGTGAGTTGTAGTTGAAAGTGGTTTTTTATAAAAGAAATTCTATGTCTGACAAAAAAAAACAACAGAAAACAGACGCGAAGCCGTAGTTTGTCTGTTATCGATATTTCCTCTTATTTGCTCTTATTTTGTATTTATTTTCATATATTTTTATATTTTTTGGCTTCCAGCTGACTCGGCTTTACTTGATTGTTGTTGAAGAGTGGAAATAAACAATTTGTTTGGAAATTGTCTACGGTAGTTTTAGTTTTTTTTTATATTTGAGTGTTTAGTGGTGTGTATGCGTGTTTGACTGTGTAGGTATTTGTTTAGGGGCTTACGTATGGGGCTTAAATGCTAACAAGTAACGGAGTAACATTGTCACATACAAACGTCTAGGCGTGTGTCTGTGTGTGTGTATTGTGTACGTTTCCCTTTGTCTTTTGTATATAAAGTATTTAGCACGATGTTTCAAGTCTTGAATTTTAAAATAAAGTTACATTCTCATTTAATACATGTTTATCTCAAATTTTTTATTTTTTTTGATTTTTTTTTTGTAATTTTTTTATAATTTTCTTATTGTAATTTATAAGTATAATACATATGTATGAATGTATATATATATGTATGTATATATATGTACTTCTTATAATATATAATGTCATTGAGTTGACGCTAAAAGTAAGTAACGCAGATTTTAACAATTTATCATTATTTATTTGTAAGTATGTGTGTATGTGTGGATTTAAGTAAAATGTATCTACGCACCACTACTACAAAAGAGTATGTATGTAAGTATAAATGCATGCAAATATTTCTACTGAATATATTTGTATATATATGTATACGTATGTGTGTGTTCATGGATGTTTGGTATATATGTATGTATATAAGTGTATGTTTTAGATATCCTGCAGTGCAATATCATTTCAGTGGAGAAAATAATAGTCCTCAAATAGAAATTTTGAAACTATATTTAGACTAGCCAAGCAGAATCTAACTTGAATCACTTATAAAGTGGCTTAATGAGTTCTTTCTTTTCTTGACATTTCTTCTTCATAACCTCAAGTGTGTCTATATGTGTTTATGTGGTGAGTGGGTATGTTAGTGTTAGTGTAGTGGATGCTTGTTTAGGGTTCTTTAGTACATAGAACTTCAGTTAAAAGCGCACAACCGAGAGAATATAGTTTTATTTACACATACAAATGCAAACACACAGCCATACAAATCAATAGATACAGTACCACCTATACATATACAAGCGGGCACACATATAGAACGTTAACATACTCGCAACAGTGTTAAAGTGAACAATTCATACACATATGCAAATATGCGGGTAAATATGTATGATGTTGCCACAGTGGCAGAGATGTAAGGAAAACGCAACAAAACAAAAATAAAAAAACACATTTTCTGTCTGTATTTACTGTATAAAACAAAATTAGTACCAGCGCCGCTTTGAGAAAAAACCAGAAATATGAAATAAAAATATTCCGGCAGCACTGCTGACCGACCGCACACTAGCAAACGTTGCTCACACGCATTCGAAACGCACACTATCACACAGAACCCTTATATTTACTTATACTTACATACATATATGTTTGAATATTCGAAAATACAGTTATACGCGTACAAATGTATGTGCTTCATGTATATATATATAAATATATATATATACGTTTATCAAAGTATATGTATGTAGGTAACTCTTTAATGACCCTTTCCAAGTTTGCACCTTATATCCAAGTATATATGTATATATACTGTTATATTATTCCATAATTTTCACTTCTCCGCCGTTTCCTTTCCGTTGCTTTGAACGCTAGTCGCTTAGTATGCCTTGCTATGTGCGATGACAAAATTATCATATTGAAGCAATTCAAACATGCTCAATACTACGATACACACACATACAGAAAATTCGAACAAAAATTTTCTTTATTTTTTCGGTTTTTATTAAAGAGTGAATAAACGGTTTAAAACGGTTCACTAAGCTACTATGTCTGTATGTGATTGTGTTTTTATTCACTTATTTATTTACTATTACATATAATAATTTATTTTTATGAACGTCGATGACTGTTTAAATGTGTACATATGTGTTCACTACAGAGTTAGATATATATATAAATCGATACTTGATAACATTTTAGGATATTATATACGAAATTTTAAAAATTATTGGAGGGAATTGATTTATGATTACTTTTGATATCTGCAAAGGTTTGCTCTGCTCCGCATGCGTAGTGGAGGGTAGCAGCACAGCACTTAGACATGCACCAACATGTGTGTACATAGCAACATACACATGTACATAAATATGTACAAACGTCAAATAGACGATAAAAATGCATTTTTTTGTGCGAGAAATTAGAAAGTAAAATCCAAAATAAGATTTAACGAATTAAAATAAAAAAAAATTAAAAAGTTGTTTAAAGTTTAATGAAAGCAAAAAAATAAAATTTAAAATTGAAATTTAAAACAACAAAACAAACAAAAAATCAAAAGTATAAATAGAAAAAACATTAAAAATATTTAAAAATTTAATTCAAGCAATTTTTGAAAAATGAAAATAAAAATAGAAAAAACAAAAAAAAAATCATAAAACTATAAATTATTTTGAAAGTTCAATAAAAGACATTTTTTTAAATTAAAAATAAAAATTTGCAGTACAAAAAAAATTCAAAAACTAAAAAAAAACATAATAAAATATTTGAAAAATCTAAAGCAGGCAATTTTTTTATAATTAAAAAAAATTGCATAAAAAAAACAAAAATTCAACCAAAAAATTCGAAAAATTAAAAAGTAAAAAAAAGTACCAAAATATTAAAAAAATGATTGCAAGCAATTTATTAAAATTTAAGGTACAAAGTTGCAGTTTAAAAAAACAAACAAAAAATTAAAGTAACAAACATAAAAAAAATATTAAATTGATGCAAGTATTTTTTTTAAATTGAAAACAAAAAATTGCATATAAAAAAAAATAGAATTATAAATAAAAAAGTTTAAATATTTAAAATATTTAATGCAAGCATCTGTTTAAAATTAAGAAAAAAAATATTCTTCGTATTATTTTAAACGATACATTAAATATGTCGAATAAAGCAAATATAGCCATAACTAAACCGCTATTATAGGGTCTAAACCTACAAAATATTATGTAAAAATATTTTGTCATAGTTGTAAATGGCAAGTTTAAGAATAAAATCTGAACGAAATTGCATATCCAAAATCCAATCATTCAAGTAAATAGTCACAAAGAGCTAAATAAATAAAAATAAGACCGCTGCTGAGTACAAGTCAAATTATTATTTTTTAAGTCATTGCGAATGAATACTAGATTTCTACTATTGACAAATTTACTATTTTGGAGACAAAGATCGAATTTGCAATCTTGTTACCTGATGGAAGTCGAATTAAGAAAAACATTTCTGAACTTAAAAAAACGTAAATTTCTTAATATTTCAGAAACTTATTACCATATTTATAAATCTGCCAAAACAAGTGATAATATACTATATTATTATAAATATATAATTAACCAAATCAAATAACGACCCGAGCTGAGCCTGAAAGTATGCTATAATAATAAGGTTCTCTTGTATAATGCCAAGTTCTCAATATAACGTATTTACAGGTGCTCACATAACATTTCAACATTAAATTACATTGCATTAAAAAAATAAATTTAAAAAAATACTTTATTGTTATTAAAAAATTAATAAAATATAAATAAAAAAATTAAAAAAAAAATTATTTATTTAAAATTATATATTATTTATTTAATATAATTTTTTTTTACTAAACTTTAATAAATTAAAAATGTGTTATACAATTCTATCTTTAGCTACAAGTACTTCAAACGTATAAACGTTTACACTCTGGAAAATTAAAATTCGCAATATATACAAACATTTATAATGATAATTATGTCGTTTGGTTTGTTGAATCATTGAATAACGGCAATTCGAGCAAAAGTTTAGAGTATCATTGTAACAGTTATTCGATTCTCGAGCTATTCGATGTTGGAGTATTTTTGGCATTTATTCGTTGAATATTGAAATTTGAAAGTGCATGAAAATGCTTCGTAAATTGTGCCTGTGAGAAATGGTCGTTAGAACGCTGTCGAGTGCTGAGCTGAATTTTAATCTAGCAACTTATTGAAAAGGAAGAGAAGACTAGATATTGTGTTACAGAAGAGCTGTATTCATTAATTTGCGTAACTTTGAGATCGGTTTGGTATTTTTTTTAGTTATTTAAACCTACTATTAGGCGAATTGAGAATTAAATCTGATCTTTTAAAGGCAAATTTCAGCGCTTGAACGCATTTAGTTGAATCTCTCCAAAAGCTTCCATCCGCAATTGGATCGCTTTACCTACCTAAAAGTAGCTTCTTCTGCATGCGACTAATAAACAGCTCAGCATTCACACTCAATTCATTACACAGCGTTCTTAAAGTCATGTTCGTATATTAATAAATATATATATTGTTTGTAAATCAGTTATAAAAACAACAAAAGCAAAAAAGACCGACTTCATTTTATTGTGATTGTTTGTAAGTATACTCGTATATACACGTATATTGTAACAACTAGCTAACATGCAAATAAAGTTTAAGTTCGAGATGAGTTGTGATGAGTAGATGAAAGTCCTTAACCTATTTTGATCATCAGTTTACAACCATGAAGATTACTTAATTTATTTCTTATTTCTTTATATATATATATATATATATATATATATATATATATTATTTTTGGTTTTTGAGAGTTTGAAGCATTGATTTCTTGCTGGCATTCTTCACAGCATATTCACTTCACTTGTTTGTCTTGCTTAATATAAATTTATTTACTTAAAACTATTATTAGTATTCATATTATATCTCTGCATTTATTTACTTTATTTTCAACGATAAACGTTTATTTAGTTTGTGTTGTGTTTGCTCAACAAGAAGTTGCAACACGCATGCTTGCCACAATTATCAATCAACAGTTTGCTATAAAAATTTTGCTTATTTCAGATATAGATGTATGTACGTATGTATGTATATATATATACTTTTTTATTTAGTTTATAAAGTTAAAAACAGACTCACTGCGCATGCGCATGCGCAACGTGGAGCCACGCGTTTGTGAGCGCGTGAGTGGGCGCTTTGCTTGCGGTGAGCGTGAGCTTACGCGCACAAATTTATATACGTATGTTTGTTTTTATGTTTGTAGGTTATGTATAGTTGGTATGTAGGTATGCAGCGTTGCCACTTTGTAGCAAATTTTGTTTCATTGTACGCGGTCAAAGTTGAGCTTCTCGTTATTGCTATACATTTTGCTGATTTATTTAACATTTAATATTGTTTTTGTTTTTTGTTTGTTTTTGTGGGCGATCACTGCAACTGCCGCTGCTGTGTGTTAGTTATGGATTGCTGTGCTTATTTCGATATTTGTTTTACTTTTGGTTTCTCATTCGCACAAAAGAAATTTGAAGTTAGAAAACGCCTACAAATCTGCTGCTCTAATGGTTCTGCACACACATTGAAGCGATGCGTTTTTTGTGGTACATTTTTGCCTGGTTATTTTATGAAACATTAGTTATACCCTCCTTTGTATTTACAAATATTTACTTATTTTTTTCTGTTTTTTTTGAAAATAAGTTTTTTTGCTACTTTATCTAGTGTGTGTTCTCTGCTTTGGTCAAAATGTTTTGATTATAGTTGGATGTGTGTTTGAGTGGCTTTGTAGCGTTTTACATGCACATTTATGCTTGTTTGATTGTGTTAGTTAGTTTTATACTCAACACTTCTCACACTTAAATTTTCCATTTTGCAATATGTGTCTGTGTGTGTACGTGTGTGTCCTTACCACATACTTAATTGCTAATTTCTTTCTTTTTAATGTTTTAAAATCGTCTTAAATACTAGCGCACCAATAACAGCTATGAGTATTACATAAGAAAAAATATATATTTTATATACATATAAATGTAAGTATATATATGCTATATACATATATATTGTATTTATATATATATGCTTTGAAAATTAGAATACGAAATACAATTGTAGATAATAATAAAAGTGTTGATATGTCTAAGGAATTATTATCCTTCGTTTACGCGGGTGTATTAGTGTGACTTGCATTTATATTAAATATGCGTTTATTATTTGAATACTTTAATTAAACACTATGTAATTGTATGCAACGCTAGCTGGCCGCACTGGCAACGAAACTTGCCTCACAGCAAGACACCGAATAGCATACGCTATCAACTATTACTTCTCACACATACATATGTGCACAGACATACATATATGTACATAAACACATGTATATATGCACGTATATTGTTCGTTGCCCGGCTAAAAACTGATTTGGCTCACCACTAATTAAAAACGTATTCTGATAGCGCTACAGAAGTCGTATATACTATAGTACATGTATATATGTATGCATCGCCACAGACTGCATATATGTTCTATATATGTATATACATATTTATATATTATTATATATGCATAAATACCCTTCACAGAATAGTTTTTTGCTTGAACAACATTATTTTACACATGCTCATATTAAATACTCCTTTTTAATGCGGTTTACTTTATATATTATTTATTAATTCATGTGTTTTCATTTTTATTTTTTGGTTACACACTTAATACACAATCACAACGCAGAGTATTGAGATAAGATTTTCGAAAAGTTCCATTTTGAGCGCAATTAGTAGTTTGCGAAAGGTGTGCGGTTTGTCTCTGTGTATTTCTTCATATACTTACATATGTACAACATTATTCATATACATACACATGTATGTAGTTATGTATGTATATATCGGTACATGGTATGCCTGTATGCAAATTTATTATAAGTACGTATATTTGATTGGAAATCAATTGGCTTATGGCATTTTATATCGTCGATTAATTGCTATTGCAACAACGGAAAAACAACAACAAGTTCGTAAAATAAAAAATATATTTCAGTGACGATTTCGCCATTGGAAAATCGGTGTTTTTTTGAATAGTATACAAATCCGATTGTCATCAACTACTTATATATTTATGTATTTCTATTTATATACATTTGTGATAAAACAACAAATATTGCAAGCGCCACACAAAAAGAAAAAGTAATGGTAAATTACTTAAAGCAGCTTAGTCAATAATAATACAGAACTAAATAATCACACATGATATAAAACAAGCCAGGGTGTGCAAATAAAACATTGTTTCATCAATAGGATACAAAAAAATACCAATACTAGATACCCGAAAATTCAATCCAAAGCATTGCTTAATCAGAAGCAGTAAGGTATGAAAGGTATAAAGCAAAGAGTGAAATATTCGTAACGTTTCTATGAGAGGCTAAGTGACTCTCCCTAGACTTGAAATGAATTAATATGTCAGATCTAACCTCTAACCTGTGTATAAATAAATTTCGCAAGAGCAAAACAAGTGATTTTTGCAAATTAATAAAAAATAAAATATTTCACATTTGTAGAACCAACTGCAAGGTTCAAGAAAGTTGGGTATGGAAATGCAAATTATTTGCTGTTATTGCCGCCCAACTATGTTCAAACTATTATTTTAACATGTCATTAAAAACACTTTTACTCTTGATTCATTTAGTTTCTTCCAAAAATTATAAGTGATCGGAAAATATTTGTTGACTTTGATTAAAATAAAAGATTGTAAACATTAAATATATTTAGACGAAAAAGTCTTTTCGTATTTTGTCAATGGATGTCGTTGCAGTCACGAACAAACACATTGTGTTATACCGTATAGTATTGAAAAGGTGAGATTTTAAGCTTCATATAACCAAAGAGTGAAAATAATAAAGAAATTCACTATATTTCAAAATTTTTGTATAAAACGGAAAGACGGAGACGATGCTGTATCGCGTTCGTATAGCACAACAATCGTTCGCTCACTTCCGTTCTGGAAATTTCAAAGTGAAAGATGCACCTTGCCCGGTCGACCAATCGTTGGAAAAGTCGATGAAATTATGAAAATGATTGACCAGGACCGTCACATAAGCAGCCATGACATCGCTAAGGAACTTAACATTGAACCGTTTGATTTTGAACCATTTAAAAACGTCTGGCTACAAAACAGACATGAATTGTCTGTGAAAAATCTCATAGACCGAATTAACATTTGCGATTCTTCGCTGAAACGAAAAGAAATCGAACTATTTCCGAAGCAAAAAAGGAGACGAAAAGTGGATTAAAGCAGGATTACCGCCTCGAAAGGTTATGCAGAGTGTTAGGTGGGATTGGAAAGGCATCATCGACTATGAGCTGCTCCAGTCTGGTCTAACGATGCATTCTACATTTTACTGCCAACAACTGATGAGAATGAAGCAAGCAATCAAAAGAACAGCTAGAACTGATCCACAGAAAGGGCTTCGTCTTCCATCAGGACAACGCTAGACTGCACGCATCTTTGATGACTCAGCAAAAACTGGGAGAGCTTGGCTAGGAATTTTTGAGGCATCGACCATATAGCCCTGACCTTGCACCATTGCACTACCATTTGTTTTGGTCAATGCAAAACTCCCTTAATGGAGTAAAGTTGGCTTCAAGAGAAGCCTGTGAAAATTACTTATAGCAGTTTTTCGCCGAGAAACCAGAAAAGTTTTGCACTTATGGAACAATATCTCAAGTGGAAAAATGACAAAAAGTTTTCGACGAAAATTATGGATCTTTAGTTCATTAAAGTTCATTATAAATATTGTATAAAAAAATAAGTTGAAGTTTGATTAGAAAGACTTTTTCGACTACTCAATAGTATATTAGAAAATGGAGTCATGTATTCACGCAAGTGAGGAAAGTTCTTTGACCGGGCAGATATGATTATTTTATATATGGCTCAAGTAGTAGCAGTCTTAGACCACACGTCCTGTGGGTAGCCAAAAAACATCCGTTTGAAATCCAACTTAAGTAAGAAGCTGGAACATCCCTCCTCAGGGTTGTACGTTGGGGTTGGGACCCCAAGTTGGGAAGAGTTTACTGTTATAAACTCGACTATAGCCGCGTAAGCTGTGTCTACTCCAAAAAAGAAGAAGAATCATTTAATATTCGCCGACTAATTTAATCGGAACATAGAAGAAAAATTATTAAAACTTTATAACTTTTAAATATTTTCTCGTTCGAAGATTGAACCCTTCACAATCGGACGGCAGTCAGGCAAATGGAATGAATAGTAACAAGTACAGTTACTTTTTCATAAATTTGAAATAATATTAAAGCATTTAATTGAAATTGACAAAATTTAAAACATTGCTTATTTCGGAATAAATTGCGAATAAAATTTGATAGCAACGAAAAAATTTAAAATACTTTATTTTTTAACTGGCAATTGATTTATTATCAAAACCTCTAACGCTTGCGTTTATAGCGCTTGTGTTTCTCTACATTTCATAATAATTTTGATTATTTTATTCAGTATTGTAAAATCAGTATAAAAATCGATTTTTTTAACTAATTGAATAAATAAATTCTGAGCGAGAATTGTTTTCATTAGTTAGTGATGCAGGTACATATTCTTTTTTTTTAATTTTATAATAGTTTACGTTTGAATAAATGTAAAATTATAAAGTCAAAAGTAAAACAAACTGTAGAAATTGTTGTTTATAAGAATAAATGAAAGTTTTATATTTCTCAAATATATTTTACAAATAATTAACATAAGTGAAATCAACTAAGGCAAACAGTTAAAAAAACACAGAATTTCTCTATTTAAAACATTTAATTTAATTAATTATACAAAACATATAAACAAACAAACTTTTAATAGTAATAATAACAAAAACGGTAAGACATACTAATTTTAAAATTAATTAACAGCTAAACTGTAGTTTATACTTGTATAATATAAACACAACAACGCACTTATGCTCATTACAGCTAAACTATGATTACATTTGCCACTTGTATGCCAGCAGTAAATACGCGCAGCTTTTCAATTAACATAAAAAAATACCAAAAAAATAAATAATCCGACTGTCTTCTAGCTTCTAAAACGCGCTCAATTTCATCAAATTTTTATTCACATTTTTTTTTGATATTTTTAGTAATTTTTCTACACGTCGAAACTGGCTCATCCTTTGCTTAATTTACACTTAATATTTTATAATTACATAATTTTAAGTTACCTACGTAGATTTTAACCTTATTTCGCTTTCTGCGCTATTCACTTTCTGCACTAATAATACTTAAAATACTACAATTGAAGGCCTTTAGAAAGAAGAAAGTTTTGGCACATATTATTTTTGTATTTTTTGTTTTTACACTTTTCGTTTCACGCATGTACATGTGTGTCTGTGTATGTGTGTGTGTGTGTGTGTGTGTGTGTGTGTGTGTGTACTTAACTCTAGTTCTTGTATGTAAATTTTGGTTTTATTAATTAGCTGCGTTTGCTGTATAGTTTGTAAAATAAAAAAAAAATGCCACGGCGTATGAGTAATCAAAAAATCATAGAGAGGAAATTCAGGGAGTGTTCGCAAAAAAGAAAGCATAAATAGAGAGTGCTACACTGCTCATGTTCAATTAAGACTTTTGCTGCATAAAAAAATGTTTTTCTTATTATTTTCAAACTTCCATTTACGCTGCATTTTTCTTCAGTTTTACAAACAGTTCGCGGAAAAAATAAAATAATTTCAGAAAAGTGCATATTTGTATGCTTTTTATAACTGAAAATTGCGCTTAAAAATCGTCAGAGCTAGTAACAAGTTATATAAAAGCTATATATATAAAGTAAATAGCCTTCTGCTGCTTTTATATATATTGTATGTATGTATGTAGAATAGGCAAGTTGGCGTGCCACTGCACTCCTCGCACATTTTCGTTAATAATATAGAGTTTCTGCTACAGTAATTTTTTGTTTTGTAGTTTAGAGTAGAGTAGAGTAAGTGTTTCTTTAAATATAATATGTGTATAATAATAATAGAATAATAAATATATGTCTACAATACAACCATATAAATTGCTAATAGTTTTCAATTTGTATTCAGATGAGAAGTAAACTTAGAAGTAATTAGATAATACTAATTATGCGTAAGTAAATATTTACTTAATTACTATTCTCTGCTACATATGCGGATAATCGCATTTTAATAGAGACTTTCACTACTTAAAACGTATGTATGTTTGCATGTGTATGTGTATACATTGTGTACAGCTTTTATTTTTATTTATATTTTTTATGACATATTTATTTTAGTATATAATTCTGTATTCTCATCGATATTGACAATGCTTGTGTCTTTTAAAATTGTTTTAAATTTTAATTGTTTGTATTTGTTTTTGTTTAGTAGAATTTTTATGTTTAATGACTTGTCTTAGCACAGTGGTGTGCAGCAATAGTTAGCTTTGATTTAATTTAATTTAATTAAATTTCATTTTATTATTTTGGCAGATATATAGTAAATTATGCTCACTCTTTTTTATTTTTTTTTTACTTTCACATGATTTTTATTTCATTTATTTATGCTTGTTTTCATATAAAATGCTGAAAATATCGTACAACTACAGCGAAACACAGACAACAACAAAACTTGATTTCGCTATTTGAGTATTGAACTAAATGTTTGTGCAAACGCTGTTTCATTTGCGCAAACAAAAGTAGCTAATTTGCACATACATATCCGGACATTTATGCATTT
Organism: Bactrocera dorsalis; assembly: GCF_023373825.1. Lineage (NCBI taxonomy): Eukaryota > Metazoa > Arthropoda > Insecta > Diptera > Tephritidae > Bactrocera > Bactrocera dorsalis. The sequence continues at coordinate 4,610,505 of NC_064304.1, read as the reverse complement.
ATGCATGTGCTTGTAGGTAGTATAGTTTTACGTATAATTAAGTGTTCGAGCATTTGAGCATTTGTAAGTAGTAACTGTGCCTCATTGTCATTTCATTCATTGTATCTAATAATTATTGATTTGAGTTAGTTGAAAAAATTAAAGTTAAAAAAAAAACAGAAAAACAATAACAAAACTATGAACAGGTCGATTAGGCGTACATATGCAGCTGACCGCGGCTGTATTTAAGGTAGTTTAGGTAATCGTAAATTTAATTGAGTTAAACCGTTAGCATAGTGTCTTTTATGTCTTATTGGAAAGAAAACTATATATACGTACAACTAATATAATATTTATACATTTCAAATTCAGTTTTTTTATTTTAATTTTTGTTCAACATTGAAGTTGCTTAACAGCATTGACGTTTGTACTTGGGCATTTGGAGTTTGGAGTAAGGGTATTCACACTCCGACGTCATTTGCGGCAATCCTCGTGTGAGCTACTAACAAATTCAACTATGTTTATGCTACTAATTTATATATATATGTATGTGTAACTGCGAACATAGAATCCAACTATAATGCTAAATAGCTTTATGTGCGTGCACTTGTATGAGGAAATGTACACGCATGACATGTGCCGCTTTTTCCATACAATATTTGATAGAAATTTCATTTGCGTTTACAATTTACCTCGCGAAATGCACACATATGCACTCTTCGTATACACATAGATGGTGGCAATCGTATACATGGCATACAACTGCGTGGCAGCGTGTGCACGAGCATTATTTACAATAGTTCGTAACTAAAAGGGAGTGGTGCGGGCTAAAATCGTGTTTAATCTCACTCGTTATCACTTGATTTTCTGATGTTCATTAATTAAATTATTTTTGTTTTTATATGCCTTATTACTGCTTTTAATTCAAACATGCTTAGTAAGTAATAAATTTTATTTCCTAATACATTTACGTATGTTTGTGAGTATGTATAGTTTTAAACCAGCGTACAGACAAACATACATATGCATGTATGTATGTATATATGTATGCATTTATGTATATAACTAGTGTTTGAAAGGATTCGTGTTTTTCTTTTTGTTTCTTTTGTTTTTGTTTTTGTTGTTTTTTTTTGGTGGAGCGCGAAAGACAAGTGTATAAATAATATATATTTATATATGTATGTAATATGCATATTTTCAATTTATAATCTAAACAACTATAACAACAATCATATATGCAAGTACGTATGTATATGTATTATAATTTTAATTTAACGATATCTCATTGCACCTTTTGATAATTCATATATATATTTTTAATTATTTTTAATTCAATTATTTCAATGCAGTTCTATGCACTAATTATGATAGCCGTTGCACAGTATTTAGCTCGATTGCAAGTAATCAGTTTGAAATTTCAATGGAAGTACTTAGTTATCAGTGGCAAAGTATAGTCTGCTTATATTATGTTAGAAAAGTTATAGCAAATTTAACATTTGATGTTTCAAAACAAAAAAAAACACAATTATTGCCGTATTTCGTTATATTCCATATAAAATAAACGGATATTTTAAAAAGTGGGAGTAACAGCCTTCTAAATTGTTTACATACATTTATGTATATGTATATTAAATTAATCATTTACAAAAAAACAAAAAAAAAAAATTGCATCAAAAAACTTCAATTAAATTAGCTAAAATAATCTAATTTTCAACGCATTTTTCTCAAAGCAGCATTTTTCGATTTCACTACAGTGATTACTCGGCAAAAATTATTGGTTTTCTGCATGTCTATATATAGGTATTCATGCTATGATCTACCGGCTTTTTGATTCGATCATAAATCGAATTTTTTCAGGCCAAAAACGACCAATTTTTTTTTTTATAAAATTCCAATATTTTTTTAAATGCAGCCATGCTGTCAATTTTTAATTTTTTCTCGACCTTCTAGTGATGTTTTATACGTTTCACCCATGGAGAGGGCCGGACTTATTGGAGAAGCGGCAAACTGTCTTTTAGCGCCGTTGGAGATCGCGCATCGTTTTAAAAGTATTTAATTTTGCTTTTTAAAAAGTTTACTGTGTTTTCTAAAAATTTGTATGAATATAACTTAAACTTTTTTTTTAATTCTCAAAAATAAGTTTTTTATGTTGTGAGACGAAGCGTGTCCCATATTGGATATACTGTGGGCAATAAATATTAAGACTTTCTTCTTAGCTTATTCTTCAAAATCTAAGTCGTCCCACTCAAAGTAGTCCCTCTTGGCCCCAATATACTTATACCAATATTTTTTCTAATTTTCGAAACTGTTGTTAAAGTCAGCGATTCACATTTAATGTCTTCAATTGACTCAAATGCTGAATAGCAAAAAGTTTGCCGAAAACTGACGAAGAATCATTATCGTTATCGGGTAACCAAGAATTATCGGCCCATAATTCCCGCCTCTTTTTACGACTCGTCCTATCTTCGCGCAATCGTCGTATAACACAGTTTGGTCGGTCGGAAGGAATTCGGAATGCACCACACCTTGATAACCGAAGAAAACTGTCAACATAATTTTGATTTTTGACCCACTTTGACGTTTTTTTTCGGTTCGACTCATCCTTCCCACGGTATTCGGCCGATTGTTTGTCTGTTTCGGGCTCGTAATCATAGGTCCTAGATCCTTCGACAGTAATAAAACGTTTTATGACATCGTGGTAATCGGAAAGCATTGTTTCAAAAACATTAACGCGATTCACTCATCGTAAAAATAGCCGAGTGCACTTTATGTACCTCAGAAAGACAAGCGTATTCCAAACACTAATGATTTCTTTGATGAGACATTTAGCACAGATGACACTGACAGTCATACCAACTGAGAAAAAAATATTTCGAAATTTGAATTAAAAAGTCTTACTGTTTTTTGCCCACATTATGCTTTTGCCACAATTTTAAACTATGAATTATTTTTTTTACAACAAATAAAAGTAAATAGATTTTTCAACTTCATAGTCTACAATGGCAAAAACAAATAACAATTTCACAAATTAAATCATAAAAAACTGCGATATTGTAAACAAAGTGCCTCAATCACTAACTTTCCTAACTTAATTGTTTTAAATTGGTTAATTTAACGTATACATATATCGATATCACAAAAATTTGTAATTAAGAAAGAAATTTGGAAATTAAATTTTGGCTTTTAATTCAAAGGCAATCATAGTTGTTGTTGCACTTTACACAAAAACGTTTCTAAAATAGCTCCAGTAATACAAATAAAATGTGCACTTTTTGTAACTTGAAAAGTAGATACAGTTGTGCATGTATGCATTTGAGTGTAGGTGTGTGTGTGTGAGTTAATGCAATTACAAATTTTATTTATATTTATTTCTCTTTGTGTATTTTACTGCTAATTGTTCATCGGCGGTTTGGTTTTGCTTTTTAGGAAATACTCATTTGCCATCGTTTTACCGTTACCTCCAACTCTTACACCCACAAGAATTTCCTAAATGTTCGCTTCCATTATACAACATTTAATCATTTCGCTTAGCTAATGTCTAATAACTTCACATTTACTACATAAATCACTTAATTTTAATGTAGACATTAATTCAATTGTAAATCTATAATAAAAACTCTCTTCGAAAGTAAAACAAATTCAATTACAAACTACATGCATCTCTATGCATTACAAGAACAACTACACGCACAAAATACAACACTAGATTATTAGAAGAATATGGCGATTTTTAGAGTCATCGCGCTGCTTCTTCTTCTTGTTTTCAACATTTTTCATCTACTAATAGAATCTTCTTAGAGAGTTACATTGCGTTGCATACAAAATGAATTTGTATGTATGTATATATATATTAGATATACATATATGTATATATATACATATATTCACAATGTTGATACACATTTACTTTAGCAGACTGTTTTTGATAATGACTTTAAATATGATTAAGTATTTAATTAATATGTAATTGTAATTAACTTTAAGATTACGTTACATACAATAACTCTGCGATTGTCAGTTTCAAATTTCAAAATTCTCAAATGTATGCTCACTTGTCAGTTAGTCGCACATGTATTTTTGTTGTGCTCACTATGTTTTCTGTTTACATTGCATGGTTGCATTTTAGCACTTCGGTAGTGAGTTTGGTATACTACATATGGCGTTGTGGGATACACGTTGCAATTCGGCATCGGTCACTTGGTGACCATATACATATAATATTTGGGTAATTGGGTTGTAGGGCTGGTGTCTTCAAGGTATTGGGTAGTCGCTACTGGGTTGAAGGGGGTCTAAATTCAGGATTTTTGCTCAATCGACGATTGTTGTTGTTGCTGGTGTTGGTGGTGACTTTGATTCGCGCTTAGCTGCTGGCTTTGCGCAGACGCAACTGTATTGCTGCTATTGGACACTTCAGCGGCTGATTGCTGTTGCTGCTGGTGTTGCTGTTGCTGCTGCTGCTGCTCCTGCACGCGATGCGTCTTCATGTGCGCGCTTCTGCTCTTCACTTTATTAAAAACTCTGCGAGTACAAGACGAAATGTCATAAAGAAAAGAGAAATGCAAAGTACACCGTTAGATTTAATGATCACAAGCAAAAAAGGCAAAAAACAAACACAACTATACACAGAGAGGCAAAATCGAAAAATAGGTTACGAGTACTTGGGCATCACAAAGCAGTTGAGGTATGGCTAGGTGGTAAAGGCAATGTGGTAGCAAAGTGGTCTAGAGATGTGCACGCGCCACAGATGCTAGGTATGTAAGCAAAAACAGAGAACAATAAGCTACAACAAGAATGAAGGTGGATGTGTGTGAGGAACTACAGGTTGCAAATTACAAATAAAACAATAATGCATGTTTACTTATATAACGGTATGTGTAGGTGAAAATGATAGGGACGAGACACAGCGATACATATAGCATATCCAAATATTTCTATCTATATATGTACATATATATCGTTGTTTAATAAATATCGTACATAGCATGCACTAATGGTACTCGGAAAGCATTCGGTTGTTAGAAGAGTAAAAATTATTTTGTTAGTTTTGTTATTTTCAGCTCGTTTTGCTTATAGGAACGCCGCTCTCGTAAGCGAGTGCAGAGAGTATAATACGCATTCGATATGCTGAACAGATACTTATCTGTGTAAATTTGTTAGAAATTGCTTTTTTTGAATTGGGTGAACAATGGGTTGGGAATGAACCTTTAATTATATAAAGTAACTTTAAATTATAAAAAAATATTTTTGGACTTTTTAGATACGTCCATGAAAAAAGAACACAGCAAAATAAAGACTTAAAAGCGAATGCATAAATGGGTTAAGAAACATATGAGGCAATGAGTGAATGAGTCTTGCCTAAAACTAAGAGTAGAACTTAGCTCTGAACTCTAAGAACAACAGTAAAATCAAGTCACTAATAACTGGTTTATTGAAACAAAACTGACTATAAGTTTTACCTTCGTGAAAAAGGTGGTTAAGGCCTTCAAAGAATCTTATTAAGGCGGTTAAGCGAATATTTCATGGTATGTTTTCTATGAGGATAACAGATATAACATCAGTGTTTCTGATGCAACTTTATTTTGAACTAATTTAGTGTGGTTGCCTCTGCCGTCTAAGTGAAGTATTCTAAAAAATATTACTCCTGCTTGCTCTAAAATGAGCTTTGAATAAGCCTCGCGGATAGAAAACTAATATTATCGCCAAAGAAATAATAGATTTGCGGATAACTAAATACATCTATATATCTGATTTGAGGACATACATATAACTAGAAAAAGCTAATAAGGAAATTCCCTTTTAAAACCTAGGTGATTTCACTAAAGACTAAGATTGAAAGCTATATTTTCATAATTCGCATAATCTATAAAAATCCTTGCTTGCTTAGAAAAAGGCTCCTTATCAGCGAGTATTTTAACTAAAGTCATAGAAGACGCCCCTCTTCGCGCTCATGTGAGATGTTATCAAAAATATAAATAGGAAGAATACTAACGATATTAAAAGGTTACCCAAATTTTTAATGCTTTTGAATTCGAAATATATCAGGTCTAGTAAAAAGAAAGACATTAAATCTGCATAGTTAGAATAATCGGATTAACAAGTTATTCAACTCGTTGGCTGTTTGAAGGTAATTTCATAATCTCACTCTCATAAAAATCTTAGTTCATATTAGGAAAAAACTTGGGCGGTCGATTTTTTGTAAAAATGCGGATTTTTTGACAGTAAAATCATTCGCCAGAGATAAGAAGAGGTTATAATCACTTGCTGGCATATCCGGACTCTACGTTGGATCCATAAGAATCTCCCAACCAAGTTCCTGTCACTAAGCTCTTGTTGTTGTAGAGGCAGAATTCTGCCGAGTTGACAGTCCGTGACCGAATACAAAATCGCTCCGCTCCGGTTACGTAGACCCGACTGTCGTGGGAAATGTTCTCGTTACTATCGATATGTGTGGCCTGTTGTTGTACTGATAGAACACAATTCCTCTCCTATTGTTCAAAAATAGCTGGTTCATGTCAATAGCTTCCTTGAGGATTTCCAATATTTCACAGTCCAGATGAGTCGCTGCTAATTATAGCAAACTCAAAGCAAATACCGAAATTAGTTGTTTTTCGTCTTCATTGGCGTAGACACCGATTACGCGGTTATAGCCGAGTTTACAAACGCGCGCCGCTCGTTCTTCTTTTTCGCTACTTGGCGGCATTCCAACTGTAGCCCCTCTCCTTCTGGTCTTTCCAACAGAGTGGAGATCTTCTTCTTCCTCTGCTTTCCCCAACGGATACTGTGTTGAACACTCTCAGAGCTGGAGTGTTTTCATCCATTCGGACGACATGACCTAGCCAGCGTAGCCGCTGTCTCTTGATTCGCTGAACTATGTCAATGTCGTCGTATATCTCATCGTTCCATCGACTTTACTTCTCAATTACCTACTCAGTCCAAGGTACCACCTGTTGGCAAGAGTAAATTCTGTGTTACATTTCGAGGCTGACATTGTTGTTGCTATTAATGTTGGTTCCAAGATAGAAGAAATTATTTACGACTTCGAAGTTATGACTGTCAACTGTGACGTGAGAGTCAAGTAGCGACTGCGACGACTATTTGTTTGATGACAGGAGATAGTTCGTCTTGCCCTCATTTATTACCAGACCCATTTGCTTCGCCTCTTTATACAGTCTGGAGAAGGCAGAACTAATTGAACATTGTTGAGGCCAATAATATCAATATCCACGACGTACGCAGCAACTGTACATTTTCTAGTGTAATCTTTGTTGACTACTCAAACAGTGCCGAGTCCATCAATCACAAAACCGTTTTAGAACTTCTTTAGTAGAAAGTCTTTTCTTCGACATATAGCGATCGCACTCATACAACTTGAGATACAGATTACATAAAAAATCTGCTGCAAAATATAGTGGATTTCTTTTTAACACACTTAATATATTTTTACGAGAACAGGGCTCTGCAGCTGAATCCGCGTACACCGCAACGGCAGGCAAAGAAATCTTCGAGTCTTAAATGAATACTTTAATCAATGAAATTTGTTTCAAAAACGAACTCAATTTTTATTTACGGTACTTAGTAGGGTTGTGTTGGTAGCCTATATATGCATATGGTCTCTACAAGTGCAAGTGAGTTTTAGTTAGTATTTTAAATGTTTTTTATTTAAGCTAAGAGTTTATTTACAAACGCATGGGGGTATTTTAATTAAAAACTCAACGATTTAAAAATAAAAGGAGCAAGACTAGCGCAGCGTGTAAGTACTTAATATACATTGTATAAATTCAAACAATTCGAAACAATTTTAAGTGACGGGAGAGGGTTTCTTTACAAGTGTTTCACGACGTACAACATACGAGTGTTATTGGCTGGAGGGGGGATGTGTTAATAATGGGATAATGGAATTAAAAATGGAGTAACTTTTGAGTAGTATATATATTTATTATCGGCATGTGTGAGAGAGAGAGACAGACAGAGAGAGAGAGAGAGAGGAGTTTGAAATGAATTGCATAACTTTGAATTGAAATTGTAATTGTTTATTGAAAATTCAAATGGAAATGAAGAGTAAATTATTTAGCAATGATTTGAACACCACTTACAATTTTACGCTTTGGCTGAGTGTGGCGCTGAAAGACACATGCCGGTTGCAGTGGCGGCTGCTGCTTCAGTGAGCGAGCTAGCACTTTCAACATGGGCGCGCTTGCGCGTGCGCGTCGTTATACAACAGCGTGGTGGTGGTGGGGAGTAGCGACAACTCGCAATTCAACTTGTGACTTTTGACTCTGCGCGATTCATATATGTAGGTAAATAGTTTGTTATTTTAGTTTTATATGTTAAACATTTTTATTTTTAATTATTTAGTTTCATTTTAATTGCAGTTCACGGTTAGTTGAGGTGTTCAGGTTATATAATACACAATGTTATCGTTTGTTAATTTATGTAAACGTAGATTCATTGTCGTTTGATTAAATATTATATATGAATTTTTTTATTATTGTGGTATTTCATTTGTTGTTATTCATTCGGTGTATTTTTGTTATAGTTCATATTTCATTTTATTTTGTTTTAAAACATGGAACAATACAATACAACAACAATAACAACAATTATTATTATCTTATATATCATTAAAATAAATCACTTAAATATATATGTGTGTATGTATGTATGTATGTTTTTATGCAATATTGGTATGTGTTTGCAAGATAAGGTATTGAACTGAGAGTTGAACTATAAACGGGGACTTAAATAAACAATTGCAGAAAATAATTAAAGTTAAACCAATAAATCGCACAGGCCAGAACATAATACTCCCAGTGGCAAAATTAAAAAAACGAAAGAAAAACTACAAGAAACAAGTAAGGAAGGGCTAAGTTCGGGTGTCACCGAACATTTTATACTCTCGCATGATAAAGTGATAATCGAGATTTCATTATTCGTCATTTATATATTTTTCCTATTTTGCTGTAAAATTAATTAGAATTAAATTCTGAGAGATTTACCGATATTTTCGGTGAAAAATTAGGTTAGGTTAGGTTAGGCACTGACTTCTTCGTGTTCGATATCAGGGACCTTGAAAAGTTATAGTCCGATCACGACAATTTTTCCACAAGGGATATCTCAGCTCGAATACCGTATTTGTGTAAAGTTTTATTCCGCTATCATCATTGGTTCCTAATGTATATATTATACAGAGAAGGCATCAGATGGAATTCAAAATAGCGTTATATTGGAAGAAGGCGTGGTTGTGAACCGATTTCACCCATATTCCGTACATGTCATCAAGGTGTTAAGAAAATATTATATACCGAATTTCATTGAAATCGGTAGAGTAGTTCCTGAGATATGGGTTTTTGTTCATAAGAGGGCGATACCACGCCCATTTTCAATTTTTAAAAAAAACCCTGGGTGCAGCTTTCTTCTGCCATTTCTTCCGTAAAATTTAGGATTTCTGACATTTTTTGTTAGTCGGTTAACGCATTGATTTTCAACATAACCTTTGTATGGGAGGTGGGCGTGGATTTTATCCGATTTCTTCCATTTTTGAACTGTATATGGAAATGCCTAACTAAACGACTTTATAGAGTTTGGTTGACATAGCTATAGTAGTTTCTGAGATATGTACAAAAAACTTAGTAGGGGGCGGGGCCACGCCCACTTTTCCAAAAAAATTACGTCCAAATATGCCCCTCCCTAATGCGATCCTTTGTGCCAAATTTCTATATCTGACTCTTTTAGTTTTAGGACTTACAAACAACCGTTATGTGAACAAAACTATAATACTCTCCTGAGCAACTTTGTTGCGAGAGTATAAAGAAAAACGTTAACTTCGATTGTACCGAAGTCGATAGACGATTCAGCTTCGTTCGCAGCAACTCGGCCTAGCGTATGGAACGACTTGGCACATTTTAAGTCCTGGTCTTAAATTGAAAACGTACAAAATACAGATTGTGCAAGAACTGAAACCGCTCTGCCTTCGCTCTATGGGCCCTTGAAAAGTTCCAAGAAGATCCGACGTTTTCGAGCCAAATTTTGTTCAGCGATGAGGGCTATTTCTGGCTCATTGGGTATATAAATAAACAAATTGTCGCATTTGGGATGAAGAGCAACCTGAGGAGATTCAAGAGCTGGCATTTTTTTCATAAAAAACAACGGTTCGGTGTGATTTGTGGGTCGGTGGGATCGTCGGGCCATATTACGTAACCGTCAATGGCGACCGCTATCATGCCATTATAACCGACTATTTGTTGTCTGTAATTGCACGTTATGATCTCTCTGACATTTCAAAAATATGGCGCCACTTCTCACACATCGCATTAATCAATGGATTTTTTGAGAGAGCACTTCGGTGAGTAGATAGTTTCACGTTTTGTTCCGGTTGATTGGCCACCAAGATCGTGTGATATAGGATAGGGTAGTAAACCCTAAAATCTATGTGGAGAATCTTGCATCGATTCGTCTTGGAGCGAAACATGACGCGTGTCATTCGCCAGTTAATAGTGAAATGCTGGAACGACTCATCGAAAATTGAACTCAACGTATAGTCGATCTGAACCTTAGCTGCGTCCAACATTTCAAACAGGTAATCATCAAAAAATAAATGCCAAAGAATGTTCTTTCGAATGGTAATAAACATTCCCCATTAAATTTGAATTTTCCTGGGAAGCATCCATTGAAACTAGACTGTGACAACCATATATTATACACTAATAGATGTGAGAGTGACTGCGTAGCCGATACATTTGTAGAAAATATCTGAGTTTTTAAATATATTATCATTTTTCTATTTATACAAAATTATAAAACACAAGACATTTTTTAAATCATTAAATCATAGAAGAAATTATACTAAAAGTGTGAATGAATCCAGAGTATGTTTGTATGTGGGTATGTGAGTGTGAGGAACATTTGTAGCATAATTTCACGGTAACGGTAACGGTAGCGTTTACGTTAATACGTTTTAATTTACGAATACAAAATGACAGAACGGAGTGAGAAATAGAGAGAGTGGAGGGGGAGTCTTACTTGCCGCACACCTTGCAGGGAAAGTCGGTGTCCTTGGCGGTGCTGACGGCACCGGGCACGCCGTTTTGATTAGCGTCTTTGGGCAATGCACTGGAAGCACTCGCACCACCGACGCTCACTTGAGATTGTGTCTGTGACGCGTTGGTCTGCTGGACGACGCTTGTCGAACCGCCCGTTGTGGCACCGTTGTTCTGATTAGTAGTGTTGCTTGTAGCATTATTGTTGTGATTATTATTGTTATTGTTGTTATGATGGCTATTAGCATTTCTACCGTAAGTATGTATGCGAGTGTGACCATGCAGGGCAGCTTTTGAGGTAAAGCTCTATGGGTACAGCGGCAGATGGAAGGGAAAGTGAGATATAATATTAATTATCTATTAACTGTGTATTGATGATGCAAAATGAGGGTTGTTGCGTATAGAAATAGTTATTGTGTACTTAAATTTAGCTGCGAAAAAACATGGTTAATTGCCGAAAACATCAAGCGAAATGTTCGGCAGACAACCGTCACTTTGCCTTAGCGGTTATAGAATGACATTTCTGTTATGTAGTTATGTGGTCTCAGAGGTTTACTTACCGCAGAGCAATCCGGCACTTCGCAGACATACGGCTTCGGATCGTTCACCGGTGGTGGTGGTGGCGTTTCCGTTTTAAGATGTGATACCTTATAGTCAACACAAAGTTTCTTCCAGAAGTAATACATGTGCACACACTCGCCCGTTGTCTTTGAACCCAACTAAATAAAGATTGTAATGCAAGTCAATTAATAGTAGTAGTAATAGGCAGCATTTTCATGAACTTACCTCCAGTGAAATGCGTCCAAAATCTTTGCCATGCCGTTCCAGTCCTTTTAAGAACACCTCCAATTCGGTAGCGGACCATTTCATCTGGAATGCATTCGATGGTGTTTGGAGTAAAGTTAGTACTGCCGCGGCCATATTTCCTTGTGCTTTGAGCAATGTGTGCAGCGCTACTTCTTCGGTGTGACTGCCTAGCGGCACAGCCGATGATTTGCTCAGGTCAATGTAGCGCATCAAAATCTTCTCGTCTGTTTGTACGGTGGGGTCCCACAATTGCTCCGCACTCACAGGCTCCTCGACGTCGAAACAAGAGTTGGTTTTACACAATTCACCATCGGTTGCGGCATCGCTACCCGCACTGTGAATGCGTTCTCGGCAAGGCGGTACTTGTGCCTGATACGCCGAGCCCAGATTGACCTTTGATTCATCTGAAAAGTCCACTAAGCCCACCGGATCGTCGAAATCATCGTCAAAACTATCGAAACCAAGCAGACCCGTGTTGAGTTGCTTGCGCACACTGCAATACAGTCCGACACCTTTTCGATCGGGATTAAGTATAGGCGCCGGTGTATAATGCGTACGCGAGGGTTTGCGCAACTTAGATCGATACGGTGAGAGCGGATGATATTTGGCGAAACTTTGTGAATTGCTGGAGTCACTGGAATTGTGCGGCCGCAGCCGACGCTTCAGTATGGAATTTGTTTGATTGGAGAGGGGTTGCAGTGTGGAAAGCACTGTAGAAGCCGCTGGTGGTTGACATGAAGACGATGAGATGGGCAGATTGCAGGCACTCGACTGATTGCCGATTTGTTGCAAAGCAGACATTGAGTTGTTGGAATTACTGGAGTTGCTGGCGAAGTAGATATTGGTGTCGGTATTAATGGAGCTACCGGCGGACAGAAGACCCATATCGCTTTGTTGTCCGGTTATATGTATCTCCTGCTTGTCGGTCGAACCTGTAAAGACTAGCTGCTGGTGCAGTATGCCACCATCAAGCGTTGACACATGCTGAATCGGTGTGTTCACGTCAATGTATTGTTGCTGGTTTTGTACTTGCGGTAGGTTTTGTAGATTGTACTGTAGCGTGGAGGGTGTGTCATTGCCGTCTGCGACGGTTTGTTGCATTGCCATTGCTAATTGATTGCCAACGTAGTCACCGGTGGTAGATGTTTGTTGCTGCTGTTGTTGCTGCATTTGATGCTCCATTTGCTGGGCGTAAAGCAAATGCTGTGTGGAGGTGGAGTGCTGTATTTGCTGTGATTGTGATAGCGATTGTTGACTTTGTTGTTGTTGCTGCGCTTGGACCTGCTGCGTCGTTTGTATAATTTGTCCCCGTTGCTGACCGAAATCTCTTGGGGACGAGGATAAGAGCGGATCATCCGAATTAGGCATCATTTGTGATTGTAAGCCCAAACCCGGCAAATAATACAAGTCAATAATATTTTCATCCGATTGCTCCTCGCAATTCAGATTGATATTTTCGTCGGGTAACACATCGCGCAATACCTCTTTCACTTCTTCGGCCGTACCAATGCTGCCGGTGAAAAATGATTCTGGTAAAGGCGAAGTTGCATTTCGCGAATCATTCAGAAACTCCTGATCCTCATCCAAAAATGCCAGATTGCTTTCAGCAAAGTCCCGTAGATCACATTCCGTGTCATCCTCCTGTGTACCATTCAGTAAATCCTCCACCTTGATTGAACCATCGAAAGCGCTCTCCTCCAACACGGTCTTCAACTTCAATATCTTCTCGGTGTCGGTGAGCTCATGCTGATTGTCATTGCTTTTGAAGAAAGTCACTTCGGTTGCTGACTGCGTGAGGAAATCGGCACTGCATTTCTCGTTGAAGAAAGCGTTTGTCACTTCGGAATACTGGTGTCCATCATCGACGTAGGGCGATGATTGCGTCATATTTTCATGACTGGAGGGTGGTGTCGGATATGCGAGCGGCGAGTTTATAGGTGAGGATAACGAGCCCAGTTGATGCACGTTGGAACGCATGCTAGTCACAGCCTGTATCTGGGCACTATTCTGCATGATTAACTCCTTGGAATGAAATTGTTGGAAAGTGGGTAAAGTGGTGGGCATAGCATTGACACTACCGTCGGCTTCTAACTTCAAGTATTCGGCTTGAATGCAATTACCGCTATTGTCGGTGTGATCGCCTTCCGTGATCCCCACGCCAGTCACAGAGCCAAATTGTTCGGAATGTTCGCTTTTTAATTGTTGCGAGTCATCGTTGAGTAACTGCATTGAATCTACCGTCTGCAGCAACATATCCGTGTCAGCGACATTATAGACCTCCGCATCATCGAAAAATCCCGATGTGTCACTGCTATAAGTGACCGTATACACATCACCACCGATGCCACCGTCACCACTCTGCGATATGGTGAGTGATAGTGGCGTCGTGTCGGTCAGAGCTAAGCTGGCGGGAGTAGAGGATCGCAGGACGTTAGCACTCGACTTGGACATACGGGTTGGTAGAACCTGCACGTCGGACGGTATAATCACAGTGCGATTGTTGTTGGTGATTATTTGACGCGATCCGCCACTGCCGTTATTACTGCTACTGCTTCCCATATTTGTCATTTGGTTTGTACTGTTTAGTGGCTTCTTGGCAGTGACGGCGATGCGCGTGCCGCGCTTCAATAACTCAATAAGTGTCGAGTCTTTCGGATCGGTCGAAGTTCCCTTGGTAGTCGTTGTATTTGTCGTTGCTGCAGATTTCATCGTTGACGGATTCATCGTTGCATTATTCGCTTGGAGAGCCGCACTCAAGCCCATACCCAAACTATGGCCCAGATTACCAACTGTCTTCTGTTGCTTTGTGCTGAAAATTTCGATACCCTGCGACATGCCGATTTGCTGCAAGCCCAATGTACCACCACTGAAGTTTTTGATTGTAGTTGCGGCAGGTAGCATAGTCGTTGTGGTGGCGGTGGGCGAATTCTGACTAGACGTATTGTGGTTACTACTGTTGGCACCGTTACCGCCGCCGATGTTGCCATTGTGGTTGTGTGATTTGGGACTAAGGAAACTTTCTAGATCGCTAATCGATCGTCGGATTGTGGAAGTGCTGGATACGCTACTGGGTGGTGCAGGAACTACGAAGGCACCCTGTCATACGCAAAAACATAAACGTAATTGTTGGAAAAGCGAAAATCAACACTTTTCTACTCACCTTGTTCATATCTTTGCGTTTACTGATGATTTTCTCTTCGATCAGCGCACGCACGCCAATACTGGCTGTCTGCAGCGGTGGACCGCTGGGCTCTTTCTTTTCTGTCTTTTTGGTCTCGGGGTCTTTTTTGAAATAGCCGCCATGAAGCCGCATATGTCCGTTGAGTGCTGGTATATTCTTGAACTTGCGATGACACAAATTGCATTCAACTTGCTTCTGATCCATCTTGACAATATTCAAGAGATGCGGATTAATGGCGGCCACAAATTGTTGATTCACCTCCTCTTCTTTGGCTTCGATGGGCGATGTTGCTGTGCTGGATGTCGCATCGGAATTGGACTCATCGACTGCGATGGATACATTTTGCGTGTTTAACTGAAAATGTATGGGAATTGAAATGAAGAAATAATTAATCTCTTTTAAGGGATTTTGGCCTTATAAAAACAGAGCTCATAATATAAAAAGTGTGTGGTTTTGTTTAAATTACGAAGTGGTCATACAAGTCATACAAGCTTATATAATTATTGCTCGGTGGACTGAAATCTACAGCTACCTCAAATAATGCGAGGCTCAAAGAACTATTTCTATTTTTTCCGAAAGTCGGTTGATGAGATTTGAAAATATTAAAAGAATACTAGGTGGGCCGTGACTAAAATAGGCAACTCTGAATTCAAAACTACACAGACGATATAATTGCTTTTAGAAATTAATCGTTTCAACTTATCCTTCTCATGCTGGCAATTGTATCGTGCTTTCAACTGTTGAAACTTACTAGTTGCATATTCCATGTACGCGGTCGACCCGATGAACCGCTCACGGCATGATGTGTTCCCGACGCACCAAGTGTAGACGAAGATGGATTTGTGTCTACTTTGTAAGAATTAACGCTGGTGGGTGAGGAGACTGTCACCTGTGCGCTCGTTTGCTTCGTCTGTTGCATAATCTTACTGATCAAATCCAATTGTTCGCGAGTCAAACCCTCACCGGTGTCCACGATACTCGTCTCGGCGAGCGCAATTGTAGGAGACGACGCGGGCAACGAAACACCACTCACTGATGACGCAGACGACGTTGACGTGGGCGAAAGCAGAGTGACACCGGTCTTAATGGGCAAATTGATGGCTTTTATTTGCTCTTCGGTTAGCGCAACTCCGGTGGCCGCATCAACAATACTGCCACCTGTAGAGATGTAAGTGCGTATGCATGTGGCACCGTCCGGTGAACTGGCATCCCCTACAAAAACATGAAAAGCCACATAAGGCGCTCGATCATTTATGTTCGGTGCGTTGTTCTACTTACCGCTTGCTGTGGCCGGTGAAAGACTAAGTCCGTTTGGTGTGCTGGAGGTTGGCGAGAGAGTTTGATTTTGTGGTGTTATTATGCCCGAATGATGGTTCTCGGTGTGACGGCGCAGGGAACGTGCATCGCAGTATGATTTGCCGCAGCCCTCAGCTTTGCATTCGTAGGGTTTTTTGTTGCGATGCGTCATCATGTGGCCATTTCTGTATGAGCGAAACGGAAGGAACGACAGAATGCGGATGCGAAAAATGTGTGTGTTATTATTTTGTTGAAAAATGCATCGATCAAAGTGTTTGCAAATACAAATAACTGTAATTAACTTACAAGTGATCTTGTCGCTTAAACGCCTTCGAACACATCGCACACACGTATTTCCGCTCGTCGCTATGCGTCAGTTTGTGCTTCGCCAATGCTGACGCATTTCCAAAGATTTTACTACAGATCTACAAATATCAAAGCACAAAAACAACAACAAGACGAGCTGTTGTATAATTATACAAAAATAAAAAAATATATATATTTTGCTTGCGTTATAGACAGATACACAGACGAACGCACAAGTCGGCAGAACTAGGAAATTGGAAATTGAAAAACAATTTGGAAAACACCATAAACGTGCTGCAAAAACAAAAATAATAACAAAGGCGAAAAATAAAAAACGAACCAAAAAATGACAAGCAGCGAAAAATATATGAGCACCATTAAGATCACGCCGAACTCGCGTGCTTCTACCGCACATTGGTGCCCAAGCGAGTCTGCGGAAGTGTGCGCCGGGAGTCGGCAGTCAGCAGTCAGCACCCACCCAATAAACCAAAACATTCCAATTAGTGCAAAGACAATTAGAGATAATGAAGAAAATTATCTTGGGAAATTGTTTTAATTGTTAAGCCAAATTCCTCCTAATGGATGGGCGTTTGGGGGTCTGATATGTAAATATAGTGTGCTTACCATGCACAGCACATACATACACACTTCACTCGCACATGTACTTGTTCTAATTATTGTATGAGAAATCCCATTAGAGTACTTTGTTTATTTACTTGTGTAATCTGGCGTATTTAGCAAATATGAGCGAGTTTATTTGTGTGAGTTCATGTAAATATGTAAGCACAATATGGATATCAATCAGCGAGTTTGGACTCAAACTAAATTGCAGGCATCAATATCTTTGCTTCAAAAATATACTTCGCCTTTATATGTAAATAAATATTTGGTATTGCTATGTAGTAAAGATTTGAGCTTCACAGCCTTAGAAGAACCCTCGGGAAAATCTGCATATTTCACCGTTGCACACTTCATAAAATCAGCAAAATACTAATTTTTAGTTTAGGTTATAATTTCCGAAGTACCTCAATTAAGCCCTTAGTCACTTGTTATAACAAAAAAAATAACATTAGTTGGATCGAGTTTCAAACCAGCACCACCCGTTTCGGCAAAGAGAGTCAGTTTGCTCACACCTTACATACGTTCTTAACTCCGATAATTTTGGTATCATCGATTAATCGATATATCAATAATTTTTTCTGCCGTCTAAAATATACTTTTGTAACGGTAAGTAGCAGCTGTTCTGGCTTTACAGTTCCGAGCTAGTAATGCTAACAAAAGCAACATTAGACCAATCCTATAACAACACAGATTATAGGTTAGGTTATTATGTTAGGCCAATAAGCCACGCATAGACCAGTTTTGGTCCTTTGCAATACCAGATGGAGTTCAGTTACTAGGTCACGTGCAGAAGACATGCTCCATTGTTACCCTGGTGCCCTCCTTTGCATTCCTGCAGTGTTCTCGATCTGAGCACATATTATAAATTTAAATATTATTTTCCAAGAAAAATAATAGTTCCATAATTC
The DNA here is from genome assembly GCF_023373825.1 of Bactrocera dorsalis. Taxonomy (NCBI): domain Eukaryota; kingdom Metazoa; phylum Arthropoda; class Insecta; order Diptera; family Tephritidae; genus Bactrocera; species Bactrocera dorsalis. Next base: position 4,592,371 of record NC_064304.1, on the reverse strand, counting down.
AAATATCTACATACCGTATGTGATGAATTTTGTTAGCGTAAATTATTTATTTTATCAGGTGGGTATACGGTTTCTGCGCCTGACCTATTTTCCTCAAGTTATAAGTTTATGGGATTATTAGCAAAAATTGGACTAAACTGTCAGACATGTTCATGAACAGTGGGACTCAATAGCTTTCATTTAAAATGATATTTTCTACTTTGAATCTGTGCCAAAATGTCTTCAAATGGATTTTTTTTTGACAGTTATAAGGTGAGCAATATGTAATCAAACCCATACAACATTTAATTTTTTTTAGCAATAGCCGAAGTTTGGAAGCAAAAGAAAGGCTTGGCTCAAATATCGGAGTTTGGAAGAAGTAAAAGAAGTTGTACCTGCAGTATGGCATATTAGTGAAAACACGATAAGTGAAAAATCTGGCAGAAACCACACCATCGTTCTACGTAGGTTGCTTTTCATATTTTGGGATTGCCAACCTTAGTGCTGCAGCTCACAACATAGTTGAAAAGTTTGACTTTTTTGATTTGTATTAAAATGCGAACATATTCAAGCCACATTCACGCCTACTTAATTTGGTGAAAAACATTTGGTCAATAATGGTTCATATGTTTCTTAAGACACAAATGATCTAAATTTTCTGCTATTTTTCAACTTCAACATTCCTTTGGTTTGCCTTTAGAGAATAGTTTTCGGGTATTAAATATCATATATTGATAAAACTAGGTAAGAAAGTCAACCATAGCCTCCATTTCCATATATTCTCCTTGTTTGTGAGAGTAGCAATTAACCGTCTGAAGAACAACAAAGCGGCCAATCTATTCAAATACGTCGTCGAAGAACTAATAAGGAGCATGCGTCAGCTTCTTTATAGAATATGGGCGGACGAAAGCATGCCCAGCGATTAGAATTTAAGTATGCTCTGGCCAATTCACAAAAAGGGAGACCACAATCTGCGACAACTCCCTTAACATCGCATATAAGGTTCTATCTAGAGTATTGTGTGAGAGATTAAAGACGGTGGGCAACAACTGACCTAACCTGTGGAAAAGAGACGTGAAAAGAGGATAGACACACACCACCTCTTTGTCGATTTCAAAGCTGCTTTTGAAAGCACTAAAAGGAGCTGCCTTTATGTTGCTATGTCTGACTTTGGTACCCCCCAAAACTAATACAGCTGTGTAAACCGTCGTTGTGTAATTCCAAAAGCTCCGTCAGGATCAGGAAGGACCTCTTCGAGATGTTCGATACCAAACGAGGTTTCTTCAATCTACTCCTGTTTCTGGAGAAAACAATTCGAGCTGCAGGGCTGTATAGAGAAAGTGCAATCTACTTCTATAGGAGTATACAGCTGCTGGTGTTGGCCTCAACAATCGCGCCGTTAGTTCTGTTATCTCCAGACTGGATAAAGAAGCGAAGCAAATTGATCTGGTAGTGAAAGAGGGAAAGATGAACCATCTCCTGTCAACAGTTGTCGCACTCATGATTTGGTTCCTGCGTCACTGTTGATTCATAACTTCGAAGTCGTAGATAATTTCGTATATCTTGGAACCAGCATTAGCCCCGTAAGCCCCGAAATCCGGCTAATGGACAACACAGAATAACTCTTGCCAACATGTGCTACTTCGGACTGAGTAGGTAAGAAGTAAAGCCCTCTTTCGACGAAGAAAGACTAAACTCTATAATTAACTCATTATCCCCGTCCTGCTATATGGTGCAAAGGAAGACGATGACAACAGCTGATGAAAAGGCGTTATGAGTTTGCGAGGAAAAGGTTCTGCTGAAGATTTATGCTCCGAACGGCGAATAGAACGATAAGCTGTACGAGTTATACGATGACAATAACATAGTTCAATGAATTAAGAGACAGCGGTTACGCTGGCCAGCTCTTGTCGTCTGAGAGTATTCGACACAGTGGCCATCGTGAGAAGCAGAAGAAAAGAAAGACCTCCATGCGGTTAAAAATACCAAGTGAAGAAAGACCCGACTACACTTGGAATCTCAGATTGGCGCTAAGCAGCGAAAATGAAGAACGACTAGCGCGCTATTGTAAACTCGACTAAAACCGCGTTAGGCGTGTCTACGCCAATAAAGAAGAAGCAGATTTTCAAATAAACTCTATTTTCTCTAACTGTTTTTAATAATTTATTCCGCATTTAAGTGGACCCCTAATTATCACAAAATGCTAAAGATTTATAAATAAAATAGCTATTTTTAGCAGTAGAATACTTTTGCATCAAGGCTTTAAATAAACAAGCTTAAGCATTAAAACTTTGGCCCATAACTCAAAGGTCAACAAAGTGGTGCTTCCCTAGTGTGAAATCATACAAGCATACATACTTACATAAACACATGGGAGCATACATTTTATTCTAAATAAATATTTTAATTGACAAGTAAATGCAACAAAATAAATTTAACAACTCTCGACTAATGGACAGGCACTTAAGTAGATTTCGTTTATATTTATGAAAGTGTCTATCTAAATAGTCATAAGTTTGAGCAGCAAGCTAGTCATTACGTAGTAGTTTCTCTCGAAAACAATGGCTACAATGTATAACGTAAAATGCAAAAACAAAAAAAAGAAAAAATAAAAACAAAATTAAATAAAATTAAAGCAACGAATTAGTCATTTTAAAATATTCCATATGCGCACGGCGAATTAAATAACCTTTAGACAAAAGTCATACAATTTGAATTTAGGCAGTTATATATGCCCTGAAGTGACCCTTATGTTTATGTTTTATTATAATTTTTTTCTGTTTTGAGTCACTCGTTTTATAAATTAGTTGATCACAAAGTTTAGGACGGAAATTCGTAAACAATACGTCAACCTATGTCGTCAATGAGAGCGAACCTTCGAACCTTAATGCAATGTAACATGACATTGCTTCAAAATGGGTTTTATTTAAAAAGTCAGTGACCGAATTGGATAGTACTTTATCATTAAAAGACTTCATGCGTCAAGTTTAAGGCTCAATAAATGTGTGAAAAAAACACCGAAGAAGAAACTACAATAAAAAAGCAAATAAATGATAAATTAGAAAATATCCCAACGAATTTCCGGACGGGTATTCAAAGTCAGCATTTAGAAGTGCACCTTTTCCGCTTGGGTGCTTGCGACTTTTATCTTTCCGAATGCGTCTGCCATGCATACCTACATCTGCACCATAAATGTGTGGATGCGATGGAAAATTCTGGTAAAATGTTTATTTGTCTATATAATTTACTAATGCATGTATGTTCAGTAGTAAAATTACTAAATGAGCCGTGAATCTCCGCGTGAAATGTGAAAAGTGAATATTTGGTGATGCGCGATAAGTTTACTACATATTTATTAGTGCAAAAACGAGAGAACTCAAAAATGCAATGATTTGCTTGCGACGCCTAAGTATTACTTATTGAACAAATAAACTCATGACGCATTTCAACTTTAAAATTTTAGCTTTTAAAATAACAGCATTGTTAGTGTAATGAGTCATCTTTTCTCGCAAATTGAATGCAAGAACCCCAAATATTGCAAAAATGAACTAACCTCCTTCTACTCTATTTCCGAAGATATTTTCAGGGATTTCTGATACACAAAAGTACATTTGTTAAGCTAAGTATAATACACATCCAACTAACAATGGTCATTCATCTATAAACCCCGTCTAGTAACAAAGGGCGATACATTTCGAGGTTCCCTACTTTCTTAAAGAAAAAACACAGACACTTTAAATTTAATGGGGAATGTTTATTTTCATTGGAAAGAACATTCTTTGGCTTTTATTTTTTGAAGATTATCTCTTTCAATTGTTGGCCGCGGCCACATCTCAGATGATCGAATATCATGGCGCGATAACGGTCGCTATTGTAAATTATGTCCTCAATTTTTAAGAAATATGGAACGCTGATTCCACCGGCTGCTCTAGTCGATACGGGAGCTCTTAAATCTCTACAGGTTGCTCTTCGCCCCAAAAGCGCCAATTTTGCTTGTTTACATATCCATTAAGTCAGAAATGGGCGTAATCGCTGCAAAAAATTTGGCTCGAAAACGTCGGGACTTTTCTGGTAACTTTTCAAGAGCCCATAGAGCGAAGCGATGTTGCTTAGGAAGGTCGAACGTCTTCAGTTCTTGCAAAAGCTGTATTTTTTACGCTTTCAATTTACGACAGTCCGAGTTGCTGCGAACGGCGCCGAATCGACTCTCCACGGTCTTCGTGTACACTCTCAGTTACGGCTGCTATATTATCTTCACTGCATGCTCACGTGGTCTATTCAGTGGAATATTATCCAATAATGAATGAAAATATGGTCTCAAGATGGGTGATGGTGTTGCGAATAGTACACTCCGATTATGTTGACCATAAATTGAGCGAAGCTCGCGAAACACAATCTTTACAGAACGTGATGATACGGCAAACAATACTGAACCAAAATAACATGAAGGCTATTGAAAAAACTAGCTCTTTTTAGATCACCCTTTATATAAAAATAAAACCCTTCAAATCTCCTCTGTCGTATTTCTTAATTTTAATTAAGAAATTTAAATGCGCTTAAACAGATTCTACATCTACTCATTCACAGTGGATAACGCTTTGGTAGTCTAAGAACCCTTCGTAGAGAAGATAATGGCTCCAGTTGCATGGCAAAAGCAAGCAAATCTCTCATAACAACATTGTAGTAGACGAAAAGGTTATAATCATGCCAATTCAGACTGCTTCAATCACATCCAAAGTAAGTGCTGGGAGGAACGAGTACATAAATTATGCCTCAGCCCTACTAAGACTCCTTAGGATATTATTGTTGTAGCGGCAGAAAACGTTTTGAAGTAATTTGGAAAAATGTTGCCGACTTGGTAGGATAAACTCCGAGTTCGCTCTGATTACGTACCACCGACTGTCGGGCATGTCACACAACACTGAACAGGATCTAATCGCCAACAGCAGTTGCTTTATTCTCCTTTATTAAACCGCAGGAGCAATTTAATTCCACATTTTTTACTATTATGCCATAAAATAAATTAAAGTGCTTCTTTCTTGCGTGCCTCTAAATGTATGTGGCGCTCACATATAACACCGCTGCTTCATCACATTACAACAAAAATTTGGTTTGTTGCAATCAATTCGAAATTACCAACTCGCCGCAACAATACACACCAAATTGCTACTCAACGAAATTGCGGCACCCGCCGCCCCCCCAATTTAGAGCAAACTATATCGAGACAAATGAATCAAACACGCATTGTGACAACCCGTATCGACATAATACATTTGAACTTGGCACCATCTATCTACCCCCACCATTCTGTCACGCAATCAGTCACTTCAACTTACCTGGCACTGTTGTGGTCCGTGACGCGTTGGAGAAGATAATTTGGTGCGATTCTTCTTGAGCGTCGTGCCCGTCGCACCGGCCGCCGTGGCACCTTTGCTGCTGCCGCCGCTCTTCAGCACGCCGCCACCACTGTTGTTGCTGTTGACACTGACTATGCTGTCGTTGCTGCTGCTCGACGAACTGAAATTACTGTTGCTGCTGCAGTTGCTGTTGCTGTTCGTGTTGCTATGATTCAGTAGCGACGATGAGCTGCTCGTGCTGCTGTTGCTCATTATCTGTGCCAGCGAGGTGACGTTGTTGGTGTTGCTGCAACTGCTGCTACGTATCAGGCAATTCTTGACGTAGCTGCTGGTCGTCTTGTTGGTGGTGTTCGTGGCTGTGGACACCGTTTGTACGGATGACTTGGTCGTCGTGTGCGCCGTTGTTGTTGCTGTATTGGCAGATGTTGCGGTGCTTGTTGTTGTTGCTGTTGCCACGCTGCTTTGATTGCGACGACTGATTGTGACTTTGTTCGCCGGTGCGGAGGTGGTAGTGGAGGTGCTGCTGTTGCTCGGCGCACTGCTCGTGGCGTTTGTTGGGGATTTTGTGGTTTTGTTGTTGTTGCAGCAACTGCTATTACTGCTAATCGGATTAGTATTATGATTTGTTATTGTTGTTGGCGATGTTGACACCAGCGCACTGCTGTGATTCTTGAATGCTACAAATTGTTGACGACGAAATCATGAAATGTTAAACACGGCGGGAGGGGATGGAGTTCACATTTTGTAGCATACTTACAGGATGTCTGCAGTGAACCGAACACGTCGGCCAACATCTCCGGGTCGGGATAGCCGATGGTCAAGGCATTTTCCAAAGACGTTTGAGCTGGCGACTGATTGGAATCGGACGAGTCTCTCAATTGTAGCGTAACGGAACCTTCGGTGCCGACAGAGGCGCTGCACATCAAAACACGCGGCGACGACAAGCTCGTTAATGGCAAATGAATACTCTTCTGTACCTGCAATGGTCGAACAACACACAAAGAAGGCAATACATGCAGCATAAGTATTGAATTCAAAAATAACATTTCGAAACTTAAAATTACAATGTATTAATTTTGCGAAATTCGCATTAAGAAACAAGTTAAGTGAATAAGATAATTCTATTTTACTTGCAGAATTTCGTCGCCGCCTGCGCTAGTCACTTAAAATGAATTATTTAATATTAGCCCTCCCCCCGCTAGCTGCCTTTGCGTCGGCAAGGCCTTTCACATATCCTACGACCGGCGCACGATCGGCCGTCGCCCATTTTCACAGCGACTGCCAACTGCTAATGCGCTGACTAAAGGCTAATTAATTAAATGTGAATGCATTCACTCTTGAAGTCCAACGAAAGCCTGCGTTGTCGCGCCATGGGCACTACAACTTGGCTGTGGACAATATTTAATGTTTTTGGGCCATAGTAATGACGGAAGTAAGAAATATTATTTTGAGGGAGCAAAGTGCACATTTGTCCTACCGCAAAATGGCATGCGAATGTGGAGAGGCTGCGAAGACAACAACAAAATGGCAAAATGCAAACGAATTGCGGACAGCTAATAAATGAATAGTATATTTTCGAGATTTTGACGCTAATTTAAGTACCGTCTAACGGCAATGACAACTCATTTATTTGTTTAAAAGGTTCACTCATAATAAAGAATTGAAATATCAGCTGTGCATCAGTAAATATGAATCGGTTAGCTTTTTAGAATATTTGATGAATCTCATCTGTCACCAACAATTATTTAAAAAATATGTTAATGAAATGGGCATATATCATTTGCTCACGTTTGACCCAGACTCGTGCATATCAACTGCTCGGGCAAACTGGTATTACAACATTTTCTGGGCTCGTGTGATCGTTTAATCACCTTCTGTCAATTAGAGTGTGTTTGACAGCTATTTGCTTACGTCGCGTAAAGATAAAGAATCGTTGAGAGGTTAAAGAAGTGCTTTGGAGAGCCAACTCTAACACGAAGAACTTTACTTTATCGTGGCTCGCAAAATATGCAGTGAAGTCATCGAAAACTTTCGCCATTCGACTCTTCTGTCCACATTTTTAATGACGCTAACATCGAATAAATTTAAAGAGGAGCGTTTAAAAATTGTTGTGTTAACATTAGAGAGATAGCACAGAAAGAGATGTTGAGTGTTATGGATCTCACGATGACATAGTTTTTTTTGTAAAAAATGACATCGAGTAGAGTTCGCAAAAGGGATGATTGACAACATAGCTGAAGACTCTATCTTATGAAGGAAACACTGAATGGCAGTGAAAGCAAAACACCTGGAGATGGTGCAGCCGATTTCTCAATCGATGATGATAGAGCAGACGTTCCAATGCCCGAACATGAAGAAGTTCGAATAGCAATTACCTTTTAGTTTTGCTTTCTCCAGACTGGATAACAAAGTGAAGCGAATGGGTGTGGTAGTGAACGAGAACAAGACGATAGTAATATTTCGATAGTAATATTTCGTCTTGTTCTCGTTCACTACCACACCCATACCCTTCACTTTCTTATCCAGTCTGGTCATCAAACAAACAGTCGACTCGGGGCTCTCACGTCACTCTTGACAGTCATAACTTTGAAGTTGTCTTGCTATATGGTGCAGAGGCATGGATGATGACAACATCTGATGAGTTGTTGTTGTTACGAGTTTTCAAGAAATTTAAATTTATGTTTTTTATATATCTCAACTAGAAAATATAACAGAAATAGGGGTTTTCATTGAAGGGTCTTAAATCTTTAACAGCGTCGGAGACCCTATAAAGTAAATATATAAATGACTAGTATGTTGAGCTGAGTCGATTTAGCCATGTCCGTCCGTCTGTATATATATATGAACTAGTTCTTCAGTGTTTAAGATATCGTTTTGAAATTTTGTAAACGTCATTTTCTTTTCAAGAAGCTGCTCCTTTGACGGAGTGGCCGATATCGAATCACTATAACATATAGCTGCCATAGAAAATAGGGCTTGTATGGAAAACTTTCGCATTTGACGTGGTATCTTCACGAAATTTGACATGGATTACTGCTTAAGGTAATTACATAATCTCCGAAAAAATTGTTTAGATCGGATTACTATAGCATACAGCTTCCATACAAACTGGACACATAGTTACTAAAAGAAATAGAGACTTTCTTTGAAGAGTCTTAAATCTTTATTAGACTTGGGAATATAATTTTTGAAAAAAAAAATCTGGCAGAATAAAACCCACTGGGCTACGAAAATTGACCCATTCAAATTTATATTCTTTAACACTATTTACATAACCTTAAATATATATGTGAAAAATTCATATAATTCAGTTTTTTGGTTTTATCTTGTACAAAAAAATTGTTTCTTTCATGAAATTTCGTGAAAATTTAACTTCTTATGTCCCAAATACACTGATTTTTTTAGATTTAAATATTTATTTAAAAAGATTTAGATTTTAGATTTAAATATTTTCAACATTTTTGGGAAAAACCTTAATTTTGAATCGAATCTATAAAGCAAAAGCATTTTCATCAAAAAATCTGATTTCATTGGGGAATCATTAGGTTCAGACAATGCACACAGCCGTTCTAACCGCAAAGCGATTTTAACTTTTTGCGAAAAAATATATTTCATTTTATTGAGCCACAAACATACGTGTACAGATTCAAAGCTCTTCAATGCACATAATTTAATAGTTTTCGTTCAATTTTATTGCTTTTTGAATTTGATAATTTCGCATTATTCTTTACGTACTTATAAATATGTTTGTCCGTCTGCTAATTTATTTTTTCAAATGTACATAAAATTATTAAATGAACATCATTTAGCCAATGTCTGTCTCGCACTCCCTTTATTGGGGGCCGAACGGTCCATTGGGCGTTACAGCCGCCATACCAACCGCAGCGTTTTGCGGAACTCGCGCCACATAAAATCATGAAAGCTGCAGTGCCAACCAAATACGCGGAGAATTCGAGGAATTTCCCAAAAGCAAAGTTAAATGCATTGCAAATACATCATTGTGGGCCAAAGCAAGCATTTGCAACAGAACTGCAAGCAAAAGGAAAACAAACAAATTCAGCATCGAAAAATGAAGAGCCCACAAAAAATGCCAAAAGCCGCTAGAAATTTCGGAGACAGAAGTGAAAATGAAATTAGAATTGGTTTAAACAGAAATAAATAAATCACACACGCGTATTTGCGTACATACGAGGGTGTGTGTGCGAGTTGAGAAGTAAAGAGGTATAAAAAATTGCGGAGAACTTTAAATTAATTTAAGACAATGCTAAGCTTCTCGGTATGCATGGAAGCTCTTTCCACTACAGAAACATAATACCTTGAGAACATTTCGAAATATTTAGCATAGCGACACTGTTGAAGCGTGCGACATTGTGCCGACACTTATAAATCAACAACTAAACCACACACACCTATAAATGCCTAAATGAAGAGATTGGAAAATATCTAAGGAAAATGCTTCTCATTTTGAAGGACAAGCATTAATTTCATAAATTTATAAGAAACAATTACACAAAGTATAATCCAAACTATGGAAGAAGAAGGGCCCGAACGTATTTTTTCCAATTAATGCATATCCTAAAGAACTTATACATATTCGGATTGTAGGAACGAGTGGAGCTCACAAAACAGATTTTGTGCCTATCGAAAAACAGTTGCCAAACATATGCCGAAGGGTTCAAGTGCGGCCCATGTATACGCCAGCAACTTTGCGGTCCATGCTACTTCCAATCTTAAAAGAGACGGTATTCCAAGGAAATTGAACCATTTCGTTTTCATAGTTCGAGAACCAGAAGGGCCTTCTAATGAACTAATATTAAACCAGCTCAATTTCCTACAAGGTAACTTATTCATTTGTGAATATGTAGTAATTATGTATGCCTATGAAGACAAATACAGCGAAACTTGAACAATTTTGTACCCTGCATGTATATGCCGCGCTTTATAGTCAAGAGATATTTATATTCTTAAAAAACTATTTATCGTTTTTGAATCTGGATCTAGGAACTTATTGTTCTTTCCAAGGTAATTTTAGTGCATTTAACTTAATCATCTTTTTAAAATTCTGGAGGCGATAAGAAAAGTAGCTCTATGAATGCTGTTCCCAGGTCTCCATGCTATTCGAAGAAGTGCATGTGTGATGAGGGGCATAAGGGGTTTCACGGGTTTACGGGTTTAAAAAAATTGAAACGGTGTTTTTGAAGCCGATTCCAAGATTTCTCGAGAACTACTCAACTGATCTTCAAATTTTACACAGATCTATGAGATAAAATTCTTAAAGACTTGAACAAAGAATTGTTTTATCGATTAGAACTTAAAAAAAAAATTGAGAAATTTCAAATAAAATATTTTTTTAAAAATGTCTGCCAAAAATCCAATTTTAATTTTTAATTTTATTTCCTTCGTCCGAGGAAACCCATGGAACCTCGCAAGCCAATGCAGAAATTGTCGAATTAGTTTGAATCGGACTTCGAAAGGCTTTCGAAACCACGATTGCCTGTGACTCTGAATCTGTCCTTCAGCTACTTTTTCATCTGCTTTGACAATAGAAGAATACTCACCAGCAAGCAAAAATTTGGGCAAAAATTGGTAGATAACCGTCAATACTGACGACCAGTTTTAAATAAGTAGATCGTATTCCAACAAGTTGTATATAATGGAATGCAAAATGTATTGAACAAGATTTTCACTGCTGTAGAAAACTATTACGCACCAACTAAAAGCTGGCCTACTAGGAAAGTGGTCTTCATCAAGGGATTAACAATTCTCCTGAAAAGTGTCCTAAAACTAATTTTGGTGTATTTACAACCTAAAAGTTACACTGAAGTAAAAAATATGCTTTGCTATCCCAAACTCAAGCAAAACTTCCAACTTTTCCACAGCTAGCTAAGTTTCTTGAGCACATGAACATATGTATGTATGTACATATATACTTTATAATAATAATGGCATACCGAGCGTGCACATACTTATCGTACATATGTAAAAAGTAATAAAATCTAACAGACAGCAAGGCGGCATCAATACGCCTGCTTGAGGAATAAAAGAGTCTCGGCTAATAACGACAGGGAAACTATCAAATGTAGCGTGCAAATGTGTGAAAAATAACATAAAAATTTCCTTTCATTTCAAATGCCAAACACATGAACACACATACATGCATGCGCACATACTTTCCATTTCAATATATTTATAAAACTTTTATCCATCGCGCAGAATGTGTAGGCGGTTTATTTTTCTTCTTCGATTTTTTTTTCTAGCATTTTCATAGTTGAATATTATAAAAAACACGCACATTATTTCCCTGGTGTTTCTTTTTAATGAATATGAAATAGATATGTACACATGTATGAATATGTGTGTGTGAGAGCGTCTATGCTAGTTTGCGTGCCTTTTTCACCATTTCACCATGATTCATATGTCAATCAAATGTCAATGTCATGCAGCTAAACAACGGCGACGATGACAGGCACGGTGAAAGCGGCAATGAATGGGATCGGTGAACGGTGATGATTATGACACCGACGAGAAGATGTTTGGCAGAAAAGAAATAAATAATTATTTAACTCTGTACATGAGGTGCATAGGTATATGTGAACACCACCCAATACCCTCGAGTGCCCGAATGTATGAAAAAAACAAGCTCATAACAAATTCTTTAGTCAGTTAGCGCATAGAAGTGGAGTCTCTTTAATTCAATTATTTATAAGGTGTGTGGAAAAGTTTGAGAAGAATGGTTTCATAAAGAACCAAGCACGATCAGTCCAAAGTGAAACGAATGAAATCAGAAAGAGTGTAGGATCAATCCACCAACAGAGCTCTTAACCGCATTTTTTCATAATAGTTTTCCAGAGCCTCATAGTCTTCTAGCTTACAAAATTTCAAATATATTTCAAAGAAATCAGCTAGCTTAGAGCTTTTTTGAAATGGAAATTATAAATTTAGATCAGAGGTAGAATGGTGTCCTCTTCCCACTTCCGAATTATTTCTATACAAGAATCTAGACCATCTATATCGCTACTTCACTGTCTTATATTCTCACCAACTAGAGGAAAGTTTACAGCTCGGGACAGAATAAATTTGTCGATGTCGTTAAATTTCAAATATTGAGCATAAAACTAAAAAAACCTAGAAATAATACCGTTATTTAATTACGTATTGCTGATCTGTTTAACGGGACCTATTAAAGTAAATGACCTGTTAAGGCCATTGCGAAGTCTTATCCAAACAGACAGGCAATAACGGCCTCGTAATTATACATTCCTCCATTCCCTTTGAGCAGCGATTTAGGGGGGTTAAACAACCATATAAACGGTTTTTCAATAAGAGCGCCATTTTACAGGACAAAGAATTTGATAGATATCCCAAACCGTTTTTATTTTATTTAAAAAAAAACTTTTGTAGCGCTTTAATTGAAACCCTCGTTTAAAGTTGAGGCCACTGACCCTGGATTTCGGTAGTAAATTTTAATAATTTCGACCTATCCATGATGAAATGGCGAACCTTATTGAAGAGAAATGTCAAAAGAGCGAGAAAAAATGTGACGTCGTTTGTTGTCCCTATTAGTCTACTTTTGTAGTGCTCTGTTGAAAAAGCCTATATTATGGATAAGAGCTCGAGAAATTTAAGTCATATTTGCAAAGTTTCTCCTTACCACACCACTTCTACGGTTCGACCATGTCAAAACGTCTCATTACGTGGGTACTTTGATTACACCTATCTTATCTTAACTTCCCTCCATCCAGAATTTAGATAACCGCAAGAGAAGTACCTAGTAACAGGGGAAAAACAACATAAATTGATTGCAATGTTTCGGGAAGGACTTAGTAAAGTCAGTAGTTATAGCTAACAAGCTAAATCAAAGTGCTTCATTTAAAATTTGACTAGACACGACCTAAACAATATGCTTCATAATAACGAAAAAGCACACAAAATGCCACCTATAAGATTTCTTATTGGAAGCACTACGACAGTGCTTCACGAACTTTGTTCAAGCTACAATGAACTCACAAACAAACGCAAATAAGTTCAAGCTAAACATTGCAATTTGTTAATTTAATCGAGTGTAAATTAACTATTACACCGTTACATATTTTAGATATTTATTCCATAAATTTATATTCTCGAGAGCATACTTGTAAATGTTAGTAAGGAAGTGATAAGTTCGGGTATAACCGAACATTTCATATCATTGAAACTTGCAATAATTAAAGCCGGTGAAGTTTTCGTCCAAATTTACCCATTTTAGGCACAAAGATACACTGTTATGAGTAACAAGCTCTTTAATTTTCATTTAGATACCTCATACAAGTATATTGGCCGAAACCTCATACGCAGTCATCCGGAAGTTCGAAGGCCTTTATATTAGCTACATGGCGACTAAGAAATACTTTAGATAATAAGTGAGGCATAGGCTCTGGGGTTCACATTTCCGATATTTGGGGGCTTGAACAGTTGGTTTGATATGGACAATATTTAGTCATAAGATGGCATATTTCAAAGGCACTTTTGTGCAAATCTCACTACCTTAATTGCTTCTTTATTGAAAGTAAAAGAATTAAATGAAATTTAAAATTTTGTTATAAAGGAGTTAGACGTGGTCCGATTTGACACCAGGTCCTATAAAAGCTCTTTCCTACAACAGCGACGTCTTCAGTTATTGATTTATCGCGCTTTTAATAGTTTTAAACAATACCGCTAATATTACTATAATACTCTATAGCAACATGTTGTAATAGTGTAAAAATGTGTCAACCAGTGTATCGTAATGATCTTTAGCATTATCGTCAATGCTGAACACTCACTCCATAGAACTGTAAACTCGTGGTTGCCCTCACTTTTTAAAATATTTTAATTTTTAAAGGTGGTTAAGTACAGTGGAGTCCTGACGATCCGGACAAACTTTAAAAGTTAAACATTACGACTTCAAATTTCAAACGCTGAACGAAAGCGTTTGGGAACATTGACGTTTTCCTCAAGTAGAGACACCAACACATATTTTAACAAAAAACTAATATTTCTACTAAAATTGCAACTATTTATCAGGCATTCCTCTTGATAAAGTAGTTGCAGCATGTATTAATACATATTTCACACCCAAGGGGGCATCAAGTTCTTCAAAACAAAAACAATTAAGTTCTAATATTTATTACTTTAGTCAAAGCGTTTGGCAGCTGCCTGGTATTACTAGTTTTGTATAGATGCTTCTGACTGCTTTACACATCATTAGCGCCAAGTTAATTCAAATAGCTCCGAACATAATATCTACCAATTAAAAGCACATACGACAGCACACGTAATGAGCGATTAATGGTGACCCAGTGAACTTACAATTGTGGCAATAAAGCCTGCCATTCTCCACAGTTTGGAATTTGTAGTATAAAACTGCAGCGCTCTTCTCAACTGTCACACAGTGCTGAGGCGTTGAGGCAACAGGTGTTACTGCCTTCAAATTACATGTGTAACTGTATATACCTAAATTAAGATTTTGAAGTCATTTTGTGACGAATTAAAACAAAAATGCAGAGTTTCTATGAAAACAAACGCGTATTCATTACCGGCGGAAGCGGTTTCCTGGGAAGAGGTAAGGTACTGAATTTTGGATGAATTGGCTTGCTAATATTAATACAAATGGAAGTTGTCGGAGTGACTAGCTCTGAATCTACGCCAGTATATTTTCTATTGATAAACTGCAAATATAAATCTCACCTAGTTCTCTCGAGTGCAACACTGTTTATAAATTATTTCAATTACACCATGAAGCATAGGTGAGATTGTGTAGTCTAGGCTTCTAAATTCAGCGGAGAAATTGAAACAGGTTTCAATTAGAAACGAACGATAACAAAGTCGTCAGACGACGTCCCAAAACATAAATCGCCATACTTCTCGTATAGCCTTAGGGCCTTAACGCTAAGTTTATCTATCGATTTGAATTTCATCTCCGTCCAGTTCATCCAATACAATTTGAATCATACATCAATGATGACTCGGCTTTCAGCTACTAGAATTTCTACAGCGCAATTATTCCTATAATTCTATAAACTTTTTTTTTCATATCTCTTGCAGTAATCGTTGAGAACTTGCTTCGCAAAACAGAGGTTAAATGCATATATATGCTGATCCGCGCCAAGCATGGCACCACAAGTGAGGAGCGCATCAAGAAAATGCTTTCCGGACCGGTATGAACAAGTTCTTTTAAAGATTGAAAGACAGCAAATAATTACAGTTATTCCTCTATTCAACAGCTTTTCGACAAAGTCAGAGAGCTAAAACCGCAACTGCACACATTAATTACACCGATTAACGGCGATTGCATCCAACCGAATTTGGGTATCTCACCTGAGGACCGCGAAGTACTAAAGACAAATGTTGACATAGTTATCCATAGCGCAGCCACTATACGTTTCAATGAACCACTCTATAACGCACTCATCCTGAATGTCGGCGCCATCAAAAGCGTATTGGCTTTAGCGAAGGAAATGTCGCAACTGAAGGTCAGTTGAATACTAAGAAAATGACCGTACAAACATTAAGTCATAAAAATTTACAACCATTTCAGGCTTTCGTACACGTCTCAACCGCCTACTCAAACTGCATTTTGCCACATATAGAGGAAAAATTCTATCCGGAAATCATAGGTATCACCGCTAATAAAGCACTCAAACTGGCCGAATACTTAGGACCGGAGCTAACTAACAATTTGGCTAAGGATTTATTGGGTAACTTCCCAAACACTTATACCTTCACGAAGGCACTAGCTGAAGAGCTGATTTTGAGTGAAGCCGGCACACTGCCGATTTGCATTTTTCGTCCCGCCATTAGTAATTATAACCTCAAAATAAGCGTTGTGCAATAAATAATTACTGTTGTTGCTATTATTTATTTTACAGTTACCTCCACATATGCAGAGCCCACACCCGGTTGGGTGGACAATTACGCTGGCGTAACGGGTTGTTTATACGCTATTGCTCAGGGAATGTTGCGTGTCGTGTATATACACAGCAACAAGCCGACATTGTTGGTGCCAGTGGACTTTTGTGCGAACACAATTTTGGCCTGTGGCTACAAAACTGCGCAACAAGAAAAGATCGAAAAAAGGTTAGGATTTTTAGAGAAGTTTCAATGGAACACAATTTCTGCTTTAAGTGATCCGTTGTGGGAGCTGAGTGAAGAACAACTTGTTGTCTCGCTAATCTTTTTTCTTCATTTTTCTTAGTGAACCCGTGATCTACAATTTTGTGCCAGATGAAAGCAATTCAATTATTTGGGGCACTGTGGCAGACGCCGGTGCACACTATGGGAGAAAGTATCCCTTCTCGAACATCGTATGGTACCCCTTCATTTTAAAAGTCCAAACGCAGAGACTCGCGACCATTCTGGTATTCCTCTTACACATCATACCTAGCTACATGCAGGATATGCTACTGCGTCTGCGTGGCGAGAAGACGCGGTAAGTCGATAGCACAGAAATACAGGGCAGATTTTATTTAAATGTACTCTTTTAGAATGGTGCTTTTGAATCAAAAGCAAGAACAGTTACTACAAGTTTTAAACTATTTCAAAACAAATGCGTGGACTCACGGTACTACGAATACCAAGAACTTGTGGCAATCTCTTACGCCTGCGGAGCAGTCAAACTTCAATTTCAACATGTCCGGTGTGTGTTGGAAACAATATCTGAACGACATCTTATTCGGTTTACAACGTTACTTAGTTCGGGAAGATGATGAAACTATGTTGAAGGCGAAGAAGCGCTTAAGAAAGTAAGTAACTAAAAAAGACATGGTTCAGATTAAAATCTAAATTTCTTTCTTTTAAGGCTTCAATTCATTCACCGATCATTAGTGGCTTTAACAGTCACCGGTCTTACACTGTTCGTATTTATTGTGACATTTTATTGCTTGGAGCAACGGTACTTGAATACGAACTATTTTAGTACAATAAAAATATTTGCAAAGTAATAGGTTAAGAGAATCTGCTTCGGTGAAGTTGAGAATGGATAATAGTTGTAAAACCGTATTCCAGAAATTATGGAAAGTTTGTTACTAATTTCTGAATAAAAATCAAATTGCTAAGCTTTATTTTGTATTAAAAAGGTTTCGTACAAAATTTTATTTTATGTCTGAATTTGGTATCCCCGTAAAAGTAATACGGCTGTGTAAACGGACGTTGAGCAATACCAAAAGCTCCAACAGGATTGGGAAGGTCCTATCTGAGTCGTTCAATACCAAAAGAGGTTTCAGAAGAGGCGACTCCCTTTCGTGCGACTTCTTCAATCTGCTCTTGGAGAAAATAATTCGAGCTGCAGAACTAAATAGGGAAGGTACTATCTTTTATAAGAGTGTACAACTGTTGGCGTACGCCGATGACATCGATATCATTGATCTCAACAACAGCGGCGTTAGTTATGCTTTCTTCAGAATGGATTACGAAGCTAAGCAAATGGAACCGGCAGTGAACGAGGGCAAAAAGAAATATCTCTTGTCACCAAACAAACAGTCGTCGCACTCTCGACTAGGCTCCCACGTCATTGTTGATAGTCATAACTTCGAAGTTATAGATAATTTCGTCTATCTTAGAACCAGTATCAACACCGACAATAATGTCAGTCTCGAAATCCAACGCTGAATAACTCTTGCCGACAGGTGCTACTTCGGACTGAGTAGGCAGTTGAGAAGTAAAGTCCTCTCTCGACGAACAAAAACCAAAATCTATAAGTCACTCAGAATTCCCGTCCTGCTATATGGTGCAGAGGCTTGGACGATGACAACATCTGATCAGTCGACGTTGCGAGTTTTCGAGAGAAAGGTTTTGCGGAAGATTTATGGTCTTTTGCGCATTGGCCAAGGCGAATACCGCATTCGATGAGCTGTATGAGATACATATACGACGAGATTGACATAGTTCAGCGAATTAAAGGTCATGGCTGGGACATGTCGTCCGAATGGACTTTGAAAGTTTTCGGCGCAGTTCCCTGAATACTAGTTATATAAGTATAGACCGATATTCCTTGGTTTTTCGATACTGTATGAGAAATTGGTACCTCCGTTCTTCATACACCACGAGCGAGATGTTCCAGCTGAAAGACTCTTGGAAAGCAACTCTCTGCCAGGCAGAGTAAAACTGCGACATTCCAGTGTCGCTTATCATTGCAAAGAAGCCTAACCTTACTTCATAATACTGCATCAGTTGCCAAATAGTCAGAAATTTAAACGAATTCGAGAGTTTATGCTATTTATGTGTTTGAATGATCTCTGACACAATGAAAACTTTCAAGTGTTGTAATACAGCGATTTTGTGGACGTAGCCACCTCACATCAGAAGCTTCGGTATATTAATTTCATTTACTTTTACTATACCAACGCACAGTGATTCGTCTAGATCATAGTAGGCGGACAAAAGTCAATGTAAAAAATCAAATAATTGACACTACTCTGATTATAACAACCCTTGATATGCCACAATTTTAAGTAAGAATTGCGCAAAATATTCTAATACGGTTAACTACAACAAGTTTAATCGAAGTGATACGGTGTTATCATTTTTATGTTTTCAATTTAAATAAAAAATACAATATAAATAGTGATTTAGCAAGGTTTGGAGAGAAAAACACGACTGTTAATGAAATGGAATATAATTTAGAAGGTATGTATGTATATTTAATGCAATTTAATACTTGGTTTGCGTTTAGCTAATACATCGTACGGGGTTTTGAAAACTCATATAAAAATGTTTGTATTCTTTTTATTTTCAAGTTTTTTTTTTTCGAATTGGGGTCTGGAACATCGAAGGTATAAACAATTTTTTCTCTTTATTCTCGAAAACATGATGTGATTTGAAAATAAATTTGGCGCAATTCTTCCAAATGGTTATTTTTTCCATAAATACCATACTCGTATACCCAACACAAATATGTATTGTATGTTTGAGCTCTCAAATACTGACGCCATTCGATTCGTCACAGCTATGAATGGCTTGCCAAAAATTAATGAAGTACTCAAAGTACAACTACAACGCATACGTAAGAACACCTACCTACGCGGCACATACGTACATACATACGTACGCATATGTATATGTGTGTGGGTAGTGAACGCATGTGGACACCCGCTCATTTATAAATTAAGTGCGCGCATATGGATCTCAATATTCAGAGCCAACACTTACATATGTACATACATATGTACATAAATATTATTTTCATGTTCTTTAATGTTTCTGTTTCAACTGTTGTTGTTGTAGTTGTTATTGTTGCTTTTGCATCTTTTCCACGGATGAGTGATAAAAATGATTCATATGTCTACTTACCGAATTTATGGTAGCCATCGTGGTGAATGGTGTTGGTGGTAGCGATGGTTATTATTTTGTTGGTGGTATTTGTGGTTGTAATGGTATTGGTGGTTTTGGTGGTATTGGTTGTGGTTGTGGTGATGGTGGAGAGGAACAAAATCAAAAATCTGCAAAAAAGAAACAAGAAACATAAAGATGAAAAAAGAACTCATTGATGAGTCAAAATGGTGCAAAGTATAACAACTACAAATATATGGCATACATATGTACATATTTGAATATAGTTTATGTGCATGTGTGCTTTATTTATTTACAATAATTATTGATGTTTATAAAAAGCTCAGAAAAAGTATAAATGCGGCGTGTAGTCCGGCCAGTAGATGAGCCATATTAAAAAGCCAATAAATTTGCAATGATGAAATTATTACAAACATGAATTAATAAAAATCTTAGACTCATACGTATTTATTTATGGCAACATTATTAGTTTAATTTTCTCCTTCGAATGGATGCATTCAATGTTTTATGACGCTTTTAAATTATTTATATTTATTCGAAAACAATTTATGCCAAAATAGACAGTATACATTGTGTTCAAAAAGTAGTTGGAAATTGTAATTTAAATTCTCTGGGTAAATCATATTTCAAAAAATTGTATTTTTCTAAGTTGGTAGGACTCTCCTTAATAGCTACGCCAAATATGAGCACGATCTGTCAACCAGTTTGTTTACAGCAGCTGCTTAAGTTGGTACCCCTCTGTAGTGGATTGCGATTCTTATAATGGACAAAAATATCGAACACAGAATTTGTCTCAAATTTTGTATTTCTAACCAAATTTTATCATTGCGAATGTTGAAAAAGACTTACGATTATTCAGTATTATCAAAAACACAAGCCTACTAGTGTTGCAAAGCCTTTAAAGTCCGTCGAGAGATCGTGGAAAATATGCCTCGCAGAGATATGGCAAAAGAGCTCGACATCTCCGGTGAGTCCGTTCGAATTATGGGTATGAAACACGTTCTTGCTCGACTCTTCCCGATAAAGCTGAATTTTTGTTTTAAAGAGTGCCGTAAAAAGGAGAACATTATAACCGCCGATGAGACATGGATTTATGAGTTTGACATGCAAACGAGTCAACAATCATCGGAATAGAGCGGAAAAATGAGCCGAAATCAATAAAACCACGCTAAGGACGATCAAAAATCAAGATGCTGTTCATCGATTTTTTCGATACTTGTTTTTAGCTTTATTGAGACGTTTGCGTGAGAACATTCATCGAAAACGTCCGAGATTGTGGAAGAACGAATCATGGATTTAATTTTAATTTGATTTTACATGATGATAATCCACCATCGCATCGAGAAACGACTGAGATCGAATTTAAAGCCAAAAACGCAACGAATACCATCGATTAACCACTGTATTCACCAGATTTGGCCTAGTGTCATTTTTTCGATCGAAGAGATATAATGAAATTCGCTTAGCTGAAGGCCATTCCAAAAAGTGTTTATGAAAAAAGTTTAAGGACTCGAAAAACATATAATTGACATATAATGTGTATTACATCTGGTGGGGATTACTTTGAAGGCGACAAAATAAATATTGGTGATGTTTCGTTTTACTTTCAAAATTACAGGTCTTAGGGCTTTGAGAAGTACATGAATTGAATTCTTTATAGTTTAAGTACAGCTAAATATTTATTTTACACATATTTAAGTAAATTACACTAACTAATAGCCAGCACTGGTGCTAGAAACGAAGCACTGAGCGTTTATAATCCAAAATCATAGTGAGATGCAACTCTTCAGACTTTTCTTTCTCATTGTTGATATACTCGGCTTATACTTGTATATCTTTAAAAGGCTTTCCAAAGACTAAAAAAGGAAAAAAACGTTAGCATTCAGCACTCTTCACCAATATAAACGATTCCATGCAAGACTTGATTTTAATCGGTTAGTTTGTGTGGCCGCTATTCGAATTGAACAATTTTTCCGGAAATTGCATTATTACCATAGACAATAATCCGTGCCAAATATCTTGAAGATATCTCATCAAACGAAAAATTTTCTATACGGCTATTTGATACCGATTTTTTAGTATGTTTGGCAGCAATACGCTATACTGGCTCATAGTGGTATTGTGGTAGAAAGAATGAAAACTTTCAGATAAATATCCCAAAAACTGGGGGACTAGTTCGAGTATATATAATCGAACAAACAGTTAGACGGACAAGCGCTAAATCGATTCAGCTCGTCATGCTTTTCATTAATATAGTTGCCTTTCATATTTCGGATTTTCGCAACCCTAGTGTTGCCATCTGGCAATCACAACTTTATTGAAAAGTTTAACATTTTTGTTGTTGTCATACTGAGAAGTTTTTGACATACGAGCGCTATTTTTTGTGTTGTTTACAGTAACTTAAAACATTCATCTCGGCAAAAGTATGGAATTAAATTACAAATATTTTCGGGCGATTATTTTTTATATTTCGGCACGTATAACCTCAGCAGCAGTGGACCAATGAACTGATTTAAATTAATTTAAATAAAGCACTGCCTGTTTTTTGGAACAACTGAACATACTATATCTCAACCATACCACTAGAACAACGCAGAAGAGTAAATTCTTAGCAGGCATTTGTTTGCCAGTTGTCTTTCAAGAAATTAGGAAAACCTACCGTCGAAGACGGATCTTCTATTTTTGATCACTCAAAACATCGATTTGATGATTGATCCATCGCATAATTCACACTTGGTACCGAATAATTTCTTTTTATTCGCGTTTTTCGACACCTAGAATAAAATACTTTATAGCTTGTTTTAAAGACTTTAAAGGACTTAAAACGTGACTTTAATAAGATGAAAATCTAAAATCTACTAACACCTATAAGCGCAGGATTTCCTGTCAGGCAGTCATCGAAATAATGTATGTGAGAATACAAATCTACATTTAAATATTAATCTGACTAATGATGACGTCAGCATTTACGTTTTTCAGCTTATGATCACAAATGGAGGAACTGCGCCTCTGCTGTTTATACCCCAACACACGAATGTTTTCGCAATTATCGCTTTATTAAAAAAATCATGGTTGTCACTAGATGGAAAACATTAGAAGCTAACCAAGTAAGAAAGGGCTAAGTTCGGGTACAACCAAACATTTTTTACTCTTGAATCAAACCAGGGAAATACCGTAAGGTGCAAACCTTTAACCAGAGGATAGGAAATCAAGCAATTATATATACATTTGAACTTCCCTAACTCGAATCACCATAAAGAAAACTTCGTGTTAGAGAGACTTCAAGTTATGGAAGGTATATAAAGTCATCTGCAAGTTCGACAATTGTAGTGTTAGGTATATGGGAGCTAAGGGAAGTAGTGACACGATTGAACCCATTTCGATTGGTAGGTGTTCTTACAGTAGTATTTACGCTAAGCCAAATTTGGTTATTGCAGCTTTAGAAGTTTACTAGATATGTATATTAAACTTATTAAAGAGCAGAGCCACGCTCATTCTTTCAACATTTATTTTATTGCCAAATTACAGTTTTATACTTCAATTAAGTGCTTAGTAGGTTTTCGGTTAATGGGATTTGTGGGCGTGGCAGTGGTCCCTCTGTAGCTTTTACAGACGAAAAATTCAATGAAGCTTTATTTAATATAATCGCAGATTTAAGAAAACAATACCACTTGAACTATGCAACACGTCCATCACTTCGAATCTCAGATTTTGGATAGAGGATACATTCATTTGGACAACTGTCAAAATATAATCCTGTGGTTTAAAGGGTCCTATAAATCATGCAGCATATTTGAGATGAGGATTGCAACCCTATCCTACATCCTGATTTAAGCAAAGGTGTGTAGAGAACTGGGAAAAGTTCAGTTTTCGAATTTCGTACATTGGGTTTAAAAAATATTAAATTCGGAGCCCACAAATTTATATAAGAAGATGTCTAGTATTGCCAAAAAGACGCTATAACTGGCAGCATTATTCAATTTCGCATTGTGCGAGTGCACCGAGGAATTATAAATTCCTTACGCTCGTGTGTGGAAATGATGAATGATGTTGGTGATATTGAAATATATGAGCGCGAATATGAAGCTAATGATGATTACAAATGATGGCGTCGCCGTTTTTATGTCTTATTCAAATCAGAGGTGTTGACATTGAAGTACATTTCGCCAGCTGTTTGTCTTCCACACACTTTGTGCTTACGTAGGCAAAGACGAGTTGTTGCTTTTTGAGGTTTTTGGCTTTTGAAGTGCACCCACACAAAGTCCAAAACCTCCAACCTGCCCTCCGTATGCTCATGCAATGTGTGTGTGTGGGGGGAAATATGAAATGGCCGGTAAGTGAGAAGTCGGCATTTTTAACGAAATTCCTAAGCAAATACGTAAGAGGTTTTTCGGTTTTTCAAACGACGCCGTCCACGTTAGGCACAGCGAAATGGCGTTGGCGGATGGCTCAAGGTGTTGCCAACGAACCGCAAACGGCAGGCGAAGGGATGCTCGGTGGCACGGTAGGGTGGCAACGTTGCAAATGTACAAGTTTATTAAATTCTATTCTGTTATTCGATTTTTTCTATTTTTTGCGTCTTTTATTTTCATTTTGTTTTTTGATTGTTTTTGACAAGCATGAAACGCTTCGCATATTTCATTGCTTCCTATGCGCCGTTACGGCTGCTATTTTCTATTGGCATCGCTCTTGCGTTTAGTACATTTCGGTTTCTAAATTCGATTTGTTTTCTTATTTTGATCTGTTTTATTTTTGGTCGCCGCTATTGTTCATTTATTTTTATATTCTGCACGTTCTGTCATTGTGCTGCATGCATACCAAACAGAACACACAGCCACAGACACACGGACATGCAAAGAACCTCATGCTGGTGTGTCCGTCTGTAGGTAGTCAGTTGGTAAAATAGCGGTACTGCAGATTAGCAAATAAATAAAATCAAAAACTGTGCGCGTTTGTCAACTTTAGAAGAATGGGGCGAAAAGTTTCTGCAGACATTTGCCACTTGCGCCACAAACTGCTGCCTTGCTCACTCGAAACTATTGCGAAAATTGCGCATAAACACTGGTACACACAAGCGCACACTTATTATAAGTTTATATTTTAAAAACAACTTAGCATTTGTTATATATTTAAATACACGTGTATTCAAGTGTGTTCAGATGAATTATTGCAAATCTTAGCCGAAATACAGTGGGCAAAATATTTTCTGTATGAAAGCAGGTCGCACTAGTGGTGGATTGTCAACAAAAACAGATGAACGACCGAAAATTTGTTTAAGTATTATTGCTTCAAAACAAATCCTTGAAAGGAGCCAGTTCGAATGGAGATTTATTGTAGGGCAGTGAGCTTCTCTTTAGATACACAAAAACCACAACCTAAGTTGATTTGATGACTCAATGGCTAGTCGTTGTTACATTATGTGAAGACATTCGGCTCGTAGCACCTATAAATGTAGGGGAACTACCTCACTTCCTTCTCTCTGTAAAGATACGATTTGCTCTCTCATCACTGTAAGCATTTGAACAAAAGTTTTTAAGTAGTCCCTAAACATCTGATTGTGTTAGTGTTGACTTTTTTCAAGGTTTTATATTCAATGCCGAGAGACCACTGCTTTAAATCTGCTAAATGTCTTCTCGATTTTGATTGTAAAGTTAGATCAATTTACTTTCTGTGTATCTGAATTGAACAACTCCAACGACTATATCTTCTTGGTGGCAAGCGGTATCACTAATTTGAAAGTACAAGCGAGTTTATGATGAAGGATCTACCATCAAACTGCGTGAAAACTCTGATGAGGTTTAAAAAAATCTATGAGAATGAAGTTTCAGGTCCAGTTTTCAGTTAGGTCATGGAAGTAAAGTTGGATGAGAAAGAATTACATTTTAAGGACATGCACTGGTCCGTATTATGATTTGAAAACCAATTAAGTCTAATTTGATCGACCGGTTTGAATGACAGCTATATGCTATGGTGGTAGAATATCAACAGTTCCCCCAAATGTACACCTTCAGTGGGAGAAAAGGATGTATACAATGCTCCAGATTAATGTTTTAAAAACTGAGGCATAGACAGACAGAGAGACTTGGCTAAATCGACCAAACTCTTCATTGACATAGGCACCTCATACGCGGTTATAGCCGAATTCACAAAAGGGCGGCATTCGTTCTTCCTTTTCGCTATCTGGCGCCAATAAAGATTTCCATATGTAGCCAGGTTCGTCTCCACCTTTTCTTTCCAATGGAGTCGAGGCCTTCCTCTGCTTCCCCCGGCGGATAGTGCGTCGAATAACCTCAGAACTGCAGTGTTTTCATCCATTTGGACGGTATGACCTAGCCAGCATAAATCTTCCGCAAAATCTTTATCTCGAAAACTCGTACCGCCGACTCATCAGATGTTGTCATCGCCCATGCCTCTGCACTATTTAGTAGGACGGGGATGATGAGCGACTTTTAGAATTTGTTCTTTGTTCGTCGAGAGAGGACTTTACTTCTCATTTGTCTACACAGTCCGAAGTAGCACCAGTTTGAGGCTGACGTTGTTGTTGGTGTTGATGCTGGTTGTAAGATAGACGAAATTATCTATATACAACTTCGAAGTTAAGTATGACTGTCAGCAGTGACGTGGTAGTCGCGAATACGAGGACTGTTTGTTTGATGGCAGGGAATATTTCGTCCAACTTGGACAACGCAGAACTTACGGCACGGTTGTTATGGCCAGAGAGACTTGGCTAAATCGCCACATTTCTTTACGAAGGTCATTTATATATAAAGGGTGATTTTTTAAGAGCTTGATAACTTTTTTTTAAAAAAAACGCATAAAATTTGCAAAATCTCATCGGTTCTTTATTTGAAACGTTAGATTGGTTCATGACATTTACTTTTTGAAGATAATTTCATTTAAATGTTGACCGCGGCTGCGGGTTAGGTGGTCCATTGGGAAAGTCCAATTTTGGGCAAATTTTTCGAGCATTTCGGCCGGAATAGCCCGAATTTCTTCGGAAATGTTGTCTTCCAAAGCTGGAATAGTTGCTGGCTTATTTCTGTAGACTTTAGACTTGACGTAGCCCCACAAAAAATAGTCTAAAAGCGTTAAATCGCATGATCTTGGTGGCCAACTTACGGGTCCATTTCTTGAGATGAATTGTTGTCCGAAGTTTTCCCTCAAAATGGCCATAGAATCGCGAGCTGTGTGGCATGTAGCGCCATCTTGTTGAAACCACATGTCAACCAAGTTCAGTTCTTCCATTTTTGGCAACACAAAAAGTTTGTTAGCATCGAACGATAGCGATCGCCATTCACCGTAACGTTGCGTCCAACAGCATCTTTGAAAAAATACGGTCCAATGATTCCACCAGCGTACAAACCACACCAAACAGTGCATTTTTCGGGATGCATGGGCAGTTCTTGAACGGCTTCTGGTTGCTCTTCACCCCAAATGCGGCAATTTTGCTTATTTACGTAGCCATTCAACCAGAAATGAGCCTCATCGCTGAACAAAATTTGTCGATAAAAAAGCGGATTTTCTGCCAACTTTTCTAGGGCCCATTCACTGAAAATTCGACGTTGTGGCAGATCGTTCGGCTTCAGTTCTTGCACGAGCTGTATTTTATACGGTTTTACACAAAGATCTTTGCGTAAAATCTTCCATGTGGTCGAATAACACAAACCCAATTGCTGCGAACGGCGACGAATCGACATTTCACGGTCTTCAGCCACACTCTCAGAAACAGACGCAATATTCTCTTCTGTACGCACTGTACGCATTCGTGTGGTTGGTTTAATGTCCAATAAAGTAAACTGAGTGCGAAACTTGGTCACAATCGCATTAATTGTTTGCTCACTTGGTCGATTATGTAGACCATAAATCGGACGTAAAGCGCGAAACACGTTTCGAACCGAACACTGATTTTGGTAATAAAATTCAATGATTTGCAAGCGTTGCTCGTTAGTAAGTCTATTCATGATGAAATGTCAAAGCATACTGAGCATCTTTCTCTTTGACACCATGTCTGAAATCCCACGTGATCTGTCAAATACTAATGCATGAAAATCCTAACCTCAAAAAAATCACGCGTTATATGTATATGTATATATATTATTGTGTCTCTAACAATTTCTTCTGTGTGTTACAAACCTAATGGAAAGCTTAGTATACGCTATACAGGATATAACAAATCTCTCAAACCCTTCCGCCCAGGAGTGTATATTAAAAAAAAGAGTTTTTTTTTGGGTAGCCACCATGGAATATATAATATCTTTTGGGTTTTGGATCCGAAATAATTTAAGCAGAAAAGTCTTTCTCGCCACCAGATATTTATTTTCGAAAGAATTCCTGGAGTTCGGCTACGGGATCAATGGAATCCGAAATAAATCACCGATTATTAAACCCTAATCGTCCTTCTCCTCCTTTGGGCTGCCAGACTGGAAGAAGAATTCTAATTGGAAATCATATATATGTAATACTAATCACAGTACAATATTAATAAACTCTTATTAATTAAAATCAGAGGTACCTAAACAACCAATTGTTATGAGAAATCCATGAGTAAAATGCTAAAAAATTTCAAATTTTCTATTGTATAGTTATTTTAACCAATGGCCTACCGCGAAATTTCTAATTTCGATTTTGCTATATCTTTGACAAAGCTCGTAATATGAAAGCAGACAGTAGTACACAGACACACAAACACACAGGCACACATGTGGTACCTATATTTGTTGCTGCTTAATTAAAATTATTCACAGATCTAAGCAATGAAGGCGTCACGCCTCAGCGCTATCACTTTGCTCTCGCAATTCTGTCTGCCGCTGACACACCCTCCATGCGCCCCCGGGCACCCTTCATGCAGAAGCGATACAGGATGCAATTGTGACGACTGACGATGGCTGACGGCTGATAGTGAATTGTTATTGTGATGGCATGTGCACACAAACCTACTTTGCGGCATAAATGCAAACTTGTAAATTCACACACACACACACACACTCACCTCTGCAGTTGCTTGCCGATATAGCGACACGAGTACTTGCGCTGAGATATGAATGCTGTTTTTGGTTGTTGTTGTTGTTGTTGTTGTTATTGCCTTCGATGTCGCCCAACGTGTGTACACGCCACAAAGAAGAAGAATGTTGTCGAGCGCGACGACAATTTGTTTCAGAAATGTTTGGCAACACGCCCAGTGAACCAACAGCAGGCACAAGCACCGCCACACAACCACTCAAACCAGCAACCACAAGCACCAGCACAGGCATTAGCAACAGCAATGCCAACAACAACAGCGAAGGCAATAACAACAACATCACCAGCAACAACAGCAATAGTAACGCAATGCAAAGAACAAAACCCTCAACAACGACAACAGCAACAACTATTTGGCTATGTGCGAAACTAAAACAACGGCGAAAACTTTTGCAACAACAGCAACACCTCGACCGCTGCGATAACGACAGCCGCAAAGCTAAACTAACCGCAGCACTATGAAATGCAAAACAAAACCAAAAACCTCCCCAAAAAAAACCGAAACAACAAAAAACACCATGAAAAATAGTGAAATTCAAATCATAAGGATGAGTAGAGGCGACAGATGCACATGAAGTGGAGCCGCAGCAGCCGACCGCCATTGTGCGGTTCATCCTTGTTCAACTTAGCAAGTGATGCCCTGAGTGTGTCACTAAGTCGTATTTCAGCGATTATTTGGCGACTTGTGGTTTGTATGTGCATATACGCATACTATGTACATATATATGTAGGACTCTATATGTCTCTTGTAGTCGGGAAGTGCCAATAATTTTAGTGATATGCGAAAGCTGAAGAATTTTTGGTTAGGTTAGGTTATGTTGGAATGTTGTTTAAGGAGTTATATCGACTTGTGAATTACTAAAAATCAATTTCGTTCGTTTTGGTCAATTTTAGTATGACATGATCTGTAATTTTTTTCATTGTATTCGGTAAGGTTTACAATATCTTAATAGAAAGTTCATAATGCTCAAGTGCCAATACATTAAACAAAGAACCGCTCGAAGTAATAAATATATTGCAACCGTTCAGGCAAGTGTTGCTGAAGACCACTATTTTGGGTTCCAAGAAATTCACAAGAACAGAAACTATCACCTGGAGGATTTTGAGAAAGGATTTGGGCTTGCCTTCCTATAAAATTGTTCTCACTAAAGAACAGAAGCCATTGAACCATCGTAAACGTCGTGAATTTTCTGATTTTGCTTTGGCACAACTTTAAAACGATAACGATTTCTTAAAAAAAAAAAATCATCTTCTCCGATGAGGCTCACTTTCATTCGAATGGTATGGTTAATAAACAAAACTGTCGTTTATGGTATGAAAAAAATTCACATTCACGATTACATTCTAACCTGACAATTTGGTATAGTTTTTGATCTTGTGGAATCATCGGTCCGTTCTTCTTTCGAAATAAAGTTGGTGACACCGTTACTATCAATATTGAGCGGTAGTAAAACGGTGATTAGCAACTTTTTATGGCCGCAACTGAGAGAAGTTGATCTTGACAACATTTGGTTCCAACAAGACGGGGCAACGTGTCACACAGCTCGTGCAACAACCGCTCTATTGCGAGTAAAATTTGGAGATGCGATTATTTCAAGAAGTTGCGACATTGAATGGAAATGTAAATACTTTCACAAAAAAAAACTCTGTTAAAGACGCCGCCATTTTGTCATTGAGTACACCTATTTTCGAAGGGCTTCGTCGAGGATGGCAACGGAATCATGGCAATTCAAAAATTTTCCAAAGTAAATTATCGATAATTAAAGCACATTAAATTTTGTAAATCTACAGTATTTTTATTTAATTCTTAATAGCTATAGGGATTTTTAATGGCGACGAATTTAAAATCATGAATTTGTTAAAAACAAAATGTGAATTTACGTAAAAACTAATTCTTGAGCAGTTTTTGAATATCTTCACCATACAAAGACACATTAAATTTTAAAATAATTAACCAAATAGCTTTGCCACGTGGACTAATAATAAAAAAATTCACGAAAATAAAATTTTTCCTTTGAGTATTGAAATCAATGACAAAAAATATAAAATTTAAACCAAACAGAATTATTTTGGTTATTTGTTGACGACATTACTAATTGATTATCTTGGGAGTCGTAAAGCTAGATTATTGCTTTTACTTTTTATCAAACAATTTGGTCGCAACTTTTATGGCAATATAAAAATTGTACAAACACAAAAAAATCAATAAATTTGCAAAGAACAGGAGGACAGATGAGCAGAAGACATCAAGAAGCGGTCGTAACTTTTAGCATTAAAGTATCGAAATGTAACTCTCCGACTGAGCATGATTTTTATATAAATGTAATAATAATTGGAACTAATTTTTCTATCGTGTTCGCATCGAAATAACTAATAAAAAAAATTAAAGGTCAAACATTTTTTAAAAGAGCAATAACAAAAGCATATACTCAATTACAATTCAAAAATTTTGAAGAAGTAATGAAAGGTTCAAGACCTGAAACAAATACAACACCATTAAATAGCGCTCTTTCAGAAGTTATTCCAAAAAACGTCCTCGTTGTTCAAAAATCATTATAATTGTTAAAATCTGAAAGATTCTTGAATGGATAGATTATAAAAAAAAATTTTTAATTGTTAAAAAATCAAAAAATCCATATACGTAGGCTGCCTCTCATATTTCGGGATTAGAGAAAAAAAAAATTCAATGATCGAAAATCACTTTATTGTTTTTCAAACCATTTTCAATTAAGATCTATATACTTTTTCATGCCTTTCAACCAACTGTCGAAGCACTTTTGCCGCTCTGATTGAGGTATCCCCAACACATGGTTTTCAATCCATCAACTGCTTCTTCAGGTGTAAGAAAAACGTTGACCTCTTAGTTTTAGTGCCAAATCAGTACTATAAGGAGGATTTCTCACCAATTCGAAGTTTTGTGTGATCAAAAATACAGTTTTTCCAGTCGATGTTTGAGAGCTCGCATTATCGTGCTGAAGAGTGAGCGGTTGGTTTTCTTGATTCCATGAAAGATTCAAAATTTACTGTTCTACGTGGTTCTAGTGGTATGGTTGAGTTATGTCGAGTCGCTCAAAAGAAAAACAGGCAACCATTTGCGTGACAGTGCTTCGTGTGTGAAAAAGTGTTATTGAATTCTGCTAATCTTGAAACACACATACAGTTGTCTACTCTTTACGTTAGATTGAATACGCGTAAATCTAGGTTTCATCATCTGTCACGGTTTCATACACGTATTTCGAAGCACTACTAAAGTATTTCTTAACACGCCTCCTGACCAATCGACAATGACCTTTTTTTGACTAATCGACGAATTGAGTGGGCTCCACCGTGAACAAATATTTTTTACGCTCAAATGTTCATGCAATAGTGAATCCATGCTGGTCCTAATAATGACTATAATTGTCTCTTTCTAACGATAGGTCACATGATGTTCTGGCAATATCAGTTTTTGTACAGCATCAATGTTTTTGGAGCAATCACTGATTTTGGACAACCTTCACAGCAGATGGACACTCTGTAGTAATATTGAACCCAGAAGTTACTCAATTTACATTCATTATACTAAATCAACAACTCTATCATAAATCAAATTTGAAAGTCTTTCCACATATACATTCGATTTCAATTTGCGACATTTTCCAAGAACACAGAGTAGTCTAAAAATAAAGTGTTTCTTTTGAAGCTTCCGCAATCCAGGCGTACTTGACCGCTTCGGCCAACTCATTAGGCATGTGTGTTTCTGCGGCAACAACAATGCCATGGCGAATGATAAATTTCGACATAATTTGAATTAATCGCCGCGTCTAACAATGGAAAACAAATCGCTAACAAGCTACAACAACAATCATCTTAAGGCAAATTTTTTTTTTAAAGGCATATAATTAAGTCACGAGAAGACCGAAGCAGAGTAATGCCAAACAATCAGCAAAATGAAGGAGCGGTTAATTTTCAGTCTCGCCTCGCAATAAAATTCGTCGAAAAAATAAATAAACAATATCTTTGCATTCGAGTTTTTCAACTATTAATTCCTTCGGTGCTGTCAACGCCCACCCCCCGCAGTTATGCCGTGTAAGTAGCTGTCTTTGTAGGAATTAAGATTTGTACGCTTGGCACTCTCGAGTTTTTATGGTCTTTGAATATTTTTGGTTCTTCTTTTCGCTGGACTTTCGAATGCCTGAACATAATCGTAAAACTTAAGTGGACACAGCAACAACATAAAATCCAATGAAGAAAAACAAATTGAACTCGATACCAAATGCACGCATACACTCACACACTCATACACACACACACTCTCAAACGCACCGTGAAATAGGCAAACAAATGCTCGCAGGGGAATGAAAGCCGTCGTCATCCACAATGGGAATGTGTTGTTGTGCCATAAAAAGGCGGCAAGAAAGTAATAACGAAGCAACATCAACAACACAACAACAATATCAACAACAAACTATGCACCATATTGGTAGCAATAAAAGTTGAATTGCCAACGAAGAGGCAAATAATCGATCGAACCACTGCTACTCGTGTATATTTGCACTTATTTGTTTGCTGCGAGCACAAAGCAATAACGGGCATACAAGCACTAACGGGAGTCGTACACAACGCGCCTACTAGGAGACAAGCTTTATCTAGAGGACTATTTTCTTGTATGTTTTTCTTTAATTTTTATACGCTTGCAACATGTTGCTGCAGAGTATACTAGTTTTGTTCACCTAACGGTTGTACGTATCACCTTAAACCAAGCGAGATATATATAAGGTTATGTATATATGTAGATATATATTTATATATAATATTTGGACCCCAGTACCTATTATTGACTTTTTATCGTAAAAATCGATCAATATGTGAGTTATATAATTGAAATTCAGGGATAATTTTTTCCTGACAATGGTATGTCTATGTGTCAGAAATGAACTATGAGTTATCTCTATGAAAATGAGAAAGCGTGTTTTATTGATTACAGTGTAACTTTGTGACTAAAATGGATGAAGCCGGACGAAAAACTTAACTAATCCATATATAACAAACATAAAACATCCGCGTGACTTTACTTCATATTAAAGTACAATTTATTGAATAAGGTATTCCTCTGGCTTTGTTTATTGCAAGTTGCAAGAGTATAAAATGTTCGGTTGAACCCGAACTTATCCCTTCCTTGCTTGTTAATTTTTGTTTTGATTTCGATTGAAAAGATGCTCGAAATATGTCTGAACTTTTACCAATGTTTTTGACAGATAAATGAAGTTTTCAGTATTATTCGCTTGGCACAAGTCGAAACTCCCGCACAAGTTTCTTAATTCGATTTATGATTTCAATTCATTTGTTGCAGCACTTTAAATAAAAATAACTTATATAATTTAAGAAAACTTTCAAGTTATCTAACTTAAAATTTAAAGTGTTGCTACAGTCGGTTGTAACAAGTAATTATTAGGATTGTTCACGAATTGTTATGTGAGTAAGGCCTGGTGTGAATAGAACCATGCAGAGACTTTCAGGTGACATATTTTGCTAAAGATAATACACAGCCCTTATCAAACGTGCCAACGAGTAGTTAATTAAAATTTAAAGATTTAGTAAATAAAATGTGCGCTATGCTAGGTGTATGTAGAAGTAATCTTCTTGACTCACTTTCAGTATTTAATAAAATCGGAAAAAAACTTATTGAGAACTTCTTCAAATTTAGAGCATTCAGAGCTGAGAATTTTGAGATATGAAGATCAAACCTAAATTGTTGTAGAGAACTTACGTCAGTGAAGTAATGGATAGAAAATACTTTTTTGCTCTGTCAGAAATATTGACTGCGTATAAATACACTAAACGGGTATTTAAACTGATTTCCTCTATTTTTGCTACTAAATGGCATAGATATTTATATTAAATTAATTGAGTCTATATTCCAGCATTTTTAATGTATGGTTTTCTTCGGTTTTAGAAGCTGATAATTCGGCACGGCCTTCTGATCCCACCAAAATCATGACTATACCAAGTTTCACATACGATTTTCTGCGTTTGAGGTTGGACAAATCGATCCGTTTTTCTCCACTTCTCACAATCCTATGCAACATGGACTTCTTTTCCTGACATGGAAAATTATCTTTCAACGTCTCTTGGTTTCGATTCATATCGCACCCATTTCTCTAATCTTCAAACTCTTTTGGCCACCCACCCAGAACGGTCTGCGTCTTCCACGCATGTGGCAAGTTCGCCTAGCTAGAATATATTCACTATAAATTTCCACCAAATATTAAAGTGAGAGTAGTACAGCAATAAAGACAACAGAGACGAACTTTTGGCGTAGAGTTTGTTCATCTAAGTACTCCTCCACCTTCTAATCTGTTGTGTACAATTTAAGGTGATATAAAAACCTGTGATTAAATCCACTACAAACATTCAAAATTTGAAAAACTTGGATTATGAAACTGTTAATTGCAGAAACTGCAGCATACCAAGACGAATTCTAAAAGCTACCTATTGTACTTTCGACGGTGGAAGTTGATGATGGTAAGCAGCCAGTAGATTAGGTTAGGTTAAGAGGTCAATAGATAAGACTTTTCTTATTTTGACAGATTTGAACACCGGTCCGTTGTGGTATCTAAAAACTCCTATATACTAAGATCATTAAAAGCCGACAAAATGCTTTGAACCTATCACAAATTGGTTGGGACAGCCGAAGATAAGACTACCGAGATGTTTCAGTCTCAGTCTTGCATAGACTGGACAGTGGAGGAAAAAATTATTCGTTGTTTCCACCTCACCCTCCTTTATATATACATGTAGCGTCCGACAAGATTTTCAGTCCTACCGCATGAATACCTATTGAACACTGTTCCGTAAGAACTCCAACGGTTGCGACAAAATGATATTTACTCAAGGCAAGTAATTAAGTAGATCTCCCACGATCTACACTAGGACAAAATCATCTCGCCGTGTCACAGCAACCAGTCGTCAGTGATCCACTAAATAGGTTACTTATTTTTGAAAGTAATGGCTGAGGTCAAAAGCAACTTCTGGTATTGGTACCTGCGTAATTAACCACTCACAAAGCCTTACCCTAATGTGTAAACCGTATACTAAAAATTTAGAGGTAAGTAACGGTGTAATTAATTACACATTTATTGCAATATTTTCTGGTTTTTATTTTTAACTTGCGTGTAATTAGTGTTGACAGCATTGTCAGCTAATGACATCAGCTTCAATTCACAATGCTATTATAACATGCCAGGAGAGGAAAATATACGAGAATAATTTAAATAATTTAAAGAACTCGCTGTTGGAATTGCTAATTGAATGAGTGAGGCATTTATGGAATTATAATGCACACGCGTATATGTACGTATGTAAGTATGTATGTCTTGTAAAATTAAAGCGTATGTATGTATATGATTCTGTAAAATTTAAAATTAAATTAATTTTGAAAATTTCTAATGTAAAATTTGCGCTTTAAAATTAGAGAAAACAAAAAAATCGGCAATTTTTCATGAATGCGCCCACTAAATTTTTAATGAATTTTTATAAATAACAGAATTTAAATGTGAAAAACAAGCAGAAATGCACACCAACGAGTGAGAATTTATTTTTAGGCGCACTTTTATTACAAAACAAAAAATAAATTAATATTATTATTTGCTTTTCTGCGCCCAATAAATGTTCGTGTGCATGTGCGCCTTCAGCAGCCGTTCATACTCATTTGTATGTGTCACAGTGCGGCAGCAATCTGATTCGCTGATTAGTCACCGCAAATCCTGCTGTTGGTTGATAGCAAAAGTCGGGCATTTTATTGGTTGCCAGCGTGTTTCGAAAGCTATACAAAAACTGTCATTCTCGTCGCCATAACATATCATTAATTATAAGTAAAAAACAACAACAACAAGAACTATAGCGAAATAACAATGGCGATTGCAAGTGCCACAAGAGTATGCAAAAGAGATTCGATGCAATTATTTGGGGTTTTATTGCTTTGTTTATGTGGTTTTTTGTTGTTGTTTTTATTGTCGGGTGTAGGCATTAGAAAAGCATGACAACGACGAAAAGTCACTCAACATGCGGCACACCGAAATGCGTACAAATACGTTTCAGATAAATCATTCGCAAAAGTAAGAACCGCCAGCTCGGGGCAGCCGGCCAGCCTCTCGGCTTGCCAGCCAATGGTTATGCAGCGCCGCCGACAGGAATGCCAAGCGACGGCGTTGCAAAGGCAGCCCAACAAAGCAAATGTGAATTCAATTTTAATTAAAAAAGAATTTCTATTATAAGCCAATACACATACAGATACACTCATATTTCATGTAAGTAAGCAAAATCTCATTAATATTGCAATTATATATGTAATATGTACATATACATATAAGTATACATGTACATATGTGATGTGACACACTGCTTAAGGGCGCAAAAAATTTTATGGATATTTTTAAAGTATTTTTAAACACAAAATTATTTAATTTAATTTCTTTTTTTGAACTCTAAAAACAAAAACAAAATACTTATTCCACACAAGACATGATTTTAAGACCACATGTGGCCTCAGAGATTTGCCTATTGTGCGGCGAAAACCAATTAAGCGCCAATTAAATCGTAATTGTGGAAAATAATTCAATTTAAGCAGCTTTTCTAACAAGCCGTTGACGGCTCAAACCGAAAATAAGAATTATTATTTGTATAAAATTTCGTTCGCCCACATTTTCTAGGCAAAAAACATTCACACACATAATAATTTAGTCACGAGCACCAATTTTCTGTTAATTTATTTAAACAAAAATATATTTTGTATTATTAAATATTTATACAAATGAAATATTTTAATATATACATTAGGGTGTGCGTTATTTCCCAAGTAGTTTATTTACTGACATTTCAGTTTTTAGTAACACCGTAACATAAACTGCCACTTTTCAAGTATAAACTGTGCCTAAATCATCTTTCCTTTCCCATGTACGTATATTACACTCGGATTTTTGTATCTCTTGCATTCAGCGAAAAAGCTACACCGTTGAGAAAAAGATATTCTAATAGAAAACTTCACGCTCTCCAAAAAGAGTCTGAATGATTTTTTCATAAAATACATTATTTTAAAAGCTATAACCAGTTAAAGTTATGCGTCAAGTATTCTGAGTCTTCACACAAGTGTTGCTCATACGACATGGTGTACCGATTATGTTTTGTTAAACAAAAAAATATTCCAAAAAATTAAAAAAAAAAAAATTAAGTAGCAACCAAGTATAATAATAAATACATTCTGAGTGTATAAAGATGGTAGCACATTTTTTCGAAGTTATACATCAACTTCTTCACGCCCTAAAATTCTGACCCACAATGCGTTATTCCCAAAAAATTAGCTTATAAAAGTGTTTAGGAAGATGCATCAGCAATGCGCAGAAGGAAGAACAAATGTTTTATTCAAAAAGCATTTCATAAACACATAAATCAACATACACATAGACTATGCGACCAACAGAAATTTGATTGGCGCGAGCGCACGCCACGGCGTATGAGTAACATGCAAGCGCTAAAGCAACACTAGCATGAAGAAGTAAAGTGCAAACACATGTAAATACTTATCTAAAGGGTGATTTTTTAAGAGCTTGATAACTTTTTTTTAAAAAAAAAACGCATAAAATTTGCAAAATCTCATCGGTTCTTTATTTGAAACGTTAGATTGGTTCATGACATTTACTTTTTGAAGATAATTTCATTTAAATGTTGACCGCGGCTGCGTCTTAGGTGGTCCATTCGGAAAGTCCAATTTTGGGCAACTTTTTCGAGCATTTCGGCCGGAATAGCCCGAATTTCTTCGGAAATGTTGTCTTCCAAAGCTGGAATAGTTGCTGGCTTATTTCTGTAGACTTTAGACTTGACGTAGCCCCACAAAAAATAGTCTAAAGGCGTTAAATCGCATGATCTTGGTGGCCAACTTACGGGTCCATTTCTTGAGATGAATTGTTGTACGAAGTTTTCCCTCAAAATGGCCATAGAATCGCGAGCTGTGTGGCATGTAGCGCCATCTTGTTGAAACCACATGTCAACCAAGTTCAGTTCTTCCATTTTTGGCAACAAAAAGTTTGTTAGCATCGAACGATAGCGATCGCCATTCACCGTAACGTTGCGTCCAACAGCATCTTTGAAAAAATACGGTCCAATGATTCCACCAGCGTACAAACCACACCAAACAGTGCATTTTTCGGGATGCATGGGCAGTTCTTGAACGGCTTCTGGTTGCTCTTCACCCCAAATGCGGCAATTTTGCTTATTTACGTAGCCATTCAACCAGAAATGAGCCTCATCGCTGAACAAAACACGCGCGCGAAACACATTTCGAACCGAACACTGATTTTGGTAATAAAATTCAATGATTTGCAAGCGTTGCTCGTTAGTAAGTCTATTCATGATGAAATGTCAAAGCATACTGAGCATCTTTCTCTTTGACACCATGTCTGAAATCCCACGTGATCTGTCAAATACTAATGCATGAAAATCCTAACCTCAAAAAATCACCCGTTACTTACAAACATACATAATTATATACACACGTACGAGTTCTCATACACACATATATATATATATATATATATATACACTGGTCGGCATATATATTTTGACATGGCGATGCCTCAGTTTCGGTTTGAAATTTTATTTATTTTAAAGAGAAAAGTATTTATGGATTACATAGTTCATTTAGTTACAATATATTAAATTATAAATATAACAATTTTTCATGTTTAACATTGATTTAGATTTTTTATTTAATTAAAACTAAAAACAAAGTACTTTCGTGGGTGCCATAAGTATTTTGACAAATTTTTTTTTTATCTTAATTCACTATTTTGTTTTATAAATATATTTTAAACTGGAAATTAATAAAGAATATAACCTCCTTTGGTGTCTATGACCTTTTGGAGGCGATTCGGGACGGAATCGACCAAGGTTTGGAGGTATTTCAAAGGAATCTCTTTCCAATTCATTGTGACCTCAGTGATGGTTTCTGGTTTTGTTCTGGTCAGATCAGTGCTTCTATTTCGCTTTATTAGCGACCACACATTTTCAATAATGTTTAAGTCAGGACTTTGTGGTGGCCAATCGAGGGTTTCCACCCCAACATCTCTTAAAAATCTAGTAATTAATCTCGCCTTATGGCATGGAGTATTGTCCTGTTGGAGAATAAATTCTTTTCCTATTAATCTGTCGCCGGAAGGAAGTGCATAATTGTTTAAGGTTTCTAAATATCGGTTCTGGTTCATGGATCCGTCTATGGGAACCAAGTCTCCCACACCATTGATGAAACTGCGCCCCAGAACATTACGCTCCCACCCCCATGGCTTACTCTTTGACACACAGGAGCAATTTTTTTACGATAATTCTTGTTAATTCTTACAAAAACTTTCTTTTGAGATGCGTGGAATTCAAAACTACTCTCATCCGTCCACAGGATTTTACGCCAAAATGAAGGGGACTTGGTGATGTACCTTTTCGCGAACTCCAAACGCTTTAGTCTATTTTTTGGGGTGATAAAAGGTATTGGCTTTGCAATATATGTTTTCATATCTGCTTCAATCAAACGCCTGCGTATTGTTCTCTCACTTATGGAAGTGGATGCAGTCTCATTCCATTCCAAGGACACAGCCTTTGGTGTTTTTAGAGGGTCCTTCTTAAAAGCACGGACGATAAGACGGTCGGCATCAGCTCCTGTCTTTCGATTTCTGTCTTTACGGCGAACATTGATGACATCGTTACATTCTTTATATTTATTGATTTGATAGTAAATGGTCTGACGAGACAAATTATATTCCCTAGCGATGTTTATTACGGAAAAACCCAAGTCGTATTTGATCACAATTTCTGATCTTATTTTGGTGCTCAGCTCAGATGTTTTAACCATTTTAAATATTAAAAGATCAACTTTATGCAATGTTAATGAAAACTTGTAATAATATTCTTGAACCACACTTTCAGCTTGCCTAGAAACAACTAAATCACGCAATGACAAAATATATATGCCGCTGCAAAAATCGTTGCTTGCCGGCATTCTTATCAGCAGAACGAAAAAACAGAAGACAATTGACGAAATATTTCGCATATTTACAGTTATTAATTTGCACTTCTCTATCATCATCATTTTCGGTTCTAATAATGCACCGGTACTTAGTTCAAGAGTCTAAAGGTCAAATGAATGCTATGACAAAATATATATGCCGACCAGTGTATATGTACATATATATGCATATAAGCAAAGCGTGTAACAGCTCGGCAGAGTAATTTTCATGCCATCACAATGCTAGACGGCGGCACACTACGACGAAAGCCCGCCAACTATCCCAAAGCAACAAAAGCGACAACCGCAATATAAGTGACTGCAACCACAATTGCAGAACAATTGCGACTTTTGTTGCCAAAAATTGGTAATAATAGGCGCACTTTTGAAAGCAATTAGGGCCACAGAACACGATCTGCGTGCCACAAGGAAAAAATACTAACCAACAACAACAATAACACATACAACAAATTTGTGAAAATGTATGGCGGCACAGGTTGTGGTTACAAATAGTTTTCGAAATCCGTGCGTGATTGAAAATAGTCAGCTACAAAGTCATAAGTAGATGTGTACAATTATATATCAAATATATATATCGGTACATACATGATTTTTTTTTTTGTTTAATGAAGCTTAAAATCTCACCTTTCCAACACTATACGGTAAGACACAATGTGATTGATAGCACTGGAGATATACGATTGCGTAGACATCTATTGACAAAATACGAAAAGACTTTTTCGACTACCATAAAACCTGTGCTAAATGTGTGGAGTTTAAAAAAGTATTTCATTCTCACACATTTTGAAACAGAGCTGTCACATTTCGTAATATTATTGCTGCTTTGCAAGTAGAATAAAACAATTTCATATAAAGATAGAAACTGGTTTGCCTAGAGTTTCGAACTCTCGCCATTTAAATAAAACAAATCTTATTCCACTTTGGAAAAATGCAGAAAAATCTCGGTTTATGTAAATTCTAAACAACCAAAACGAGTTGACAATTTAATACACTGGAAATTAAATAGCCGTTAGCAAAATATACTCAACATTTCCACAAAAGTAATAAAATTCTAACCGCAGGAAGGACTTAATTAAGTTGCAACAATCTTTTCTACACAGTTGACCTTTCAGCAACATGCTGCTTCATGCAGCAGATGCCAATATTCATTCCATTTACATAACGTACTATATACAAACATATTTACAAAATGCTAGGTGGGACGCATGTCTACATACAACAATACAAGTACGTATAAACAACAATAAATGGAAAATTCAAAGATCTTTGACATATTCCCTGTTGCCCCATTTGTAAAATGCATTTCAATTGCTTGTGGCAAATAAATGAGGAACAAGAAAATATTTCATACATTTCCTGCCCTCAATATGCAAGCCAGTCGCACAGACACAATCACATTTGCATGCATACATATGTGTGTGTGTGTGTGTGGTTGTTTTATGCATGCATATAAATAATACAATTGTACGACACACACACACATATACATATAGACCTACATATACATATGTATGAAGTTATGCATCAGCAAGTGCACATTGCATCAACTGTTTATTTGCATATGTATGTGAATATGCATGTACATATGATATGTACAAATAGTCTTATTAAACATCAACGCAGATTTCATTTAGCTCGCCTTGCCGCTCGTCCAATATTTAGTTAGAGCGCAAACCAGCTGTGATAGGGGGATGGATAAAATGAAAAATTTCATGAAATTTAAAAAAAAAAAATGAAAAGCAAACTCTAAAGGACGCATTTCCCAACTAGCCTAAGAATAACTAGTCACTTAAGAACAAAAGAAAACTATTTCACAAATTCTCTCTCAGATGTTGTCCCCGGACTTTTTTTGTTTTCCTGGCCGATGTAAGGGGGTTCAAGCAGCATGTACCTCGACTCTCAAAGCTATTCCGGAGAACGTCTTCCGTGACGCCTTTAATGCTTGAAAATCGCGCTGGCAGTACTGTATCGACGCAGAAGGAGCCTATTTTGAAACCTTTTAAAGAATTGTAACGATTGGTTCAGTAATTTTGTAACACCCTAAAGGGTATATTAAGTTTGTCACGAAGTCTAGTCCCTCAGTTTTTAAGATATCGTTTTGAAATTTTGCAACAATGTAATCTCCGAAGAAATTGTTCAGATCGGCTTACTATAGCATGTAGCTGCCATACAAACTGAACGATCGGAAAACAGTTCTTGTATGCAAAACTTTGTCATTTGACAAGATATATTCACGAAATTTCGTATGGAGTATTTTCTAAGGCAACAATGTAATCTGCGAAAATTTTTTTCAGATTGGATTACTATAGCATATAGCTTCTATATAAACTGAACACATAGTTACTAAAAGATATACACCTGTGAAGGGTATATTAGCTTCGGTGCAGCCGTAGTTAACGTTTTTTCTTGTTTTAATTTGACTCAGTCTTATTACTTGGATGTTATGTTATGTTATGTTATGTTATGTGATGTGATGTGATGTTATGTTATGTTATGTTATGTTATGTTATGTTATGTTATGTTATGTTATGTTATACATGTTATGTAAATCTGGTAGACTCGTGACTCAGTTTTGGTCCTTAGCAATGTCAGATGGAGTACAATGTTATATAGTTCATGAAAACTAGTTATCCTTCAGTCTACCAGCGTGACGGTATTACGGCCTTTTTATCGTCGATTATCCTCGATGTCTTTGTAAGCTGTCTTCTAGCGACTTCTTCGTTCCTGGCTACACTCTCAACTTCTGGCCTTCTTCTCAAGATACTTTTGGCCGATATACGTTACGAGGCTACTTCGAGGTCTTGTTTGCTACTTAACACAGTCAGGATTTACGATCGGCAAGGTTTTGTTAAGTGTATGAAGGAATTGGCTAGGAATCATCTACTACGACCTGCTTTCATACAGTCAAACTCTT
Source organism: Bactrocera dorsalis (assembly GCF_023373825.1). Lineage (NCBI taxonomy): Eukaryota > Metazoa > Arthropoda > Insecta > Diptera > Tephritidae > Bactrocera > Bactrocera dorsalis. The sequence continues at coordinate 4,548,750 of NC_064304.1, read as the reverse complement.
AATTCGGGTCTGTATTTTCAACAACTAAGCCGTCTAAAAGAAACAATCATCCAAAAGCGGCATAAACTCAGGAGCTTAGATGGGAAATCCTTACGCTCAACTTAATAATCCGGACTTACCGCCAAGGGATTACTATTTATATGCTGGCGAAAAATTTTCTTCAAGGTAAGCTTGCCAAAGTCAGTTGTCCTCGTGTTTTTCCAATGACTGTCGTCTCCAAGAGAATAACAATATAAAAATACCTTCAAAATGGTAAAGTTATTAAACAAAAATATGCGTGACATATTGAACTAAATCGCATCATTCTAATTATGTTAAATAAAATCTTCAATTTATATAATATAATTTTTTTACTAGACCTTTTATTTCATTCCATAGCGATGGGCTGATGAAGTTGAGTGCGCAGGAGCACCCATAAGTAAGGATTGAGCTCGCACTTATTATATAGTTAGGATGGAAGTTCAAAGTGTGATGAAGACGCATTGAAAAAGATATTATAAACAGAGCTTTATTAAAAAAATCGTAGTTTCGGTAATAAATACCAAATATGGATATAGCAGAAGCCGCTTATACTCATTTAACTAAACGCGTATATTAGCATATATTTCGTGGAGTATGAAGTATTTATACTTTCGACCACAGCTAGTTTCTAAGCTGATTACAAATTAGTACGCGTTTTTTCGAAATAATAATATTAATTTTAATTTTCTGTTATTTCATTATTAACTGTTTTGTCGCGCGCATTTTATTTTTGAATTTTACATTCTTCAATTCCGATGCGGCTGCTCATTAGAGCGACACAAAATAGCAACAGCAGGCGATGCCATCATTATTTAGCGCAAAACATTTGCAAATATCTGTCGGCTATGTACACAACTACATGACAATGTATACACATACACACACTTACAAATACTCGTTTGTGTGCAAGTGCGTTTGTGCTGCACTATTTAACCTATTTCGGCGTTTATAAGATTTCGCGAACGCCTCCCAATGCATACGCTGTCGAGATCGCCGTCGAGGCAACAACAACAGCAATTACAACAAAATGAAGGCATACAATGACACCACTTAAGTGATCATCAAAACGAAAGGAATGGTCAGTGCGCGAGCTGGCCACCTGTCGTTGTCTGTTTCCGCAGTACGACAGCGGCCGAGATATCAACAGCGAGCTGCCATAGCAACGTTGGCAACAACAACAATATGTTCAGCCAAAAAGCGGTAAAATCGCTTATATTTGTTGGCACAATTATAGGAAGAAACGGAAAATTTCTATCTTCCAAAGTCCTGCCAAAATTCAAAAAAACTATAAAAAGTTTGCAGTTTAACTCTCTGATGGATGCATGTTACGTATGCAGCACGGAGGTACTGAAAATATTGTGTATTGAAATATTCTGGTAAAATTTAAGTAAGCTTTGAGCCTATATAGACTCCGGCAGCCAATGCCACCACACCCACTTTCCACCTCAGCATAATCTCAGCCTGCGCCGGCACTTTCATCGTAATTAGTGAATTTCCTAACTTTTCTCCTCATTTTTTACAGTTTTCATTTAAAATTCGAGGTCCGATTATAAGGGTCTTAGAACCAGCAACCTCAAGGACTATGTTCCAGAAACTTTTTCACAAAAATTATCTCACACTTTTTTATTATGATTCGACCAAATGCCACTCTCCACCGTTTCCGTTTCGGCCCACTGTGAGCGTCATTGCGCCTCATTAGTCGTTTCACCTGAGTTGCTGCACTTACAGTGTTTATGTTTATTTATGGCCGTTCCGAAATATTAACAAGTGCGAATGTGGGAACACGAATATCTATCGGCTACACCCCAATTGCCAACATTAAACATTTATACACTCGATCATCAATAAAATAACATCATCATCGACAAAATTCTCGACTGAGACGAGCACATTAATAACTACAACAACACCAAGTATATTTGTTTTTGTACGAACAGTCGAATTGGTGCATGGGAAAAAAGAAATAAACAATGAAAACATCAATTAATTTCAGAATTTTTTATTCGCTGAAAGCACATTTCACACACGCACACACACAAACACCACAATTCTTCATTAGTTATAATTGAGTTGGAAAGAGTGGGGAATAAATTGAAAAAAATAAAACTGATGCACGCGCCAAATATTATTAATTGTGTGTTTTATTATACTATATGTATATTTGTACATATTTATAAACATATAATAATAAAAATTCGGAAAAGAAAAACTGCTAATGACACGTTTGTTTATCATTATGAAAAAAAATTTCAATATAAAAAATATTAAAAAAGAGAAATATATTTTCTTCAGGAACTACATATTACACTAGTTTACAGTATTTTTGAGACAGTAATATTAGAGGCTGCTTCTTGCTATTTAAGGGTGCCAAAAACGAAAATCATAGTGAAAACATTTTCAAACACGTAGGATTTTTTGTGTGAGGTGTCTTGACCGGGGTGTAGGGGTGACAAAAATAGCTATACGTTTCGAAAAAATGTTGAATTAATATTCGTATCAGAACACAAATTTTTCATTCTGTTTTGTTGAATAGTGTTATTCTTGCATTCTTGTGAAACTAACATAAAAAAGTTCAGTGGAATTTTATATAATATTTATAGTAAATAACGTGAATATATACTTACTGGAAAGAATATAGAATTAAAATATATATATTTTTTTTTTTAAGTTTCTGATTTTATACTTTCTTTAAGATATTGGGTTGTCAAAAAAGTCTTGCGGTACTTTTATTGAATTTTTTTTTATTGAAATTGAAATGAATTTTTGATGACTCATGCCCAGCTCTTAACCGATGCTACGGCTGCTACTATGCCAGTCTCTTTCGACCAATTCAGCGATTTTATCGCAATTTTCGACGACAGGCCTTCTGAAACGTGGCGCATCTTCGACCACCTCTACACCAGAACGAAAACGTTGAAACCAGCGTTGTGCGGTGGAAATGGAAACTGTATCGGGTCCATAAACTGAACAAATTTTATTGGCGGCTTGAGATGCATTTTTGTCTTTATCGTATATAAAAAATGCCGTATTTTCTCTTTATTTTGCTCATGTTTGCGACGCTATAACTCACGAACGACTTAAAAGAAACGAAAATCAATCAAACACGTGTTAGCGCGAGAAATGGGCTTTCCAAAAAGGTATAGCATGACCCGATGCGACGAATAAAACTAGAACTACGCGCTTTCAGCGCCAACTAGCGAAAATACCTTTTTTGACAACGAAAATCTGCAGACTTCCAAGCACACAATTTTTCACCGAAAACTTTAACTTCAGAGATCGCTCATTTATTTTCATTTTTCTCACTTGCAATTCTGAGAAAAGCGTTTTATGCGAAGAGGCATTTGACTTTATAAATGAAAAAAATGTGTACTGACTTGATTCTAAAGCCGATCTCCAGGAGCATCTCCAACTAAGCGTCTAAAAGTGAAAAAGGCATTTCTGCTTAAACCAAAAACAAGTTCTGGAAATCCGTTAACCTTGGTTGAACCTAAGCTTTAGAAGTGCAAAAGATTCCTAACAAAAAGTTGAACTGAATGGCCTAAAAAATTTTAATTACTATTGAAGTTTTTATATCTTTGATCACAACCTCACAAATGCATGTTTTAACTCTTTCGATCTAGCCATTTTGGAGAAATTTTCCTCACTGACTCTGAAAACGAAGAAAAACGCGTTTAGAGCTGATTCAAAAATAATAACTCAAAAATCTTACAAATATATGTGCATTCGATATATGTATACTTGTATGCAAGACAAAAATTGTTTTTTTTTTTTAATTCGCAAGTTGATATAACCCCTTAAGTCGGGTGTATTTTAGCCATAAGAAAGGTCCACATAAAACTCAACTGCTACTCTGAGACTTAACATATAAAGATCTCAAAATTTTTAAAATAATAACGCAATAATGGACACAAGATTCAGATGCGCGATATTATAAAAGAAACAAATAAATGTAATAACTTAGTTGTTGGAATCAAAACTTTTTTATGCTCTCCTGAAACTGTCGCATCGCAATTGCTTACTTATACATATATTTGAAATAATAAAAACAATACAATTCTAAACTCCAAACGCAACCGAGTACTGCTAATTCTGAGTTACGCGAAGTACTTATGTTAGCATAAAATACAAAATTTTTCTTTAAGTTCAATGAAAATAATTCATGCCAACATTAATGAAGTAATTACGGCTGAGCAAAGAGTCTGTAGCTGGCCTTAATTGAGCCAAACATAAATAAAAGAGTCATTGTAATGAGTGCTCAGCAGTAATGCACGTTGCACCGCATGTAAATCAACGAAATTAATTTGCCAACAAAGTGCTGAACGCGCAGAAAAAAATAAAAGAAAAGAAAGAAGCAAAACAAAGTAACGTGACATTCGCTCATGGCAATCAAAGTGAAATCCAAACAAATCAATGAGTAGTGCAAATTAGCAAACGAGCCCACTCATTTCGCCTTTGGGGCGCTTCCAATCAATCGCCATGTTGAATGAGGATAAACAAACAAATCGAATGTAGAAATTGAAGAGGAAATTTTAAGCACGACACATACAAAACGTTGTATATACATGCAGATATATATAGTATTTGCATATACATTGTATAGTGTAGATATATTTTGTTAGGGTGAACATTTATTAGTGGATATTTCTCAAAAATCAGGAACAGGTGTTTTTAAACTCGCGTTATTAAAGTAGTTGAGTAGCGAAGGAGTACTAGATTTCTCTTCCGAGGAAATGTGTGATTTGGATAGTAACTATGTCGTAAAGTGTTATGAAATTAAAAACTAATTTTTTTATTTAGACTGAAAAACGTAATATAAATTTTGAAAGGGCTAGCTGAATTATATGAGAACTCAAAGTAATCTCTCCTCACATGAGAATTTTATAATTAAATTATTGAGCTTACATGTATACGGCGCTGAAGACTTACATTGAGGTTAAGGGGCACACCTAGGTTGAAATTTTTATAAAATCTATTAAATTTTTTCTTTGATATATGTATATTGGAGTTAAAGTGTTCTAAACTATAACCCTCAATTCAATTAGCTCCTTCAGTAGTCATGATTTCGAAGTTGTAGATAATTTCGTCTATTTAGGAACCAGCATCAACACCAACAGCAACGTCAGCCTCGAAATCCAACGCAGGGTTTTTCTTGCCAGCAGCTGCTACTTCGGACTATGTAGGCAATTGAGAAGTAAAGTCCTCTCTCGACGAACAAAAGCCAAACTTCATAAGTCACTCATTATTCTCTTCCTGCTATATGGATCAGAGGCATAGACGATGACAACATCTGAGCAGTCGACATTGCGAGTTTTCGAGAGAAAAGTTTTGCGAAAGATTTATAGTCCTTTGCGCGTTGACCGCGGCGAATATCGCATTCGATGAAACGATGTGCTGTATGAGATATACAACGACATTGACATAGTTCAGCGAATTAAAAGACAGTGGCTACGTTGGCTAGGTCATGTTGTTCAAATGGACGAAAACTCTCCAGCTCGGATTGTATTCGATGCATTACCCGCCGGTGGAAGCAGAGGAAGAAGAAGACCTCCACTCCGTTGGAAGGACCAGGTGGAGAAGGACCTGGCTTCGCTTGGAATCGCCAATTGGCGGTACCTTCCGAAAAGAAGAACTTGGTTATAACAGCGTAAGCGGTTTCTACTCCAGTAAAGAAGAAGATTACTCGGAGGCATATGAACCGATTACCAAATTCCTTTCCCACGACTGGAACGGACCCCGATTTTTATCCGGGCAAGGACTATCAACTTGGCAGAATTCTGCCTCTTCAACCACAACAAGAACAATCAATATGACATTTGTTTTGCTTATTCTGTTTATTTTTAAACAATGAAAAACCAATATTTTTGAACGAATTTCGACTATCAAAAACCAAAATTAGGTCAATAGTCTCGAAAAGAATAAAACTGTCATCGATGAGAATTATTTTAGACTTTTGAGAAGTTTCAAGCTGTAACTACGCGACCGCCCTAACGTGCACACACACATCAGATAGGTTGGTATTTACACAATGCGATTTGCAACAACAATTGACGCGAAATAAATAAAAATAAATACATTTTTGCCACACTTGTCGTTGTATTTTTGTTTTTGTTTTTATTTAATTTTCATTTCTTTCGCTTTTTCATACGTTTTCTAACACGCGCATTAAAATAGCACTTGGCGACATAAAAGTCGCGCATACGCCCCGTCGTCCGCTGCACACCATCAACTACACACACGCGCGCACTTAAGCTGGCGTGACGGAGAGGAATGCGTTACGCGGCAAAACAACAACAGGCGCGCCAACAAGGGGACGCGGGTGGACGGAAGGTGCGCGAAATTTGTCATTAAAAACTGAATTATGCCTAATAAATTTTTGAATAGCAATAAAATTGGATGTAAAACAGACAGTGCGAAAATAAACAGCAAGAAACGAAACGTACGAAAAACAACAATAAATTGACGCAAATGTGTGTAAACAAAACAAACGAAACGCAACGCAACGCAACGGAACGTAGCGTTAACGCCAACAATGAGCAAAAGAAGCGAGTAGCTGAGGGCGTTGTTGTTGCAGGAGAAAAAAGGCGCGTTTGCACGCTCACTTACCTTCGATTTCTGATGCATTGGCTGCTGAAGCGAACGGCACAACGGCTGCCACTGTCTCTGTCGCTGTCGCTGTCGCTGTGGCTGTCGCCGTCACTGCCACGCTTGCTGCGCTGGCGCCTACACGAGCGCCGCCGCTATTGGCGTCAATTCACGCGCCACCGAGCACAGCTGTGGCTGCGGCTGCGGCTGTGGCATCTATCGAACGCTATTAGCAGAGCGCTGCTGCTGGGTGCCGCCTGCCTCCTGACGTCAGTGCTGACGTTGTGGTGATCGTACGCGTCTTTGTACACGCTTATAGGTGTGTGTGTGTGTGCTTGTGTGATTTTATATGCCACGTCGTTGTTGATTCAATTTCGTATTAATCGACGTTTTAATATTTATTCAATGCTCAGCTGCTTCCGCTTTACCGCTTGGCATGCCGCTACCGTTAGCTGTCTTGCTCTTTTATTATAATTATTATTAATTTTTTAATTATTTTTCCTGCTTGGCTCTGTCGCTCTACTGCTTGGCCAACGTTTTAATTGCTCACCACTGCCTCGTTGTTATTATTGTTGTTGTGTGCTTTTGGCGCACCAATTACAGTAGCCACGCGCTGGACGCGGCCTCTGCTGCAGCTGACAGCTCGCAGGAAAGTGTCACAGCCACTGTTAACCCTTTTGGGCACACGCGTGCAGGCAGTTGTTGTTGTTGTATGAACCGTGTGCTTGGATGGGCTCGGTCGCCTCTGCCTTCCAGTTGACTTAATTTGGCTACTGTTTACTCTTCGTCGTCGTCTTCTTCTTCTTCTTGTGCTGCTCCTGCTCTTCCTTTCGTTTGTGGCGTTATATTTACACGCTCACACAGCTACTTATATATGTGTGCGTAAAAGCCTTTGCGTTGTTTGTGTGTTTGCCTGTTTGTGCATGGGCCTATGAATTTTAATTAGGTACGTTCAGCGTGTTTTCTCGGCAGCTCAATTGAGTGCGTGGAGTGCGTTGTTTGGATTGAAATTTCTGCCTCCCCGCCTGCCAGCCTGCCAGCTTGCGTGTGTGTCGCTCTGTGCGTTGCGTTGTTTAGTTTTGTGTTTGTTTTTGTTTTTAGTCGCTTATTTTTGTTTTATATCATTACAGTGTGTTGTTGTTGCTACAGTACACTTTGTTTTTAAACAATTTCAGCATTGTTTATAATAATTTGCCGTTATTTTGCCAATGGCGGCTCTGCTCAGTGTTGCCGCCCGGCCTTTCAACACTTTGTGGCAATTAAATACTCGTTCATTTGTCACTTTCTGCGATGTGTAATAATTTTATTGGCTTTACGGTAGTTTATGGCTTTGTAGCTATGCGCATAAGTGTTTTAATCATTTTTTATTAATTTTTATATTTTTTCTATTTTGTTTTTAATTCAATTTGCATTCATTCAGTCTGATTACTTTTGTATTTATTTATTATTTTTGGTTTTGTTTTTGTTGCACGCACTCTGTTTTTGATTGATTTATTAATGAATGTGAGCTTAACATTCGTTTTGGCTCATTTACTTTAAAAATACACATACATATATATAACTATTTTAAAAGTTAGTTGAAATACTTTTCTGCTGCCTTCGCATCGTTTGATAGTTTCAAATTGGCTTATAATATACTATAATTATTTGTTTTTATTTTTATTTTTTGTTTTTGTTTTTTATTTACTTTTTGTAATGTAAAGAGGACGGTCGTTTATTTCGAGTAAAATTACGTTAGTCTAGGCTTAAAATGTACAATAAAAAGTTTAAAAATTAGACACACGCCATTGCTCTGTACCCTGCGTCACTGCGCCTCTCCGCCGCCTAAGTTGCTTAATTTACGGTTAAAAGTCTTAACACAGTCGTTAAGTTAAGTTCGTTAAGTTCCGTTCACATTTAACCTCAAGACACGCCTTCAACTGTTGAGATTTAGAGATACCGTTAGATTTAATTTTACTTCTTTAATATTCAGTTGTTTAAAGAGTTTAGTTGTTTTATTTGTATTACCTCAGCACCTGTTAATTACTATGTATATAATTTATTAGTTATTTCGGGTAATGATTTTCTTGTAAAACGCGCACACACCCACAAAAACTGCAATGCATATTTTAATTAATTGCTTTTTTACCGTAATTTCATTTGCCAGCAACTTCTTTGTGGCAGCAATGAGTTTTATTATGCGCTCTGCACAATATGCTTTCATGCGTGTTTATTGTGTACACACACACACGCACACATACCAGTGCAACTGCGTGATTATGTTAGTTTTGCTTTTATTATGATTTTATTAATTAAAATTTTCAATTAATGCTCTCCATAATAATCTATATTATTTTATTTTTTTTTAATTTATTAGACTTTATAACGGTTATATTTGTATGTATGTAGTGTTTTGTTTGTTTTAAATGTTAAACTTTAAGTCACACCTAAAATTTCACAACCACACGACGTGAGAGTACTCGGGAAGGGGAGGATTTGGAGTACGAATAGTTGTTTTTGCCACCGCTGTCGCTAGCTCTGCCTCGGCTGCAGCCCTCGGCTGTGTTTACTTTTTCAACTTCAACTTCAACGTTTTTGTTTTTGTTGCTATATGCATATTCTCCCATTTGCTTCTGGTAATTTTTCCTTATCACCACTATACTGTTAGTTTACACTGCCTTGCGGGCTGGTCCATCATTTCGGTTTGTTTTTGCTGAGCGCGCTTTATATACATACACACATACGTGCTTCATTATAGATGTGTTTTCGTTAAATTGCTAAATTTGTGTTACAACCAAGTTGAATATGCAAGTTTTGTATTGTCTCTTGAACAAATTGATTTTCTTGGGTTTGACAGTAGTGCGTTCACTTTTTATTAGTTGCCCGTTTTCACCTACTGAATGTTGAAGATTTTAGTAACAAATTAGTTATGAAATTATTATTTTTTTTTAAACCATCGATTTAATATTTAGAAAACAAAAACACACAACTTCAAAGTCGTCACTCGTGTCATTTCCAGCTTAGGCTTAGTGCCGAATGCAGCGAAGAGCAAAGAGTAGCGCAACAAAAAACACTTAATGATGAACCGTTCAAATTGTTCATAATTTACAAAAACTGGCCACTAAATTGTTTAGAAAATCTGTGTGATATATTTATCGGAGGTCGTATAGAAATTGTCTATGTCGAGTACGATTGAAACAAGATGATAAAAATTCGAATTCCAATAAGAAACACCCAAAGCAAAGTCTAAAAGTAATAGTTATAGTAGAAATAACATCGATTCTACATTTAAATTCAATATCAACTTTAGAAATCATATAATTTAGACTATACAACTTTTATTTTCTCGCAACGAAAGTTATGCGTCAAAGCACTATAATGGATGATTTTCTTTGATTTCAGTTCAAACAATTCAAACATAAATCACAGCAAACACATACAGAATAAACAGAAAAAATCAATCGGATGATTTGTGCTCGATTTACAATTGTACGCAATTAAAAGAAATATTTTTGAAAAAAGCAAGTTTAAGGGGTTAGAAGGGTAATTTTTTTTCAAATCTTTTTTTTTTTGGGCATTTTCTATTCCTTTATACCCTTAGAATTAATGTAGAAACCCACTTTACCATTGGAACGTTTCGAAAAAGGCCCAAAAATAATAATACCGCTCGACGTTCGGAGCGCTCGGAGTGCACACCTCAAACTTTAAACGCGTTTTTCTCAAAACACACATTTAAAACTGGCGGACATGATTCCGATCAACTACTCAACCGACTTGCTTAATTTTTTTTTAATGTTCACAAAACGCCTGGCTATCGTCCCTATATATATGTATGTATATCATATTTTATTGACAATGTTAAGAAAAAGAACGTTAGTTTCTTTTTCATTTCTCAAAATTTTTTCATGATTCTAATAGAGACGATAACTATTCACGTACTTTTTAAGAATAAATTGGGTTTTTGTGTTTCAGATGATCCAAACATGAGAAATCGTGTCCGCATCTCATTCACCCGGCCATTTCTCCGACAGATGTCACCAAAAAATTCCAGTAAAAACTTTGTTTATACACTCCACGATACACCTCATGATATGTGAAAAAAGTTCTATTGTAGAATAAAAATTTCTATGAAAAAAAAGTTAAAAAAAAACAGGCCAGAATACCCTACTGACCCCTTAAAAAATTTGTAGAGCTAAGTGTACAAAGCAGACACACTACAACTCAAAAACTATTTGAGATATCGATTTAAAACAGTATGTTATTTCGAAAGGTGAAATCTATCGAAAGAAAAATAAATTTCTTGAAGAAAAAAATAAAACAAGGAAGAAAGAGCTAAGTTCGAGTATAAGCGATTATTTCTTACTTCAGGTCCTTAAGAGATGTTAGTTATATGGGGTCTTGGGCGAGTTTTCACCCGATTTTATTTACTCTAAGCACAAATATGTACCGTTATAAGGAAAACACGGTCTCTTAATTTAATTAAGGTGACTCACATATTGGTCGATATATGCGGTATTAATTCACTCGAAAGTTCGAAAATTTATATACTAGGAAATATTGACTCCTTTCAGCCCATTTGTAGCACGCAGGCATACTACTGAAAGTCAACTATATATACTTGGGTCCAAATCTAGGGGCTAGAACAGTTTTTGTTGGATTTGGAAGATTTTTGGTCATAAAGTGGCATACTGAAAAGCCATTATTCGTTCAAAGTTTTATCACGTTATATTAATTGTTTCTTGATCTGCATATTGAAAAGTTAAAGAGGCAAGGGGATTATAAAATTGTGTCTTATGGGAAGCAGGTGTGGCTTTAGTTTGATTTCGCATTCTCATTTTCACACTGTGACATAAAAATATGAGAGAAATGGCATATACCAAATTTGGTTGAAATCGGTACGGCGGGTCTCAAGATATGTGTTTTCCCCTAAAAGTGCGGGGTGCCACGGCCATCGTCCATTTTTGCCCCGGCTCCCTGTTGTACCATCTCGCGGGTAAAATTTAATATCTCTGGCGCTTTTAGTAGTTTTTAATAGTACCGTTATATAAGGAGTGGGCGGGGTTATCATCCGATTTCATTTATTTTTACACTGTTTATAGGAGTTTGCACGAATTTGAACGTTGTAGCTTTATTGGTTAAATAGTTATGTACATTAAATATGTTAAAGGTAAACATATCCAAGGAAGTCGTTTGTTTGCTCGTTCCAGCCGCTTCGGAGAAATTTTTTTCACCGACTCTGAAAACAGCGTTTCGAAAAGAAAAAAATTTAAGATTTAGGTGCCGATTATATAATAAGCGAAACCGCTCATATCTCCAAATCAAGTTAGATGGAAAGAAAAATCGTTAATAGACTTTAGAAGATAAACACAAAACTGCAAAAAAAACTGCCAAGTCGAGTTTAGATAACCGGAAAGAACACAGCCAGGTGCAAAAAAATGTGTAATTTTCCTCCCAAGCTATTTGCAATCAGCTGCTGTTCTAAGAAATTCTGCTCTACACGTTCTAATAATTCTCAAATCAAGTACATATGAAGGAAGTCATAAGTAAGGTCCTCTGTGATATTGATGCAGTTATAGCACAATAAATAAGGCGAAGCATAAGGAAAAAACAAAATATGCTAAATTTATTGCTTAGCTTTGCTATTATAGTATTATTATTTTATTCATCAAAGGCAGCAGGTCTTAACAGGCAGTAACAAGACTGCTTGGCGCCTTAAGGTATGCAATATTTTTTGCGCACAGCTCGTTTTTTATGCTGTGCTTGCGTTTCTAACGCGTTATTTAAGCGAGGAGATTGAATTAGTTCTTTTTCGCAATTCTCTGTGTTCCTTTGAGAAATGTGAGAATTTTATTTTTAAGCGCGTTTTTTTTTTATCAAATTTACAGCATTCAACATTTGCTTCGTTTGAGGAAGCGTTTTTAATCCAATCAACTATTTATGGCTTCTCTTCAAGCACTCTTCAACATCACTTCAATTAATAGCAATTTCACGCATACATTTTACAACAAAAATAACGAAAACAACAGCAGCTTCGGTGCTGTGCTGTTTTACCAGCTGCCTGGCTTGAAAAGAAAGCGAAAAAGTTTCGCTCGAGTGTATATGTTTACATTTGATTTCCACATGATTCCCCATTTCAGCAACTCAACAACATTTGTTTATCGTTTTTGTTGCTGCTAACTACCGTTTTTTGCCAGTTGTTCGTACTTGAAGTTTCATTGTTGCCAAAGAATTTCTAACTGTGGCAGCTGTTTTGTTTCTGCGAACGCACGCAATTTCAGCTACACATATATGCATGTTAATGTGAGTGAATATATATATATATATATATGTGAATGTTCGCAGCATCCCTAGCTCAGCGCAAAAAACTGTACTTCAGCGCGTTTGCAGAGTACACATCGAATTGCGCTAAAAGCCGAAGGCTAGCAAAGCAATCGATAAAATATACTATATCACACACACACACACACATACATACAAATGTGTGTTAATATTTCGCTTATATTATTTATATGCGCAAGTCCTTGCATGCGTGCGTGTGTGCGTGCATTTGCAGCAGCTGCCTCAACCCAAACGGCCTAGACACAACAGCGCCCGCCTCTTCTCAAATTACTCCCAAAGCACAGCTTAACAAACGAAAACAACAAGAACAGCTATTATATCGCACGCACACACACACACACACACACGCACGCGCTGCGCACTCAACACACAATCATGTACTTAAGAGCCTCCTCCACCTCTGCTGCCTCCGCCAGCCTTGCCTGAAACTCCAATATCGCAGGCCCAGGCGCCCCGTGTTGCCGTTGAAACTGGGCGCCGATAGGCACTCGAGCGCGTGGCGTGGCGCAAAAGTCTAATGTATGTGTGTATGTGCCTGTGTATATGTAAAGGCCTACACAAAGGCACAAAACTACAAAGCTCCACATGCTTATCTTTTGAGCGCGCGCATATATGTATGTGTGTGTGTTTGTATAAAATTATTTGTAAGTTGAGTTTGCTTATTCTTCGTTTTACATTTACTATTGCTCAGCAGTTTTTTGCGAAAATATATTTTATTGCGACGGCTCCCTTCTACGCATGGAATATTTGGTTTTTCCGCTCTTTCTCGCTTTCTTCCTACTATTTTCGTTCATTAAATCATTGAAGTAAATTTAATTTTTCCTCTAAACATCGCACCCTCACCGACAATCTCACGCGTTTGTGGGTTTTCGGGAAAAGCAATTAAAAAGTTAGCTGCCACCAAAGCAGCAATGAACGCCCTCCCCTCTCCTGCACACTTCCCTCGAGCTGTGGTAATGATGGCGGCAGATCTAACGGTATTTATTGTAAGCAAAGCAAGACACCAAACGGCATTTCTTCACGCACAGCACAATTTTATGTCGTAAACTAATTTGCACAACTTTCGAAATAATTTTGTATTCCAACAAAATTCACGGCGCGGCGTATTTTCGAAAATTATGCCGTTATATACAGTGTGTATATGTGTAAGTATAATTACACTGCTGTATGTTGCACAACTATGCTTATTTTTATGAAATATAAAAATGAATATTCATAAAATGTCTTAATTTTCTTAGATCTCCTCGCAGACGAAATAAACCCAATTTCCAGTAGAGATACCATGCGTTTAGATTTTCTGAATATTTATGCCTTCGCATCATACGGTGGATGCCCCTACAATTCGAACTTTAATTCATGGATTTTAGCCGTTGTCAAAATGCTCTTGTGACACGATGCATTGTCCTCATGAAAAAACATTTTTTCTTCTGCAAACCGGGTCTTATTTTCCTTCAACTGGTCCAAAAGGTTGCAATAATATTCGGAATTAATTGTTTTACCAGTTGGCAAGTAATCCACAAACAAAATTCTTCACGCATCCCAAACAACTTATGCCATAACCGTCCGATAACGAATCATGTCCGATTTCCGGACAGGAACTCGTTTCGAAGAGCGCCAACAATCAGGTTCACAATCGTTGATCTTCCAAAACCATATCTTGTATTTAATATATGATTTCTGTTGTTGATGCTATTTTTGGACGTCCTTCACGTGGATCGTCTTCAAGGCTCGTACGACCACGTTCAAATTCAGCAACACATCTGTCTTTCTACTGTTCTAATTGTAGGTGAACAATCATTATACACTTTTAACATTCGTTCGTGAATTTCTTTTGGTGCTACACCTTCCAAAAATAAGAATTTTATCACTGCACGATATTCAATTTTTTTCAACGGCGACACAGCTTTAAAATATTGTTCTCTTCAAAGTTTATCAAAACCAAGATAAGATGTTTTGCGTCAGGATTATATCTTTGAAGAAGTTATGAAGAAATTATACAGTTAGAATTTTCAAAAAATCGACTTCGAAATTTCATATCATTCCTGTGAATATTTTCGAAGTGACACGCAAATTTAAAAAGGCGTTTCAGGGTGCTTGGAAGTACAAGACCAAACTTTAAACACGTTTTTCTAAAACTCGTGGTTCAAGTGATGGTCAAAGTCAGTGACAAACATTACTTTAAAATGGCTGAACCGATTAGTCTCAAGCTTTAACACCAGTTTTTTAATATTTTTTTTAACAATTTTAAGACCATTTTTGTCAAAAATCGATTGTTTTTTAGAAACCGCCATTTTGTCAAAAAATTTATTTTGCCATTCCATCGACTAATTACTAGATTTAATGTTACTTTATCGAAATCTGCTTGCTTTTCAATTTGAGAGGATTTAATTCAAGGATATAGTGATCATTTTGAGGAGAGCTCCCGGAAATCACCAGTCGTTCCTTTCCAAATAAATATTTTTGCTAATACTAAGCCTTAAAATACAGTTAAATATACCATATGTATGTATATGTATATAAATTTTTGAATCAATAAATTTAAAAAATTGTTCAGGAAAAATTCTGAAATATTCACTCTTTTTGGCCTTCTAACTGTATAAATATCACATCTCAAGGGGACCGAGTCGTGAATGAAAAAATATATTCATTCACAGACTATAAGACTATTAAATAAAATATCGCCATTCATTTCAATAAAAGTCTTAAATATATTTTAGAAGCTGCAATTGCTTTTACATGCCGCCGAACTAGTCCCTCAGTTTTTGAGATGTCGATCTGAAATTTCCCACACATCCCTTTCTACACAAGAAGCTGCTCATTTGTCGGAACCCCCGAAATCCAAACACTATAGAATACCATGCAACCAAAGGATCAAAATCAAGTTCTTGTGTGGAAAACTTTTTTATTTAATAAGATATGTTCACGAAATTTGGCGCATGTTACTGCCCAAAGCAGCGTTCTAATCTTCGAAAAAATTTCTGAGATCGGAGTACTGTAGCATGCAGCTGCCACACAAACTGGTCAATCAAAATCAAGAGAAAGATTTTTTATACGCGTTAACTATAATAAATGCAGCTATGAGGGATATTTTAGCTTCTATGTTGCTGAAGTAAACATTTTTCTCGTTTTATAGTACAAAAAGCATGACTTCAAAAAAATTTCCGACAACTCTTCATATAAATACGTCCAAAAGAGAGAACTTGCGCAAACATTTTTGCATGTATCTATGTTTATTAAAAAATTATTGCCGCATATCAATACAAATATGTAGTAAAATATTTTATATTTTAAGGTCAACAACACTGCCGAATATCACGCATTTCGCCAGGCGATGAACAGCGGGTGCACCAGTGCGTATGAGTGACTTTAGCTGAGTACAAAGAATTTTGTAATTTGCTCTGCACTTACTACATAGCGTATGCGCCGAAACTTATTTTTAAGCGTATTTATTGCAGCGGTATCAGCTTGTGATCACAATAAGTGAAGAATTTGTAAACTATTAACTTGGAATTTATTCGATCATTAATAAAATTGTGCGGCTTTCTGAGCATTTGGTACAGACAAATTTATATTACAGCAAATCGTAGTACATTGTATGCCATTATTATAAGCATACTACAAATTGAGCACTTTTAGTAAATATTTGTGCTACGTAAAGGTGGTATAGGAGATGTAGGAGGCTGAAAATAATGAGTCTGAATTTTGATGAAAACTTAATTTTGCAAATAAATTGCTGTTCCAATAAATATTTAGCGAATATAAAACCATTTTTCATCACATTAAAATGCCACTAAAGTGACGCAAGTCTCGAACAGTGTTTATGCCACACGTTTTGTTTTATCAAAAATGTTTGAACATAAAAATCTCGCATTAGCCATAGAAAAAACAAACAAACTGGTGGACCATAACCAATTTGAGACAGATTTTGTTTATGAAGTATGTGTTTGTTTTTCTGCGCTACAATGAGGCATGTTAGGAGCAATTTAACGCAACCAAGGCAAGGAAAAGCTTCGCAGCGCCCCTCAGTTGTGTGAGATCCATAATCTTATGTGGTGCTCTGCTCCCAAGAAGAAAATTTTTCCAAATACAACTTTGTCTTGATTATTACCTCAATTTAACACAAAAAATTGTTAAGGTCTTTCGTCCATAAATAAAAATTTCTTGAATTCATTAGCTATTTCACTAAATTGATTTCCAACAAAGAACGATTTCGTAAAACTTTTCAACCTTTTACTAATTGCCTTCAACTGAGATTGCAGAAATTTTCTGCTGAAACAAATTTCCAAGAACACAAACATACATATACTTATGTATCTAGTTACATTTGCGAGTTCATCAAACTTCCTTCTGGGAAATATGATACTTAGCAAGCAAGAGCAGGAAATTATGGCAAATGAATACATTTCTTATTAACTGATTACGCTGGTGCTAGTATAGATAAATATGTCTTTGACCCGTGATGAAGATACAAGAAAACACATTAACTTCGGTTGCACTGAAGCTATAATATTCTTCACAAATACAAAATATTAATTATTTTTTTTTTTTTTGGGTTTTGATTGGCCAATTTATATGGCAGCTTTATGCTATAGTGACATGATCTGAACAATTTCTTCGGGTATTTTATTATTGCCTCACACAATGACCCGTGCCAAATTTCGTGAAGATATCTCGTCAAATGAAACAGTTTTCTTTGCAAGCATTTGCTTACGATCGTTCAGTTTGTATGGCAGCTATAAGCTACATATAATGGTCCGATATTAGCGATTCAGCAGCAGCATCATAGGAAGAAAATAACATGTGCAAAATTTCATAACAATAACTCAAAAAAAAATAACTTTCGACTCTGGTTTTAAGTTTCAGATTTCCGTCTGGGAGTGTACCAGCTCATTCTGCTATCTCTGCAACATAGATGCAAGCAAATCTAAAATAGTTAGACAATGTAATGCACTCATGCAATATCGTTACCGAACAGTGGGTGATGGAGCACGTTGCCCTGTGAAGGGCGAACCGCCATTTAGCCCCGAAACAAAATGCATGTGAATAGTTGCAGTTACTCTTGTCGGATTTTTCGTTATCAATGGTTTTGTGCGCGAGCAAGCCATGCAAGGCGGGCAATTAAATGGCTGGAAGCACAACGTGTGTCAGCTAGTTGCTGCCCCGCTCCGTAGCCTGAGCGATGTGTGTACTTGCGCGAGGGATTTAAACGTCATTTGCCTATAAATAATCGCAACGAGGCTGAAAGCTGCGCTAAGTGACCCAATTTCCGCTAAAATATTCATGCAAATTGCGTTGAGTGCAGCCAACAAAAGCAACAATACAACAACAGCTATTAATTGAATAGTAGCTGATAAACATCACGAATTTTAGCCAAGCCAGCAATTTCATTCATTGCTTTTGCTCCATGCTAGCTTATTGTTGTTTTTGTCATCATGAACATATGTCGCTTTTGCAAAATTTGAAACATTTTTCACAAAATTTGCCAGCGCCGTCGACGCCATTTCCCCCAAATTGACGGCAGCGCTCAGAAATAGTTTTTGTTTTTCATTTTAGGCACACTCACACACACACAAAAATGCGCACAGCCTAAGTCGCGTATTTACACTTATATGCCCTCACTGCATGTAATTGTTGTTGTTGCACTTTGCTTTTATATGACAGTAGCAGCTTTATTTTTTTGGTTTTTATTTTTATTTCAAAATTGAAAATACTTTTCAGCAAATTAAGTAATTAGTCGGCACGACGGAGATGTCACTTTACCTCGGATAGTTTCTAGATTACCTATATTACATATTTTGTAAGGTCGTAATTAAAGCAAAGTGCTGTTAATTATTGGATTCGCTAATGCATTCGCTTAACCTCAACTTTTTTAACATAAGAAATATTTCACATAGACATGGAAAATACCAATTGGGCACAAAACCCTCAAATTATAATCCAAATTTATAGGATCACCTACTAAAAACTTTGGAAAAAACATGTTTCGCGCGCTTCGCTCTACTAAAGTCAACATAATCGACCTATTGACCGTAGTATTCGCAATATCATCATCCATCTTGTGATTCAGTATTCATTATTGGATCATATTCGACCAAATAGACCACGTCCAGCACGCAGTGAAGATAATATATAGCAGCCGTAACAAAGAGTGTACACGAAGACCGTGGAGAATCTATTCGGCGCCGTTCGGAGCAACTCGGACGTACGTATGGAATGACTTGGCGCATTTTACGCCAGGATCTTAAATTAAAAGCGTACAAGAAACAACTTGTGCAATAACTGAACTGATTTTGTTCAGCGAGGAAGCTCCGGCTCAATGGGTTTGTAAACAAGTAAAGTGTAGAAATTGACGCATTTGAGACGAGACAACCTAAAGCGATTCAAAAGCTGCCATTTCATCAAAAAAAAAACAACGGTTGGTGTTGTTTGTGGGCCGGCGTAATCATCGGTCCATATTTCCTCAAAAATGATGCCGGTGGAAACATAACCGTCAATAGCGACCATGATAACCGACTATTTATTGTCTGTAATTAAACCTCGTGATCTCTCCGACATTTGGTTTCAAAAATACAGCGTCACTTCTCACACATCGCATCAATAAATGAATTTATTAAGAGAACACTTCAGTGATATCACACCGTTCGACTTTTTCCTATAGAGATAATAAAGTCTAAAGTCTCCACGGACAATCCCGCATCGATTCAGACCTTGGAACAAAACACCACCCATATCATTCGCCAGTTACCGATCGATATGCTCGAAAGAGTCATCGAAAATTGAACTCAAGTCAACAATTGAAAGAGATAATATCTGAATATAATCTCTTTAGACTTAACTAAATAACGGCGCGTATAAGGCTGGAAACTTTCCTCTAACTAAAACAACCAACCTATTTTTTACTTGGGCTAAAATGAGAAAAATAACAACAAAGTTTAGCTAAAAGTACTTTTGGTTAAAAATAATTAGTAACGAAAAATTAGAGTGCACGTGATAAGCCTGAAATAGAAAAAGCACAATTTGCCGTCGGGAAAATGCGCGAATGGAAACACTCGATGTACATATGTATATGCGTGTGCGTTTTCCTCTTCTTCTTTAACGGCGTAGACACCTGCGTTTTTATGTTTGCATCTTCAGAGTATAATAAATTTGCTACAATTGAGGGATGTGACCAACCTTTTCAATCTGAATCGCTAGACCCTCCCATTACTAATGCTAGGACGATACTTCGAGTATACAAATTTTCTTTTCTCGCACTAATTCGAAATCAGAATAAAGTAATACATTTGGTGATTATGACCATAACAACTGGTACAGTTATAAAACGATAATTTTATGAAAACTTGGGAGTTACTTTAGTCCAAGGCTATAAAATATATCTAATGACAACAATAACAATTAGATGATTGAAATATCTCAATAAAAATGCCACTTGACCATAGATTTCTTGCACACCCATCCAGTCTTATACACCCATCGAATAATTTGTGCCTCAAATGGATATTACAAAACATGTATTCAAACATTCTGTCACTCGTTTCATCACTAGAAATGCACTCCAATCAGACAACCCACAACCGCACGCACATTTACACAACTACATATGTACACACCAGCATACATACATACATACTTGAGTACATTTAGCTGTGTGTGCGAGAAAGTAAATCCAGCAGTTTAGCGCTAAAATAGTACATCGAGTATAAAAATAGGTGAAGGTCGCCGCAGCCATAACCAACAACAGAAGCGCAGCATCCACCCTCAGCACAACAACAACGCCCTCGTCATCGACCAACATCAACATCAAACGACAGAAGTTGCGACAGCAATAAAAAACAACGTCGTAGCCAACAACAATAGCAAATATAGGGCGACCGATTTTATTGCAATCATAAGAATCAGTACGAAATCAACAACAACAACAAGCTGCAAAAGTTATTAACAACAACGGTGAATCGTCGTAATGGAACGAGCAAGCCATAAAATCAAAATAATCAGAAGCTATGAATAAATATATGCACAGTTAGTTGACAAAGCAGCGACTGCTGAGTGCCGCGACGCAGCGCAACGTAGCGCAGCACATCAGGTAAGAAGGCCTTCTCTTGGTCCAGGGACGAACCGTTAGGCAGGCAGGCATAAATGCAAACACAAACACAAGCAAATAACTTGTCCTTATACAAATACTTTGTTGTTATTGTTGTGGTGTGCACACAAACAACAACTGCACACACATACGACAGTTGGCATACCAATTGCCAGATGCAGATTTCGATTCAGACGCAGACGCAGTCGCAGCTGCGCTTGTCACATTCATTAAATCACAAATGCACTCATCTTAACACTCTCCCGCCGACCTCCAGCCGACCGCCGATTGCCGTCGACAGCATAATTCACAAAATCAACTCCCTGCCACCATGCCACCACCATCGCATGCTTGCCACCAAGTCTGACAAAGCCATTCATCTTACTTTAAGTATGCGCCTATACATAGCCAACCTCGCGCGCACTTACTGCAACCACGGATAACTTTTATTGCCGTGCCCAGCCTCCCCAATGGGGCGAGTCGTTCCTTGTGATATGTTTTGGCGAATAGCGATGGTGGCGTTGTTAGTGATGTTGGCTCTCTAAACACGAACGGATGTCATATTTCTCCAAATCGTATTCGTAAATAACACTCCTCGTTTGGCTCTCACATCTAAAATGCTTTCGGCTGCTCACTCGTTCTCTTGTTACACTCGTATACGAGTACCGTTATAAGCATAATAATGAAGTACAAACGTACGCAGGACATACAAAGATGAAAGTACACAACATTCAGTTATACCATATATTTGTATATAGATCTATTATGTACTGTAAGGCTTGAAAAATATTAATTCGGTTTGATAATATTTCAGTCGAGACCTCTCAAAAATGTATTTTATATCATACTAATTGTATGGAGGTTCTAAATATATGCAAAACTCGCGGACGATTCAAATAATTAACTTGATACTTTTTGTTTGCGCAAAAGAACACGCCCAAAATTGAAATCGACCTTCAAATAATAAACAAAACTATTTCAAGGCCATGGTGAAGCGATAAGAGGCCTTCCTTCGATAAAATAAGCTTACAAATGTCATTAAAGGTAATTTAAAAGAAAGATGAAGATATTTTGCGTCATTTATCTAACTAACTCACGTTAATATCCATGGACCATTCGTGAAACTTACGACAAACTCCATGTTGGATCGCAAACTCAAGTTCTAGATGTTGTGTTTCTGAACAATTGCCAAGTACTCTTATTGGAGTTTAATACGAGGAACATACCATATAACTCTATCCCCAGATTTGGTTCGGACTTGTGTTTCTGTAAGTTTTAATCGTAATACAGTACAATAAGTACAATAAAAAGTCGAGTTTTTGAACACGTGTAAAATGTTTCTAAATTTCTATGCAAAAAAAGATAAATGTAAGAATTAAATATTAATGACAGGCAACTGTGGATATTGTTCAATGATTCACAATAAATTACAATTAATCTGATTTCTAAATCTTAAGTCTTAAACAAATTTCATTTCGCAATATTCTTTAAGGTCGATCTAACTGATCGACTTTTTTGTTCAAAGTTGTCTGTAACTCCTAAACCTAAACGGTACATACATATATAGAGTTATATATGTACATGTAAATGACCAGAATGAAGTAGAGTTGCGGATGACTGTATGTCCGTACAAGCGATAACTTGAGTAAAAAAATGAGACATTTTGATGAAACTTTATACACCCGTTTCTTGGCGCTCTGAAGTTGGTATTGCGTATACGCTACGACGTCTAGTGGCGTTCATAGTAAACGTCAAGCACTTCAAAATATTCATTAGTATTTGAGATATGAGTCGTTTTGAGCGGCTCTTAAAGAAAATTCTTCAATTTTTACTATGTCTGAATTTATTGAACAAAGAAGTGCGATAATTTCGCTACATTTTCAACTAATATCATGCCACAACCACCGCATTCGCCTGATTTACTTTCGTGTAACTTCTGGCTATTCAGCAAATTCACACTCCCTCCGAGGGCACCGTTTTGACCCAATTATATTATAGAAAAGCTGAATCGAAGAAGGCTCGAAGTGCTATGATGACTGGAAAATTCGTTGGCATAACTGTATTGCAGCGGGAGAGGATGTTTATTATCATTCGAAAGAACATTCTTTGTATTTATTTTTTAAAGACTATCTATTTTAAATGTTAGCCAGGCTACGTCTCAGATGGTTTTCGTATGACATGCGTGATATTTTATTCCAAAGCCGGAATGGAGGCGGGATTGCCCGCATAGACTTTAGACTTTACATATCCTCCCAGGTAAAAGTCTGACGGTATGATATCACACGATCTTGGTGTCCAATCGATTGGCCCAAAAACTGAAATTAATTATTCTCTCAATAAATTCATTGACACGATGTGTAGGAGATCAGGAGCTTCAATTTCAGACATCAAATAGTCGGTTATAATGGAGCAATAACGGTCGTCATTGACAGTTACGTTCTTACTGGCTTCATTTTTGATGAACCACACCAAACCATTGTTTTTTTTTCTGAACGGTAACTTTTGAATCTCTTCAAATTGTTTTTCGCCCCAAATGCGATAATTTTTCTTGTTTATATATCCATTAAGCCAGAAATGGGCCCCATCTCTTAAATTTGGCTCGAAAATGTTGGATCTTCTTGGAATTTTTCAAGAGCCCATAAAGTGAAGCTGGGGCTTGGGAAAATTGAGCGGTTTCAATTCTTAAACAAGTCGTAGTTTGTACGCTTTCAATTTAAGATCTCGACATAGAATGCGCCAAGTCGTTCCATATGTCAGTCCGAGTGGCTAAGAAAGGCGCCGAACAGCCCCTCCACGGTCTTCGTGTACACACTTAACTCCAGCGTCGATATTTTCTTCACTGCGCCCTGGACGTGCTCTATTCGACCGAATAATATTCAATAATGAATGCTGGGTCTCAAGATGGGTGATGGTGTTGCGAATAATACGCTCAGCAGGCCGATTATTTTTACCATAAGTTGAGCGAAACGCACGCATTACATTTCTTACAAAACGTAGATTTTCGTAATAAAGTTGAACGATTTCTAAACGTTGTTCAAGCGTAAGTCTTTCCAAGATGAAATGCCAAACAATACTAAACCAAAATTACATGAAAGCTTGGCACGACTCAGGCGCGATCTGTTAAAAAGAGGTTATTGAAAAAAGTATCTCCACTTAGATCACCCGCTATAATGACTTCCGATTCTCTGGCTGACTTTTTCCTCATATACCCAATATATCAAATTCAGCTTCATTGTTTAAGTATTTAGTATCTTTATATCTCACTCGAGTTAACTAGTTTGTTTCTAATCCAAACTTCTCGAACACCACGCAACTTTACATAATGAGACTCTATAGTATGAGTATATGGTCTTTAATACTTGTACATATGCTAAGCTAATAAGATACCAGGTATGATTGTAGTCCATTGAAGGTTTTAATGAATAATAAGTGTTGAATTCTTTCGCCGTATTTCAATGAAAAGTTTTTCAACACCTGAAAGCTTTAATCCTTGCAAATTGCACTCGAACTTAGCTCTTCTCTACTTATTGATTCCCATTATCAGCTGCAATAGATGACGCATAAGTAAAGTTATTTTTAACAAAGTTATGTATTGATCTGCAGGAACTTGAATCCCATACCCATACACAAAAGTAACTAGAGACTGTTATGTCATCAGTCCATATTTTGACAGAAGTAATTGCAAGCTTTGCATATATTTCATAAAAGCGAAAGTAAACCAGAAGTAAAATGCTGCTCATTTCCCGTTGTGCACATACATATGTATAATATATGTACATATATTGTCTTACTACTTGAGACATATGAAATGCTTCAGCACAAGAGCATCTATTGACAATATATTGACGTATGCATAGAAAGAGGAACAACACTCAAAAGATGTCTAATAAATTAGACACACTTATTTCCACGCTCATTCCGACCCGCCCACTAAATCGCGCCTCCCTCAGTCGATTGTGATAGAATGTCACATAAAACGAGCGAATAGCTTTATTTGGACCAAAAGGCTAATGGTTGAGGAGGCTCGACCAACTTACGAGCATCTTTAGATACAATAAAGAACTTTATGAATACAACAACAACAGCAAGCATGGCGACAAAAACCCAAAAGCAGCACACCCCTAAAACTAGCCAAGCGACGGCATTCATTAAACGATAAACGTCAAGTGTTAAATGACGAAAAGTGAAAAACGAACGAGCGAGCGAACGACGCGACAAGCGACCGAACTTCGAAAGACACAATGGCAGACAGCAGCAAGCGGCTGGCAAAGGACAAAGGACAGATGACAGTCGACGGCAAGCATAGCCAGCAAAAGACATCCAGCACATTGCAAAAACCAAAACAGCGGGGAGCGCTCAAAGGATACACGCACGCTCACACACACTGACGCACATGCACACGCAATGGCACACGTGCTAAGAAAATATTGAAATATTCATGCATAAATGTAAATATAAACAGCGTGCGTATGTGTGTGTGGGATGCCCCCCACAGAAGGGCAAACAGATAAATCCATGCGGTTGCGGTTGTGTATGTGTGCGTGTGTGTTTGGCGCTTGGACGTGCATATATTTGAGCAAATGCGACACATAAGTAGATGTTTAATATATGCAAAATGGTCTTGAAACATGTTGTGGTTTTAAGGATTTACTAACACACATTCCGCAGCGTACGAGCAATGGAATCGTTGCGGATACATGTACCGTTGTATGTGCGGACAACTACCAATTTACATATTCCATGCTGTTTACATGTGTGTGTATGTATGTGTGCAGCAGAGATATTGTGTGCGTCTACACAAATATAATCAACGCACCGAATTACAATCTTAAATCTTAAATGCTATAACAACGACAACAACAATGGCTGCGATTGTGTCTGCAATTGCTGTTGTTTACTTGGTTAGTTTGTTGGTGTTATTGCTTTGTTTACTCTGAGATTTCACTTTATAAATTGCCAACTTTAACACAACATTTGGCATTTGCAAATGGCTCTTAAAGTATGTGGTACATATGTTAAGACATAAACTCACAAGTATTCATACATAACTATGTATGTATATACCGAAACACGAGATGTGGGAATAAATGAGCGAATAAAGGAGAATATAAATAAAATTAATTAAACGCATTAGCTAATTCTACCAGCCGATAATCAAATATAATACACACTTACATACAGCAAAACAGTGATAACAACCTCCTTGACTAAATATTCATTACGATTCCCCGAACAACGAAGACTCGTCAAATTAGTTCTAATTTGTACTCGTTCTTTTTGTATTAATACCGTTAAATTGCCATTTTCTCAATGCCATGAAACCAAATTTGAACAGTATTGACAATTTTTGACGATACTTTTTACATGCATTGTGAGAAAAAAGCACTCGAAACTTATAATTAAATTCCCCTGAAAGTGCGTTGCGATTTTGACAATGGATTAAAATATCGATGCAAGAATTTGTCTCAACTTTTGTATTTCTAACCAAATTTCTTGTGCGTGTGTGTCATTGCGAATGTTGGAAAAGGCTTACGATGATTCGGTTTTATCAAAGAAAAAAAAACACAAGCCTACGAAGACGGTCGAGTAATCATTGAAGACACGGTTCGTTCTGAACGACCTCCGACCTCTTCAACTGATGAATTTGGCTCGGTGTCATTTTTACTGAAATTGCCGTTCCGTGGAAACCGTTTATAGTCAATCGAAGAGATAAGGCAAAATTCATTGAATTGCACTTACTTATTTACGAGGTGTGTTCAAAAAGTATCGCGAATTTTGTGTTTTTTTTTTAATTATTTATCAATATTTATTCTTCAAAAAATCATTCTTTTATCTTCTTCAGCTCCTCCTTCGATGCCGTCTTTATGTCGTCAAGAGAAGCGTAACGTCGTCCTTTCATGGGCCTCTTCTATTTAGGGAACAAGAAAAAGTTACTGGGGGCTAGATCTGGGGAATACGGTGGCTGCGGCATCATTAGTGTGTTGTTTTTGGCCAAAAAGTCGCGCACAAGCAACGATGTGTGTGAGCAGGGGCGTTATCGTGGTGCAAAAGCCAATTTTTGTTCTTCCACAAATCCGGGCGTTTCTGACGGATTGCTTCGCGCAAATTGCGCATAACTTGCAGGTAATATTCCTTATTGACCGTTCTTCCCTGTGGCAAGAACTGATGATGCACCACGCCCCTGCAATCGAAGAAAACTGTCAGCTACGATTCGCGATACTTTTTGAACACACCTCGTACACTTTTGCCCCAATGTATTTTAGAACAAATCGTTATTATCGCCTTCGAAATTTGCTCCTAAGCTAAATGCTTTTTGGTTTTCTCGGTTTCGATTCATTTTTGGAGTTCCATTCATCATATTCATAAATCGACGTCTCGGCACTAGTAATAACGGAGATGAAGATGAAAAATGTGTACCAATTTAAAATTCGTGTTGCGTGCGTAGTTTAATTAGACTAGTCCGGGTCAAATTTGATGACATGGTATAGCTTTGTCTACAAATAAAATCCTTCAGTGTATAAAAGATCAAAAATGTTTAAAAATTTTGCTGAATCAGAAAGGTTTGAAGATTTATACGAATATTATTTATAAAATTTGAGGGCTTGACGAGCTCTCCGTTAATGATATTAATGTGGCTAGTTTCGAAATATACACGCGCCAGAGCCGGTAACTGTCAACTCTTTGTTTTGCTAACTTCACTTTCTGAATTTATTAATATAATTGTAATGCTTAAGGTGTTTTTGGCTTATTATCCAGCATTCGAAAGATCAAAATTGGATATAAACTCTGCCTAGAGCAGGGCAGCTGGGAATTGTCAAGATTACGCTGTAAGCTTCTAGGGTCTCCACAGTATGATACACTGGAGGAGGTATCGTCAGTGAGGCAGCAGGGTCTGTTAAAATTCGTGTCAAGCGCAGGCATCCTAAACGGTGACTACTCCTCTTGGACAAGTAAACTAACTCTGGTATCGCAAAGGACCAAACTGGCCTACCAGATTGACCTAAATTAACCTAAAGATGATAATAAATCTGCAACGTAGTTTCTAACACCCAGAAGGAAACTTCGAACGTCGAACGAAGTATGTATATATCTAATTAGCATGACGAGCTAAGTCGATTTATCCATGTGCGTCTGTCCATCTGTCCGTCGGCATATTTACACGCGAACAAGTTTTTCAGTTTGCGACATATCACTCTAAAATTTTTTACACAATTTTTTACTCAATTAGATTCGCAAATGTTGGAACCTCCTATATGGAATGACTACTAAATTTAGCTGTTGCACAAATTGAACAGTGAAAATCAAGGGCTTGTATGAAAAAAAACTGAAAAAATCAAAGTTATGGACCTCAAAGTAGATTTCAGATCCACTTGAAATGTTGGTAACCTTCTAGTTTCTAAAACACATGAATATAAAGGTTTGAAACTAGATGTATGTGCATATTTCTGTTAAAAATTTGTTCAGTACCTTTTCACCCTAAACCAGCGAAATTCGCAATAATTTTCGAATGTGTTGTCACATAATAATTTTAGCTTAAACAGCAAATCAGTCAAATTTGACCAAATTGTATACATATGTATGTCTGTATCTGTTTAAGTGTATGTAATTTTGTTGTTAAGTAAATTAAATTATTATTTGAATAACACAAGTGAAAGAGCATCACAAAACTGTCAAATTTAAAATTTAGAATATTCGAATTTGAGTAGCCTACCCAACTGGCAGCTGTCAACATTTTCGCATGCTCCAATTAGCCCAAATATTTATAGTGAAAAGTAAATATCATATGCAAAAGCAAGTAAATATATATAAATATACATAAATTTACTTGAATATATATGTATAAGTATAACTATAAGTAATGGATGTTCATAGGCACGTGTAGGCAATAGTTTTTTTCGCAGTGGAGGTTATATTATTATAGCTAAATATGTATGTCTTTATATAACAATAATGTGCAAAACGTAAGCAAAAGTCGCTCCTTATTTCCATATTTAAAAATGATATCACTAAAAATATAACGGCACATACTATACGTAGCAGAGGACGCTTATGACAGTTGTACGTATTCGACATTATATTTAGTGGACCATAAATCGGTTGGTTTATCATAAATGACTCTAAAATCTTTAATTCTTAAATATTTAGTTCTATTAAGTCAAAATTTATATTATATATAGGCTTATGAAAAGCAGTTCGAAAGGAAAGCAGCGCTAATTCATTCTAATAAGTTTCAATCCGTCCTTTTGCATTTTATTTCCAAACGTCGTATTCTTAAGTTTTGCACACTACTGTACGCAAAGACATTATTAGACTCGCATTTCGGGGACATACATAACTATTGTAAGAGAAATAAGTATTTAGTATCCACTGTAGGCAGCTGATCTCTAAGGACACATAAAGAGAACTTTAAAACATGAAAATGGCAGATAAAATCAAAAATATGTTTATGTATAAAAGTACATAAAAAGTTTAAAAATATGTACATATATGTGGGCCTCCAAGGCGACGTTTGGACTGTTATATATACATACATAGATATTTATCTACATAAATGTAGATACACGCCATCTGAGCACTATTAAAGTACGACTGGATGTGAGACAACTTAATATAATTTATATTATCTATATTACAAGTATTTTCAATAGAATGGACAGGCCTACAGAAAGACTTTTAGATCTGCGGATCTTTCTTGTACTATTTTATCTTTTCTTTATAACAAAAATACAATCTAAATTTTAGCAATAGCGCAATTCTGTAAACAGTCACTATTTGAGACTTTTTGAAGTAAAGTCTCAATTTTGACAATTTACTATTCACAACACAGTCTCTAGTCTTTAGTCACAAAATATTGCCTCAAATTTGTCACCTGATAGTTAGCAGACCACAAAACTAAAAAGAACTCTTGTTTGCCATTTTGAATATACCGACAATTCACTTAGAGAAATCATCATAGATATTAATCGATTGTCTTTTTTTATAATTTTTAAGCAACTCAAGCACTATAAAGTTAAATATCAATCAATTTAACACAAACTATCCTGCAGCAAAGTCATCATATATTTATATTTTTATTGGTAATTATTCTTTTACAATGTGTTATAGTAAATTTAATATTTTTTATCGGCCTATTTATTTACGTTCAAGTTTATATGCATCTCTATATACTGCAATGTAACAGCTGATTAGACCTGTTCGCTTTCAATTGAAAGATTTTGTTACGTGCTGAACTGGAAAATCGTCTCAAGTTACAAAAATTGTCTCTAATTTAGAGGCTTGTGACTGTATCACAATACAGAAATTCGGTAAATTCGTTAAGCTTAAAATCTCCCAGCAATGTATTTGTACATATGTAAGTATAATAAATCCTCGAAAAGTTTAAAGTTTCTTTTTGTTATCGCATAGTAAGTATACACTGTAATAAACATTTTCTCAAAATAGTTTTTTCAGAATGGCGTTTTTCAAAACGGTTTCCACTCTCAAAAGATGCCTTTTGAAGATATCTAATTCCAATTTGGATGAAAATTTTTAATGTCATTCTCTATCATTAGAACCTTTTTGTAAACTATTTTTTTCTACGAAAAACTGTCGAAAAAACGGGCGAAATTCGGTACTTTTTGTTAAAACCGCCGCCATTTTGTCAAATTAAAAAAAAAAAACAAAAAAAAAACTCAATTTCGCGATAGCTACAGATTAATAATCTTTTTAAAATTCTTGGTTTAGATCAAAAATAAACATAAAAAAAATTGTTTCAATGTATTTATTTATAAAAAAAACCGGACCGATAATTTCAATATTAAAAAAAAAAATCGCGAAAATCAGTGTTTATTCGAAGGGTTACACTGAGACGAACCCTAAAGAAACTCACTCTCATCGAACAATAACTACTCTTCAGAACAAATTTTTTCGTTGGTGTCTTCATATAACGCTTGAAAACAAAGGAAGTCTACATTTTTATACACTTTAAGTGTTCAAAGGAACTGACATTTTTCGAAAGGTCTGTGCACTTCTTTCCGACGGCATTATAGAGTCAATATGAAGAGGTGTTTTTGGAAAAGCACTAAGAAAGGTTAAATTACGAATAAAAACACTAACCTTTAAAATACTTGTACAATAACACAAAGGTCTATATATACATATATATATGTAATATGGTTTTAATTCGATAGGTCTATACTTTAGATGCCAATATATTGTATAATCATACAATTTGAACCCTCAACTTTCTTTAATTAAATTGTGATAATTTTTAAAATAAAAATAAAAATTTGTCTTTCAATAATTGAATAAACAACTACTTGTAAAACATGCTGATTTTCCGCCAAAATAATACAAATTTCTTCAATTAAATGTACACAAGTTAACTTCAAACAATGTGGCAACATCAGAATTGGCGCAAGGCTGAGAAAAACTATAAATATACAAACACCTACAACGGTAACTGTGTAAGTTTGTACATACAATACAATTAAGGGATAACGTACAAATAAAAGAAAAGGATAATAAAATAAAAAAAATAAAAACAACACAAATCGCACCAAATGCCAAAAGGAGTGAAAATAAAGGATAACAATTTCGTAACTGCGAAAGACATAACAGCAATAAACTGAAATGGAAAAACAACATTCCACTAGACATGAGCTGGAGAGAAAGTGAGAGCTGAAACTGAAGCTGAAGCCGTAGATGTGCTAACAACAATGGCAGCAGCAAACTAAGCCAAGGTGGATGTGTGTGTCTGTGGTGCCGTGCTAGCGGAGGAGGGCGGGGGGTTATTTCGGGTGTGTTGTTAACTCCCTGCGTATAAAGAGAAAGAGAGAAGCTAAGCACAAGAGAAGAGGAAATTTTATTATATTGAATTGGCAATGGATGGTACAAAGATGTTTTCATATGATAAATCAACGAGCTTTACCGTTATACACACCTACTTTTCAAAGTATTGTGTTTTATTAACCGACCATACAGCTACACATACACAAACGTACATACATACGTATAACACACAAACAACTAACTAGACGAGCAACGATGATAGTCGCCAAGCGAGAAACGGCAAAGGATGCTCGAAAGTTGCCTGCAATTGATGTTGAAATACGCAAGCGACGGCGTGGAGGACGCAACTGTTTGTACTATCGCCTCTCGATAGACATACCATACTATGGAATATGAGCCAACTTTAATGAGTTAAACGTTGGAGTATAATTTAAAGCTTAATGCGATTTTCGTCAATTATACTTTAAACGAAATGGAAATAGCGCAAAGCAAATATATTTGCGTATACATTTTCAACCACTGTACGCCTGGCTAGGTATTGGGATTCAGACATACACAAATACATTTCTATATGTAAGATATGTTGGTGTATTAAAGGGCAGCTTTAATTTTATGTGTATAAGAACTTTTCTGCAACTTAGTATACATTTCGCAAAAACATACCAACATTCGTACACCTTTACTCATGTAAATGCATACCTACATACAAATATGGGTTTATACTTAGAAACGAATGCTAAACTTATCACTTGACTTTGTATAACTCTGTGGCGGAGCCCCCACCACTGCCACTCAAGGTGATACATATACCTACACACACACACACACAACTACGTATTTTGGAGATATACAGACGTTTATACATTTGACTGTGCAATCAAACGTCAATCAAAGAGAGAGGAGACGGAAACTTCGCAGATCCGTCAACTGTCATTTAAGCAGCATAAAAGGATACTTTTTCACACAACAAATAAGTGTGTTCATTTGTTTTATGCGAATTTGCGCTGGGCAAAAAGTGTGCGCTTATCATCACACATACATACAACATACATATACCCAAATTTCTTTGCAACAACAATGTTGTTGTTGTTTTTTTACATGTGTACAATTATACACACACATATATATACATAATTGCGGGCTTACAAAGTTACATCTCGTTTTTTGCATAAATGCATACATATATACATACGATATATGTCAATTTGTATATATATTACATAGCATATAATTATGATAGATACTAAAATTTTCACTTCACACAACTAGCAGCAACAACAACCATTTTTCCACATCAATGGCAAAGCTTTAAGAGCAATTTTTCACTTTTCACTTAAACGCAACGGTACTTGAAGGTGGAAAGCACTTGATTTCCAATTTCTTAATGAAAAATTCATGCTTTTCCCCCCTTACGTCCGTGCTTGTATAGATATATTGATGCTTGAGTTGCGCTGAACCGAAAAAATACACGAAAACGTTTTTATTTTCATGAGTGCTTGCATTTTTTCGTTATATTATGATGATATTCTCACATTTCTACAAATTCATTTTTCATTTTCATTTATATTTATATATTTTTATTAATAAATCTTTGCTTTTCTGCTGCTGTAGCTAAATATTCTCATTTGCGTCGATTCGATAAAATACAATTTTTCAGAACTCTGCGACCGATACAATTTTCGTCGCGATATTCCGTGTCCGTTGTTGTTCTTTAATTTTTCAGTTAGTATGTTTCATTTAGCGCTAAACACTTTTTTAATTGCCCTTTAATTATTTAAACAACACAATTCATACTCTGCGTTTAGCGTTAATATTTTTGTAATATTTTCTTTACATTTTTTTATCCTTTTCCTTTTACTTTTCTAGAATGTTGTGTAGAAAAAAAGTAAAATAAAAAATAAACGCGTTGTGCGAAAATTCCGTTGGTATTTTGCCGTTTTTTGCATGCGAACCAACTATTTTACGGAGCACTACTATTT